>NC_142033.1:54765855-55453876 GCF_982192425.1 Myodes glareolus
CCTTGTGACCCGAGGTCTCGGGTTCTCTGAAAGAAGGAAACAGAGAAAAAACAGGGTTATGCCATTGAACACTCAACATTTTTTTTTTTGTCTGCTTTGTTGTCCACAAAGCATTTTTCAAGCAGTTCTTTTATCATGGGATTTCTGCTAGTCACAAGTCACTATGATCTTTCTTTTAGGGCCAAGACAAAACAATACTTTTGTTTCTTTTTATTAATCCATCAACCCACCTAAGGAGTACTTGGAACATAGCTCAAACTAGCTGTGTATACTAAATGGTTTGTGGATTAGAAATCTATATTAAACATGGAACCCTGACTTATTTTGGAAATTATACACACCCAAGCAATTGTAATTAAAAATATAAAGTATGCATTGAACTTTGAGTTCAAAGGTGAGGGATCAGAGCAACTTTCTAGAACAAGATGTGAGTTGAGTGGTCCAGATCTATCATAACACCTGCATTTAACACAAGAGCCCTTTCTGAAGGCTTCTCGTTGGAAAAAGAAGCCCCGACTCCCTTGGGAGTTGTTTTTGACAGCTCCTCAGGACTGTGTTTTTGTGACTGCTGGCAACACATCTGTGGTGAAGTTTCTCTGGTTGAGAAAGGGGGTGGCGGGCGATAGGGCAGGAGATGGGTCTTAATGGTCTTTCACCTCACTTGATAATGAGTGCATTTGAATTTGGGGATGAATTGGGTAGCTGGTTTTGATGAGATTGCTATTGGAATTATGTCACAGATGACTCCAAGTGATGCATCCAGGGCAAGATCACTATAGCAAAAACCAAGAGAAGAAATAGAAGCCATCAAACACATTAACGGTGACGGATGATCATGACATTGGTGGCGTTTCATTTTTCCTCCCTCTTGGAAGTAGATAGCCCTGTACTTGGATATGTTTCTACGACAAACTGGCACAAATAGCCCTTAGATGTATACCCAGAAATGGTCTACCTGCTAACTGATGCTTGATGTCAGAAAGCGTTTAGGGCAGAGGGACAAGCTTCAAGTTTATGGATCAAATTCAGTATGTGTTTATATCTCATCAGGTGGATACATGCTTTCAAAATAAATCCAAAAAGATTTATGGATCTTCTTTATAAAATAAAAGGATGCATAAACTCTGGGCTCACAATCTTACAGTAATTACTTGGCTCTAAGAAGTCCCAGCCTGTTTTGCCAGGCTGTATCCTCTTCAGTTGGCCGTAACACTACCAGACCACTTGTCCCTATTGTGTACTGCTGGCTGTACCTGACTCCCCTCTGTCACTTACTTGGTTTGGAGATTTTTTTTTTTAGCCCAGATGTAGTCTAAGGACAGCAGACACATTTCAAAACCATTCTCTTTATCTTTGAAAGTCATCAGAGCAGAGTTAACCACAGTCTTCTAAGTGTTTTTGCATTGTCTGAGTGCTTTGTTGAAAGTCAAGTATAACTTTGTGTTTTTTAATAGTTCTCTTAACAGTGGGTTGCCATTTGAGTCAGTTTTAAATTGGGTAAAAAAGTTTGAGTGCAGTTAATTTGGTTGAATAAATTAATATTGCTTCAGATTTATATATATATATATATATATATATAAATTCATATATATATATATGAATTGTGTATGCTATACACATACAAATATGTGGATACATCCTCTACTGGGAGGCAATTGGAAAACATTTAAGACTTTGTAGAACTCTCATTAAATGGTTTTAAGTGTCTTGAAAGAGTTAACACACCTCCCAATAATGCAATTAAGTTCTTTGGGGCACTGCAAATTACAATCTTGGAAAATTTGGCTGAGTTATTGCTGTTGTTACTATTGCTGTTAAATAGTAGTAATAATGGATTTATGTAGCACCTTGACATCACAGAACTAAAAACAATTACATTTAAATATCAATTTAATTTAATGTGGAACCATGTTTTGTCTAATCATTGTAGCTAATTGCTACCCTTTAAAGGCAGTTTCTACGACATGTTTATTCACAGCCTGGTGGCAAGTTAGCTGTTGGAAGTTTCTTGCATAAAGTGTCCTATATCGTGAATTTATGTGTGTCAAAAACTATCTTTTAAAATGTATTTACTAGCTGGTGTATCTATAATGAATGACCTGCTGAAGATTGGAAACGCCAGAAGAGAGAGCCGGCTTTTGAATTGACTCTGTCTGGAGAATGTTCATGAGGGAAAGATGAAGGCTTCAAATAATGAAGTCAATATCTACAGCAGTGCAAAAAGAAATGGGCTCACTCGCCCCTTTTGTCAAGTAGGAATCCCTATTAACAATCAATGAGTATTCGATAGATGTTCAGTGATCAAACAGTATTACAGTAAGTAAGGCTTGCTGTAAGCTCCCAGGGCAATAGAAGATATGTGATCTCAGAACAACAACAAGAAAAGATTAAATGCCTCAAATGCTTTCTCCCCTAAGCCTTGAAAAATAAGGAATAATGGAAAAAGCTAAACGCAATGGGAAATAAAGCACACATTTACATTGTTTCTGTGCTATGACTGCCCCTCCTGACTTAAATCAGAAGACTTGAGCCTCATGCTGTAGCTCGTGCCTCTCAGCCTCGTACTTGGGGGGCCCAGAGTGAAGGAACACGGATGACAGCTCGGGCTACAGAAAGGGTCCCATACTATGCAGGGCTACAGAGGGAGACACTGGCTAGAAACAAAGCCAAGAAGAACAAGACTGGAAGGCCTGATTTTCAGGCTTAATTCTTCCACTTTTGAAACTGAGTGTCTTCAAAGCAAATTATTAGAGATTTCGGCTTCTTTGCCAGCTTCCTATTTGCAAACGAAGACCGATCTAATGTATCTTCTAGGGTTGGAATCAGGTGCTACCTGTGTGATCTCCTAGTGCTTGGCACACTGGAGATACCAATTATGTTTGTCATGTGTTAGCGTTCTTGACTTTTACAAAGAAAACATTTTCTGTATGTTCTATGCCAGGAATTTTTTTTGACAATAGCTAATATTACTGCACTGAGATCATGAAAAATATCTTCCTGTTACTATCCACGGCATTGTCTGGAAGTGCCTGAGTAGCAGCTGGTACCCGAGTTTTCTTTGCTATTGACTTGTCTTCCTCGTGCTTTTGTGATTCTTCTTGCTAGAGATGGAGCAGAGGCTGGAAGTCCCACAGCATTCAATTCACTGACTTAGTCCAGCAGAGGTTTAGTGAGTGCTTTTCAAACCGTTTAACAGCCTGGAGCTGATTTCATGTTCAGGGGGAACCTAAAACCCATTAGTTGAGATATTTCAAAGTGAAGGAAAGCCTACCAGTCTCTTGGGCTACAATCTAGTGGGTTGGTTTTTTGTTTGTGTGTTTGTTTGTTTAACCATGTTTTGGTCTTGGCCATCTGTAACATGCTCACTGGTCTTTCTACTTATACAGTCAAACTGAGTAGGGTAGACCAGATGGTTAGGTGTGTCTTTTGGCATCCAGGTCAAGAAACTGAGGCTTATTGTGATACACAGCTAACCGTGGAATGGGGTTAGTAAGTGGGGAGGAAGGAAGTACAGCCTGGCATCACCTGTGAAGATGGAGTACTCTGAGAGCCGAATCTGTCACTTCTACCGGGAGACAGTGGCTGGGGAGACACCCTTGCCTTTTATACCTTCTCCTATCTAGGCTCACAGGGATTCTTTCTTTTCTTTTTCCCCGTGGGGATGTTGGACTCACCTGTAACATCTGGTAGAGGATCTCTACGTCTGTGCCACCACTACTGAGTATGTAAAAGAAGACCAGGTTCACATGCCTTATATCTCTTTCTATTTCCTCTTCTTTCACATCTTTGAGCTTTCTTTTCCCTTACTTAATTTTTCCCACATCTGTGTAGAAGCTTAGAAAGGGAAAGACGTGTGAGCTGAACCCATACCGCTACTCTATGTCTGTCTTCAACGTTGACTGTTGGAGGATCAATAACTGACAGAAAGCACTAAATGTGAATTACCATAGAAGTGTTAAAGAGACCAGTAATTGATGGAGATTTTAACGTTCCAAGTAGCATAACGTGAGATGAGGAATAGAGAAATATAAAGGTTCATTCTGTAGTAACAAAGTAACAATTGTTAACAAAGTAACAAATTCATTTTTTATAAATGTCCTTTAAGTGTTTGAATCTTATTATATTAAACAAAGCTGTGTCTTTTCTTTTCTTTTTAAAGATATTTATTATGTATACAGTGTTCTGCTTGCATGACAGAAGAGGGCACCAGATCTCATTCTAGATGGTTGTGAGCCACCATGTGGCTGCTGGGAATTGAACTCAGGACCTCTGGAAGAGCAGCTGGTGCTCTTAACCTCTGAGCCATCTCTCCAGCCCCAGGTGGTGGTGGTACAGGCCTTTAATCCAAGAACTCGGGAGGCAGAGGCAGGCGGATTTCTGTGAGTTCGAGGCAGGCCTGGTCTACAAGAGCTAGTTCCAGGACAGGCACCAAAGCTACAGAGTAACCTTGTCTCGAAAAAACAAAACAAAACAAAAAGTCCCAAAACAAAAAGCAAAAAAAATTCATTTTTTAAAGATTTGTTTATTATATATGCAGTGTTCTGCCTGCATGTATGCCTGCAGGACAGTAGAGGGCACCAGATCTTATTACAGATGGTTGTGAGCCACCATGTGATTGCTGGGAATTGAACTCAGGTCCTCTGAAAGAACAGCCAGAGCTCTTAACTGCTGAGCCATCTCTCCAGCCCTAACAAATTCATTTTCCAACAAATATTTATTCAGACATTATAGAAGGTGTAGGAGATACAAAATGTGCGATCACAAATAAGAATGAACAGGACAAAAACATATATCTTATGGGGTGAGACAGGGAAAAGCAATTAAATAGTAATGTATAAAAGGTCAAAATGGCATAAATGAAAAAAGAAAAATAAAGCAGAGAGCAGTGAGGAATCAGGGAATACTTGAAATTAGGAATGAAGTAGATTAGATAAAATCTGTTGGAACCTATGATTTTAAAGCTTGGCCATAGAGTTCACATGTTTCAAATTAAGATCTATTTTAACCCATAGTAGAGAATACCTTTTATGCTATTTAGACATGCCTTTTCTGAATGAGATTTTTAGTATTTGTTTGTGTGTGTGTGTGTGTGTGTGTGTGTGTGTGTGTGTGTAGGGGGCTATGGTACATGCATGTGTGTATGTGCATATAAATTTTTTATACCTCTAGAGACAGAACTTCCCAGTTTGACCCCCAAATTACTTTCAAGTTCCACAAATCTACCAATACCATTTCCATGTTTACAACCTTCTTTCTTCCATATTTTCCTCTCAATCTGTCTCTTCTAGTCCCTGAGTTGAGTAGCATCTTTGGGCCTGCATTGAAAATCATGGGCCCTGTAGAAATGCCATGTTCAGAGATCCTTGGGGATTGTTAGAAGAAGCTCGGGCTGCAGGGATATCAGGAGGTATACAAAGATGTCACATAAAGGTCAAGAGTCCAGACTCTGTCACCATTCTGGGCTTCCTAGAAGTCATCTCATCTTTTAGGGACCCAGTTTCCCTATCTACAGAATAGACACGAGGACTCCTTTCCTATAAACCCTTGGTGTAAATCCAAAAGTGGATCCGCAGAAACCTTTCAGTATATGCGGCCCAGCACCCAGCCTGTCATAGGAGGGTTTAGTTGCTCATTTCCTGATTATTTACTTCACTCACTAGTTTGAAGGATAATGTACTTTCAAGTAAGCATTGTTAGGTTACAAGTAGAATGGACCATGGAATCATCTGGCTTATAGTTCTCAAATTATTTCTTAATCTAGGGAAGGTATCTTAGTTTTCTTCTTCTTCTTCTTCTTCTTCTTCTTCTTCTTCTTCTTCTTCTTCTTCTTCTTCTTCTTCTTCTTCTTCTTCTTCTTCTTCTTCTTCTTCTTCTTCTTCCTCTTCTTCTTCCTCCTCCTCCTCCTCTTCCTCTTCCTCCTCTTCCTCCTCCTCCTCCCCTTCCTCCTCCTCTTCCTCCTTCTCCTCCTTATTCTTCTTCTTCCTCTTCTTCATCTTCCTCCTCCTCCTCCTCCTTTTCTTCTTCTTCTTCTTCTTCTTCTTCTTCTTCTTCTTCTTCTTCTTCTTCTTCTTCTTCTTCTCCTTCTCCTTCTCCTTCTTCTTTTCTCCTTTCCTTCTCCTCTTCCTCCTTCTTCTAAGTGAGATCTAGCAGATAACTTCTGTGCACAAGGGAAGGAAAGAAGGTTCAGTTTATTGCTGAAGGAAAGAAGAAGGCTGCAGGCTAGCCACCCTATGCTCCTTTAGATCCCAGTCGTTTTTTTCTCTAGCATCAACCCCCAAGAAAACAAAAAAGCTCCTCAGGGACTTTAGAACAACCAGAGCAATGCATTGCAGAAGGGCTGATACTTTTGTTGTTGTTGTTGTTGTTGTTTGATTTTCTCTGTAGCTCTGGCTGTCTTGGAACTCACTGTGTAGATCAGACTGACCTCGAACTCACAGAGATCTGTCTGCCTCTGCCTCCTGAGTGCTGAGATTTAAGGCATGTGCCATCACTGCCTGATCAGGAGGGCTTATTCTAATTGTTGTCCAGATGCTGTATGAGCATCCCCAAATTCTTTTTGTAAACATTTATGCCTTGCTTTCTACCCAGAAAATTTCTGTGGTGGAGAATTATCTCAACCAACATACTTTATTTTCTTTCTCTCATGTGTTCTGTTAATCTCACTTTCCAGAGTCACAGTAGCTACGTGCTAACCCAAGATTGTTTCCATCATCTTCAATATATAATACTGGCAATTTCATCCTTTCTGAAGTTCTCTCATCTCAACACTAGCCAAGTCCACAGCAGGAGCCTGAGGCATCCCAATACTCTTTCCTAAGCGATAGCTTTGATGACATACTCCCAGGTTCTTAAGTCCTTTATGATTGATTAATACCTGCAGAGTTGAGAACATACATGTGATCTATATGAAATTAAGCTTCTTAGACAATTAAGTTTCATGAATGTTCTAGATTTTCTTTTCAACTTGCTCTAGATCTTTTAACCTGTGCATTTAAAGTTGACAATGTTTATGCATGACCAGAGAAGGAAAACCAAACCAAACCAAACGCTAGTGCTACTCTGAGGTCCCTGCTATCTGCAGCTGGTAAGATGAGGAAAATCTAAATGGTAGTGATGGCAACAATATACATGGCATTCCCTGTATCTTCCATTTTGTAATGAATTGAAAGGGTACTTGAGCATGTCATTTGTCAACCCTACTAGATAGGAGTTATTTGAGAGTAAGGTCCCAAATGTTATTCATCTTTAGAAGCCCCTAGAGCATGCACAATTGTGTTTAACCTAAGCCTCAATTACCGAAGACATAGAAGAAGGAAGGTCCACTTGAATTTGAAGTCTAGTCAAGTTTTAAAAAAATGATATGAGCTAATATAGTCTACTAATTAATAGATTAAACCATTTGAAAAATGAAAACTAATATAGAAATGAGATTTTATTATCTAATCCCCTAATGTGTTCTTTTTAGTTTTTATAAATGATGTACTTATGCTATTACAATGTATTTGTGTTCATTAATAATTTTGCCAGAGGAGAGCCAGTGTCCTGTTGGAATTGCGTATGTACTTGATCTTTTTTATTTATTTTTTTATTGTGGCTTTTCCAAGAAAGCTATGCCAGCTTTTAATTTTCCTCTAAATGAAGTCACATCACAAAGCACTCAAAACAAAACAAAACTGGGTGGCTTAAAGCAACCACCGTGATTTGTTCGTTCTCATGAATGTGAGAATCTCAGTCAGGCTCAACAGATCTCAGCTGGGCCCATTGTTTTGTGTCTGAGATAATTACCTGGTCAGACAGTCAGGTGAGCTCAGGTGAGCTCAGGCTTGTTCTCTTGGTGAAAGCAGAAGAAAGAATACAGCGTGGGTAAGACCGCTGAGCCTAGATTGCTATATTCTAACGCAATGAATTGCAAGCCAGGAGGTAGCAAGTATTCAAGGAGTGAGGCATAGAACCAACCATCCCATTGCTTGGGAGAAGTTGCAAAGTTGCATGGCCCAAGGTGTGGGTGTGGACAGGGGCAGATAAACAGCACTGGTACAGGCCTCTATTAGATCTATGTCGCTTATCTTTAAAAAAAAAAAAGATTAACAAGTCGAGGGAGATGTTAGGACGATTAAGGAATTCCTCTTTCCGCTTTGAGACTCAAGTTCCTTGTGAAAGCTACTGAACATTACTGCTTGACCTGTCCCTGAAATAGAAGTTAATCTTTTAAAGCTAATTCTACATCCTGTTCTTTTCATGCTCTCTTAGTTTCTTATCTTCCTGCACAGGAAATGATAGATCACTTGATTTGTTGCCTTAGTGTCTGTAATGAATAGAGAAAAGACACGGGGAAGTTCATAGGAGATGGACGTGCAGAGAAACTTCTGGGTTGGCTCTTCCTTGGCGTGTTTTAGGAAGGCAAAGTCTATAAGGGAGAGGAACCTCTAGGGCTAAGGGGAAATGCTGATCTGGGGTGTTGGAGGGCGTGAGAAGGAAGGGCCTGATCAATAGCTATTTTTCAAGTGCAGAGCATAATTTGTGTCTGGCTGCTGGAATGACTTAGTGCTTCATAGTTATTAGCTGGGAGCACATTTCCTTCATCTCGGTCCTCTCCAAAATGTTTGCCATCGACAATTCCAAAAGGTTGGGAATGACTCAGAGCCACCATGAGTAATACCCGGGAACGTCGTGAGCTGGAGTGTCTCTGAAAACCTGTCCTCTGGACTCCCTGTAGGTTAGTCTCCTGCCTGTGGGCCCCAGCCCATGCATCTGCCATCTTGTTTATTCATTTTCCTTTGTTAATTGAGGTGTTTGACATCTACCCACTCAACTCTTTCTTAGGCTAAAGTTATGGACATATAACTTCCTTGTTGAATTTATCACGTTCTAATATGGTCTACATCCTGAGAGTTGGGAATTACCTGGGTATATTGGAGACTAAGACCTTGTTTCAAACCTGAGGAAGAGATCATGTATTCTAATAACATGCTGAGAAGCTCATGCATATGGTTTCATTTGAGAAATATACCACTTGTCTGCTAAGATTGATTTTTTTTGTGTGTGTGTAAATGTGGTGTATGTTTGTGGACATGATTACATACCCATGTAATAGGTTAGTAGTCAAAGTTGGTTGTCTTCCTTAGTCTCTGTGGTGGTCTGAATACACATGATACTCATAGACTCATGTGTTTGAATGCTTGGCCCATAGGGATTGTGACGTTGTTGGAGTAGGTGTGACCTTGTTGGAGGAAGTGTGTCACTATGGAGGTGGGCTTTGATGTCTAATATGCTCCAGCTAGACCTACCGTCATAGTCTCCTTCTGCTGCCCGAAGATCTAGATGTAGAGCTCTCAACTCCTTCTCTAGCACCATGTCTGCCTGCATGCTGCTGTTTTCTCGCCATGATGATAATGGACTAAACCTATGAAACTGTAAGCCAGCCCCAGTTAAACGTTTTTCTTTATAAGAGTTATCCTGGTCATGGTGTCTCTTCACAGCAGCAGAACCCTCACTAAGATAGTATCTCTTGATAAAAGGTCTCTCTCTGAACTGAAAACTCACTTATTGTCCAGACTGACTAGCCACTAAACTCCAAAGATCTGCCTATCTCTGATGACCCCCATGATCTAGGATTACAAGCATGCATCAACATGCCCAGCTCTTTATGTGGATGCTGGGAAAAGGAACTCAAATTCTCATGGTTATGGGGCAAGTGCTTTACCAATGAGCTATATCCCTAGCCCGGACATTACCTTTTACTTACGGTTCATTTTATTTTCCCATTGTTTACATCTTGGAGCCCTTTTCACCCTGGGTCATAGGTTAGATAGTGTCCCCTCACTATTTTCCCTCACTATTTTCACGATTCAGAAGTGACAGCTCTCTATGGTATGGCTGGAAATGAAGTTCTATTAAAAGAGAATCCAGTTTTCAAGACTATGTGTTTACATTGCTGGTTGAAGGGCAGTGATGGCCACGTGAGTTTCTTACTTGGCCAAGTGGTGGGAACCACAAAGCATCTGAAAAGTAGGCAATGCCAAAAGGAAAGTGCTTCTTACCTTACTCTCACCAGATTCTAATTTTATCCAGACCTTTCTGCGAGAAGAGGAACTGTGTGCCCAGGTTCAGGCATGTAAACCCAGGGAATCTGTGTAGAGGTTGTCACGTGAGTTGCATATCTTTACTGAGTACTCGCCACAAACGAGGGCTATATGGCTATAGGTCCACGACAAGGTAGATCAGTCCCATGAAGTGAGATCCCCATTTTATAGGCAAAGAAAACTGGAGCTCAGGGAAGAGATGTTCATCACTCAAATTTCAAGTAAAGGCAGTAAACCACAGAACTTGGTAAGAGCTACATCATTAAGTGTCCTCTCAAGAGTTGGCAGCCCTATTCTTTAGTATTAAACAGCTCTCCTGACTGGGCTTACAAAGTGTATATTCTAGAGGAGAGGCATCACAGTTAATTCCTGACTTTTTGCACCTGGGTTCAGGTGTTTTGAGACCCCCATCCCTACCCTTTATTCCATACCCTGCTTCAGATGTTGTCTCCAGCTTCCTGTCCACTCTGATCCCAACGGATGAGGCTTTACCTCTCTCCTTTCAGCTCTTGTCTCTGGCCTTTGGTGATTCGCTTACTCATAGAATTACCTGGCACCCATGCCAACAAGGTCACCGTATCCTCTGCTCACTTCACCCTGCCTGGCTTGGTGCCTGCCCATCACAAATAACACGCATATTTGCCCAGTGAATTGAATCTCAGCTGATTTTTCTCTGATAGAGACCTTGGGAGAGTCAGAGGCCAGATGTGGGGAAGGCGGTTGATAGAGAAGTATTTGGACATGGAAACTACGCTGCACTTTCAAACCCAGGCCAGCCCAGACTTCTCTTAGAATACAGATGATGCCTTGAGAAGCAATGTTGGGGGGCAAATTAGAGATGGAATAAGTGAATAGTTTATCAATCATTCTGGTCAGGCCTCTGGCCAAGGGGAAATCTGACAAAAAGAGAGAGAGGGAAGAAAAGAAAAGAAAAAATAGTGCTAGTTACTTAACAGCCTCACTAGCAAGACTCAGTAAGGAAGAAGACTGAGAATGTTTCAAATTTCCTCCTGGAAAGCTATCCTAGTTCTGATTTTTTAGAATGTCTTCAGGAGATTTAGGTCTATTTTTAATACCCGTGAGACATACTGTTGTAAGGGGAGCTAAATATAGGGGTCACATCCCCCTTTCTTTTATTCATTGGCCTTAATCTTCCTAGGAGAAGAGGAAAACGTCAGCCATGCTTCACCCCAGCAGCCGTGACGTTTGCCCTGATGAGTCCCGGTGAAAGGAAGGTTCATAAATACTCTGTCGGAAAGAAAGATAATGAATGGATTCTTTTTGGAGAGAAAAAAAATGCAAAGTGGGCGTTTATTTATGTTAAACCTCCCCAGTCTGCTGAAGGCTTCAAGGTAGTCCCTCTTGTTTTGCTCGGGGTCCTTTAGGGACAGCAGTCAGCCTGTGTTACTAGAGTGAGCCTCAGTCCCTACCAATGGAATCCAGAGGAGCAGGATCCTCAGCCAAAAATAACACACAGCATCAAAGCTGCAGGGCTAATTCTGCTCCGTTTTATACTGACAAGGCTTTTTCTTTCTTTTCCCTCCACTTTTTTTTTTTTTAAAGAAGGCATTAAACATATCTTAAAAGCAAACAACTTTGTGAGTACTCGTTGGGCCAGCGGGACAGATGCACGCTTCCTTCAGCAGCTGGCGCCCCAGGCTCTGGGTTGAAGTGCTCCATTCTCTGTCCTTCCATTTCCTTTATGCCTTTGGGTGTGCCACATGCTCTCAGGCTCCAGCCTTGACACCTGTTCTGAGGGGACTCCTATGTCCTCAGAATTTGTAATGAAGCTGGGAAAAGTTCCTGAGAAATGCATCCTAAAGGTGGTAAACCCTTCCCTTGGTCTGTTGTTGCAGTGGCTGATTTCGCAGAGAAAGCAGTGGGACATGAAGCTTCCAAGGTCTCTGGAATCTCTAGGCATTTCACTAAGGCTCTGCTCCTTTAAGGACAGGGGAGCTCTGGAGGGAATTACTCAACTTCTCCACGGATCAGGTTTCTCATCTTTGAAATGGGGATGCTAGGCACATTTTACAGAATTGTTTTAGAGATTCAAGTACCCAGAATGTAGTGAGTGGTGGCTGTGTTTACGTATCCAGTGTCATCACCACAACAGGATGTGTGGCCAGTGACTCTCAGCTTTCTATTCGTTTCTAGACATGACATCAAGATCCACAGTTGGATTTCTGTATCCATGGGCTCCATATCCAGGGACCCAACTAAGCACAAAACAAAGACCTTAGAAGCTAAGCATTTGTACTAAACATGTAGTGACTGTTTTCTTAGTAATTATTCCCTAAGCAAGATAATGTGTTATTGACACAGTATTTCTATCACATTATGTATAAGTAATCCAGGAATGATTTAAGGCTTCTAGAAAGGTGTAACAGATATATGTATGTTACAGACATATGTAAATTCAATGTTTTCTGTGTGGGGACTTTAACATCTTCTGATTTAGTTATTTGAGAAACAAGAGACCCAGTCCTCCAAGGATACCTAGAAATACCCGTATTTGCTATTTTAGCTGCATCCTAGGGCAGAGTCTTGGTTTAATTTTGTTCCCAAGTGTTCAGCCTTGATTCCCAGGGTTGTTTGAAGCAGAATGACAACCTTGACTTTAAATGAATAATTGTGTTTAGAAAACCAGTATCCAACCCCATTCCCAGGAGACACCCCACTCTCTGCCTCCCTTGTAGCTCCTCGGTAAGTAAGAGAAGCCCACAATCCCTTCCCAAAAGACGGAATTGTAACTGGAAACACAACATGGCTTCTTCCAATGAGGCAGAAATCAGCAGGTCTCACTCAGGTACTCCTCTTTATATCCAAGCCTTTGAGATTTAGTCTCTCCTACTCTTTAAACTTCTCCAAAGAAGGCAAGCTTTTCAGTCTCTCTGCTATTCAGCTTTAAAGACTACACACACACACACACACACACACACACACACACACACACATATTTGCTGGTTTGGGGGTTGGCCTACCTTTGAAGGGAACTTTAGGGGAAATAGGACCTTGGGGGACTATCAGAAGGGCCGTTGTTCCCATGTTTCCCTGTTCATACAAATCCTTACCTGAACTTCAACAAAGGAGGCCCTCTTGGCCGGCATAGGATTGCTGTTGTGACATCCATGGATGTTTAGATATGGGGCTGAGTCTGCTGAGTTTTTATGCTAACAGAGAGCGTGGTATCCGCCATGCTCTTCTTCATGTGGGTTGTGCAGTGTGTTTGAGGACTCTGGGGAATGAGCCAAGCCAGAGAGTTGGGCTAGGGTGCATTCCTAGAGCAGGTTGGGCAGGTTTGATTCTGGGTAAACAAGATAGCATTTGCAGATGCAACAGTTGTCTTGCCTGACTATTTTATAGTACAGCGAAAGCAAAAAAAAAGAAAAAAGAAAAAAATGAAAAAGCATTTCCTTGTCTGTCAATCATTATCCCCTAACACTATGCATGGCACATAGTGCACTTTAATGTATGCCTGTTGAAAATATAAAAGTATTCCAGGATAGTTTAAAGATATACAAGCTTGGCCTTGCAAATGTTTCTCCATGAGAAAAACATCTTGATTTCTGATGCAGGGTGCCATATATCTGCAATGTAGTACTCTGAGGGCTTGAGAATATCTAAATTTGAATGCTGAAATCTAGTTTGGTCTACCTATAAATTTATAGTTTGTCTGATCACTCTGGGAGGCACATTTACAATCTAAAATAAAGCGGATTAA
Source organism: Myodes glareolus (assembly GCF_982192425.1). Lineage (NCBI taxonomy): Eukaryota > Metazoa > Chordata > Mammalia > Rodentia > Cricetidae > Myodes > Myodes glareolus. The sequence goes on from NC_142033.1 coordinate 54,779,659, forward strand.
ATAAATCGTAGAATTTGTCTCATTGCTCTTACCACCTGCTCTCTGAAAGTGTTAAAAAAAAAAAAACAACGTAGGCTGAATTTCACAGATGCCAGGTTAATACACGGTCGGCATCGGTAAATTGTAGTTTATTTGTTGTAGAACCTAAAAAAAATTATGGCTGTTCAGACAGAGGCTGCCAAGTATGAATTCAGCCTCTTATTGTGTAGTTCCTGTCAGGATGCACGCCTGAGGGGGGAAATGAACAGCCATGTTTGTCACAAATGCCCTTACCTCTAAATTATATTGTTTTCCTGTGGTTTTAAGTCAGGCCCTTGATGTTACTTTAACTCAGTTTGCACAGTTTAATTTATTTTAGTTGGTAAAGATTATTCATCACTCATTTAATTCCAAGGTTATCTATCGATTCCTTTTTCCTCATTTGGTATTTTCTGACATTTTGTGGCACTCGATATTGATTTATACAAAAATCAGTCATCTGAGTGTCCAGAGGAAGTGTCGTGCGCCTGTCATCGGCTGTTTTTCTGAACTAATAAGTGGGATGGCCATGTCCATCCAGGGTGTTGACTGATTTAAGGTCCCAAGCCCTGCCCTTCACATCAACCATGTAATTTGTAGAGAAATCCTTACAGAATGCTGAAACAGAGATCATGGAGAAGCTTCTCCAGCCGCATCCCTCCCCATCATGCTTGTCAGTCTTTCCCTTCGAAGGGAAAAGAAAGGAAGGAAGATGGCTATTGTGCACACGTCGACAGTAAAGGCAGCCTGCCCCCGCCCCAACGTATTGCCTCTTAAACTTAAGCCATCAACCTTGTCAAAATGCACGCGGAATTCTGCAGGTCTGGAGAATCCCCTCCAAGATCTGTATTTCTAATCACTTTCTTTCTGATGCTGGCCTGTACTTTGAGTAAGAAGGCAATTAGCCTGTCTTCTGTGCATAGTGTCATCCTAAGTCACCCTTACTTTGAAATGCAAGGTGCTATCACAGATTCCCGTGACACTGGGCTATTAGTAGGGTGGGATACTGAAGAAAGATGGGCTTCCTTCACCCAACTCCACCAGACATGTTGGAGCAATCCTGAGGACCTAGTAAGTAACCCTAGGGGATGTCTTTTAATAATCAGCATCCAAAAGAATCCAGAGGTTTACAAAGTTGGTTTTCATGAGTCTTTGGATTCTTTCTGTAAAAATTAACTTGTGCCCGGGGAAGTTGTGGCACCTGTCACCTGTCCAGGCTCTTGCAAGATGTCCTTGCTACACCTTTCCAGGACTGGCTGCTAACAGTCTTAGTCTCCAGGAAGAACTGGAAAGACTTCTTTAGTGTCAGGCAGGCATGCTTCTTGCTGTCATCCTCCGGAGTGTTCATAGTTTCATAACCAATCCCCAAAGTGTCTAAAGCAGCCGATGTGGTCAAGTTCTTAGACGACTGGAGGCCATTAGGGCCAGCGGGAGAGGCTTCCAGCTGCTTTCACATGCGTCCTTAGCCACTCCTCATTGCACTTGCGCATTAGTTTACTGCTAAGTTTTCTTAGAGGGTCATGTGACCGGCGATGTTATTTTAATGCAAACTCTTGAAAGAGAGCACTCCTGACATCATCTCTACTGCACTTAGTATTTGCCAGGTCTGTTTTCTAATGTCGGAGGCTTTTTAATGTCCAGAATACCATAGAGTCAGAAACAGGACACAAACATGCTACAAGACCAAAGCTATTTTTACACTGAATTGGGAAGGGTGGAATGTCTCCCCTTGGCTGGAGTTGGCTTTGATTCTTTCTGAATGAGGGACAGATTCATCTGGAGAGGGGAAAAAACACTGAGGTCTCCATCTGTTTGATGTCTTTCATAATGTTTTGCTTGTGCTCAGGCGTATCAAGGTAATTCAGATACTGGGAAAGTCGTCTGACTTCTCCCAATACACATCTCCTAAGTCCCTCTGATTAGAGGCAGTTGGCATTACTGCTATAGTTACCGAAAAGCACAGTCATGCCATGCATTGACGTGTACATGGCACAGAGTCACACAGTTACAGTTACAGCTAGGCTGCTTCTCATGGAAGGGCTGAAATGGGTCTGTTTCTCAGTTTGAATGTTTAATTCTATTCCTTTTTGGCCTCTGCTCATTGTATGTAGGCTAGGAAACAAGTCTAAGTATGTCATTTTTTTTCTTATAAAAATGTCTTCTTATTCCATATATCTGAAGGTGACAGAGGACCAGTTAATATTGCAAACTGATTAAGTTGCAGAATCCTAAATTATATACAATAGAGACCTTTCCGCTTTTGCATCAGGTGCACAAATACACATTAATTGACCACTGAGTTGCTACAGAGGCAGGACTTTTGCTCTGAGTGTGAGCCTACGGAATGTAACTCTTAAGATTCTCCCATGTAATCTGTATCACTAGTGGAGCCTTTACAATTTTAGCTTCAGGTGTAGCGAATTAAAAGTCCTCAGATGCTAACCAACAAGCTGACTATGGAGTCTGGGCGGTTCATAGAATCCCTGGCTTCCCTGGAGTGACTCTTATATAGCAAGCTTTCTTATGGAGTCGTTCCAAAAAGAAGAAACCACTGGGCTTGCGTTTCAAAAAGCAACAAGTTCTATTTCATGCACACTCATATTTTATAGATATAATTATTTGATTAAATTACATAATTACATTAGCAGCACTACTGGTATAAACAGGACTGGGAACAAATACAGATGACTCTTGGCACTAATTCAGTGAAAGAGGAAGGCTGGGAGATCCTTCTGCCAATCACAGGTCTCCTATCGGGCACAAGGCTGCGAGTTTGTGCAGTTCCATTTAGATACTGGAGAGAGAAGATGGCAGCATTATTATCGCTGTGAAACGTGAACCTGAGAACTGCGCTTGAGTTTTCTGCTGAAATACAATGGTTGTGAAGCCAGGGATATGTTTCAGATCTACAACTCTCAATGACAGCTGGCTTTCTTTTCTTTTCACTTTTTTCCCCCTTTCTTTCTTTTTGGAGTCAATCTACAGATATACCACTGAGAGTGTGGCTTCAATAGATCATTAGACATTTTGTCACTGCTATTGTCTCGCAAAATGCAACAAAAACAGAACGAAAGCTCCAAGGTTTACAGGGAATGCGTGCTGTTCCCGTCTTCATGGGTTGGAAGACTTCACTAAAGTGGGCTTGAAGTGGAACATGTCATAAACAGGCAGCGCAGACTTCTGTAGTCTGGTACAGTGTAAGCACAAATGTGGACAACAGTCAATGTGAGAAGAAGGCCAACCCGTTGCTCCCACGCATGGGGACTCCTTGGTTTCTTGCTCCTTTTGCTCAAGGTCCTCGGGCGCACTCCATAGGAGCTTCTTCTCAGTTTTTCTGTCAGACTGAAGATGTGCATCTCACAGAGCAGAGTGCCCTCTCTCAGCCGGCAGCCAGCACTGTAGAGGGTGGTTAATCCTCCCGGAAATCTCTTGATGGTTTTAGCCAATGAAGTATTCACCCATGTTTATTCTGTAAGTTAAAGGAATTTTCCTTAAAATCAAGGGAGGATTGACTGATTCACTTAGTATAGAATTTTTCCTTTTATAAGTTTTTATATGCAACTTTTTCATAAGGGAAGTGTTACAAATTCCAAAAGTCTTTCCATTTCTTATTAGTCAGCACGTTTATAATATGTTGCTGTATCTTGGGGGAAAAATCGTGAGGGTTTTCCATTACTTTTTGACATCAATTTGCTATTTTATTCTCGTTGGTACCGCCAGCTGAATCACCTCACTGAGAGCCCAACTCCCGATGTAATAAACATGCATTGTTTATTCAGAGGCAAGGGAGTGTAGAAGGCACGCATTTATGCCGTGCCCGGATCCCTCTATTTAAAGACTACATTCGAGCATATCTTTTGAAAGCAGGACGCATCGGTCTGCTCAGGATGCTAGAGAGAGGTCTACAGTCACGGTGGCTTAAACACCAGCAATTCATTGGCTCCCAGGCTGGAGGCTGGAAACCCCAGACCAGGATGTAAGCCAGGTTGGGTCCTCCTGTGGGTTCTAAAAGAAGAATCTGTTTCACCCTCCAAACGCCCAGTGTTTACTGGTGTTCTTTACAATACAGACTAACGGATGCACCATTTTGACTTCAGCCCCTCCTGACCAGGATGGTCTTCTCAAGAGCGTCCATCTCGGTGCCCAAAGCACCCCTTTTTATAAGGATGCCGATGCCATTGCATCAGAGCCTCCTCCGATGACTTCATTAACTTTGATTATCTTTGCAAAACCCTTGTCTCCAAATATGGTCATGTTCTGAGTGCTGAGGATGAAGAGTCCCACTTCGAGTTTAATATGATGCCACCTGTGGAACTGAGAACAGTATAAGTACTTGACTTGCCTTTGAAAACCCTACAAACAAGAAGACTCTCAAGGTGATGTCTCAAGAGCGAGGAATTAAGAGGTGTGGGCATTTGAAATGTAGGACTCTAGGTTCTTGAAGCTCAGCGTGCGACCCGTTAGAGGTGTTGCTCTGGATTTCTTACCCATTATTTTCATAGCTGGTCCTTCATTGAGTGAGAACAGTTATCAGAGACAGAAGCAAAGCTGACGTGGTTTTTTGTTGTTGTTGTTGATTTTTGTTTTTTGTTTGTTTTTTTTTTTTTGGCTGCAAAATCCAGCTATTAAGAAATTCCTGTGTTCACATATACTTTTGTTATGTTTACAGTGGGAACCACATACTTGTGCTTAACAGCCATGGATTCATACTAGGCTCCATTTATGACTGGAGGCTTCATTTTGCTTTCGTTAATTTTCTTGCTATGTGTTAACTATTACTAAAACCATAGTATTCTGAATTTGCCTTCAGAGACAGAGGGGCACTATTGTTGAACACATACTCTTCCTTTTTTTGAAAACATATTTCTGAGACAGCTCTATAAATGTCCACAATTATTTCTATCAGTCTACAGCAGGGAAAACCAAGACTGTCCAACAAGGAGGCACTAGTGGAGTGTGAAGAATGGACAAAACAGAGCAGATGGCAAATTAAACCTGTTCCATGAACATTGCATGTTGAGTCAATGCTTGTGGTCTGTGCTGTAGCTATGGTAGGGTTCATGCTGTCCTTAGAGATCTGTATATTAAGGGCAGTGTATTGGTCAGGCTGGGCTATGTTGTGATCATGCACAGCCAAGGGTATTTATTTCTTGTTTATATAATACTGGTTGTGACTCTCAAGGCGACTTGTCTCCGTGAGCTGGCTCAGCGTTCTGATCTGCTTTGATGTCAGCGTACATCGAATCAGTGTGGTTCCCCAGTCACTGCAGTGGAAAGTGCGGGCAGGCTGAGAGGCAAGTGCTAGAGGTAGAGGCCTGTACCTGGAAAATAATCACGATTTTTCTTATTCTTCCTTGTTCCAATGGGAGTACGTGTGTTTCCATAGCAGGGATGTATGCGTGTCTAGAGAGAAGTTGGCAGTTGAGGTGGCATTATTGCAAGGGCTGTCACTAGCCTAAAGTAGGCATTTGAGTCAGGGCTGGTTCTATCACCTAGCCCATTGCCTTTATCTTTCCTGAATTTCTTCTCTGTAAATCAGAAGCATAATGATGACTTCAGAAACTGCAAAGGAGAATAGAAAGAGTTTAAATAAAGAAAATCACAGTCCTGGGCATTGAAGTCCATGAACCATAAATACTGTTTGCTTTTTTTTTGTGGTTGGTTTTGCATGAGATCTTTCTGAGGAGGCATGCAATTGTTTGCTTCTATTTTCACTGGTAGATCATTGGAAATACTATAGTCATTCTTGGGGTCCTGAAGACTGTGATATATATTTGAGGCTGGTGATCAGGATGGAGAAATGACCTGAAGCTGTCTTTTGTGGTTTTCTAAGGAATCTAATAATAACCTTTCACCCAGGAAGCAGACTAGTCAGTAGAAACTTGAGGGCATGCATTGCTATGATCTTTGGAGACTCTGTAGGGGCCTATCACATGTTAGGCTTCAGCTGTAGTCTTTACATGATTAAGAAGTACTGTGTCAACAGATCGAGTGTGCAAGATGGTATCAGATCACAAATGACCAAACACAGGACAGGGTTGTCAGGGTTGAGGGGAATCCAGCATCTGATGAATGATTAGATTAAGGAAACCTTAGGTGACTGCTAGTAGTGACTTTTGTGATTATCTCTCTCTCTCTCTGTAAGTGTGTATTTATGTATGTGTATTTGTGTGTGATACATACATGTGTTTGTAAATGTTCATATATGAATTCTGTGATTCTAATTCTGGCGGCTCAATAGACACATACATAAACTTGTTTTTTTTTTTAATAAAAACATCAGTGTTGACTCACATATGCTGTAATACAGTTGTAATTCCAATGTTTGAAAAGCTGATGCAGGAGGATCATGAGTTCTGGGTCAGCCTGGATTACATAATATAACTTTATCTTTAAAAAAGAAATTCCAGTGCTTTGGGGTCCATGATATTCCAATTAAATGTGAACCTCTTGGAAGTGAGCCTTGGCTCTAAAGAGCAGAGGGGTCTCTGCTTAAGGAATGGGCATGAAATAGGGCAGTCAGTTGTTCACCTTTGACATTTTTGGGGAGATCTGTTCAAATGAAACACATTTCTACTCTTTAAAAGAGATTATTTATTCAAGAGTTCAATGACCCACTGACACAGTCCTACAGAACAATACAAATTCTTGTGCATTTGTGTGTGTGTGTATGTGTGTGTGTATACATGTTGTTTTGGAGAGGATGGGAAGAAATGCCTATTTCCAGAGAGTAGAGCTTTCCTCTACCCTCGCCTGACCTTTACATCAGAAGCATAAGAATGACCCACTGGCTCTGGCGCTTGGTTCCTTGTCTCTGGACACGTTGTGGCTGCACTGTCCTTTCAGGCTGGTCAGCTGGCAGCTGTCTGGGTAGCTCTGTGGAGCCTACATGCATCCCCAAGTGGCTTCCCTCTGCTCTATCCCTCATCCTCTAGCATGGCATTTTGTCCATGACAGTCTGTCCCTGAGCCGCCCTCACTACGGCTCTGGAAAAAGCTCGCAAGGAAAGAGAGAAACCACCACAGTGAATCCTGTTTGTCCAGAAACCTCAGCAATGGATGACACCTCCTCAGCCCTGGAAGAATACTGGAGAAAAGGATTTCAGAAAGAAGTGAATTGGCAGGTAAGCGATGTCCTCAACCTCAGAGGGGACCCAAATTGCTCCTCTTTCTTAGCCCCATGTGTTGGTAATACACACGAATGTATTTGCAGAGCTGTGTTATCTTCAGGCACGTCTGCTTGGGACAAGCCATCATTAGTTTCCACTTCTTTACAAACTGCAAAAATGAATTAACTTTAGATTCTCAAGCAAGTTAATAGGGTTTTACAAATCTATATAGATGCTGCTAAATTTATACTTTCTTAATAAAGGCCCTTGAATTAACAAGTTGCAGGTGCATATCAAAGGAAACATGCAGATTTGGTTTGTGTGAGTACAGGTTTGTTGCAGTATAAAAATTTAATACAACACCTGTCACAAGACCCATGTTATGACTTTCGAGTAGTCCAGAAGAAAGGGCTTGGTTTTGACCTATTTTAATGAGGTGGCCATTCTCTTAACGCGGCTGTGTGCCCTCTTTATTTATGCTGAACTCGTCAGAGGTAAAAAGCTGTGGCACATAGAGAGTTCCAGCTACAGGATTCATTTTGGCATAGAGGAAGTTTTCATTAAAATATGCAAAGTGGTGATGTTTAGACGTTACAATACCTACTTCAAATTAGCAGAATGATACTCTCCCGTCTCGTAAGCAGCCAACAGAAATCCTTTCCTGGACCTTGTTGAATGGCTGTGCACACTCCCTTCCTCGCCTGTTCCATACCTCCAATGCACATTGTTACACATTCACTCCATGGCCAGTTAGCTAGACAACAGCGTCAAGGAGCAACGCCTGAGGTTTTCTTCCCATAATGCCACTGCCTCATGGAAAAGCATCCTTCCAAGCATAGATCCTATCTTAGGGCTGCTGTTGGCAAAAGCCAAACTGATTTTTATCCATTTTGTCCATAACAGAATGTTTCATGTGAGGATGATGATTCAGGATGAGTTGATTTCCACCATCCACTTAGAAAAAGAATCAAAAAAGAATCAAAATAAGTCTCCCATTTAAAATAAGATCTCTTCTCCCTCCTTGCAGTAGCTATTTAAGTGAGCTGTGCTACTGGCCCTGACAGGTGAGCTTCATTCTCGGCAGCAGGATGTTAAATACGGCATTTCAGGAATTCCTCTTCTAGCCTGCTATGTAATTGGCGTCTTTCTGATTTGACTGGGGTGTTATTTAGAAAGCAGGGAGGTACAAAACAAATCTCTGCCCGATGCTTTGAGGATGACATGTAGACAGACATTAGGAGCCCTAGCAAATATCCGGATATTTTATGGTATGCTAGCCCTAACAAGACTTAGATTTTGTTTTTCTTTTGTCTTTTGCTTATGCTTCCTTTTAGAAGGCTGTCATTTTATATATAGTCTCCATTTCAAAGGAGAGTGGAGGAAGGATGTGGAGAGATGACTCAGAGGGCTCTGTGGGCAAGAGATTTACATGAAAACCACAGAGTCCAAATGTTTATGTTGATGTGTGTGTCCTGTTCCTGTGAGCACCCTTGAATCTGCAGCTTAGTAAGCCTTCTCAGACAGAGACAACAAAAATATTCTTGCTGCCCTTGGCCTCTAAAGATGTCCTCTCTTACAACTGGTTGGTCCTGCAATCTTTTTTCTCATAATAACTAGAACCCTTCCAAAGAGCTTGTGGAGCCAGTTGTTGGAGACAAGGCATCCTATCTCTGCCTTGGTCCTTCTGATCCATCAGTTCTGGAAAGACTGGCACTGTGTGTGGCCTAGCATTTCATTTGCTCCTGCTTTCTCCCAGCATTCCTTGATGCTGCCTGCGATTTTCACTCTCAGGTTGCCTGTAGTGCTATGTTGTAGCCACCCCCCTTTAGCCGTGCACATACTATACTCGATGGTGGCTTTTGTTGAAAGAGTGAGTCCTTTGTCCTGTCCACTCTAACAATGGAGGCATTGGAATAAGATTAAAGGTTGAGGTTATTATTTTGAAAAGAGCCTTAAATTATGATGGATATTAAGGTTTAGTTATACAAACACTGAAGGCCCTAAGATTTACCAGCCACTGCGCTACAAGGTGTGTGTGTGTGTGTGTGTGTGTGTTTGTGTATGTGTGTGTGTGTGTGTGTGTGAGAGAGAGAGAGAGAGAGAGAGAGAGAGAGAGAGAGAGAAATGTATACGTGCCGTTCTACATTTTACTGATGAAGAAACGGAGGTGTGGGAAAGTTACATAGTCCCTACCAAAGCCACCCACGGTCTAGTTCAGGCATGTTTCACTCTGGGGTTTAGGCTTTCCCACTAACTTGCCGTGCCATGTGAGCTGAATTTCTTCTCATTTTTTAATCTCCTAGTATAATAGCTTGTAAGCAGCTGTGGTGTGGGCAGGCAGGAAGCGAGAGGAAGAGAGGGAAACTGCATGATGATCATCTAATGGAATAATCAATCTCTGAATCATTAAGACATTAATAAAGTGTTTTTAATCGTTTAGTTTTTAACCCTTTCTCTAGACTGGGTATCCATCTAGGCTGAAAATTATTACAAGCGCTCTGACAGATTTCGTTCCTGTTACATGTAAGGGGGAAACTGAGGCTCAAAGAGCACCGCTTACCGTTCCATCCGCTTCTGTCTCCATCCCAACAATCTGTAACTTTTGTTTGCAGCTGTGACTCTCAGGTCATCTGTCTTGCTATGTTGGGTTCCCACATGCATGGGACGCACCCAAGGTCACATAGCCACTGAGATGCTTACTTAAATCAGAGGTGGACCTATTTGACCTGTCCCTGAATCTTATTAATTGGGTGTCTATTACAGTGTGTTTCTAAATTCTATTTGCTTCCTGAATTGTTAAAAAAAATTTGAATTCTTTGCCCTCACAGTGATGTAATGGGCTTGGTCCTTGAGAAGTCCCCCTAATAGTTTCTTTTGAACATAAATAAGAGTTGGGCAAAATGCCTCATGTACTTACTTCTTCAGAATGTGTTTTAATTGGATGCCGTTTGCCTTAAGTGAACTGGCTTACCCATGGAGCTGGAAATGAGCTGGATGCAATCTCTAAAGTCAACTGTAAATCTGAAAATCCATTTAAGCATATAGTCCATACTGGAAAACCAACAACAGCTGTGTCAAAGTCACTGTTCCTGTCTCTTGGGAGCTCTGCCAGCTTCGAGAGGCAATAGAGAGGATAGTGACTGGTGCCTCCAGAGAACCTAGGCACCAAGGACAGAATAACTTGAACTGGTGTCTCTTCTCCTCTTGTCATTAAGGCACTGATACTTGGATGATGCCTTGAAAAGTTTTTATTTGCCTAAGCAATTGTCAGAAGATATTGAAAGGCAAGGGAATCATTTTTGGATGTTATATTCGGGGGTGTTTTATTTGTTTGGTTAATGTATTTTATTTGAAGTTTTTCGAGACAAGTGTTTTGCTACGTTGCTCAGATTAGCCTTGAAATCCTGAGATCTTGTGTTCTTATGCTTTAGCCTCCCCTGTAACTGGTATTCCAGGTGCATGGCACACTCACTATCTTGGGGGTTCCCTTTAAAATGACCCACACAGTTGCTGTGTGGCCATTTTGAACGCATCTATCAATATTGTCTGTCTGTGTCTGTCTTCCACACGAAGATGAATTCCTCAAGGGCAGAGGTGCGTCACAGAACCTGCCACACCATAAACCCAGAATGGATGTTTGCTGAGCTGAATGGAATTGCATATTTGATCTGTAAGGAAGTAAAGACATGATCTAGCTCCAAGGCCTTAATTTTACACTCACAAAGGGATGGAGAGTGAATGCCCTAGGCTGCAGGGCTCTCCGTGAGTAGCAGAGCTTGCCCCTCTCCCAGGCCCCCTTTCATTTCTCCTATGCTCTTTTGATACTACTCCTTCCTAGCCCTTCACATTCACAGAAAGAATGTGATATAAGCCTTAGCAGACATCGTTCTTTATGAAGATACCCTTCTCTGTGTGACATTAGAACATGAGAGCCAATCAAGGGTACCTGTGATCAAAATGCAATGCATACATGTATTAAACTTATAGTTAAATGTGCTGTGTATAATTAATGTATACTAATAAAAAGAAACAGCAGTTCTAAACCAAACTTTCAAGTCCCATCTAAATTTGGCGGCCCAAGTTACTAACTGTGTAACACTGGTAACATTTAAAGTACCTCTCTCTGCTTTGGTTTTCTGATGTGTGAAGTGGGGATAATTATAGCAGCTACTCTATGAGATTGGGTGGGATTAAATGAAGTAATTTAGGGAGAATGTTTAGAGCATTTTAACAATTGTTTAGTGACTCATTTGGCTCATAGTTTGTGGTGGCTATTACTTACATATTATTGCGTTAAGAATATCCACTCAATACTGTTTGAATACCTACTATGTGGGGGAACATGTCTAGGTATGTAGGTGAAAAGAATTACTTGACATGTTAACTTCAAGCTCAAGATTCTGGTAGGGAGAGCATAGGCAGGTCTTTATAACTCTGGGGGAGCACCAGTGAGCCTGGTACCATAGGTGAGTGGAGGAGCTACCTGTAGAACAGCCTTGAAGGCTGATGATACTAATTACTCAAAAAAGGAGAAGTAAGCCAGAAGAAGAACTTGGAAGGTCCTTAAGGTCAAGAGAGAGAAAACATCAGAGGGAAAGAGAGACAGAGGAAGGAGATGAATGCTAAAACAATGTGTGGAAGAAACAGCCAGTTGTTGTATGGTACAAGCCATTCAGAATGAAGCAAGAACCAGGGGTGAAGTCTAAGTAGCCCGGCAGGAGAAAAATCCTAAATAGCTAGGATCAGCATCTTCAGTGAACAGAGAGGCAGAGATGATAGGTTCTGTGTCTCAGAAAGAGTCTTTTAGAAAGATCACCCCAACTTTGGTGGGGAGGATAATTGGGTATGGGGCAAGACTGGAGGGCAGAAACACAGTGAAGCTGCTTCAGACCTTTTCAAGGAGGCCTGACAAGACCGTGGAAAGAAGTAGGACTTGCTGATAGACCTTTGCCAAAATAAGGGTATGAGAAGGTGCCAAGGTTGAGATGGGTATTATCACCAGATAAGAAATTTGCAGAGAAAGATGACAAGGAGGTGCATGGTAAGATAGATGGTAAATATCATGATGATGCATATGTGTCATACATAGTATGTGATCCTAGGAAGACAAGCCAGCCCAGTGAAGGTACCAAAATGGAAGGAGTTAATATTGATGACCATTTCCCCCAAGGGCAACTTTTTGCTTTGCATTAACGTGCGGAATCACTCATCTGCTCCCCTGCAGGTATCAGAAGCTACCTGTGTTCCCATTTTGTACAGGAGGCAGATGGATAAGATAACTTAACCACCCTGAAGACATTTGGGCATTATTTGACTTCTCTCCTTTCCCTGTATGGACTGACCACATTTGAAGCTAGCATGCCATAGATATGTCTGGGTTCCTGGGACTAAGGCTCAGGCAGTATGTATTTAAGCATATAACCACCTCTGGGTGCTGGGGACATAGGTGATGTCACACAGTAGATGTCGTCTGAAGCAGGTGTCCTTAGAAGCAGAGCTTTGCAAGCAGAAGGCTGGGGCAGAGCCTGGACTCTTGCTTCTTGTGGCTCTGCTCAGGGTGGGCAAATTTGCCTCCTTTACATAGATAGCCCAAGAGTCTTCAATTGTCTGAGTTTTGTAACGTGTTACAAACCAGTGCCCCTGTGCCTAGCAGAGGCTGCACATGGTGAAGGACAGTCTAGGGAAACTGGCTCAGGTTGTAAGAGCTCAGTGCCCAGAATGGACATGGCAGAACTCACTTTAGAAGCCAGCTGCTCTAGCTAGGAATCAGCGGGTCCTGGGTATGGGCCTCAGGCAAATTTCTCACCTCTGGTGAGAAAAAGCTTAGAGAAAAGCTTCCTTTTCTCTAAGATGAGAAGAAGTGTTGGGGAGAGGATTCCTTGGTTAATAACATTTGCTGCTCTTACAGGGGACCTAGGTTTAGTTCCCAGTACCCACATGACAGTTCACAACCACCTGTAGCTCTGGTTTCAGTGCAGTACAATTCCTCATGTGCTGACCCCAACCATGAATCATCTTGTAAATAGCCGATATGTAGGATACCTGATACAGCACCCCCCCCCAAAGAGGTCATGACCCACAGGTTGAGAACTTCTGTTCCAGTGGCTCTGACGCCCTCTTCTGGCCTCTGTGAGTATGAAGCATGTACTGGTGTATATAAATACATGGAGGCAAAACACTCATACACACAAAGTAAGCATAAATAAGTCTTAAAAAGAGAAAATGACCAAAATACGTTGTACTGAATTCTCAAAAATCCAGTAGTTAAAAAAAATTGAGAAGAAAAGCACTTGTTTGCTAGTAAAAATTTATTCAAGTAATCTATGATTGAAGCAACCTTGCTCACTGTGTGGGGTTTGACTGCTACCAACCAAAAATCAAACACAATCACATTGTTAAAAATAGCAAGGATAAAATAGTCTCCTGTATACTCAGCTTTTGTTCCAATTACTACATTGTGTTTCAGTCTTCATGGAGGCAAGGAAGCAAACACATCAGTTTGGTGTGACTTCCTGCTGCGGGGAGGATTTGTCCCACTACCTGGCATTAACAATGGTTCATATTTTGAGTTTAGTTCATGTTTAGAACCTGCTTCAAAATTTTTCTTTCATCCCTTAAGTGAGTAGATGGTGAAGGTGGACTCAAATTAGCATGTGATGATATGAGCTGATCCATCTTGACTATATGTCAAGGACTGCATGGCACCTAGAAAGAAATGGATTGAATATAGAATCTCCGAGACTTCATATTTATCATCAATTATCAAATTTCTGGCTCAGTGAGGTACTATGAGAATCCTCTATTGTTTATGTCTTGTTATCAATTTTTGTTGTATTTATATGGGGATCATTTATTTATTCAGTCATGGGATCAGGGAAGGGAAAGTATTTGATGTATTTCTTAGATTCAAATAGTATAGATTCAAAAGACTGGGAGAGACCTTGGGATTGTTTATTTTTCCCCTACATGTTTCTCACTCTGTGTGGAGGCAAGTCCAAATGGTTAAAGATGGATGACCTAATATTGCCTCCTTCCATAACTCATTCCTGGGTCTAACAAACGATTTTTAGGCTAAGGAAATTCTTCCTCGTGGCAGCTTTAAACTGTGCCCATAGCTACAGAGGCCTGGTTCTGCTGCTTCATCCTCCCTGGAGGTGGAGAAAAACAGTTCAGTCAATGTCCTCAGGCATCAGCTTTCCTGGCCTTGAAGTTCATTAGGAAAGCAGCCTTCAGTCCTTGCTTCTCAAGGCTGAGCAACCTCCATCCTTAGGTATCATTCTTCATTTCCATCTTCCTGACTCTCTCTGAACCGTCTCCAAATCTGTTCCTTCCTCTTAACTCTACAACCAAGAACTTTTCAGGAGGATCTAGACAGTGCTAACCTGGCCAACGATCTAATCATTCATGCACTTAGTTATTACACAGTTACTGTCTCCTTATGATAAAAAGTAGAACTTGCAGCCAAGCCCGGGGGCAAGAACCAGATGAGTGAAAGGTAATACAATGTCGCCATTAAGGCGGATGTCATAGTTCATTCCCCAGTCAGATGGCAGGGAATGTGCTACTTTAACCTCTGACTCAGTTCTCTCATGCACAATGGGATACCAGTACCTGTCCTGCACAGTTGTAGTGAGGGTTAAAAGAAAAAAATATTCATAATGAGCTTGGGGAGGGGTTAGTACCTTGTTCCAGCCATGTTCTGTAAGTGGTGAAAGGGTGAACTAAGACGCTGAGCTCTGTTTGTGGTTACATCCACTGTGCTTGAATGTAGTGTGAACTAGCAGTTAATCGCCCAGCATGACGAGGCTTCAGTGGGAGGGAATGGTCAGGGGCTGGAGAGACACGTGACTAAAGGCATCAAGAAAAGTATCAAGCATCAGGAGGATGACATGCTTAATATGTTTCTTAGCTCATGTGCCATTTGCGTATTGTACATTTCTTTGACAGATATTTTTATTAATTATTTGAGAATTTCATGTAATTTATTTTGATCATACCTACCCAACTTCTCCTCCCTAACTCTTCCCTGACCCACCCACCCTGACTTTGTGTTCTCTTTTTAAAGATAAAATTTAATAACCTTTGGGGTCTATTTTATGCTATCCATATGCTTCTGGGTTGACCTACCAGAAGCCATGATTGCACATTTTTTTCTATGACGACTCCTGAGTTGGGCCAGTTGAGAAAGAGTAAGGGCTATCTAGGTTGGTGAAGACGGTGGAAAAAATCCTAGGCAGAGAAGCCTGGAGGAGAGAATGGGAACACGTGTTTGGAGAACGCGGAGTGGAGACAGTCGCTGGTGGTCATGTGTGAGCAGGACATACAGTGTGTTGGATAGTAACGGGAGCTGGAGCCTTTCTGGACTGTCGCTTTGCCCTTAAGCTGATCCATACTTATTGTGACCTATATCTATCCCCAAATGCCGGGGATCAAGTAGAAAGGCTGCCAAAGCATGTAGTGTTTCTCTTCTACAGGGCGAGCATCCCTGATTTGAAAATACACAATGCAAAATGTTTTGAAATCGAAATCCATTTAAGCACCAGCATGCAAACCCTGAGTAGAAAATTCTCCATCATGAAACTTTTTTAAATTATCATTTTATTGTTTTTAATTGAGCTATACATTTTCTCCACTCTCCTTTATTCCCCTCTTCCCATCCGCCATCATGAAACTTTGTTTCTTTTATATATTCATTTTTCTCTCTGTCTCTGTCTCTGTCTCTGTCTCTGTCTCTCTCTCTCTCTCTCTGTGTGTGTGTGTGTGTGTGTGTGTGTGTGTGCAGGTGTGAATGGATGCTAGAAGAAGGCATCAGATCCCCTGAGAGCTGGAGTTACAGGTGATTGTGGATAGCCTATGATAGTGCTGAGAACCAAATCTAGATTCCTTGCAAGAGATGCGTGTGCTCTTAACTGCGGAGCCATTTCTCCTCTAGCCCCTTAATGAATAGAATTATTTAAAATACTCTACAAAATTGCCTCCAGCCTAGGTTGTATAAAGAGTCATGAAAAACAAAGGGATTTTATTTTGGTATGGGCCCCATATCTAAGATATTTTACTGTAGATATTAAAATACTACGAGATCGGAAAATAACACAGAATTCTAGACGTCTTGGCTCCCAAACGATTCCGATAAAGATGTGCAGCCTAGTGGTTCTCTTCCTCTGTGTGAGATCAGAGCTGTCAATACTGGAATCTCCTTTAGTTCTCAACTTCATGAGAGCCAAGCACAGCATCACACATGCCAACTTCAGTCTTCACATGTGCTGAGATCAAGTTCATGTCTAATCAATGCCCCCATCTCTAGGCACAACCAATTATGCTCATACACAAGAGAACACCCACAGGTAAATGAGTCTAAATCATTTAGCTTTCTACGTTGACTTAAAGTTGGAATGGGAACCATCAAATAAAATCCAAGTGGCCTAAATGTGCCTTCTCCTTAATAGTCTTCGCTCTTTCACCTCCAGTTGCTTGTGCTCCCGTTGGCTCTGATGAGGGTCCAATGGCTTTGTGTAGAATGATAACTCAGACATTTCTGTCTTCTAAAGGCTTCACAGCCCATATCCCTGCAGGTTACCATCTACCCTTAAGGCGGTAGTATTGACTACTTTTCTCATTGTAATGACTAACTACTTGAGAAGAAGCAACTTTAGGAAGGAAGGGCTTCTTTGAGATCAACCTTTGGGGCTGCACGGTTGCAGGAGCATGAGACAGCTGTTCACACTGTATCTATAGTCCAGACCCAGAAGTTGATGGATGTTGGTGATCATCTGCCATGCTCCCTCTCTATTCAGTCCAAGATGCTGGGCCATGCGAGGGAGCTGCCCACTGGGTGGGCCTCCCCTTACCCATTAAATCTCTTTGGAAACACCATAATCCCTCCAAGATATTTTTCCTATGGTGCTTCCAGTTCCAGTCAAGTTGATAACGATTAGCCATCATGCTAACTGAGGACCATTTTAGTCAAGGAACACAGATCCTCCCAGAAGTTGAGGAGGAAAGGCATTTCTTTGTTTCTGAGAAGGCCGATATGCTTTGCATCAAATCCTCCCTGTTAGGAAAGATGTCAAAAGCAGTGAGAAATACTCGAGTTGTAGCAGCCGCTTGAATGCTGCAATTCTCTTACTTAGGGCACAAAAGGCACAATTTTCTATCTAATTCACTACTCAATCATTTCTTGGCCCCTGTCTCAAGCTCAATTTAAGCTCGGTCCCCAGTACACAGAGCCACTACATGACTCTAAAGAAATGCCTGGCCAAGGGGACTGAGGGAAGCAGAAGCCACGTGCCAACCCAAAGCTTAGGTTATCAAGTGGCCCCGGGACCCCATGGTATCACTCTCTGAGGCCTCTCATCAAGTTCATGTAAAATAGGTCATTTCTCCTTCAGCCTCCGAATTCTGAGGATCACTGCCTGACCGGAGAATAGGATCTTGTCAAATGCTCACTGCAGACGTTGGGGAAGCAGGCTCATGTACTCCACAATCAGGGGCAGCGCCTGGATTGAAAGTTTGCTGCCTCCAGGGCTTTGAATTGAAATGGAATCGGCTGGCTCTCGGCAGAACTCCATTACTGTTGATGACTGTTTGTCTTTTTCAGAGGAGTTCGGCTGAGCAATAAATATGACTGCTCTTTAGGGAGAGCGTGCCGAGAACTGTTGGATCTTTCCTTACACATGTCAAGCGCATTTCAGTTTTTCAAAAGCCCCCTTCCACTTATAATCCTTTTCCAAACTCAAGGAAGCCCTAGCAGGGAAATGGCAACTATGCTATTAGCACCAGTCTTCGAGTGAATACCCAGAGGGCTTACAGGATGAGAGCCTCGCCCAGCCAGACAAGGAGCTGAAGTACAAGGCTGTGCTTTGGGTTCAGACTGAGCTGCCTCTCTGTTCGTTAGTCAAAGATCCATTTTCTTAGGTTTTAAAATGTGTTCTCTGCTTATTGTTTTGAAGCAAGGAGCCATTGTATCTCCTAGGCTGGCCTGAAACTTGCTATAGAGCCCTGATTGATCTCAAACTCGGATATCCTGACTCTGCCTCCTGCTTGCTGAAATTATAGGCATGTGCCACTATTCCTGCCCCAATCCCTAATTAGCTCCAATTCATTGTCCCTTCCTAAAAGAGACTGGCATGTTTAGCTTTACTTGGATGGGAGCAGTAACTCAGTAAAGTGCTTGCCTTACAAGCACAGGAAATTAAGTTCAATCTCTAACACACACATTAAAAACAAAACCCAAATCACCAAGCATGATGGTGCACTTACAAACCAAGTATCAGGTAGACAGAGACGGGCAGATTCCTGGGTTTTGGTGGCCAGCCAGCCTAGCCTACATGGTGAGTTCTAGGCTAGCATAAGAGCCTGTCTCAAAAAATGAAGGTGGATGGTGCCTGAGAACCAACGCCAGCATTTTCTTTTGGCTTCCACATGTACATGCACTCATATATGTGTGTAATTACATGCACACGACACGACCACCAGAAAAAGAGAGAGAGAGAGAGAGAGAGAGAGAGAGAAAGAGAGAGAGAGAGAGAAAGAGAGAGAGAGAGGAAATAAATTGAGCTAAATCTTTATGTGATCATTTCTAAGGGAGAGCTTCTCCTACCAATCCCAACAATGAAATTATTGGTGGAAAGGCAGAATGTTCACGCTTCCTGAACTGATCACGATGCTCGGGGCATGGGCTTCTTACAGCGGCGGGAGTCCAGCAGGGCTATTACACAGTCAGTAATCTGGGCATATGCTGCAGAAATACATAATTTCGTGTAACACTCTAAGAGACTTTATTTTTAGCATTGTTGGATTCCTTTTTCTTTTCCTACTAGAAAAGGAGGAATGCCATCTCATCCAACTCAGCTGCTTGCCAAGATGAGGCTGACACAGCCCCAGCCACCACAACAGCACCTTTCACACAGATACGCAGTGACTTAGATCCGAGCTAATGAGACCCAAGTGCTTTTCGCAGAAAACCTGGACACTGAAATTTGGAAAGTAAAATGTGGTAGTAAGGTGAAAATTTTTAGTTGCCTTTTGTTTTGGTCTTTGACGTAAAGTCTTTTCCTTGGTAACTGATCTCAAGCTAAAGGAACACATCTTATACTGTACTTGGCTTTCATCGTAATATTATTGTGTCTATATGGCATCTGCCTAGCATTAACCTTCGCTCCTCTGTTATATAGCCTCTCTGAATCCAAACAAGCAAGGAAAGAAGCAAAACAAACATGAAACATACACAAAAGCCTCAGACTTGTGTGTGTGTTCACTTATCTGCCTGTAGAAGTCAGGCGAGGACATTTGGTGTCCTCTGTAACCTCTCACTCTGTCTTATCTTTTGAAACAAATTCCCTCCTTGAACCTGAAGATTGCTGATTCAGCTGTACTGACTGATCAGTGAAGCTCAGGGATTCTCTTGTCTCTACGCCCCTCCTGCTAGGTTGCAGGTGCCTGCTACAGTACCAGCTTATGATGTCGGTGCTAGGGATCTGAATTCAGGTCCACATGCTTGCACACCACGCTGATTGACTGAGCCATCATCTCCGCCTCTGCTTGGAGGCATCCCTTCATACTCCCTGGACCAATTCATAAGACTTCTTAAAATACTAAAATATATTACTGGCCAGCATTGGTCCTTGAGCTCACCAGTATGATTTGCTCTGAACTAATTGAGTAATGCTTCATATAATTCAACTTTACTATTTTCAAACAGGAATTCCAATAGTAGCTTTCCCCGGAAATGACTGGGAGGATCACAGGAACTCACCCACCTATATCCCCTGGCAAAGTAACCACGGTGAAAAAGAGCAATTGCCGTTCTTGTAGTAGAGTTATTTGCATTGACTACAGTCATGACAATGTTATCTACAAGTCTACCAACACCAGTTTGCTACTACATGATGCAAGAATATTGTAGAAATGAGGAGATAGAAATTACCATATTATCAAAAGTAACCATTTTAACAACAAAGAAGGATACTTAGAACAACAGAAAAGACCATGAGAAACAATGAGAATTGAGTTTGTTGATGCAACATAGAATAAACATTTGGAAAGTAATAACTTTCTGGTTTAGTAGTCATAATTAGTTAGAAAATATGAAGGTAAAAGTCACGCAGAATAGCACTGACATATAAAATATCCAGGAATAAGCGTATTGAGTAATTATGCTGACTCTGTATGAAGAATACAGTAAAACTTTAGCAGGAGGTAAGAAAGAAGTGGTGGATGCAGAGAAATAGGTGTCAGCTTCCTAGAGAGGAGCAGGACAGGCTGTCAACACTTTAATACTTCCCAAATGAATGTGCATCTTTAATGAAATTCCCATCAAAATCATGTTGCCCCTGTTGTTTTCTGGAAACTTCACCAAGCATTCTAAAGTTCATCTTGAATAATAAATGGAAGAAGAGAGCTCAAAAATATTAAGAATCAAGAAGAACAGCAAGGCAGACATTTCTCTAGTAGACACTAGAAGATAGCTTAAGAACTCTGGTAATTAAAGTAGGAGATTCTAGAATAAGACTCGACTGATAAATGGGGTGAAATATCAGAAACAGACTTCATCAATAGTAAGAGTTTAGAATGTGGTCACACTTAAACTGTGCATTAGTTGAAGAACTGACAAATTATGCATCCTTGTCAAGGAAGGATGAGACTACCCATGAAATTTCGGAGGGAAAACAACTCAAAATAGATTGTTTTTAAAGGCCAAAAGTATAGAATAGAATTCTTTTTTATGGTATGGGAAGACTTGTAGACAAGAAGAAAAAGAGATATGGAAAATGGAAATATGATAAACAAAAAGATATGACAAATAATAAAGTATAAGATGTGTTTATTAAGTCTGGGTCCAAAAGAATTGGTATCTTTACAAAATCAAGAATTTATGCAAAGAATTTTGGGGCCAAGGAGATGGATCAGTGCATATGGTGCTCAGAGCAGAAGCATAAAGAACTGAATTCAGATCCCCAGCACCCATACAAAAGTTGACAGATGCAAATCCAGGGATGGTGTGCAGAGACAGGCAGAACACATACATCTGCAAACCCAGGGATGGTGTGCAGAGACAGGCAGAACACATACATCTTCAAACCCAGGGATGGTGTGCAGAGACAGGCAGAACACATAACATCTGCAAACCCAGGGATGTTGTGCAGAGACAGGCAGAACACACACATCTGTAAATCCAGGGATGTTGTGCAGACAGAGGCAGAATGTACACATCTGTAAACCTAGGGATGTTTTGCAGAGACAGACAGAATGCATGCATCTGCAAGCCCAGGGACTTTGTGCAGAGACAGGCAGAATGCACATATCTGTAAACCCAGGGACGTTGTGCAGAGATAGGCAGAATGCACACATCTGCAAACCCAGGGATGTTGTGCAGAGACAGGCAGAACACACACACCTATAAACCCAGGGACGTTGTGCAGAGACAGGCAGAATGCACACATCTGCAAACCCAGGGATGTTGTGCAGAGACAGGCAGAACACACACACCTATAAACCCAGGGACGTTGTGCAGAGACAGGCAGAATGCACACATCTGTAAACCCAGGGACCTTGTGTAGAGACAGGCAGAATGCACACATCTGCAAACCCAGGGATGGTATGCAGAGACAGGCAGAACAGGCAGACCTCTGGAGCACAGTAGACATACAGTGTAGCTGAAATGGTGAGCTCCAGGCTCAGTAAGAGATCTTGACTGAGAAAGAGGTTAGAGGAGCAACTGAGGAAGGCATTCGTCATTCCTTTGGCTTCTGCATGTGCCCTCATAGACGATCAGAACCTCTCACATAAAAGTACCACACACACGTGCGCACACACACACACACACACACACACACACACACACACACACACACAGAGAGAGAGAGAGAGAGAGAGAGAGAGAGAGAGAGAGAGAGAGAGAGAGAGAGAGAGAGAACTTAGCATTCTACTAAGAAAAATGCAGTTCTGGCTCCCAAGCAACTAACAGGAGATATATGTTACTAATAAATACATGAAAAAGTGTAATGGCACTTATCAGCAGAGAATGCAAATTAAAGCAATAATGAGACACAGCTGGCGGAGATTTTGAGAATGGATAATGTCCCTGATGATGCTGGTGATGGAGGGGTGAAGCCCATGTGGTGACGGCCTCATTTTCAAGGAGACGAGTGATTTAGAACCATCTTTCTGGAAATCAATCAGGTAACAAGTGTCAATAACCGAAGAAAGGTAACAATATTATTTTAGAAGTAAATCTTAAAGAAAGTACCAGAGAGAAAGAGCAAGAGACCCTTTCGTGCGAAAGGGAGTTCTGGCCAGAGTTGCTGATACAGTGAATGCTGACTCGTCCTACAGTTCCAGTCACAGGTCAAAGGAAGGATAGACATGCGCAAGCCGTGGAAAGCAGCAGGTTTAGTATTTAGTGTGGTGGAGTCAGCTTTTGATATAAAATTAAGTGGAAATCGTAGAGATGATAGCTTGGGTTAAATCTGGCATCTTTACTCCTACAAAAAAATAAAAGACAGCAAAATCTTGAAAAAGACTTAAACCTCAGAGGGCAGGAAGAAAAGAGCAGATGCCATTGGTAAAGAAATGTCAATTGTGTTTTGTAAAGATAAGAGAAAAGCAAACACACAAATGAACGGTAACTGACTTGGCACAGCATTACAATAATAGTGGAATGCAAGCTGGTAGGAGAAGGAAACAAGGCGGCCTGGCAGGCTGCTGTGCCAACTTCTGGAAATGTGTAGGGACTAGAGGTGCCAGGTGTCTTAGGAGGTGAGGGAAAGCAGCAGAAAACAGCTGAGTGGGTTTATAGAAAGGGAAAATCGAGGGGCACCACCACCTCTTACCCTCTGTGAAGGACCAAGCCATAAAAGAGTTTGTTCTCTTAAAGCTGAGCCAGAGATCTGGTCTGGAGAAATCTGGCACAGCAGATGGAACATACAGAAAACAGCAAGATTTCCAGCAGAAGTCTGTATGGAGGACAGTAGACTCCAGTCTCCCTTCTCCCCACAATGCTGCCAAATGGCTTTACACTTGACCAGGAGGAGAGCAAGGGATTCCTTTCTCGGAAACCCAGCCAGCCCTTCAAGAAGAGCGTCTGCTGGAAAGGTTGCTTATTCCCCATATTACACGAAGAATCACCTCTTGGAATCCCCTCCCATGCATCTGCACATCTAGCCAGACTCAGATGTTCTGTACTTAAGGAGAGCACATGGCTATATATTCCTGGAAGTTTTCTAATATGAAAAAGACCTCACAACAGAAATATGAAGTAATGGTAGTACGCAGAAGCAGTACTGGAGAGATGAAGCCATCAAAAGCATCTCTATTTCATTTGAGAGGCAAGACAATATAGTATATCTTTCGTTTACTAAAGGTCTATTTGATGAATGAGTAATGAAGATGCATGCACATTTGCAAGCACTCATACATGTAGGCACTTCATTGAAAACTCTTTAGGATATACACTGTCTTAGTTTCCTTTCTGTTCCTGTGACAAAAGACCAGGACCAAGGCAACTTATGAAAGGAAACATTTAATTGAGGGCTCAGTTTCAGAGGGTTAGAATCCATAGCCATCAAGGTGGGAAGCATGGCCACAGCAGGCAGGCATGGTTCTGGAGCAGTAGGCGAGAGAGAAAGAGAGAGAGAGAGAGAGAGAGAGAGAGAGAGAGAGAGAGAGAGAGAGAGAGAGAGAGAGAGAGAGCTGAAAATATGGGGATAGCTGAGAATGGCTTACTAGAGCTTCAAGCCCATCTCCAGTGACAACCACCTCCAACAAGGTCACACTTTCTAACTCTTCCCAAACAGTTCCACCAACTGCGGACCAAGTATTCAAATATATGAGCCTATGGAATGGCTACAACACACTACAATTTCTAAGTAGAAAGTAAAATACATTCCTATATCAAAGACTAAGAATCTTACTGGTAAACATGGCTTGATGCTAGAAGTCAGTACTCTGCCGCTGTCTCCTACTGTCTTAGGAATAAAAGTAGAAGACATCTTTAAATGAGATGACAGGAAGGTAGCAAGGTTATGGAAGAGAATAAAGAGTTTTTAGATATGCAAGGGCTTTACACATTTCTCCAAAAGATACTAAAGGATGTGTGCCATAAAAGCAACAAAGATATCCAGAAAAAAAGAGCTCCAAACCTCTGAAAGAAGCCAAAAGATTTATGGTGTAAGGGAAAAAGGATTCTTCAGGACTGTGCTCTTTAGGATGCCTGGAGAGAAGCCAGTCTAAACCAGAGAGGGAGGATTAAGGGCTTCTAAAAAGAGC
Source organism: Myodes glareolus (assembly GCF_982192425.1). Taxonomy (NCBI): domain Eukaryota; kingdom Metazoa; phylum Chordata; class Mammalia; order Rodentia; family Cricetidae; genus Myodes; species Myodes glareolus. Next base: position 54,804,050 of record NC_142033.1, read on the forward strand.
TCGCTCTCCTCTCTCTCTCTCTCTCTCTCTCTCTCTCTCTCTCTCTCTTTCTCTCTCTCTCTCTCCCTCTCACTCATGTGTGTGTAACTGATCAATCGTCTGATGAGTTCACACATATTGAGGGGGACTTTGAAAGAATTTGGTATAATGCTTCCCCAGAAGAAATAATAAATAAGATCTTTAATATTATCTAGGGGAAATGTATTTAGAATATTATATAATGCTGCTGTACTGTGTAAACCCAGTAGCGAACAAAATTTAAGTAGTTACAATATTATAGACATTAAATATTCATTTAAGAAAGTCATGAAGCTACCGTATTGGAAAGATAAGGGAAGAGTGATACATGTGTGTTGAACATGTACCCAATTCTACTCTTCCATATTTGAAAGTCAGCAGATGATATCTGAGGAGCCGCCTGATGAGATGGGCTATTATGATTTGCAAATAAGGAATAAAGGCAAGATTGCAGGTTTTTCTTTTTCCAGGCTTCACATCTAAATCTGGACTCTGGCTGTTGATCTCCTAGGTTCACTACTGAGCTACTGGGAGAGGTCTGTCTAAATGTGTTCTCTCCCTTGTTCCTATATCTTCAAGTTAGATCACTCAATAGAAGACTGTTTTTCAATAAGCCAATGTTAGTATCAAAACAATTAACCACAATTAATTTTCTTCTATATGGGGTTCATTTTAAAAGGCCAAAACAAAAAAATATTTTGAAGAGTAATAACATAATATAAGTATATGCATACACACATGTATTGATTGCTTGATTGATGTCTGGGCTAGTTTAGTGTTTGTTTTAACCTTGGGTCTGGGTTAGAGGACAGCTCTTCTAGAAAACTTTCTAACCTTGGGCAAGAATACTGCATATTCCCCAAGTCCTGGCTTTCTCATTTGTAAAATGGGCATAAAAGAGTGGGCATCTGGCAGGACTAAGGTTGACACAGCATCCAGTTCATACATGAGTTGGGCGTGTGTGGTTACCTAGCAATACCTTTGGGAAGAAATGGACAAGGAAAGCAGTTAATTGCGGAGGTCTGGATGCAAGTCTTCTGCCTTTGAAATGTATTTGCAATGTTAAAATAATGTCTGTGACTGCTGGAGACTTGGATGAAGATGCTGGAGGGGACCGTGGAGTAGAGTAGAGAAGCCAAAGTGGGTGCAACTGTTCTGGGGTCTGGTGCAATCACCCGGGATTGGCATAGACTATAACTTGACTATCATAGTTCTGACAATTAAAGGAAGACTGTCTTGAGAAATGTCACAGGGTTTACCATTTCTTTCAGTTATCCACAGAATATTTGTATATTAAAGACATCCTGTAAACCCTTTGACAATTTCATGGCTATAGTTTAGAGATGGCCAACAGAAGCGGGAAGCTTGGCCTAGATCTTTAGTCTTTATCAAGACAGAGACCTTGTCTTTATCACAGAGATCACTCCTATCCAGTTTTTCCACAGTGTAGACTGCTAGGTCACTGGTTCTGTCATTTGAATCCCATGTGGCAATTTCCTTGCTTTTAAGGAAGGCACCACTTGTGACCGAGTGTTTTCAGGACATGATATATTATTTGATGATAGGCCCTGTTCTCTGATGGATGAGGTAGAGATGGGCTCATAGAAACCTGAAAGTTCCTGCGGAGGAAAGAACCTGTTTCCCCATCCAAGGAAAGGATGTAGCTCTCTCTATGGCGATCATTCCCATATTTCCAAATCAGGAAACGGGAATTCATGGGGTGCTCTTGGGTGGGGGGAATCTTCCGTCTTTCCTTCTGTTTTCAGGCACAGTACTATCTTCCTCTTAGGGAAAGTGGGAGCTTCCAGTTCAGTGTACCTTGTTCATGTTTATGGATCGAAGAGTCAAAACTCATCTCTCATGTGGAAAACACAAAGACAGACAGATGCACTTAGAGATGACAGCACACTTATTAGCATTTCCCTGCACCGAGCAAGGGTTTTCAGTTCCAGAGTTTTGCAGGGAGAACATTTTATCCCAAGCTCTAGACACTTCTATAGTGTGAAAGAGTAGGGGTTTCTTGCTTTATGTTGGTGGAGGGTGTAGAGGGAGGGAAATGGAAGCAACATGTCGGGGCGGGGAATCACTTCCAGGAACAAAAGCTACATAAAGAAGAAGCCAAAGTGTTCCTCTGATTAAGGTGCTATCATGGGTCAATCTATCTGGGGAATGAAATGTGTACATTTTTATTTCCCAATAAAACTGCCGGTAAAGGGGCTAAGCAACCAGAAAGAAGAAGTCCTAAAATAGGCAATCAGTGGATGGCATCCTAGGCAATGGTTGGGCATGTGTGGTCACATCCTTTGAACCCATAGAACAATATTGAAGAAATAATTATCCAACCACTCCCATTCACAAGTGTGGAATAATTATACAACCACCCCCATTCACAAGAGAGGATGAAGCTAACTCTCTGTAGGGCATCCAAACCCACATAAGTAGTGAAAGATAATTTTTATTTCTCTCCTTCTCTGGCCTAAAAAACAAGCATTTTCTTTTTCTCATGTGAAGGGAAAGTTAATTCTTTTTTGTTTCCCAGTGTTTTCCAGGGTCTTGGCACCTCCTTATCAGGGATGCGCTGTGATAGTGTAATCCTCCTTGCAGGAATGATTTGCTTTAGCTGAATTAATTGCATCCTCTGCACAGGATGACACTGTTGGAGCCTGGATTCAGTTGTCCACCTGTTTGTGTCCCGTTGAGGGTGGCTCCAGACCCTCCAGCAGCCATGACCATAGATGCCATGGCTTTCTCCATGGTGTTTCCCTCCCCTTCCATCTCAGGGTATTCTACACTAAATCTGGTCATGTGTTCTTCCCAAATGTCTGTAGAGAAGTCTTTGATTCATGTCTGCCCAGTAGTAGAAAGCAATTCAAGCCTCTGTTGACTACTGGTCAGTAAGAATGTTTTACCTTTCTCCTTTTCATATGAACTTCAGCTTCCAGTCTGTAAAATGATAACCGCAGTTACAACCAACACCATCAGAGTCACCATCATTGTCAGCACCACCACCGCCATCACTACTGCCGCCACCATCACCACAAACACCGCTACCACCACTGCCACCACCACAAATGTTGCGATCACCACCTTCATTATCTTAATATCATCTGTTAAGAAGAATGCGCAGAATAGGTGTCTAAGTGGCTCTTTTCACTCAAGGTTGTCTTTGGCTATCAGAAGCTAGGATTTGCAGGAATAGGGCTCCTTATTCAATAGGACTCAGGATTCAAGAGAGGAATAATAGAATATCATAATAGCAATAGAAATCATAATAGAGACTGCAAAGATGGGATTACCTGGAAAAATTTGTGAGTTCGAAAAAGTTAGTTGGCATTCCTTTATGGCTGGTAAACGAGGGCTATACGTGCCCACTGAGGGGCGAGAATCCATAGGAAAAAATGTTAACATCATTCAGAATAGAGTTTCTCTTTTGTGTATGTGTTTGAATTCTTAATTTTCAGATGTTATTGTATCACCAATTAAGTGAGTGAGAACAATCTATAAAACTAAAGAAACGCTATTCTTGTGGAAAAATATATGTACATAAAATTAGAGCAGTCCACCACTGCGCAGCTTTAATGTTCTCTTAGATGGTGTGGCTGTGACGGCTGTATTCACATTTCCATTACGGCTCTGTTTTCTTTCATTTCTAGGAAATGTTTCCCTTAGCAGAAACTCTAATGCTTTATTTCAGCCTGAAGGGATAAATCTCATGCAAGATCTGTTTTAAATGATTTTTTTGAAGTTTTGAAGAAATAAAATATTTTCTATTGTAATCTCATTAATTTTTGTGGGTGTGTGTGTGTGTGTGCTGGGACGAGAAAAAACACGAATGAACTTTTGAAGTTGAAACTTTCCACCTGCCTAGTTCTTGGGGGCCTTGCTTGCAAATGGGGAATAGTTCAGAGAGAAAAATGACAGAGTCAAAAGGAGACAGAAGTGAAGAGTCTGGGATTAGGAGGGAATTCACAGCCATTTTGTCCCTCTCGTTTCCAGCAGTGACCCCGAAGAGTAGGCGCAAAGTCAATGCATGGCAAACACTCAGTAGTCTAATCTATTCACCAAGAGGTGAACTGGGAGAAAGGTCCATTCCTCCTCCTGCTTTAAACTAAACGTTTAAAAACTGAGTATAACATAAAAAGCCAGGTGTGGGCAGCACATGTGTACAGTCCTGATACTACCCTGGAGACTGAGAGAGAAGGGTCATGGGTCCAAAGTTCACCTGGGTTACACAGTTAACTCAAGGGCAGCCTTGGAATATGAAGTGGCACTCTGCCTCAAAAATATGTCTAAGAATATATAATGTTTTTATGATCTCTTTTAAAAAATAAAATCCTGTAAATTTTGTGTAAGAAAAAGCAATAGTTTCCTGGCCTACCTCTTCTTAATTTAAGGCCGTTTCTTAAAGATAAATAGCATTACCAATATTGCCTTTTGGTGTATGGCAAAATAAAGCCTTAAATCTGAATTAAGCTGCTGCGTAACATTTAAGCATCCTGGTGATGCTAAATAGTAGTTCAGTTGAGTGAGCGTTTTCCTGGAGTTGAGGGATAGAGAAAGGGACAGTTTCTCTTGTCTCAGATAATGTCGCCCTAGACTAGAAAGGAAGAGGCCAGGGGACAGGCAGGTGCAGGACGTGTCCACAGTCAGCTGATGGCACCCTGAGCTGTACGTTGGCTCCGGTGCCCTTTTCATCTCCAGGGCAGTGCTGCTTGCTTCCTGGGACTTTTATTTTGTCACAATCCAGGCACCCACTGACTGCTGCATCCGAGAAGCTTGGTCTTTTCTGTCAAAAGTGAGGCTGTTTAAAGGTGACCATTTAAGGTGAATACAATAAAAACAGTGTTGTTGATATTTAAGACAGTGTCACGACTAGTCCACCTATAAAATTATAACATACCATATAATCGACCCAGTTTGGAAAGAAAATAGAAAGAAACATACAATTTGGAATAGGAAAAAAAAAAGCTAAACCGTTATTCATAGAGGCATGAAGTACAATTGGGAGGAGCTCTCCAGAGTCAGTGTCAAATTCCAGTACTGTCTCCCCACATATGGTGATTTCTTCAGTTTGTCATTTCATGGTCATTGGATGAGAATCAGAGCACTGTTGCTTCGGGGTTATGGCCGGTTACAGAAAATACTGTCATAGTGAGATAGAAGCCTTCTCAGGCTGTGAAGATCACGATCATAGGAATCAAAATTTATGGAGAGGGAAAGGGATGGGGAAGGAAGGAGGGAGAGAGGAGAGGGAGAGAGAGAGAGAGAGAGAGAGAGAGAGAGAGAGAGAGAGAGAGAGAGAGATTAACATAGGCTGACACATTTAAAATCTAGTCATAGACCTGAAGGAGCTTAATCAGGGAGTAGCTAAGCTATGTGAGGTCAGTTTCACAAGCTGAAAGAAAACCTAATTGGCTTAGACAAGGGCTTGGCAAAATTATTTTTGTGAAGAGCCAACTAGTAAATATTTTGGTCTTTGCCAACATAAGGCTCTTGTTGAGATTCCTCAGTTTTGCCTTTATAGCGGACACAGAGCTATGGGAAATTCAGAAACCAAGGCCTGTGGCTGTGACCTAGGAAGACTTCATTCATGATCACTGACATTTGAAAACCAAAAAAATGCTTTCCTGCTACTGTTGTCTTCAGTCAATTAAAAATATAAAATTATTCTTGATTCTCAGAGAGTTCAACAGGTAGTATGCTTAACTCAGTGCAGTCTACTGACCAAGGGCCTCAAGGTCTGCCTTCTGAGAAATGCTCATTGTGTCCCAGAAAATGGGTAGAGACAACTTACCACTATCCTTTCTCCCTAAGTTTGTAGTTTCTGGAATGCTGGTGCCTTCTGTTTTGTTTTAGTTTCTATGGGTCTGAGGCCATGACACAGACAGGGAAAGAGCAGCGTGTGATCTTCTTACTGTAAAATCCCATTTCCTGGTCTCCAGCAGATTAAACAGAGGACTTGCCACTGCATCACACAGACCCCTTTACGGGACATGTTTGCCATTACTTCCAACTCACAGCAGTCTCTTGGTCTGCAGCACACTCTCATTCTGGTTAGCTTCGTAGGGTGTACACATTTCTCCTATATATCCTTGGGTGTTGTCTGAGTTTCTCTCCTGCCCAGTTCCCACAGTCATTATATCCTAAAGAAATCACACGGAGGTCTACATTAGTTATTAACTGATTGGCCTGGTAGCTCAGACTTCTTATGAACTCTTATAACTTATATTAGCCCATTATTTTTGTCTGTGTTAGACATGTGGCTCAGTATCTTATTTGGCGAGGCAGTCACATCTTCTTCTGTGGCTGGGTCAGGACAGCTGAATAAGATTTTCTTCCCAGAATGCTCTTGTTCTCATTGACCTGCCTCTACTTCCTGTATGGTTGTCCCGCCTATACTTCCTGCCTGGCTACTGGTCAACCAGCGTTTATTTAAAATATAATTGACAGAATGCAAACCATTGTCCCATACCACTTGGGGCTTTAATTTCTTCTCATAACATAAGCAAATCTACTGACTAACAACCCCAGATACATATCCAGTTTCTAGCTATGTGTCTCAATGATCACTTAGAACGCTCTTTCTCATTTCTAACTTATACAAGTCTGACTGGTTCCTGACACTCATTATGACAGAAATATCATATGCTAATATCATTGTTTCTTCTCCATAAAACTCTTTTTCATATTATAAAACAACACTGATACACACAGGAATAAAAGAGAAGAACTCTAGTTCAAAGCCAAGCAGACTCCAACTGGTTTGTTCTTCCTGCATGCCATGGCAGCCTGCCTCTAATTTAAGAGTTGGTAGGGCTGATATCCGAAGTCACCTATAAGGTTTGATGTGATAAGCCCAATTATTCTTATAGTTTATTGTCAGTAGAAAATATTTACTCATTTTATTAATTCGTGTCACCCTCCTTAGCGTAAGTCATTGTCTGTCATGTATGAGGGCGCTTTATGCCTTGGAGGTGAAAGGTAAAAGCTATGTTGGTATTGGTTGAGCACTTGGTCCCTCTTTTCCTCTGTAAGCCATGGGGAGCTTTGACTTTGACTTTAAAATAAGATGGGTACTTAAGGAGATAGAGGAATTTAATGAAAAAATTAAAATTTAGCTTGAAAGTTTAGTTCCTTCTGATCTACTGGGTAGCTAGAGATACCAATTACTCTTAACTCAGTTAATTTGCAAAACACTTCCTTACTTCCCAATATATATCTTCTACACATAAATGTCTGTAATGTCCATTTATCCTGTCTTTATCTAAACTGTTTTGATGAGGATCTATTCTCTTGAGTGGCCTACCATTCCATGATGATAAACTAGAATTATATGTTTAAAAAGATACTTGCCAACGTTGATCGACTCAATGTTTGGAGTCTCTGTGAAACAACACAAAGTGAATACAGGCTGTGGAGATAGCTGAGCTTAGGAGGAGCTCTGTGTGTCCTGAGTATGAGTAGGGAACAGGGAGGGTACTGAAGTTATTAATTTGATACTCACTAGTATCATCATTACATAGGCATGTTGAATCTAAGAAAAGCAAGATGAGAGAGAGCAAGAAGAGATATCTCACTGGTTAGGAACACACACTCTTGGGACACAAATTTCCTGGTAGCGATTCTTGGTACTACCCCCTGAATTTACCGTGGGGCTATCTGCGAGGCCCTGAATGCTTCTTTGCTCTACTCACCTTCCCTGTAAATAGGGGCTCCTAAGAGCAGCACTCTTGCAGTATTCCTGTGAAGTCTGAATGAGCTGACGTGTAGGAAGTACCTGGCATGTATTAAGTGTTCTACAAATACACGTATGATTCTTGATGTCAGTGATGGGTACCTGTTCCAGACCAGGGCTGAGACTTGATTATGGGGTTGACCCTAACACTCTGCTCAGTTTGTTACAGTCCTGTTGTAGAAGATGATGCTGGAGTGCAGAATTAGGGCACATGAAGGTACTGTGAAAGTCTGTGGTTGGAGCTTTGAGGAAGCAAAGGCTTTGAGGCTGAGCGTGCCTTGAGGGCAACTCGGGTTTATAGTAGACTAGTACCCTCCAAGGGTCACGTAAGCGTTGTGGACTAAGACCACACAGACAGCCACAATTTTATACCCATTTCTTCTGGAAGTCATTCTGCTGGGTCTGTGAGTCCTTTTCTCTCACCATATTTCTGAGGTAACACACACACACACACACACACGAGAGAGAGAGAGAGAGAGAGAGAGAGAGAGAGAGAGAGAGAACGAGCGCAGAACTCAGTAGAAGTCTCATTCATAAATAAGAGTGAGGTGATTCTGCTAAGCACACATTCATCATAGATTTGGTTCTTTGTCCTCACTCATTGCTGCCCTCTCATTGCACAGAATTAATATGTGATTCCCCAAGGTTCATGGGATTATAAGTTCAGAAAGGGCTGAGTCCATGTCCCTTGATACCCACTGCATCCCTTCCCATTGGTGTAGTGCCTAGTTGAGTGGTTGGTGGTAAGTGAAGGGTAGGTACTCAAACATTCTTACCATGAGCTTCTTTAACTACTGACTTTGCAGTCAACATTGTTCATCTTCTTGTTGACTCAGTTCTGTTTCCCCTTTAGAGTCATAATTTCCTTCTTCCCTCTTCCTTCAACATCAGAGCTAGACATAGGCCTGGAGTCTCAGTCGTAACTCTTTAGAGGCTGATCAAGTGCATGGCAGCCCTTTCTTCATTAGACCATGGTTTTCACTAAATAATTATTTTCTGAGGGTGACACAGATTTGGCCTTTTTCAGTGCTACACGCCCTGAGCCCTGCAGACTGTCAGCCTTTCAGTAGGGCCCAGGCTGTGTCTGTGAGCACAAAGGGGCTGTGCACACCTGGTTCTCATGCAGGACCATGCATTTCTTCTGTAGCTACTCGGCCCTGACTCTTCTGGTTAGTAACTGGTGACCAAGGGTAGTGACAAATGTCTCTCCCCTCCATGTATGGCAGCTGGAAGATGCATGGCTTGGCCTCCACAGTTACTCTGGCAGTTGGGATCAGAGAAATCAAGAATTGACCATCAAAACGGAGATCTCAGAAGTTGGAAGTCTGGAATGAACCTTAGGGCTTTCAATGAAGGTTTTCTAGAACAGAGGTACTAACACACCATCCTGAATTCCCTCAATCGGTTTAATTAGAGGCCAGGCCAACTTAAACGTTTTAAAAATCTAGCCGCAGGACCTAACCCACAAAGCCTCCTCCTCCCACCAAATTCAGGCCTTCGGAATTCACTTTCCTGCCACTTGCAAACCTGGCGTGGTGACCTTTTGCAGATTTTACATCTCAGGCTGCCAGCTCTGTTTCTGAGCATGATCTGAATTTTGTCCTTATGAACACACACAGAATGATGTCAAATCCTCCCACAGTTCTCATCTTGCTTTTGGAAGTATGTGTGCGAGAGAAATCCTTGAGGAGGGGTTGTTTTGATGCCTGCATGTGCCTGGATTTCATCTGTTTTTAAAATGCATATTTAAAGCTAACTGTTTACTCCCTGACTGCTTCAAAACCAATGCAGAATTTCCTACTAATTTGGATGCTTCTTTGCATTAAATATCTTTCATTTTTCTTAGCAAATTGAAATACTTGGAACATTGAATTTTTATATTAATAATATGTATGATAGAAGCTGATAAATGTGAGATTAATGGCCAAAAGAGACATTTCAGACGGATAATTTAGATTTTTATCATTTATTAATCATAGAAAGTAAACCTGCTGTATAAGTAATTTTAGTTTTATCAAGAAGATAAATTGTCCTGGCTAATGAATGTATAGATATTCTATGCCAAAGGCATTTGGAGTAATCTGTTAATCATTTAAGTGTGTCAGGGCATATGCTATGTCTTCATAAGGCAATTAAAACACATAACATTCTCCACTGAAATGTGTGTTGGTCTTCACCGCCTAAAGCAAATTAAAATGGCATTTGTCTTAGACTATGTTTTAGCGGCACGATATCTACAGGCGAAAACATGGAAGACTGTAGATGTCGTGGCAAAGGCAAAGAGAGACTAATTCAGTCTCTCCTACTCGGGGCTAACTCTCAAATGACCCTCAGCGAGAGGCTGTGTTAATGAGCGAGGAATTTCTGGATCTCAATGCACCTGCCATGGTGGAAGGAATCTTGGCAAAAAGCACCAAAAGACATCCCCATCCCAGTGCCTGGGGACCTACATCTGTAGTTCTCATTAGCACTAATGGGTGCTCCCTGAATACAAACCATCCTCTCTGATGGAGGGACAGAACCCTCAACAATATTCTTGCTCCATTTCTTTGGCCTGTGAAGACAGCCAGGACTGCATTATTGGGACTTAGGCAGTGTCGTGGCACCATTTCACTAATAGAGATTTGTGCCGGTTCTTGTTTGTAAGGGTCGCGATTCTCCTTCTGAAACTCTCTTTCAATGGGAATACATTTTTAAGTGTTAATATTCCCTTTTTAATGTGTGTGTTGCTGTTTTCCCACAAACCGGCAATAGCTGCTATCACGGGAAAGAAATGGCTATTTTACTCACTGGGCAATAGTTCACTTGTCTTAGACCTCTTCCACCTCATCTCCAGACTCAGGGCTCGGCCTCCGTATTGCTGGCTTGTGCAGTTCTGGCAGAAATTTGTTTCTAAATCCTGTGAGGAAAGCGCTCCACAGAGGGCTTCAGGTGAAGCCTGATATGACCTGAAGGCAAAGAAAGTAGGAAATGGGTCCAAGATGTTTTGGAAAAGGCAGTTTGAAACTCAGAAAGCAGGCTCCTGATTCCTACGGTCAGTGGCCCTAAGATGGCAGAGAGAGATGACATGAGCCTAATTTCTAGCTGGTCTGCAGTTACCACGGTGAGCATTTGAGACATGTACAGATGTATGAACGGACTGAGAGATTTGGTATGGTTTTGCTTATTTTGTTTCTTGGCATCGTAACTGCCCACAGCATCAGCTTCCTCCTGTGTAAGAGGGAAAATGTTGCTTCAGACCTCACAGTGCCTTCTTAGGGTGTCAAAGAGTTTGAACCCAGGCAGCTTGCAACCTCCCCTTCACTCTTCCTTCAGGCCACTGTCTTAATTTTCTCGGCTGTTCCTTCTTCGTTGAATTTTCTTCAAGTGTTTTTATCCTCAAATAAAACCAGGTTCTCTTTTGGAATGGAGGCCTGTGCATAGCATTCTGTTCTTCCTTTCCTTGCCTTGGGGGCCCGAAACTCCTCTTCTGTGAGAGAGGAGAGTGGTGGCCAGAAGCAGCTACTTGGGCAGTTGGCATGTGGGCACCTGGCCAGGTCTGGAAGGCTGGCTTGCTCCTGAGCGGTGAGCACAGGCTTCCTGCTGAGTAGCGTGTTAATGCCAGCAGATTGCCAGGCAAGGCCTCTTGATGTTTGCAATGCACGCACAGGTCCGTATCAGCGATATGAATTTCCATGCTAGTGTGATGCTAAATAGGGATCCTGAGGCATGGGAGGAGAGAGGGAACATGGAGAGAGGTCACCAATGCGAACGAGAGCCCTAGGACTTGAAGAGTGACAGACTGTGGAGATGCACCAGCAGTGGGGGAAGCTTGGGCTGCAGCTGCCCACATTATTCTTGGTTCCAGCCCAGTGCCCACTCTCTCCTCTTTCTCATTGAATTTGATGCTTTATGGAAGCTGCAACGTCATAAAAATAACACTCTGCTTCATCCTTCACTCCGGGATCTCAAAGCCCTCTGTGGACATTAATATTTATCGCTAGGAACCTGGGATGTCGGGTGAGAAATATTATCCCAATTTTACAGATGAGGAACTTGAGATTGGGTGGTTAAGTGACTTGGCAGAAGTCACTCTCTACGTACTGAGTGGTGGGACCATACCCTGGGACAGATCCCAGAAAAGTATGCTGAGCCCTTGCAGAATGAGAGAGTGTCCTTTGTTTAATGGAAGAAGGGACACATTGGAAAAAGGCAGGACAGGATAGTTGTCTCATCTCTCTCTCTCTCTGACTTTAAGTTCTCTCTTGCCAGAGTTGTGAGAGCTGCCTCTCATGGGCTGTTCTCTTTCTCACTTCTCTGCCAATTAAATCTGCCAGCTCAGGATCTGTGGTTGGCACGTAGCAGGCAGCATTTTTTTTTTAAAATAGAACTTTCAGCAAGGATGAACCGGACGCTTGGGAGAGGGGAACCTCTAATGGTCAAAGAAGGCGGACGTGCCTTTAAAAGATAACGTGAAGGTTAAGAAAGCTGGGAGGTAAACAGCCCCAGATCAAAGGAGTTTTCGAAAGGCATTTAGAGGGGACAAAACATTAGTGATCAGTCCAGACTTCTAGAACTTTGAGCATGTTTTCATCTTTCATGTGAGATCTCTCAGGAGATGCGCAGGGGAGTTCAACATTCCTCTGTGTAAATATGAGATGGTTTGCGCCTGGAAAAATGCTTTGATGGTATTTGTGGGTGGGGTCTTTCTTCTGAAGAGATCGGTTTGGGTTGGTAACAGAAGGACAATGGTGCAAGTTTTGGGCTAAGCACTTAGTCCTCTGTCTAAGAAAGACAAGCACCACAGAGTGCGGTAGAACCATTGTTTTTCCACTTCGTTCCCACTCTTTGATCCATGGCGAAGCTGACACAGGCCTTAGACTACATGCCGGCAGAAAATGGACCTACTCTGCCAGTGGGGACCCTGTGTTAGTGGTGGCAGGCACAGGAGTGAAGAGTTACAAAGATGGAAGAGGCGCAGTGGAGATGGGGACTTCATGCTGCGATGACCCCATGGGAGAAATGATCTCTGCTGAGGAGATTCTGCTCACAGAGAACGTTTTTCTCACACTGACCTTGATGAAACTGGCACCTTTTGACTAGTAAATGTAGGTAGTGACCAGCTGGTTCATTTTTGGAGCAAACAAAAGTGGTTTAGAAATGCTTGATCTAGTTGAACACAGTCATGGACTATGGAAATTCTAAGAGGCATCAAGAGTGGAGGGTCTTGAGTCTTATCCTGTGAATATTACAGCAGTGCCTCTGTCATTTGTCACATACTCTGGAAAGTATTAGGGAAGATGGTGAAGTAATTGTGTTAGGAGTCAAATCACAGAATTTCAAAATTTCTTGAGGCCCTTTGTTAAAATTTTGTTTTGTTGTCGTGGTTGTTTTGACTAGTAGCGTTAGAGTGATGTCCTCGGATTGAATCTCCACTGGCTTTGCATCTCACTAGGAACAGAAAAAGGGGAGGTTTGCGGCATGAATGCTGGCGGCCAAAGTCTTAACCAGACCATTGCCATCACCTCTGTGGTGAAAATTCTCTAGAGGCAGCTTGTGCAAGCAGCAAGGCGAAGGGAACCATACTAATTAGTCATTGAGGCAGTGTTCTCCCCAGACTCTCTGGAATTCCAGCTCCAGGCAGATCGCTGGCCCAAGGCAGTGTCATTGAAGAGTTCTTTATCCACACTGGGTAGAAGTAAATAGTCCCCTTTCTCTTGGTTTCCAGTTGATTTCTAGGCCAACTGTCTGTGAATGCCAGTTATGAGCAACTGTTCAAGAAGAAAGGCTGTAGAGACGAGGATACCCGTACCTGGAACCAGACTGAACCACAGGAAGATGACTCAGCAGCTTGACTATCTTCCTTCCTTTCTTCCTTCCTTCCACTCTAAACACCCCTCTCTTACCGCACCGTGGACCGGAATATGCTCTTCCTTGGCACCCACACTCCTCTCTGAAGGAGAAACGGGTCGGCATATGATGTGTACAGTGCTGAGAAAAGTTTCAGTGCCTAGAGTGGGGGAAGGACCCATTTTACGCTGACTGACGAGACCTAAGGAAGTAGAAAGGAATGGCCTTTACCACGTTTCATGCATTTCTAATCCCCTCACCCAGCTACTCCTCTGGCCACTCTTGCCCAGTGTAGTGTAAGCTGCGAGGTCTCTGCCTGCCTGCTTGCTCCAGTGAATTGAATCAAGTCATCAGGCCAATGCTGGCTCCCAGCCAAGGTGACTGTCCTTTAGCGCTGTGAATGAGTCGAACTCCCGCCCACCCATTTAAGGCAAAATAGTAGAAACTGGGTCAGTTTGCAGGAAAAGTTTATCAGAACTGCCTTAGCTTGTGACTGGAGTCATTTTACACTGACTTCTGGGAGCACCTTGACACATCCTGGAACTCTTACATCTTTCTTTTTTCGTTCTGTATTTTTTTAGAACAGAAAACAGATGTTTACGGTATGAAAATAAAAGCAAGTGCTTCAAGAGTTAAATAATTGCATCAACATTTATTACAGTCTTTGTTCTTTGGTAGATACCCTTCTGGTTCTCTCCTGTAACACAGGGTTAAGTGTTGTCTTAAATACTTCACTATTGCTGTGCTCAACACCCTGAGTGAGGCAACTTAGAGAACAAAGAGTTTGAGTTTCCAGTTCCAGAGGGAAAAGCATCCAGCCTGGGGAGGAGGGAACACAACCGGCAAGCACACTGGCTAGAGCAAGGAGCTGAGAACTCACGTCTTTACTGATAAACATGAAACGGAGCAAACGGGAAGGAGGTTGAGGCAGTGAGTGCTCAACGCCCACTTCCAGTGACATATCTCCTCCAACAAGGCTGGAAGTCAACAATTAGGGACAGAGTATTCAACTGCTGAAGCATGAGGAGGATAGTTCTCATTCCGATCACCGTGAATGTCATGTCCTGTAACCCTCACAGGCAGCATCTGCAATGACTGAAGTGGGTTAATTCATGTCCAGTGCTGGCCTGCCCCACCTGATGTAGATGAGACACTTACGGGTATTACTTTGAATAGTGTGTGGTCACTGCCGTAATTCTTTATAAATAACATAAGGACTTTCAAGGAAGACCTTATGAAGCATTTTCTATTTCCTCTCACCAGTTAGATTTCTGTTGCATTTTCATTTTTATTTAGTGAGTATGTGTGCAAGCTCCTGGATCAACTCGCTGAAATCAGATCTCCCCTTCCAGCACCTGGGTCTCAAGGATTGAACTCAGGTTGGAAGGTTCCCTAGCAAGTACTTTTACCGGCCAAGCCATCTTGTAGGCTCTCCCCGCCCCGCACTCCCTCACTGAAAAGAGATAATTCATTTGAAAAAGTTCAAGGAGCCTGGTCGCTGTGGTTGACAAGCTGAATGTTACACAAACATCTCTTGCATTCCTTCCTCCTTTCCTGAACTAATGTCTGCCCAGCCTTAGAAAATCTTAAATATTCAAGTACCGTGTTTGGGTGCCTTTGTTTCTCCAGTGCTTTTTATTTTGTTGCTGCTGTTATTCCACAGAAGTACCTTAAAAATAGCCCAACCCAGCATTAGACAAATGTTTATCCGATTATATAGGCACATCAACCGAGCAAACATAATAAGGTAGAGTTACTAAAAATTCTAAACGTGAGAAACAGGCATATTAAAATGAATGAAAAATTACAGGTATTACTGCAGTAAGCTGCTTGTAATATTTTTAAGGATATATATTTTCTGTAATCCTGCCCTGAGGTGAGTTGCCTATAACATGAAAGAAAGCTAGTTTCCAGGTCTGCCCATGAGACAGGATGCAGAACCAGCGGGTACTCTCAACTCTTTGCTTGTTGATTAAATCTTTGGCTTGGGTTTGCACCTTTTTTTCGCTTTCCACTTTCTGGGCTTGAGTCAGGCGGAGTTTGGTGTCTCCCATTGGAATCTTCAGAGCTTCAAAGCCCATGTTCCAGGTAAGCCTGAAACACAACTTCAGTGAGATATATTTTTTTTTCTTTTTGGATTGTCAGAACTGGATATTCTCGGGGATGGAGCTCTCCAGGCGTGACTGTGATGGTGTCACAGTCTTGGTCCCCAGAGCAAAGGGGTAGTTCCAAGCCTCATCCCTTCCAGTGTCGAGACACAGACAACAGGGATGCAGCTGTCTTTCAGTTGCCTCGACTTTGAAGGAAGTGGTGACTTTAGGTCACGTTGCCCTAGATTTGGACGGCCCTGGGAATAACATTGAGGAAAGGGATTTTTGTTACCGAGGACGAAGATGGCTGGAGGGAGGTTCCAGAAGGGGAGCTGGGAGGCAAACTTTCCCTTGTGGTCTGAGTCTGCTGTGGTGAGTGCCGTTGGAAAACCGGTGATAGGTTTGTTTTGGGGACAAGCGTGTGTGACAGCCATGGCTGTGTCGGGGTGTGGGATGGCGAGCCCTGAGTGAAGGGACATACTTCCCTCCCTTCTTCTCTCCCACACCCATGACTTCCCCAGAAGTCATCCAGGGCGTGTCAGGAGGATGACCATTAGGTGGGACGTGAGAAATATGGGCAAAGGGCTTGCTATGCCTCTTTGTGAGGACACTGCATTCCCCAGGACACCTGTCTCTCCAGGGAGCCTCCAACCTTGACGTCCTCACCTGAACAAATGATACTTGGGGTGGATTTGCATCAATCTCTTGGATAAGTTCTGAGGAAAAATCCTGGGGCTAACCAGCTTGCTGATCCAGCTGGCCCTTCCCTTGTAAAGTGCAGGGCGGTGGTGCCCCAGCTGGAAGCCCCAGGGAAGCATTGCTCCTGGTAACTCAATTCAACTTCATGTGCGGATGTTTTCCCTCCAGACAGCTACCACACTGGCAAGGTTCTTGTTGGTCGAACTGACCTTGCTCGATTAAAATAAACTTGGCAACGAGCTATCAGGGAGCCTACGATGAGTTTCATTGGCAAAACACCCTCAATAACCCCTCCCTGCATATATGCAATGCCCACTCACTTCGCTCCCCTTTCCTCTGGTCACTTGTCCTTAGCGCGTAGGCACATTCTTACTTTTATCTTTGCCTCTCAGTCTGAATTTCCTCCTGGTTGACCTGAACCCTCTCTTTTGTTTCCCTTCCCAGATTTACTGTTTATCTCATAAACCCAAGGAGGGGGCTGCCGATCAATGCTGCCCTAGTGTGTGATGGGCAGAGGGCCTCTCAGGCGGGCGTGTTTGTGAGTGTGAAGGCAGCAGAGGTAAATTAGCTTGCAGATTTCAGCAGAGACTGTTATCAGCGTCCTCTGCCAAGGATCATGCAGAGTGCCAAATTACAATTGATTTCTCAATAAAATTGAGTTCAACCTTCTCCAGTATAATCCGAGACAGAAATGACAGAGAACGGTCTCACTTTAAAATTTTTATTCTTTTCAGTCAATTTTGTTCTCGGAGGTTTATGATTGTTATTAGCCTTGGACCATGAGGTACTCGCTTCCCCTGTCTTCCAGACTTCCTGAAGCAGTGGAGGTCAGCGGAGGAAGTTCAGGTGCCAGGTTTCCAGGCCTTCCTTGCTGGACACGGTTTCTCACCTGATGCTACAGGAAGATGAAATTAGCCTTTAGGACCCCAAAACATAAAAGTCTGTGCCCTGCGTTTTGAGGGGCTCGTGCTCAGAGCATCATAGGCTGTTCACGACAGGTTGCTTCCTTTCTTTCCATCCCCCCACCCTCCGCCCCCATTCATGTGCCTGCTCAAACAGACATGCTTACTCCCTATATTCTGCTTGGAGCCCATTGCTTTGGGAACCACTAACCAACCAGCCTAATTAAAATACCTTTTTCCAATTGCTGGAGCAATTCCCTGAATGCTTTTCCTTGCCAGTGCCATGCTGAGCCTTCTCAGTGCGCTACCGGCTTTCAGTTCCCAAAGAGAGACACCTTTGCTGTGCAAGAAATCAATCCCTTTTGTATCATGTTCTGTTCCGACCCTGAAAGCACACACCTTCCAGGGAACCAGCCTCATCCTCGGAGAGCTGTACATGTGACACACTGAGACATCACGGTGACCTCTACCACCACTACGATCTGTCCCCAAAGCTTTCTTTTCCACTGCGACCATGTTGCGCCCTCTCTCTCTCTCCCCTCCCCTCTTGTGTGTGCTTGTGTGTGTGTGTGTGTGTACATGTGCACACAATTAGATGTCTGCTTCCATTGCTTCTTATCTCACTTTTTTAAGACAAGATCTATCATCGCACAGGGAGCTCAGTCATTCAGTGAGCCTGGCTGGCACTGAGCTCCAGGGAAGACTTGTCCACTGCGGGTGGTGCCATTCCCTACTTGGGAGCCTGGGCTATGCAAGTGAAGGAAGGGAGCTTAGCAATGGCATGCTTTCATTCCTCTCTGCTTCCTGATTGTGGGTGTCATGTGACCAGCTGCATCAAACTCCTGCTGCATCGACATCCCCACCATGGTGACCTTGCTGTGAGCTAAGACAGGACCATTCTCCATTGCTTTACTCTTCTTAGGGTATTTTATTTACAGAAACATTAGAAGAAATTAAGATAGCAAACCATCACTAGGTGCTCTAAATGGAATACATAGCCTTTCTTTTTCTAAATATGTTTTCTCACAGTTAATAAAGTGTGGTGAAAGTAACTCATTTACCAACTGAGTGAAATTATGTTTTTCTCATGAGAGGTAAATACATATGTCCAAATGTAAATGATGTGAAATTTTTACCCTGTTGAAAGATCTTTAAGCCTCTCCCACAGCAGAGTGTAACTTACTCCCGAGCACAGAGAAAATGCCTATGAAGACAAGGCCCCCAGAATGCTCTGCCTTTTGTCTAAAGCAAGATTTTACCAAGTTGTTCTCTCAGATGGGGACTTCCTGTTGCAAGCACGTGTAAGTGGCCATGTAGGGTTTTTAAAAAATTTTTGACGAATGACATTAAGAGAAACTGTGTTTCACTCTCTCTTCATCAGCAATAATACCATCAACAGAAAAATGTGCTTTGCCCCCCCCCCCGCCCCGCCACGCCCCAGCCCTGCCCTGGGATATCACTTCTGAAAATCACATGCAGGTTCTTATAATTCCAGCCCTGCAAACAGCTCGGCCTGATAGCGGATCCTCTTCTACTGGAGATCTCTCCACTACCTTTGAGCAGCCCCAGTTAGCTGATGACTCAGATCTCTGTAATCCCAAGCACTTGTCATGTCAGACCAGGAACCAATGTATATTTTTCTAATTTACTCCACAAGAATTTTATTCCCTCCATATCTTCATGGTGCTCAGATGACTGGCGCACCCTCATGTCCAGAGATTTGTTTAGCTGAGGAGATTGTGGGCAAGCTGTAGAATCACTTTAGCACCCAGTGCAGTGCAATAGCTTCTATACTTAGGAACCACCACATTGTAACATTCTGAAAATAATATCAATTTGCTGTTGTGCTCTTACCAGGTACTCAGATATTAGGAGCATTATCTCATTTCATCTTTGCAACTAACCTGAGGCATTATCTTCAGGCTCCCAAGTAGGGAATGACACCACCCATAGTGGGTGAGTCTTCCCTGAGCTCAGTGCCAGCCAGGCTCACTGAATGATTGAGCTTCCAGCTCAGTGATAGATCTTGTCTTAAAAACAAGATAGGGAGCAATGTGTGTGTGTGTGTGTACATGTATATACATGTATATATACATAAATGCATATATATATGTGAGGAAACTGAGGCAGAGAGGTTGCTTATCTTGTGTCATGTCACTCTGTGAGTAACAGAGTGGTGAGATTCAAACATGGGCCTAACTTTGAAGCCTGTGGGGATTGATCTTAAGTAACCACTTGCTTGGACTGAGAGATACCCAAGGTTAATTAAGCATCCTTCTAGGTGTATTTGAGATGATTAACTCAGGGGACTTTCACTGACTATGGATGAAACCCTCCCAAATGTCAGAACTAGGCAGAAAGAAGAAGCTGGCTCCCAGGCGTGTTATCTCCCTCTGCTTCTTGGCTTCCATGAGATAAATATCTCTGCCCACCACTCCATCCAGTGTAGTGTTCTGGCCTCTCGACAATGCAGAAATGATGCATCCAGCCAAGCGTGGACTACAGTCTCTGAAAGCATGAGCCAAGACAAACCTTTCTTCTCTTTAGGTTGTTTAGTGGGATTTTGTCACAATGGTAGAAGCCCTGACAAATAGAAAGCCTGTGGCTCTTGTTTACTATTAATGCAATATTTGAAGGGATGGAAAGAATCTATCTAAATAGTTCATTTTTTGTTGTAATGAAGGAGCAGCGGACTGTGTCCTGCCACCCGGCTAGCTTAACCCCCAAAATAACCACATGGAAATTGTGTTAATTAAATTGTTGCCTGGCTCATTAGCTCTAGCCTCTTATTGGCTAACTCTCACATCTCGATTAACCCATTAAATAATTAATTAATGGGTTAATCTGTGTGTTACCACGAGGTCATGGCTTACCGGCATGAGTCTAACCAACGTCCGTCTTGGGCAGGAGAAGCATGATGTCTGCCACACTTCCCTTCTTTCCAGCATTTTGTTCTGTCTACTCCGCCCACCTAAGGGCTGCCCTATCAAAAGGCCAAGGCAGCTTTTTTATTCAACCAATAAAATCAACACAAATATAGAAGGACCTCCTACACCAATTTTTCATGATTGCAGAGATATAGAATGGACGATGCCTTGTTATTTTTATTTTTTTGTTACCCTTCATCTGCATATTTTGTGGGTTGTGTAAGTTTTAAAAACTAAAAAAGTTAGTGGCATCTAGCCTTGAAACTATACACATCATGTCATTTCCCTCTACTTTTATTTCTTTCTATGTTTTAATTTTGTTTTGCAACTTAAGACTAATTCCCTAGGCAATATAATTACTTTAGAGATCTTCTATTTGATTAATATTCTGACATATTTATAAACCTTGAACTGGGCCTCAAATTCTGCTATACTTAAAAAAATTGGCTGCACAGAGTTTCTTTGGAGTAACATATATAGATCACAATATTCATTTAACTCCTTAAACTACAGTGACACAGAAAAAGTTGTTTTGTTGCTTTTTATTTATTGTTTTTGTTACAGGGTCTTGCTATCTACTCCTGGCTATCCTGGGACTTTGTAGGTAGCTCAGGCTGGCCTTGAGTTTGCAGTAGCTCTCTTCCTAGCTCCTATAAACTGGATATTCCTGTGTGAATTTGCCTGTATTCTTGGTGAAATGCAATATGCATGACTATGGGAGTTGAATGATTGAGAGCTTAATGTCCTTCATTTCCTTAACCCTTCCTTCTCTCATTATAAGATGGTGTAGAAGAGAATCTAACTCCTAGGGTTGTTGTGATTTTTTTTAAATGAGGTGGGCAAACTTATTGTAAAAAGCCCTTAGCAGAGCGCCAATCCACAGCCACAGCACTACACAGCGAACAGCCCTCAATGCCATTGATCACTTATGAGAGAATTTAGTGTATCACATTTTCTGTTTCTCTTAAATACAAGGATGTGTCCTTTGGAACCCTCTCCCTTTTCTCCGAATGAGCAGAGGAACTGTACCTTTAATTAGGTTTCCAGTTCCGAGTATAGTATCTGATATTCTGTAAAGCAATTGCGTGGATGGGTAGAGTTCTATGTACAGACTAGGTCTTCCATACAATGCTGATTGGATTTGGTAGCAAGGCTGATAAAATTGCTTTTGAGATAAGCTGGTTGTCAATGTGCATTTAAAAATCACACTGCAATTTGTAGAACTGGGTCCCACAATGCCAGAGAACAGCACAGCCAAAAATACTTCCTTGAAGCAATGGAATTAGAAAGGGAAGGTGATTAAGGAGTCAGGCCGGCTGCTTTACATGAAGAGGGAAAGAGCCACACTACTAGAAAGCCCGGATTCAGGGGAATTAATTAGTGACTTTGGCCTCCCCGTTAAGCAAATCACACAGAGAAACACTTACAGCCAAGGCCAAGCAGCTCTTGGCTAATACAGGAAGAAGGCTACACAAGAAGCTAAACCAAAGACTACTGTCAGTCACTGATCTACATCATAGAAATCAGCAAAATCATAGAACTTATTCCAAGAATTTTTTTTTTCAACAAGAAGCGAAGGAAATAATTCATGAAAAATTTGCTTCCAAAAGTATAAAGTGAATATTAGGAACATGGAAATGAGTAATTCTGTACACAGTCAACCCTTGATTGAACACAATAATGGAGGAGAATATAGACAAATCAAACTTTGGATCATCTTCAAGTTATTGCTTTTTTTTTTTTTTCAAAATGCTTTTTTGCTTCCTCCCTTGCAGAAGAGCAGCAAATCTTCTAACTTTCTTGCTAATGTCTCACTGGGATCCTCTGGTGCTCACCATTAGGGTTGAGAGGTGTTGTGTCAAAAGAGCAAACAGACATTGAAGTAGGTCATTCTGGATTTGGGCAGGTGGAACCAACCATAGCCGTGGAAAAGGAAAGCAAATAACCTACAAATAACCTTTATAAAGCTAAACGCCCTCATGGGAGACTTAGGAAGATCAAAGAAAAAGGAAGCTATCCATTGATGTCCAATGGTTTTCACTGTTCCTTCTCCAGCAGGTGCTGGGAAGGAGAACGCCTGGAGCTCCCACAGCTAATTCCCTTCTGGCCTCGTCTTTCAGTGGCCACAGCCTGCACAGACTCGTTTTCTCTCCAGAATTTGCCCCCAGATTCACCCAAGTGTAACCTGGCGTGTTTCCCTTAAATCTGTCCTTAATTTTATTTTACTTTTTCAAAACAGATCCTGTATTTTGGGTGGGGCATTTCTCAAGTTTTTCCTTTCCCTAGTTTATCCCAATAAATCAAGTAAGCCTCAGAAGACACCCATATAAGAATTTTTTATTTTGTGTAGAATTAAGAGAAAAGCTATGAAAATTAATGTGTTTCCTCACTATAAACATAAAGATACTTCAAAATTCTCTAAAGACATGCAAAAGAACAGAGTGTAATTTCCACTATAAACATAAATGTCATACACTCACTAAAGACAGGAAGACATCTTAATTTTCATTAACTAAAATTAATTCATCAAAAGACTTGACTGAGGGCTAGGGTATCCCTTAGTGTAGACCACTTGCCTATATCTACGAGTCCCTGAGTTCAGTCCTAAGAACTGAAAATAAAGCAAAGCAGATTTTAAAAATTAAACAGAAAAGTGAAATTAATTGGCTGGTAAGAGATGAGAGCGGGGTGTAAGACTGAGTTTGATGGGAAAGTTGAGGGACATAATCTCTGTGTACAGAGTGACAGAAGTATTTTTAACAAAACCACTAGTAATACTAAAATTCCTCTTTCATAAATCCCATAGGCTCATATTGGTCCATTGTCTCAGGTACCATTTGGCATGAGAGGCCTTTACATTGATACTGTAACACCCTAGTAAATCCTGCTTGAGCCCTGATTCCACAGGACACCACATTGGTTTATTGCTTTATTCAGTCACTTTGGCACTAATTCTCAAGATTAAAGAAATCAAACCACAAATTCCATTGAATGAAGGAAATACCCTGCGCAGACGACAGCAGATAAAACACCAGCTGTGACTATTGAAAGAAACTGATGAGAGCTGAAGAGAAGGAAGGTATTGTTTAGAGCAGAGGCAGGAGGAGAGACTTGAAATTGCCACTGTTGTTGGGAGAGGATCTTGGAAGAAAGAGTGGAGACCATGGAGTAAGGTGTCTATAGATTTGTGTTAGAGTACCATCTTGCTTAAGGAAATAATCAGACAGATAGACAGACGGACAGACAGATGGACAGACAGGCAGACAGACAGATATGAAATGGAAAGGCTGGCAGTAAGGGTGGCAATAATGATGAATGGATTAGAGTGTGACTTACTGTACAAAGAGATTGAGGTAATATCACATAGATAGCTTAGAGGACAAAAAGAGCAAAAGGAAAGGAAAATTGTTCATATCATAAGCGCCTGAGACATTGTCGCATGAGTTACATTCCTTTTCAGGCTTGAGCACATCAAAAGACAAGCCTAGTGTGGCCTGAACGGTTTGTATTTTCCCATTTACCTATTAAGTGCAGTGGTGGTGAACCAGAAAAGGCAGGAAGTCAAGTGCAAGTTGGAAGAGTTAGAGCAAACCTTTGAAACATTTGTGATCCCTTCAAGGAATGAGATTCACTCACTGCTCTGTGATTAGGAGGGACAATAAGCATGGACAGAAGTGTGCCTCTGGGGGCGTTCATAGGCAGAGATTTTGGGGGAGTCTGGCTTTCCTAGCACCCAGGGATTGGCCCACCTCATTTTCTTGGAGACTGCTGGAAATTCTGTTGATTGAAAGGGACTCATTACATATCATTGATTGGTTCGTCAACAAGGGGTTGTGGTCTGAGGGTTCTATGTCTCTCTGTCTGTGTGGGTTCGAACCCTGACACAGTTATATGCCAGTTATCTTCTGGAAAGAGAAGTAAATTCTCTAAATGACTTTTTTCTTTAGACATGAAGCGGAGATGAAGAGAAGTGCTGTATGGCAGGGCTCTTAGCTGGGATATGTAAGTGCTTAGTACAGATGGTTCCATTTTCCTTTAAATACTTAGATATTATTTATTTAAGAAACTTTCCAGGATCTACATTACACTAGGGAAATCAAAATACTTGTAATATAATAGAGAAATACTAAAGATATTATCCAAGGGGCTTAGTTTTCAGTGAGAAACATGGAAGAATGACCAAATTCGTATGCCACATGTTGAGCTGACTGCTGCTAGAGGGTCAGGATGTCTGGTCTGGGGTACAGGTCCCTGCTGATATTTAGTTTAAATTATTATGTTAGAGTATGCCTTCTGTAGATCTATAGGTTTTATCATATTTCCCCAATGATGTAATGAAATTATAACTATGATGTGATTAATCTCAATTGTCAGTTTGACCAGATTTAGAATTACCCTGAAGACAGTCCTCTGGAAGATAGGGTGTTTCTAGGACAACTTAAGCAAGAAGAGAAGATGAACCTTGAATGTGGGCAACCCCATTCCATGGGCAATGATTCATGACTGATAAAAAAGGAGAAAATGAGTAGAGTGCCTACATTCATCTCTTCTTGGCTACCAATTGTAGAGCCAGTGGGACCAGCTGCCTCTTGCTCATGCTACCATAGCAGAGGGCCATCTCTGTTACTCTGTGTTCTCTGCCATGATTATCACACCTTCAAACCATAAGCCAACATAAGCCCTTTCTTCCTTGTTGTGTTTTGTTTTTGAAGATGATGGTGGTGGTGTCAGAGTAATGGGGAAAGTAACTCATCTGGTGACCTTTAGAAATAGAGTCTAATAGTTGAGTAAGACCATTCTAGTTAATGTGGAGTTTAAAGCCATCTGGTATCTCTATGGGACCAGGGACGTGTGGGCACAGGCACACAGGGATGAATGCAGAAGCAAGGATTGGAGTGACTTACCTACAAAAGAGGTAATAACATGGGCTATCTAACCACAAGAAGCAAGAGACAACACAGCCTGCTTTCTGCTTTTCAGAGAGGACCACTGGCCTCTTTCTTCTGTACTCCTAGGACCCATACATGTGAGAGGATAAATATCTCTTCCTTCAGGCCTCAGCTAAGGGTAGACTTTGTGAAGCAGACCTAGGGAATTTACATAGCCTTGGATCAGAGAACATCAGAGAAAAAAGAGATTTTAGCTGAGAGGTGTAACGTATTACTTAGCATGGAGACTGATTATGAAACTAAAAGGGAAGGTACTAAAAATGTGGAGGGGGCCCAGGAGGAAAATAGATAAGAATGCACATTATATACTTTATATATATATATATCCTATATATTATTTTGTATACATTATGCTACATTATATACAAGCGTGAAGATGTTACAATGAAAACCTTTACTCTGCGCAATAAATATCCACTCATTAAACTCACCATTAATTGAAGCCCCTGTCTTCTAAGAGAGTTGCCTTTTCCCAGCTATTCCTATTCTCACATTACAGTATTTCCTCTGCAGAAGAAATGAACGTTTAGTGAGTTAAGGAACTCGCCTCGGTGCACATAGCTGGTGAGTGGAACTGAAGTCTTCTGGCTCAGTACGCATTCTTGGAACTAGGGTGATTCCTTCCGTGCAAGAATTAGGATGCGGGCTATTGCTGAATCATCAGATACTACCCAGGGAAATTAGGAAGCAGTGACCCTGCAGTCTCTGAGCTATTCCCCTCAGGACTCCTGTGCTTGGTAGGGCTTAAACTATATGTCCGTTTAGAAAAGTTCCCCCTCTCTCCTCCCCGGAGCATTGCCTGGGAGGTGCAGAGGACAAGTGCAAATAGGGAAGTGTCCTTGGCCATCATGTGTGCTGCCTGTGTGGAGTTTTGAGGACTCTCGTCCACTTGAAAGATTTCTTTGGGTGTTGTACAAGTGGCCTTCCAGCTTCTGGAGAGTGGCGTGTACATTCCAGTGACCAGCCTTGTCAATTAACTGGGTGGCTTGTGCTCTCATGGAACTCTGTGTCACTGTGTGTCGTTTTGAGATGTGCCCAGTGCTCTTAAGGCTCAGAGGTTCTGCAAACGAAACTCAGGATGTGTGATGCCTGCAATATCTCAGAGTGGTTTTGGGCCTTAAGCTTAGACTGTTTTTGCATGCCGCATTTAGGCTTCGAGATGCCGTTTTCTAGAAGAATACAACCTAGAAGGGAAGTGTGAATTCTTTGCTAATACAAATCATCCAAGAGGGCCTTTGTGACTCCATGTGAAGCTTTTGGGAAAGCCCCTATGATTTTGACTAACGATGATTTTTTTCCCCTACCACTTTCTGCTGTGCTCACAGGCACCAAGCCAGTTCTTTTGAGAGAGACTCATCACACTACAACTCAGATTAGAATCAAGGTCTTTTAAAAGAGGACAGCCCTGTGAGAGAAATAGCCGACTGAGATGACAGAAAAGCATCTCATTTGCCTTCTGTGTTAGCGAAGAAAAGCAGAGGAGGAGGCAAGGGCCAGCATAGCAAAGGCAGTTCTTGCTGAGTCCAACTGCCATTTTGCTCAATTAAGCTTCAGCCCAAATGTGGTAGTTGATGTCGCTTAGGATGCAGCCGGGGTTGTGTGGTGGACCGTTTGACACTGTTAAGCTTTTGTTTGACATCCACACGCTGTCCGTACACATTGATCTCAGAATCAGAAACTGTCTGCTCTTTGCCCTAGAAGGGAGGCTGCTTTCATACATACCTCGTCCCTACTTTTCCTAAGTGGTATGAGGAACAGAAGAGGATGGGAAAGTAACCAAAATACTGTTAAAGTCTCAACTTTCTAGCTATACACTTAACTTGCTTAAGATAAATTAGCAATCGTAACGAGCATTACCATAAAAACCTTGACTGCATTAATTGTTTAACGTATTTAATTCTTGTCATTTTTATTCCTAGCCTCATTTTGTAAATAGATAAACCAAATTTCATAGTTTAAAACTTGGCAAACTGCTACCACATGAATCACTGAGGGTGAGCTTGTGGGTAGGTTGTCGGAAGGTATTAAAATCATAACATGTTATACATCGTTCGTATTTGAACCACCCGAAGAAAGGTATTTCGTCTTGACAGAGGACAGTTAAGCAAGGACAGATTTTTAAAATGTGTGGTACCTCTGTTGAGTGGTGCCGCAATCTTTTCGGAGCCAACAGTAATATGGAGAAGAAAAGTAAGAACCAGAGAAGAGCTGCTGTTTGCAAGACAAAAGCTTTGACGGCTAGGGTATGGAATTTGAGTCAATTCTCTTTCACTGGGGCGTAAGTGCACTTGAGGAGGTTGAGCATCACGGGCCGGGGAGAGTGACAGAGGACCGTCCAGGCTGTGCTTTTAGGAAGATTAACTTGGCAGTAGTGTGTTGGATGGAGTCAGGGGCAGGGTACATAGGTGAACAGGAGAAAACAGGATGAGATGGTCCACTGAACTTCTAAATTCAATTGGATATTTTCTAAATTAAAGTAAATTAGCTTCTGGTTCAGTGGGAGAGCATCAGGGTGGGAGGGGGCCGAAGAGAAAGTGTCACTGTGTCACTGACTCCACTCAGCTGCCCTTGCGGCAGATTAGGAAATCCTGAGTGACAAAGACCAAAACTTTGGGCCAGATCCTTGACCTACTATCATGCATTACTATCATTGACCATTAATGATGTTAATGAAAGTTACTATTTATTGCTTATGAACGATGTTAATAAAAGTCACAAAAATAAACAAAGAGAACTTTGCTGATGAAAGATGTAGGGTAACAAAGAAAAGCACCTGCTTATAAGCCATGAGTGTTATGGACTTTATATGGTTGTGCTCTTTAGAATCATGACCCCAGGGGCATCGTTTGTCCTTACCCTATGTTTGCACTAAAAATAGAGAGGCTAATTTATATTCCCACAGGACACACCCGAGTTTATCTTCCCTCTGTCATGATATTTAAACAAATTTATTTATTTTTCCAAAAGGATGACTTTTGACTGCAGGATCATTAAGACGCTGACATTAGCAAGAAGATGTGAACCAAGGTTTTCTTTCAGCCTGTTCTCAGTGACATTTGTGTCTCATATCTACTGCATGGATTCTTTTGTTTCCCTCCGAACCACACAGAATACTGTAAGCTGCCAGGAGCTTAAAGAATTTGTGGAGTCAAGGATTTCCCAGTGTACTTTAAATTTTAATAGCCACTGGTGGAGAACTCAAGAGACCGAAACCTTTGGGAGTGCTGGACTTCAAACTTTCTTCGTCTCCCATAGAATCCCATAGGGGCTGCTCATGCTGTACCCCGGGGGCAAGAGTAGAGAAAGGACAGGTGACTGCTTGAAGTAGATTTTTCCCCCTTCCAATGGATGCATGTTTTTTATTGGGGTAGCTGGGCATAAACATTTTTAATATTATGAAGCCTGAATGTTAATAAAAAAAAAGCCAGCTGAATACATATCAGTCTCCTGGGAGATCAGGCTTTAGAGTGCTGAGTGGGTTTGGTGTATGATAAAACTTTAAGAAATCTTTTTTTTTCCCAGAGATTTCTAAAGACATTTGCTTATCTGTAGTCCAGATAGCAAGCACTGACAATGAATAGTGAACTTTACAAGTCGGTAAAACCATGGCTGACGGGAAAAAAGATTCCAACTGTCTCTTTGATAAAACACTCACATGATGTGAAGAAAAAGGAGAGACCAAACTAATAAAGATACAATACAAAGTAAAGTTTGACACCCGTTTCATTGTTCAGAGAGTCTGACTTTCGGGGAGGCATTTCCTTATGAGGTGTGTGTGTGTGTGTGTGTGTGTGTGTATGATTTCTCAGATGTATACTACCTTATTATTTGAGACAGGGTCTCTCACTGGCCAGGAACTTATTAATTAGGCTAGGCTGGTTGGTCAGCAAGCCCTAGCAAACTACCTGTCTTCATTCTCAAGCACTTAGTTTACAAGTACAAGCCATTGCACCTAGAATTTTTATGTGGGTTGTGGGGTTTAAATTCAGGCCGTTGGCCAACACTGAGCTGTCTTTCTAGACACTTCTTTTTAAAACTTTTATTTTATTTTATTTTTCCTTGTGTCTGTGTGTATTCACATGTGTATGTGTGTAGTTGACAACAGAGGCCAGAGGAGTGCATCAAATCCCTTGGAGCTAGAGCTACAGGTGTTGTAAGCTTCCTGCTGTGGGTGCTGGGAACTGAACTCTGAACTTCTTTGAAAGCAGCAAGCACTCTTAACTTCTGCGTCTTCTCTCCAGCCTCCAACTGCTTGCAATGCTTTATTGCACAACCCAATACTCCAGAGTGGCACTCTTTGAAGATTAGCATGGTTTGTATACATCCACATCTGAAAATAAAAATTCACCTTTCTACAGTTGCATATTATACTTTGAGGTCCACCCATGTGTGTGCTTTATGGCATCTCACAACTCTTTGAAACAGTATCACAACAGCCACATCCACAGACGATACGCACTTCTGAAGAGAGGTCTCTGTAATTTTTGTTCTCATTTAGGTTCTCTAAAGGGTTTGTAACCCTCCACAGGCAGAAAACCACTGGGTTAATGGAAGGTGGCCCTATCAGTCAGGATTCTGGCAGGTAACAGATGGTGTGCTCAAATGGGGTTAGAGTTTAATGAAGAGACCATTTTCAAGAGTGTGGGGAAGGGTAGAGGAAACCAACAAGTGGTGCTTCCCTTCAGGCTAGCAATGGAGGGAGGCCTGGAGATGCTGGAGGAGCAAGCTGGTTCTGTGTCCAGAGAGCTATAGCTATTGCCAGGGAAGAGGATGCATTTCAAGAATGCAGGCTTTGATGGAGTAAACATAATCTCTCCATAATAAGCAAAGAAGGCATATGAGGGGGCAGGGTACCCCACTAAATTGTCTTCTTGCCCTTGACTTTATTGATAGTGCCTTCATATGTCACAGCCTACTCAAAGGTCAGGGCCCTAGAAGCACAGATGGTAAAGAAGGGTACATCAAGGATCCGAGGAACTGGACAGAATGCCTTACATGGGGACACTTAGTTAACACATTTTATTATAAACCCAAGGGCTGCTTCCCTACTGCCAATGGGAACTGCAGCCAAGTTCTGCCGTAAGAACGTGCTCTGCTTAGAAGCAGTTAGAACCTAGACTAATGCAAATGCAGCTTTATGGTTTGCAACCTTCAGCTTTTTGAAATGGTTTCTAATTCTGAACTAAAACCAGTTGAGGGTGAGCCGCTTAAAATCAAGTTCACGTTAAGGCAACTGTTAAAGATGTTGGAATAATTTTAAAGGCATTCAGATGTCTCGAGAACCAGTTTCGCTCCAGAATGCTGGAGATGCAAGGAGGGAAAAGAGTTGTTTGCTCACACCTGTGAAGCAAGGCTACGGGGCCTGAGTGGGGACAGAACTTGCATCTGGCTTTGTTTCAGCAAAAGGCTTGGATTTGTAAACTCTGGGATTGCATTAACTCATTGTATGGAGTTCATTGTTGCAATTAGACTGCCTTTTAAGTTTATTAGTGGACTCACTAATGTACTCTTAAAAAGCTTTATCTGGAAGGAAGTCAATATCCCAAGCCAATAGAACTGAAGAGCTGTGCCACACGCTCTCTCGCTGAAAATCGTGTTATCAATTTTCATGTGACTGTTAATCAATTAGAGTGACAGAGAGATGATTTGAAGTCAATTTTCTGTTTATTGCTAAATTAGCATTTGATCACATGTGCCTATTTTGGGTTTTAAAGAGGCTCTGAATTCTTTTGTCAGGAGGCAAAATGGAGGGGAAGTCAACGATGGGAATAATCATTTGTGATTTTGAAAATATTTGCACATTAAGATGCAAAATTTTAAAGTAAATTTTTCAAAGGATAATGCCCCTGGCTGTACGGTTGAGCTGGTACATCTGCCAGATGAAAAGTGATCACATACAGTGTCACGTGTCCGGCAGGCATACCTAGTCAGTGGGAAGTCCAAGAAATGAGCCACGGGTTCAGTGTTCTGTGGATGGTTAGGTTACACTCCTAAAATGAACAGGAATCTGTTTGTGCCAAGGAAGTATACCACAGATAGACTGTCTTCAGCAAAGCATGCAAAGATCTAAGCTTTATGTCTCATTCCCAAATTATTGCTTAGATATCGAGAGTTACATGACTGATTCTGACATGAGGCAGTAGGGGGACATGGCGCATGCTGACGACGTGTCAGTGGCAGCTCTCTCTTTCCTGTGGTCTTACTGTGTGCCTCACAGTTTGCAGAGTGTCTTTGGGGGAAGCAGCTTCTGTCCGCCACTCAAGGACCTGCTAGAGGCTGCTCATTGTTGTTGGTGTAGCCACCCTAGTTGGACAAAGAAACTAATTCAGCTCTTTATGACTAGATATCGTCTCTGTCTAGGTATCATCCCCGCTCTTCCAAAGGAAGGGAAACTGCGCTGAAGTGGGAAGTGGTTGGCGCACCACTCTGGAGAAGCTTTGTCTAACTTCAAAGAACTGAAGTCCACATAATGCTACAACTTCAAGCTCGGGCTGAGAGGCCAGAGTGACCTCTCTTTGTATTTTATAAATTGACTCATGCTTGGGTTCCTTTTCCTCATCTGAAAAACAAAGGATTAAGCAAGACGACTCTAAGGGTTTCTGTAGCCTTAAATATTCAGTGTTCAGAATTACCCGGAGGGGAGGGATTTCTCTCAAATGTAGAATATTATGCCAATATCCCAATTATAAATCAAATAGTAGGGAATCTGGAATGCAGGCATTATATTTCTCATAAGAACTTCAAGTCCTTGTAATTGCATATTTTCAATTACTCAGTGGTGTAATTGAATCACTAAAGTATGGCTCCTTAATTTATGTTGGATAACAGGTAGATAAGCTTACTAGCAACAGTGTTGCACGTTCTGACTTTTCTCCTTTTAGGACACACTTCTAGTTGAAATATGGAATGAATTACTGTGGATTTGTGATGATTCACTGTTATGGAGATAACGTTAAAGGGCTTGGGATGATAGACTGCATTTTGTCCATATATTTGGACAAGTGCTGTTGAGTTTAAATTGCTTATGATCATAGTTAATGGCGGGCCAGTACACGCACTGTTGTCTTTTCTGTGTGTGTAATTAAATTGTGTAAGGCAAGACCTCACTGTGGCTCTTAGCTATTAAATCTCTGTGGCGACGTGAGGTGAGGCTGCCAGGGCTCTGATGGGGAAATCCCAAGACTTAGGAGTGAAGGGCGAAGGTTTGTGGGCTTCCTCCATTTATCAGCAGTTCTATTTGAATTCTGAATGCCCGTTTAAGTGTAGTGTCTGGGGTGCACAAATAAAGTTTAATAGAATTAGGGTAGGACTGAGTTCCATTGTAGGAGAGAGCCTTCATAAACACTAGAGGAGATTGGGAAAGAGAGAGAGAGAGGCGGGGAGCGAGAGAGAGAGAGAGAGAGAGAGAGAGAGAGAGAGAGAGAGAGAGAGAGGACATGAAAAGAGAGATTCCTCCCACCACACACACACCACAGAGATCCCAGGGGGAATGTCACCCTCTGGCAGAGTACTGGGAATGCTGTCAGGGTCTGGATGGAGGATGTTGTTTCTCTAGACTTAGCTGAAAGAGGGAATCAGAATTGCAAGCTGGTTCCAAATAACCTTGGAGGGTTCGAATCAGGAGAGGCAATTACTCCAGCTCCTTTCCCTGAACTGTAAATATCACTTACAGACTTTGGTTCCAGACCTGAGTTAATTGCATTGGCTCTGGGGGCTCCTGGGCTACAGAGAATAGGCGCTATTGATTTTGTCTATTTAAGGAAGGTTTGGGCAACCTCCACCGCACCCGGGTCAGTCTCCCTGTTAGCTGGATACCCTTTGAGTTACTGCTGTCACATCTAGAGGTGACAGAGACCTCCAGACTCAGTTTTACAGAGGGAATGGCAGTAATCCCGAGTGAGAGAATTAGGCAGAGTGCAGCCACAGACGCTTCATTTCAGCTCTCTCTGCAAGGTTTCCCCATGCTTTTGGTCATCCAGTTGTGTTTAGGTGAGTGGTTCGTTGCAAGGGATATTTGATTTTCAAAGCAAGGAGAGGGATTCAAAGCCAGTCCGTTGTAAGCTTGCTAGACTATGTGCTGTGGTGAAGAAACATGGGGTGGTATCCAGCCGGATTTTTAAATGCTGTCATTTAGACTAGCAACAGCTTGATTCATCCTAGATGTATATGCCAGCTCCGAATTGCTGAGTGCCTGCTTTGTACCGGGCACCATACGAAGTTCTGGTGGCTTTGGGGAGAACCAGTCATGACTCTTGCTTTTTGAGTTCTTTAGGACCCAGTGGTGTTGGCAGCCAGGTAAGTAAAGAAAGAAGTTGTAGGGTGGCGAACCGCACTGGCTCAGAGAGAACACGGGTTATACAGAATGAATGCTTCTGATTTTGTTTATTTAAGGAAGGTTTATGAAACCTCTGCCACACCTGGGTCAGGTTCCCTGTTTGTTGGGTACCCTTTGAGTTGTGGAAGGCATGAAAACACACACACACATGAACACATACACATGTACACCACACACACACACACACACACACACACACTCCACTTATACAAAGAGGAGGCACACATATGGTTTGACAAGTTCACCGAGGTACAAACACAGACAAGGTCGTCACACATACGCACATGTGTGTGTGTGTGTGTGTGTGTGTGTGTGTGTGTGTGTATTTTTTCTTTTATGTCATTGGAAAATCTGTCAGGAGCTCAATAACGAATGTAGGCACACAATTAGGGAGGTCGCGTTTCTCTGCTTGTAATCGAGATAATACCTAGAAATAAAACCATAACTGAATGTCACATCGACAGGGCTTTTTCACAAG
Organism: Myodes glareolus; assembly: GCF_982192425.1. NCBI lineage: Eukaryota > Metazoa > Chordata > Mammalia > Rodentia > Cricetidae > Myodes > Myodes glareolus. The sequence continues at coordinate 54,838,012 of NC_142033.1, forward strand.
CACGGCTGTAAATGAACTGTGTTTTTTGCTCCTCTGTGGTCACACAGCAAGGCCATGGGTCCTCTCTTAGGTAGTGCCTACAGAGACATTTAGAAGGCAGCTAAGTGGAAGTAATCCAGGGAACGTAGGCGACTTGATTGTGATGAATGGACATACCATTCTCCACTTTTGCTTTGTTCATCTCTCTGTTAAAATTAAAGAGAAATGCAATCATCCAGTGATATCCTTGGTTGCTAACTTTCCAACAAGTATCTCAAATGAGAGACTGCGTCTACCGTCAACCACAAAGTGGTCAATGTAGAAAAGCTAAGGCTGCAGGGAAAGTTACATTGTGAAGGTTGGCAATGGCAGCACCAGGAATCCAAAGCAGGCTTTTCCGATTCCCAAGCCTGTTCGACTGCTAAGCCATGATGCTCATGGGACAGCGGTGCCCCCAAGTGAATCACCACTCTTTAGAATGAGGACTGTCTTTTGTAACGTTGATACCCCACAATACATCCAGGCTTCTTGAGAAATACTTGGAGACTATGACATGTGCAGATTACCGGCAGATTAGACGAACAAATATTAGCAGGTGGAATCCAGCTTCCGTGCTTGCTGCAGACCTGGTGTTGGCATGAGCACCTTAGAAAGGAATTTCTTTTCACATACATACAGAGATACTACAGACAGTAACTTGTGTAAAGTGTATTAACGTGACGTTTACAGCTCAGGGGAGAATTTTGTCTGTGTGAACTATTTCCAACACCCTAGAAACTTCCCTAGCGCCTGTTAAAGTCAATAGCCTATATAAAAGATTATTTCTATTATTATCAGTGCCTTTCACCAGTTACTGTACTGTATAACGGACTATATTACTGTGGAAGTGGGACTCTTTCTGTTTTCCTCGACTCTTTAGGAACACCTGTAAGATGGTCCCATGTGTTTTCACCAATCAGAGTCTGTTTACTTTTTTGCTATGCGGTGCATTAGTCCATTAATTCATGGCGTTTCACTTAGCATCTCTGCATATGGGCACTTTGGGTTGTTGCGAACGTGGGGATAATACGGTTATGTCCATTAGAAATGGTTTTGGGACTCAGGATATGAACTCGGAACTAGAATTTCATGGTCATGGTGTGGGTTTTTGTTTAATTTTAGTAGATATGGCCAAGTAACTTTACACCACGTTTGAATCATTCACAGAATCACGAGCAAAATGCACACTGAGCATTCTGTTAGTTCCAGGTTTGTGTCAACACTCAGTATTGCCCGGCTTTCCCATAGCCATTTTGTTCTCTGGGATGCTCTTTCTTGGTTTAATCTCCCCAACACTTTACATCTAATTCACATATTAGGTCCATGGAATTGGAATTATTGTTTCCATTTCACAGATGAGGAAACTGAGGTAGAGACATGTCAATATTTTTTTTTCAGGATTACACAGCAAATGAATGAAAAAGAGAAGATTTGAATGCAGACTATCTGGCTCCAGAGTCCACATCCTACATATTTTACTACATAGTGGGGATGCCCGTGAGAGATAAACACGTGGCCGTACTTCAAGCCAGTGAAGAGGAACTTCCAGCGCTATTCGCTGCTCTAGCTTTTAGCAAAGGCACACGTATTTATTTAATAACTTGAGATACAAATCACTGTATCATTCCCAAAGTATTGTAGCTATTTCAGTACTGATTGCTTTTATCGTAGAAAAGGTTAAAAATAAATAGAAACCATGCATGGTGGCTCGTACTTGTAATCTCAACTCTTTGAGAAGCTGAGGCCAAAAGAGCGCCATGAATTTGAAGCAAGCTTGGGCTCCATAATGAGCTTCAGACCAGCCTGGAGTGCAGAATGAGCTGCCGTCTCAAAAACACCAAAACATATACATATAAGCATACATCAAATAAATATGTAAGTATATATTTCCCAAGGACAGTTGCTTTGGGGACTACAAAAAAAATCTTATGAACTGTTGTACCAATTATAACTTGATAAACATTTGATTTAAACTATGTCAAAATTACCCACTTGACAAATTTTTAAGTATGTGTGACTCTGTATAGTTAAGAGTATCTTCGTATTCAGTGCATCAGCTATAGAGAGGTGAGTCGAGCTAACTAGCATACAAGTGGGTGTCACACAGTTGACTTTGTCTTAGATCTTACGCTGGCTTCTCAGAAGTGGAGCGATGTAAGAACTATGATTATCCATGGCTGAAAGTTTCAGTACTGAGCAGTAGGCTAAGTCATGTGTCCCAGAGTTGCTCGGAAGCATATTGTCTTTGTACACACACACACACACACACTCACACACACATGAAGGTCAGAAGACAACTTTGGAAATTGTTCTTCATCACCTTCTACTTTTTGTTTGAGATCAGTCTCTCATGAGTCTGAAACAGGCTAGGCTAGTCTCCCAGCAAGCTCCAGGGCCCCAAATGTCTGCACCTCTTTTCTGGCCATCACTGGGATTATAAACTTACACTAGATCACCAGGAATTGTTCCTAGGTTCAGAGACTTGAACTCAGGTCCTTATGCTTTTGAGGCAAGAGCTGTACTAACTGAGCCATTTCCACAGCCCCACATCCTAATTTATTTACTGACTATCCATCATGCTCATTTTCTCATTTAGACCAATAAAATAAAATACAGATAGTGGAGGGTTCCTTTTTCCTGTCTCTTGCGTATCTTGGAAGAAAAGGCCTGAGACGAACTTCTGAGCTATTCAGGAAACTAACGGTGTCTTTGTTTGGAATCCATCGCTGGTGCCCCACAGACGTCTATAGAATCAGTTATTTAGCGATGCTCTGCCACCACTGCCCCGCTGCTCACCATTCACACATGGGCTTCTGAAGACGAAGGTGAAAACGGATCCTCTGCAGCCCCAGGCTTCAGAGCCAGGGCTTGGCCACAGGGATATGAATGGTGTTTTGGAAGGAAAACTGGTTTGAAAGCAGCTTAAATGAATATGAATCGGAGTTAAGCACCCATCACCCGCCTCCACGCAGTCCTATCTCTGCTGAACTCCGCCTAGTCGGTTTCCCACCGGGGAACAGCACGTGGCAGGAATGATGTCTTTCGCCTGAGCATGTGCCTGCTCTCTCCGCCAGCCACTTGAAAGCATTTTGGAATTGTGTGCTTTTTCTTTTTTCTTTTCTTTTCTTTTTTTTAAAAAGCAGCATATAAAACTAAATTGAATTCAATGCTAGTAAAAAGGGTGGCTTATGTCTGAGACAAGGATGTGTTTTTGCAACTCTAAATGGAATAGCAAAAAACCTGAATGCAAGGTGTTATTTCCTGTGGGGCAAAGGAAGATTATTTTCTTCTGTTCTACCTTCTCTCTGAACTACTCTTGATCCTCCCTTGAACCGCTGTCTTTCTTTCTCCCTTTCTCTCTCTTTTTAGTAGTGTGTGTGTGTGGGGGGGGGTGTGTGTGCACGTGAGTCTTGCCTTCCCATTTTATTATGAAAATATAAGTAGAAACAAGTATAAATTATTCCATACCAGGCAATGTGTGCGTGCTTTGTGAGCTCATGTATTTAATCACAGTTCTCCGCCACTCACTAGCCTAGCCTCTTTAATAAGCTAACATCTCTTAGCATCTCTGTACTTGAGTTTCCTCATTTGAGAAATGAAGACAATCACAAGTCCTTGGGGGAGGAATTGTAATTGTTCTATAGACTAGGAAACCAGGAGAGAGAAGTTTCTGGTCCTAGGTCATGCAGGTAATAGGTATTGGACTAGAGTTGTCTCCCTCCCTCTTAACCCGTGAGTCTAGCTCTCAAATCTGTGTCTCCAAATACGTCTCTGTTCAGCATCTTTGGATTTGTGTATATGAATCATGAAAAACAATATGTTTTTCAATTTGAATGACATATTTGTTCTTTTTTTTTCCTTTTACAAATGTTATTCTTGATAAAAAATGCGTGGCTCACATATATCAAAGGAAGTTTCTTGCTCCGTCTGGGCGATCTTAGGAACAGTGCTGCTTGTCAGCTGTGTAATGTTCGGGGCCGCATTTATATTTTTGACATGGAGGTGTACCTTATGCACTGTGTGTGAGTTCAGTTGAGATATATTAGAAAGTTGAGATCACCTGGACTAAAACAGGTTCCAAAGAAGCAAGCACCGTGTAACAAATAGTCTATGTTGGGTTTGAGACCAGAGGATGAACAGATCAGACATGGTCAACTGTCCCCTTGGGGCTTCCTCTCTTGTGGAGAGATGCACAGTGTCCCATCTAGACAATGCTGAGAGAGTTGTCTGTTTAACCACATTTAGCTTTATATACCAAGCTGAGGGCTTGGCTTAATAGGCAGGTATCAATGAGTATCTGCTGTATTTGATGGATGCCATCAACTGCTCCTGATCCCCACTGTGGTCTGAAAATACAAATGTCAGCTAAAAGGGTGTCTGAAAGGGCAGAAGGTAGAACAGGGCTCACTCAGCAGTCTGCTCAAACTGAGGACGGTGGTCAGTGGGGATCTGGATCCAGGAAGTAATTCAAGCTCTGGGGGACACCATAGAAGAGGAAAGAAAAAGGCATGTTAAATTGGTATCCCACATGAACAGTGTATGCATGTTCTGGGATGGGCTATGGACCAAGTCCTTAGTCTTGATGAGCTCTGTCCCTTGGGTACAAAAGTAGTAATATGTACTGAGTAGGATTTGTGTGCTTTTGATGTTCAGAGGTTGAGAGTGAATGGAAAAGATTCTTCAAAGGCTGCTTGGGGCATCACAGCTGTTTGGTGTTGGCTTCTTTATTATTGGTGTGCGTCTTCTTTGTTCTAACTTTATTACTATTGTGAGAAAGCACTTGAACTGTTGCTATTACAGTGCTGGTTTCCTTGACTTTTAGAAGCCTTGAAAAGAATGTTCTGGGTAGTGTTGGTGTGGTGGAATGTTTCTCCTGAGTCAGGGAGGAAGTCTGTCACTTGTTCTACAGCTGTTGATAGGTGTTCACAGGAGAGCCACATCCCTGTCTGGGTTTGTCTTTTTTATAAGCATAGTCTTGAGATGGCTTAGGTCTACTCCAAGATCCACTCCTGTACTGAGATTCTATGGTAACCTTTGGAGACTCTGCTGGGGAGGATCGTCAACAGACCCACCATTGCCTGCAAATTTGAACTTAATATAGTCCTGTTCAGTTGAGTTATTTTTCTTTTCCCTACCCAATGACATCTACCAACACCTGGGAATCTTTGATTGTGATAGCTAGGTGGGAACTGATATATTGATTATGCCAAGGGTATTTCTAAGCCTGTATCTCACAATACACAGGACAAATCTTATACAACAAAAAGTTGACTAAAATGTCACCCATGCTCAACAAACCCTGTTTAATGCATTCCCTGTGTTTTCAGAACAAAATGAGCTAACCGCGACTCTCTTTCCATGAACTATTTACCATGTCTTTGGGTCATTTGAGGGAGCTGTTGAGAAGTTTTTTTGGTTTTTTTTTTAAAAGGCTTTACTTCCTCTTCTTGATGTCTCTTGACCACAGGGAGTTGGGAACATCAGTGGTGAGAGAAACAGAACCAGATGCCTTAAAGGGGAACATGGGACATCACACAGGCCCAGAAGAGGAGTAGAAATGGGTCTCTGTCCACATTGCTAGAGAACTGACAGGCAATGAGTGGTATGTTCTGGTGAGGACTTCTTTGTGAAATTATCTCAATATTTACTCCTTATAGTATTACCACGGTGGAACAGGTTCTGGGCTTTTGCTGGTGACAGAGCAATTCTGAAGTGGAACGAGCGTCTGATTTGTAACAGGAGCTTCCTAGTGCCTGGCTCTCTCTCTACCAGGCAAGCCCTACTCCTCCTTCCAGACTCCCACACAGAGATGCCTCCTTCCCAAGCTCTTTCTTCCACCAGTTATTTAGCCCTGTGCTTCTCCACAGAGGCCTCTCCTCTTGCCTCAGGCCTGATGTTGGACAGGCACTCCAAAATTTACTGGCAGAATGAATGAGAAAATGAATGAATTAGTGAATGGGGCACAGCTTCAAATCCCAGTCTTTGTTCAAATTCTTAGAGAATCTCCCTTGACTCGTAGCCCAACTTATTCTGTGTATCTCAGCTTGTAAAGAGAGACGAGGGAGGGACAGAGGCAGTTTTCTGGCTGACACTTCACACGGGTGCAGGAAGGTGACAATCACTTGGGTGTGGGGTCAGAGGGAACTTTAATGCAAATGAGAATTGTAGGTGAGCTGGCATGGTGGGTCAGAAGCATGAAGGTGATCAAGGGGAAAAATGGGTCTGGTAACTGCTCTATTATGGGGAAGCATTAATGATCTCTATAAAGATGGTATATGGCTCAAAAGGCATTATTTTTAGGAGGTATCTTCAAGTTGTGTGAATTAATAAGGAACAGCTTGGGTAGTGGAACTCATTAACTTCTCAAATCTACCTTATTTACACTGAATGTAAACCCTTCTGAGACTGGTAACATCAACCATTGCAAATGATCCTCCCAGAGAGAACAGTAATTTCTGGTAGGGCATATGGGGGTAGGGAGGGAATTTTTGGATGCGTTAAATGTTCTTTAGAGGTGCTTCATCTGTCTCCAGTAACCCTTATTGAAACCAAAAGTCCTGAGTCACTTTGGGACCAGCTACAACTAATTGCACCAAAACTGTTTGGTACATACTATTGTGGAACATTTAATTCAATTGTTTTAGAATCACTCAGGTTGGTCAATGGTCTGTTGCGCTTGTCAATAGGAGATTAGTGTTCATTTATAGGGGAGTCCTGAATGGGAGCCTCTCCTGATCTTGGCTTCCTTTTAGAAGCAATGTCTATGGACTGGCACACCTTGTACACAGTGAGGCCTTCATGACGCATCTGACTTTCAGCCATTTCTTAACACAGGCCTTTCCTCTCGGGCTCCAATGGCATGGTCTCACCAAGGACACATTTGCTTTTCCCAAACGTAAATGGAGACTTCTGCCTTTCACACCAACTTCCTTCCAGATATTCTTAGGTCTCATAGTTAAATTAGTAATAAGAATAAAAGGACCCTGTTCTTAGATTTGTCATTGACCTTTCAGTGAATGCTATCCCAGGTCACCTGCTAAAGACTAGGAGGTTGGTTGCTGGGAGTTCTTTATGTGACATGTCATCTCATCCCTCCTCTAGGTAGCTGTCCTCACCTCAGCTATTCAGAAGGGGAAATCAAGGCCCAGGAATGATCACATATCCAAAATCACATGGCTGGTCTACTGGTGAGCCAGACTTACAGTCCAGGTGGCATTGCCTGCACCTGATAAATCTCATTAACTACCTTCAGTGGAAGAAGGAAGGGCCAGGAGAAGGTTAAGTCAAGACTGAAGAAAAGATTTATAGCTGAGAAAATAGGAAGGAGCCTATCTGATGTGGAGTGGAAGGGAAATAGGAGGAACTGAATTCCTTTTTACTCTGTAATCATGCACTCCATAGACACTGATCTGCACCAGGAGAATCTTCAAAACTGACTCGTGGTTTCTCCCTGTCAGTCCTGAGCCAGAGCCTGGGTCAGAGTCTCACCATCATCCTGTGTCCCTAAGTTCATCATTATCTTGCCTCTTTAGCAGGAAGCAGAGAAATAGTGTAGCAAAAATATCAGTAATTAACATTTATTGGGGGAATTTTGCAGGGCAGGTAGGCATTGGATATAAAATTTCCAATATTTCTTTGACTAGTGTCCTATATGACTGGGTTGACGGAAAATGGAAGTTTCAACGTCAGAAAACACAAGCCCCTTGTTCTATGAACACAGACAGTGAACACGAGTTACTCTCTCACGTGTCAGTACTTGCCCAAGGACGCACGCTCGCAGGGCCCATGGCTGCACAGTGAGTAGCCTGTCTATGAACCATTGCCATTTCTTCAGGCATTCACAGAGGATTTATTTATCCCATGTTGCAGACAGGTGACAGAGACACCGAAAGTGACTTTCCATAGCCATACAGCGAGTGAGACCAGCATCTAACACTGGAAGGCAGGTTCCAGAGTCTTCCGTGTTAATATCTCTGAATCTTGCTGTGACTCATAGTACAGGTCTTCCACTAAGATGGGACGGGTGTTCAGTGAGCTCTGATTTGGTCATTTAGCTCATGGATGACATCCGCATCAAGTGACATATTAGTGACACATGGACGGCCCCTGGCATGGTGTATGTGCTCAATAAATAGAATCCATTCATTTTGACAAGGGCACACTTCCAAATAGCCTGCTAATAATGACCAAGGGGTTATCTGGGATTATATGATTTGATGCATTTACCATTTCACAGGCCAATGTGTCTCAGTTGTTGTATATGTCAGAAAATGGTTTGTCAGGTTTCTATGCAATGGGAGAAGTTAAATTTTGTCTTATCTCTTCAAATGTCTGCATATTTACTCCTGAGCTCTATAAATAGCAGAAATGACTAGCTCTAGTGCATATTGTGAGACTAAGTTTTGTTTCCCTGGGGACCCAGTGGAACAACATATATTGCTACTTTGGGGGATCTTGAGGTCCAAGGTCTGATGATAAATTTCATTTATTTCATTATTATAATTATACATAACTATTTCATTAGTCGATGTGTGCCTTGGATTTATTTTTCCAAGCCTCAGTTCTCTCATCTACTAGATGGGAATGTTAGTGGTACAACCTGTTTCAGAGTGAGATTGGAGGGTTGAGTAAATGGATGTATGCAGTGCCCTTAGTATAGTGTCTGACCAGATCATAAGCACTGTGAGAAGATTAACCTTATTATTGGTGATGACTGGTGCACTAGAAGGTTTGCAAAGGGCTAAGATTCTAAGACATGATGCATTCATTATATGCGGAGACCCACAGCCTTCAATCAAAAGCCACCTGAGAAAATGAATACGAATATTAATAGTTGATTATTACAATTTCTTTTCTTAATAACAACTACATGTTGGATATGCTGTTGATCATTTCCTTATATTTTATCCCTTACATCTTCTCAACAATTTTCTGGCTACTAATTAAGTTGTAGGGTGGCAAAGTCACTGCTTAGTGACCCATAATAAATGCATCGAGGTTCCTCAATATAACATCAGGAGAAACCTCATTATATTACACACTGTTTTTCCCCCCGTAGTTTCTAATCAGATAAAAGCATTCATAAATAAAGAGTTAATATTTATCCAGTTCTACTTATACATTGGACTTCTGTTCCAAGCATTTGGCATGAGTAGCCTTACCTCATCCTCACACAGTGCTATGAGATGAATATTGCCGTGAGCTCTATGTTTATGGACAGGAAACCAGAGTATAGGGAAAGAGATGGAAACTCAGGCAGTGAAAATAGATATCAAGCATTCTACTTCTGTAGCCTTGATGCTCTGTAAATGAGAGAAGGGTGTCGTACATGGAAACATGCACGCACATGCACACACATGCACACACACCTGTATATGCACATATACATACAGATATACTCACACCCCACATATCTCAGCCTGGCAAGAGGTGAGTACAATCCCCTTTCTTGGGTCTAGTGTTTCCCTTACTCTGACTTTCTGTGTCCCTCGCTGTAAACTAAGGGGATGCTGGTGCCTCTTGAAAGTCCTATCTACCACTGAAAACCTTGGAAAACACAAGTTGAATGTAGCTTTCCTTCTGTTTCTCCACAACATTACTGGCGCATTGGGAAGTAGCCATCATTTAAATGACTCCCTTCCTACTTATACACTAGTTACATAATTCTGGGTAGAGAAGGCAGGATGGGAGGCCCAGCAGTGCCATTTAAGCCCTGTTACCGGCTTCTCATTTGGGCTTTGATCTTAGGGTGCTGGTTCTCATCCTAAATACATGCATCTGCGCGGTGGCTGGAGAGCCTGGGCAGCTGCGCCTGCCCACAGCTTCCGTATGTGCCTGGCTCCTTAGATAAACTGCACATGATTGCCTGTTGTGCAAAGTGGCCACTCCATGGTTTAGAGCAGTGGATGGACAATTATTTGGTAGAAGTGTGTGTGTCTAAAGACCTGACAATTTTCCCCTGTGGAGTCTTTGAAGGTAGTAGCTGTTGGTTTGCGGAGCTTTTTTTTTTTTTTTTAAATGTTTTGAAGCTTGGATTTTTCCAAGCTTGTCTCGAGGGTTCCTTTGAAAAGAGTCTTTCTGTTCTCAAATACACACAGCAAAAGGGGTCCGGGAGATGTTCCTGTACATGCTTTATTATGCTATCATGGAAGCTGAGGGTCAGACAAGAGATGTGGCCAAGCTGAAGCATCTGTTGAGTGTATACCAAGACGTCCACAAAACCCTGCGTCTTTCCTCTGACTCTGAGTGCACAGTCCTTCTGAGGGAGTCTATGTTGAGCCAGAAACTCATGGTTTCGCAGGTCATGCTAGTGAGTGGCACAGGACAGGGAGATGTGGCGAGCTGGTGACCACACGACCCATTCCGAGAAGCCGATACTCCAAATCAGCCCGTGGCTAATGAAGGCAGCGCCTACACAGGACTGCTACACCTTTGGACTTACAAAGTTGCAAACTTGTTAGACTCCATAAAACATTTTAATTTTAAGTGTTGGAGGGATTCTCATACAATGACCTTGCAGGTTTGGGGATGGGCCAATCGTCACATGTCTTTGGATTGGTTCGATATCAAGGACCATTCATGTTTGTAAAGACCAAATGTCACCAGCAGAAGATTCCAGAAAACACAGAGAAATCCAAACTCTGGGAAGGACATTTACACCCCAAGACTCTAATCATGCCCCTCTTTTTAGTCCTTAGCATTGGGGATGGTTTAAAAATCCCCCCAAGGCACGTGTTGCACAGAGAAGAGTGGGCAGCCACTCCACCTCAGCTGCACATTCTATTGATGCCTTTGCCTCTTCCTGTGTACCTTCATCTCGTACTCCAGAGGCCTTGCTGGCCTCTATGTCCCCTGCTTTCATGGCCATGCCATCTTTCCTGGTGACGACGTGAGATGGCAAAGCGTAGGCCATAAGGGACAGACCGTTCTAAGTGAGTATTGTAAACAGGACAAATCCTGTTAAACAAGAGAGATTAGCAGGGGGCAGGCTAAGTGGTGGGAACTGATCCGTGGTTCTTGGGGAGGGAGAAGAGAATCCGTTTAAGAACGACGGTAGAAACGCATGTGAATTGAGAGAAACTGGAGTTTAGTCCGGGAGATGAATCTCTGCTGCTCCCTCCCAATCCAGGGCCTTCCGTGCGACATAAAGATGACGGCATTCATTCAAGTGTGCGGAGACTCCCACAGATGTTTATCCCAGGATCGGTGTTAATAAAACACACAGCGGCTGCCCTCAATATCCCTTTGCCTGTCTTCCATTCTTTCTTGCTTATCCTGTTTAGAAGCTGGACTTTCTTGGGCAAAAGCAACGCAGAACACATTGCTCTAAGTACATCCTAGTTTTAAAGTCCGAGGGCAATCAATTTGAAGACAAGGGTCATTTCCAACTTTAGATAAGGAAAGCCCCAATATTTTTTTTTTTTTTTTTAAGAGCAGGGACATTTTCTATCACAGCTTCATAAGATCAGTGTTTCCAGTTCCCTTGTCAGAAGGACTGTGTTTACCGGTATTAAGAGTACTAAGTAAAATGTCATTACTTCGAGAGCAGCAGGAGATAATTAAATCTTGCACACTTTAAGGAATCAAGCCAGGGACGGAGCTGTTTTGCATACAGCACGCAAAGATGAGGTGAAAGTCGCCTGTTTCGGCTGTCACTCGCTATTAGATTAGCTATTGGATAAGTGATACAGGTCTGTGGATCACAGAAGCTGACTAGAAGACCTCCCCACCCCCCACGTGGAGCCCTGGTGTGCCCTAGTGCTCGCATGGATGGGATGGTTTCCTAAACTGAGGTGATGGGAGAGCTGACTGCTGTTGGATGCTGGATGAGAATGGATTTCAGGATAGCCTAGGCATAAAACCTCAAAGAGACCGAAAGTGGCATAAGAGAAATGTTATACCTATTTATGTGGGGCTTTCTATGTCCTATAACTTTTGAAGTTGTCCCTGCCGAAGACTTGGGCAGTATGGTTTAAGTGGATAATATGGAACATAGGTACTGTCTTACTATACTGGGCATGGAGTGATGGGGAACTTCAGCCAATCACATTCTGCTTAGGGTGTGTCCCCCTGGGGCCACACAAAACAAATAAAAGATCCTTGTGTACTTGCCGCTTCCTCTCTTTGCCCCCCTGCGTTCTCGGATCGTTGGAACCCTGGTTTTGTAAGTTTTCCTTTCTTCTGTTTATTAAAGCTATATTTTTTATATTAAGCTAGTCTGGTTAATTTTAAACTACCGATCCACCATGCCCTTTAATGGAGCATGACACAAAGAGACAGTTGAGTGAAGTCAAAACCAGAACCTGAGCCAACCAGAAGGATGCAGGTAGACCGGGAGAGTGCAGGCAGAAGCTGCTTCCTGTGAACTAAGCTAGGGATGAGCTGCTGCTGCCAGAGAGCATGACACACGGGATCAGGTACGCTCTGGTTCTCATTTACACCTGGCATGATTTGACTCCTGGATTCAGTGTCCTTGCATAGAAAGCGAGTGTGTGGGGACTGCTATAAGCCATGCAGGATATCTGGGTCAGAGCTGGCCAAGAAGACTGGAGCTGAGCATGCTGGTCCCAGCAGCAGTGGCCTGACCCTGACTTTAACAAGGTATCCACTGGTGAGCTATGTCTAAATGCTGCTCTGGACCCAGCATGGCTGCTGGCCATCACTTTTTCTAGTCTGCCTGGTTGGTGTTGGTTGCCCAGGGTCCCTGCTATTGATCACACCAGAGGGAAAGCAGACATAGTGGATCATGAGCTGTGTGCAACATAGATACCATGGGACGGCGGCTTCACTATAAACTGCCTCTGAAGTCGGGCACAGTTTGGGATGCTCTGCTAAGAGAAGCTTATATGTCATCGCTTTGAAGGTTTAGAACAGGGCCATTTCTGCTGTCCACTGTACGGGGTGCCACCTGCCTTTCTCTTGCTCCTCTCATGTCACGAGATATTCCTACCATGTGCTTGAAGGTTCACAGTCTTCCCTGGACCGCATTGCTATGTGGTCTAGCTTTGATGCAGCCAGACCCATCCAGTACAATCCCTGGCTATGCTTGGAGCTCAGCTAGGGTTTGGGGAGTGAATAAATAGTCTTTATCAAATAGGGAGATGATTGTACTGACCTGTCATAGTTTCTCTTGGTCAATGAAGGTATATCCCTGGTATCTAAAGGAATTAAAGCATAAATTGCTGCAACTATAAGAGCATGTATTGTTTCTTGTGATGTCAATTCTGAAATTTAAGATACTGTGGTTAGAAAACCCCAAAGGATTATCACAGGTATCTTCAACCATGAGAGTAGGAATGCCCATATGCAACATGAAGGGGCTTCATTTTGTCCTCTTCAGAGTGAGAATACCAAGTGATCCGCTCCTCTTTATTTCTAGACCTACTATAAGTACAGAAGATAGACCTATCTATTGTCAATCAAGTTAGGTTTCCACATCTGGTGGGAAACACTAAGATTTCCTATGACTTAAGCCAGTTTGAGTTGGTTGTTTCCCATCACTTGCTGCCTACGGGATCAAAAAGAATCAAAATAAATTTGACTTGGCAATCCATTTCAATGGTGACCCCTCATATAAACTGGTGGCAAGCATTCTCAAATAATAGAAAAGTCCTCAATGTATATATTGTATGGTTACTGTGTAAAAATCATGACTATATGTCAGCTTCAGCTGAGTGGGCACGGTGCTGCGGCGGAGAGTTTTAGGAATTCGCTTAAGATGTACACTAGCTTATAAAATACTAGGGAATCTACTTTCCTGACTGAAACCCATCCAGACAGCGTGTACCCATTCCTACACTAAATTTATCACAATTTTGTGGTATTTCCATGTCTTCCCGTTGGTCCTCCCTGCCCATCGTCCCAGATACCACATCCTGTGAGCTATTTGAGGACCGGACAAACAACTTTGATGCATAGTTTAGCACCTGGCAGGGAGTCAGTTCCTGCAGCAGCATCACCGAGGACAGCGAGTGCTGCCATTGGAAGAAGGCGATCCAGAGACCTGTCCGTTTCTCAGCACAGCTGTGCAAAGCCTTCCTGACCCCTGTCTGGTGTGAGGCTCCCTGAGGCGGCACGGAATGCGGGAGGAGGGCTGTTCTGGTGTGAGGATCCTCTTGGCAGTGGATGGTTCATTCCCCCGACCAAGAGTATCTCGGCAGCTTCTCCTTTGTCTGAAAGAAGAAGGTGGGACCAAGGTTGGGGGACCAAGAGCCCTACATGCTGGTCAAAACCTTCAGGTAATGATTCAAAGTTGCCCTGGTACCCAGACGACCACACCAATTAGCATAGCCTCAGAAATATTGTAGGTAAGCTGCCTCAGGCCTTGCTGGCTAGAGCAAAGTCAGGAAGCCATTTCAACACTGCATCTTTCCTGGTGTTCTAGTAATGCTTGGCGTAGCTAGGAGAGGTGGTTTTCAGAATAGAAGTACACCAGAAGTCTTCTCTCGGTAGAGGGAAAATACATGCTGAGCTGTCCATGCCTTCTATGCAGGATACAGAGGGCCAAATCTACGAGTTATGAAGATGACGATGGAGGTGATGGAGTTTCCATCTCTGCTTCTTTTCACCTCTCCACACTCATGACCTTCGCACACTACTAGGATGCCACAATGTTTGACTCACGTTTGCCTTCTGGGGAACTGAGGATGCTCCTCCCTTTCAAGCTTGATGTCACTTTCCTCTAGTAGCTGGTTACCTTAAACGGTGAAACACTGTGCGGATAGAGAACATTGAACATGGGCATTAAACATGAAATAAACAAGAGCTCCTAAGTCAGTCTGCTTTTTGATGTTATACTTAGAAAACCTAAAATCCCTTGCTGACTGTTGAAAACAAACGATAAGCACAGTCAATATTAATTGCACCTCCAAACAGACAGGGAGAAAATCTTCCAAAATGAGAGTTAATATAGTCGTCCTCTTGCCTGTACTATCCTGAGCATTTCTTCCCAAAATAAGTGTTTTTTTTTTTTAAGCCAATGACAGAATCACTTAGGACAGCATTTACTTGGTCCAGCTGACAGAAAACCATGATAACGATCTCTGAACAGAAAGGTTTAGGAGAATCTGCTCTTATGTGGTTGAGCTGGCTTCTATGTCAATTCTGCAATCCTTTTTTGAAATGGGAGCCGTTTAGATGCAGGGATGGAAGGGGCTACGATACCTGATCTGCTCGATGGAAGGTCCCTCCCTTTTGCATTTCTCATGAATTATTAAACAAACTCAGCCATGCACGAGAGGAAAAGGGGAAGCTTTTCCTCTGAGTGTGCCGATTAGCCAGTCGCTCTGCAGAGGGAAGATTCCCCATGCTCCTCGTGTCTCTATATGTCTGTAGACATGGAGCAGAATCCTCCCGCAACTCCAGTGAATGATTTTTCAATTAACCTGCAGCTTCCTCTGTGTATCCCCTTCACAGTCCTTTGCGGGTGATGCAGAGCAAAGGTTAAAGAGGTTTTGGACAATTTATGTGGTCCGGAGAAGCTGTTTGTCAAGAAAAAAACATCTGTAACAACTTTTATGCTCCATTTGGGTCCCTGGTCTTTTGCTTATTTTTATAGCACTGTTTCCTGAGGAGTTAAAGCTAACTGAAAGGTGGTGGTTAAGTGGCATAGAAAACATTTCTGGAGAATTCTGGAGAGTTGGGCAAGTCTAATGGCTGCATTCACAGCAACGGTGGGCATTGACAAGCTTGGAGGGTATGTGTCACTCAAATACTTGGAACTGTAGGTATGATGTGATCTGGAATCGTTACCTCTAGTGCAGTAGAATAGGGCAGGTGGTTAAAGGGGTTCGGTATTTAGTAACTTCTGGCAGAGCTGCCAGCACGCTTCCCCAAGGCAAGTTAGTTATCCTTATCACCTCTTCATTTCCTAACCTGTAAAGTCGGGAGTGGTGCAAAGATTCAGAGAGATAGGGCATCGAAACTGTGGCATCAGAACTTGATAAAAGGTAAGTCCTTGATCAGAATTACTTCTGTTTGCCGCTGTTGCTAGGACTCTAGACTACGACAGCACACGCCTGGAGAAAGAGTGCAAAGTTATAGTTGGAAGCAGGTCCTTGTTGGCATTGTTTATAGTAGGGAAGAACTTGAGTGGATTGGATATATGATGGTGTATATAGACAATGGTTGATTCGTTTAGAAAGAGCCACTTGTTCGACATTAATGTACAGAACAGTATTCACAGTAATTTAACCGTAGCACTGGAATGCAAAGGAGTATCTTCCATACCTCTTCACATTCACAAGTACACCTGAGAGTAACCTTGGATGACAGAAGTAAAATCTTTAAACCTTGTGAATTTTACACACTCCACATGCTTTTTTTGGTTGAAATCTATTTTTTTTTAATTGGAAGAAAACAAAGAACGTTGTAGTAGGGGTGAGGCTTCCTAGGGAAGAGATCTTCTCTACTATTTCTTTTTAAAAGTTGAAATGTCAGTGAGTCTTTGTTTGAGAATTTGGGATGTGACATGAACATGGTGGGGTCACTCCAACAGAAAATGTGAGGGGAGTATGAAAGATTGCGAACATTTGAAAATGAGACCATGAGGCATGGCAACAATGCAGTTACGTGTATGTGTGTCTGCGTGTGGTATATATACACACACACACATAAGACTTACTGACATTTGAGAAATGGAGACCTGTGCCACCAACTTGTGGTTGACTGGCATTTATGGGCAGTATAGCTCCTTATTTGTTCTGCACCGACCATTGCCATGCATCCAAGCCCTCACCCATGCACCTTCTGAATTAAATTGTACAAGCTGTAAAACTTTCTAAAATGGGTCTTTGCAGTTGTCATTTTCAAAATGTGACTTATCTGGATGGAAATTTAAAAAAACCTTGTGACATTTTAAACACTATTACTGACTCTTGTGGAAAGAAACTAATACAGGAAAAAAGAAATTGTCCCTATTTGGAGAGAAACAAGAGAGTAACCGAAGACAGTTTCATATCAACCTCTTATTGAAATAGTTGGGTCTAAATCCCAATGGATTTTGTAAAAATTGAAATAATGTTTGAAGGGAGCACGTGACTGCCATAAATATCTATTTATATTCATACTTGAGGAGTGGACCAGGTCCCTTAATTTTCTTTATAAATGGAAAATTATTTTTATGAACAGGGATTTATCATTTTTATGATGCTGCAACTTGACCCCGAGCATTGTAAGATTTTGAAAGCTTCTAGCTGAATATAGATTTTAAAGTTGGGATGCTTCTGGAAACCTGCATTTGAACATTGGTGGATAGGTCTTTTCCTCTCCAAAAGTTAAAGCACATTTATGAATATTTTCTCCTTTTTTACCCCGTGTGTGTGTGTGTGTGTGTGTGTGTGTGTGTTGTGTGTTTGAAAATTGTAGTTGTTCTAAACCTATATGATTCTCAGGACTATCCACCAACACTTCCTATTTATCTGTTAAGTGTTTAATTCCAGGAACAGTAAAATTTAGTATAGAATCCAGTTTGTCTTTATCACATTCGACAACTGAGCATCATAAAATATGCTGAATTCCCTGTGTATTATTTATTCATAAATAATGACAGCATTACTGCTGTCACTAAAAATTTCTAGAAACGATTTTGTGAGGAAGGCGTATGCCTGCAAATGCAGATGAATTATGTCTATGTCCCTGAAATGCCCATTTTTGCCGTTGCTTCTCTCTCTTTGGTGAAAACCCCTCCTGCCCCCAGCTCTATGAAAGTGTGCTCTTCCTGCTTGTCAATCTCATCTTCCCTTTGTTCTGTCTGCTGTTCACTGTGCTTAAGTGCAGAAATCACCTCCTCTTCTAGAATTTTCTTTCCTGATATGAGATTTCAGCTTTCTGATAAGACTTACCATCATTATTCTTTTCTTCAGATGCTTTATAGCTACTAAGAATTGCTGTTTTAAGCTTTGTGTGTGTGTGCATGCATGTGTGTGTATGTGTTTATGCACATGCACGCGCATGTACACAGGCATGCATGCATGTGGTATATGCGCATGCACATGTTGCGTGTTCACACTTAGAGTTCAGAAGTTGGCATCAGGTGTCTTGCTCTATCACTCTCTACTTTTTCAAGACAGGATTCCTCCCTGGACGCACCCCAGTTCTGCTGGGCTTCCCTGCCAGCAGGCCCCGTGGTCCTCCTGCCTCTACATCGCACTCACCCAGTGCTGAAATCACAGATGTGTGCCAGGGTAACCTTTTCGCTTGGGTACTGGAGATCTGATTCTCAGGTCCTCATGTTTGTACAGCAAGCATTTTGCTTAGCAAGATCTCCCCGCAGCTTGTAGACTGAGTTCATGCATAGGATCAAGAGATGAATACACCTTAATGTTTCATGTTTTTTTTTTGATCAAGGTCACGACTAGTCTCCTGGCCACCTATTTTTTTTTCTTCCAGCGATATTTAATTTAGTTTAAGGTTTTACAATTTTACGTGAATATTTTGGTATTTTTTTAAATCAGAAGATTTAACCATTCTGGGAGCATTTCTTATGAAATGATGAACTGAAATGGTTAAAGGACCCCACATTCTCCAATAAACTCCAGACCCAGTGTCTCTGGGGACCTGAATTCAGCAGTGCAATAGCCCTAACCTTGGTAGGCATTTCATTTTGCTGACCCACTTCCCTTCCTTCCTGTTGCGGCAATTCTTCTCCCAGAAACCTTTGTCCTTCTACCTCAAAAGGTGAGAACCATGGGAATTCTGGCTGAACCGGAGACAAGGAATGCTGATACCAACACGATATTATCATTCAAGGTCAATGATATCTGAGTCAACCAGCCAGTTAGAGCTATAGGTGTAATTCATCATCTGGTATTTTTCCAGGGTGTTATTCATTCCTTCAAACTTTGGAGGGTGTCATAAAGCAGGCTTAAATATATCTTGTCACACTTTGAACAATAACAGCAGTTGGAAAGACTGAGACACTTTTATGGGTACCTGTCTAGCTTTCAATGATGCAGGTATGCTTACCACATTCAGATTTGGAAAGACCCTGTCATGGGAGAGCAGCTGTGTTCCTCTTTCCTTCCATGGACATGCTGCTTATGCCCATGGGGGGTCTTGTTCTTGCTTTGGGATTGTTGATGTGTCATGTTATATGATGCTACTGGAAACTGAACCCATTGAGTCATGTGTGCTAGCAAGTAAGTGCTTCGCCAATAAACCACAGCCTCATTGAACACTGGGGATATTTGTTAAATGCATGAATAATTTTATGTATGTTCTCTTTCACACATTTTGTGAGAGAGATGGGACAAAACAGTGACATCTTGTCTTTAGCTGTGCACAAACTAGAGAAGAAACAGGTTAGATTTGGCCACTCTGCCTGTGTACCTGACTGCGTGCTCAGCAGAACAAGAAGCTCCCTTTCTGTTTCTTCCCTGTCCTCACCACATTGTACTGTGGGCCAAGCATGCTCGGTATGGGGTGTCTGTCCACAGTAATGATACTGGCACGGATTTGCTTTCGAACAGAGCTGCACTGAAATGACGGCTTCCTGTTTTAAGAACGTATAACGCCAATGCATCGAAAATATGAGTTCAGATTTCCCTACTTACTGCAGCTATTGAATTCTATGGCACTGCTCTGCAAGCAACAAACCAAGGAACATGCAGTAACACAGTGGTGATGTTTTATCAGCCTCCAAAGAACTCCTGCCTCTGTGCTCTTGTGGTCCCAGGAGAGAGATCTTCCCTGTTACGGCCATTGTTGGCAGTTGAAGCAAGCAAGCCTCCTTCAATGTGATAGACGAGTTCTGCCCAAAGTTTCCGCATTTTACAGAGTGAACATTAGCTTTGTTTAATTTTGCTTTGTGTTTTAGCTTTGGACAAGGTTTCCTCTGTGGAACTCTAAATGAATTATATGCATTGTCTGTTAGACACAACTCTACTCATCCCCTGAGAAAGACAAGTACTTTGAAGGGGTCTTCTACCAGACCCCACAGAGTTCATGTAAGCAGGAGCATGACGCATTTGCTCACATGCCCCCCCAAGAGCTGTGTTGGATCTGAAGAGCTGAAAATCAAGGCAGTTGCGAGGCTAGCTGGACTTGAAGGTGAAAAGTAGGTCTAGAAGGCTCATTCCCTAGTTCTACTTTTTTTTGACACTCCATGGTTTTTGGTTGGAGGTAAAAAAGAGGACCCATTATGCCCATTATTAATGGAAAGTAAATAACAACCCCTTTATATACAGAACAATTGATTCTGCGAAAATTCAAATAAGATGTACCAAACTGGGGAACAGATTCACGTGACAGAGAGGTTGAGGACAGTGTGGGATAGTTTTATATCAACCTGACACAAGCTAAAGTCATGTGAGAGGAGGGAACCCAAATCAAGAAAACGCCTCTGTAAGACCATGCTCTGGGCAAGCCTGTAGGGCATTTTCTTATTTAGTGATGGATAGGGGAGGACTCAGTCTGTTGTGGGTGGTGCTGTCCCTGGGCTAGTGGTTCTGAGTTCTGTAAGAAAGCAGGCTGAGCAAGCCTGAAGGGAGCAAGGCAAGGAGTAGCCTCTTATTTATTTATCTATTTATCTATCTATTTATTTATTTGAAATTTCCATCTCCTCCCATCCTCCCATTTCCCTCCCACTCTCCCCACACCCCCTCTTCCTCCCTCTCCAGTCCTAAGAGAAGTCCAAGTAGCATCTTTTCATGGCCTCTGCACCAGCTCCTACTTCTAAGTTCCTGCCATGTTTAAGTCCCTGTCCTGACATCCTTTCATAAGGATCAGCAATGAGGATGTGTAAGGGAAATAAAGCCTTTCCTCGTCAGCATGCTGTTTGCTTGTGGTGTTTTCTCACCGCAGTAGAAATTCTAGCTAAGAGAAGGACAGAGACCAGGATGTGTGAGAGCAGACCATCTCTGTACTGTTTCTGTGTTTATCTTACCTGGCTCTAGATCTCATCTGTGTTTCTACAGGTTACAGTGTGGAAGTATATATGCACATATTTATAGGATATATCCTGTTATATATTAACCATTTCTGTTGTTCAAAATGTACAACATTGGGACTTATTGGTCATATAGGGTTCGGTTCACTAACTCTGACACAGAATGGGTTCCTGTCTCCCTTCCCCTACTTCTTTTCACTCCAATTTCTTTCTGTTTGAGAAATCACAGGGGGCTTGATTGCCAGAGAGAATAGCAGTGTTGCACTGAACAGAATCTCACTATGGTGTCTGAGCTCCCCACCCTGGGCTATGGGATCTTATTTAGGTTCCTCCCCTAGAGGGTGGTTAGGCCCACTGAGTGTGCCAAGATGACACTTCACATCTGTGAAGAAACTGTGACATCAGGTGAGATGGTTTTTCGGATGTGATTTTTAAGAATCAGTTGATAGGATTTAATCAAGTCAGCTCTAGGCACAAGTGGCTCTGACTTTTCTGGGTGAAAATCTCAAGTAGGACCAGGTCCTTTTTGAAGAGAAAGTGATTGTCCTCCATTGAAAAGTTATTAAAGTGACTGGTGACATCAAGGACCTCAGGACCTCAGTCTTCACAACATTAAAGCCCTAGATACTGAGAAGAACTTGGCCATGGGAGAAGACTCCAAACTCTAGCAGAGAGTGCATCCCTCGTTGACATCCTTGGCCGTCCTGAGCAGAGCTGTGATTTGCCTGTTCTCTGACCTACACCAGCCATACTGCAATAAATATGTGTTACTTTAAGCCATGGAATTTTAATGGCTGATAACTCAAAAATATGAAGTGATCATAAACATCTAAAAATCTGTGTGTTCAGACAGCAGATCTGTGGTACCCATGTCTGCCACAACCTGCTTCTTTGGCATCTTCTTTCATCTACCTCCCCAAGTGAAACCAAAGCTGGGATCCCAGCAAGGTCTGTGTCACAGAGAGTCCCTTGCTTGCCCTGGCTCCAGCTGGTGTCTTTGCTCTATATCCACAAATTTAGCTTTTATTGGTGCTTGTTTTATTCTATTATGACCACAGGGAGAAGTTCTTCTCCGGGGACAAAAATACTTAGCTTGCCCTTGCTTTGGAAATATCAGACACTTGATTCTAGAAGTGGGGTCTTAGAAATGAACTTATGGTCATGTCATCCTACAGCAGCAGGTGAAGAAGAAGGTGTGTGGTAGTCACAGCACACTTCTTTTTATGTCCCTACTCTCTTTTTAAATGTTCTTTCCTGTTCAGGCTTCTGGGCTTTTTCTTCCTCTTTCCCTTTGTGTGGTGGCATTTGACTTGAATTTTGATGAGGGAAACTTGGTCCCTCCCCAAGAACTTATTTGGGGGTAATTAATTCTTGGCATCATAGCAGTGCCTCACAACGGTGACTTCCTTCGCCATGAATTGACTGACTAAATGTCCAGGCATGGGACATGTGCAATTATTGCATTTCATTTTGCCAAAAATTTAATCGCTTATTGAACTTGCCCTGTTGGGAATGAGAACGGTGATTGACTGTGTAGGAGAGGAAGGACGGAATTCATATGAGGACTGCACAGGAATCTCCGCGAACTCATTCCCAGCTCCCTCCTACACAAACAGGAGCGGTCCAGAGAATGGAGCCCATACCTGAGGGAGGGGATGGGCTCATCAGACAACAGGTAGACCGCAGTGATACTTGATGAACTTTTGATAGGCTGTGCAGGAGCGAGTACAAAGAAACATAAATGAACAGGACAGGGAAAGGAAATGCGTGTGACACCCGAGAGCTAGTGCTTGCGAGACAGAGCAAGGATAAGGGGAATCTGGCCAGATGTAAGAGAACACGCAGTGTCGAGGAACTCACTAATTATTCAAGACAAGTTGAATTTGGACGTGGAATTGTGTGTAGCTTCAGGAAAACCTTTGTACTGCCCAATGCCTGACAAAATAAAAACTAATTAATGCCTTACTAATCTAGCATTTTGCAATATGGGGGCGCTGCCAGGATGGAGCCATCTGTATCTGATTCTACTCTGAATCTACAAAATCTTCTGGTTATTTTCCTGTAGTCAGTGCTAAGCTCAGTGAGGGGACTACAGGAGTGACTCTCACCAATGAACAACCTGCCACAAGAGTTTTACCCCTCCCGTGTGTGTGTGTGTGTGTGTGTGCACTAATGTACATGCACGTATATGTGGTCATATACATATGCATGAGGAGACCAGAATGGACATCCAGTGTCTTCCTCAATCTCTTTCTGCCTTAGTGCCTCTCACTGAACCTGGATTTCACCACTTCAGCTAAAGGGGCTGTCGAGCAAGCTCTAGAGATTCTTCTCCTGTCTCTGCTTCTCCAGTTGTGGGATTATAGGTACATCGTCACATCTGGCTTTTTATGTAGATGTTGGAGAATAGAACCTAGGTTCTTGAGCCCTTTACTAGCTGAGCCACCTCTCCCAGTCTCAGAAGCTTTTTCTAATAAGATCATGTGCATGGTTGTATTAACAAGCAAACAAGCAAAAATAAGTAAGGGAAGGAGCTGACAACTGCTTACATGTTCATGACTGCCTAATTGGGACGTGTTTCCCACTCACAAAAGCAAAACTCTATAGGAATGATGCAAGTCAGTGCAGGAATAGTGATTAGACTCAATGCAATTTTTAAGCATGTGAGGTTTCTTTTTAAAATTAAAATAGTATCCCTTTTACTAGTCATCTGTGTTCCTTCACACCTGGCTTTCTTGATGAAGAAGGGATTCATGAGGCTTCGTAAGGGTCTCCTCTTTGATATTTTGCCAGGTATAGGGACGCTGAAAACTTTGCAGGCTGAGGAGTGAGTCAGGTCTGAGTGTAAGACAGGTGACTGCGATCCAGTAAGTCCTTAGGTCCAAGTGCACAGCAGAAGACCAACTCAGCACACGGCAGGTCATCAAAGGGCTGGCACAGACAGGACCCGAAGCAGATGGACAGGCAATGCCAGACTATAGACCATAGACTATGTCAGAGGAAGAGATTCCGCTATCAGCTGCCCATGGAGGGGAGGCTCTAGGGGAGCAGGAGAAATTGTATGTGAGGTCTAATAAGGGCATCAGGGGCATAGAAAAATTCAGGTCAACCACTGAGATGGTCCTTGAGCCATACTGTACCTTCACTATTCTAATCTGACAACACCAACACAGTCTGAGGAGGTCTGGTGGCTCACAGCATGGATTTTTCTCCCCAAAGGCTTACTCACCTCTTTCATGCATACATTTTCAGACTTCCTCTCCTCTGGAAAATCTTTACAGAAAGTTCTTGGTTTCTAAATCTCACCAGGCACATGGTGGTGAAGTTGCTCCATCACTAATTTTCAGTGAATATTCTAAGTACTTCTATGAGAAGTTGAACATATGAAAGGTATAATATTTTTTAAAAGTAGATTTCTATTTTAGGTAGCAAGAGGCTATGTGCACAAAAGGCCTTTTCTTGGGTTATACATTAGATACCTCATTAACTTAAAAACAGAATTCAAATGTAAATTACAACCCTTGTTACTGCTCATAACTGCAGTTCAGATACGCTGGCGGTTTTCCCATACCTCCATAAACCAGTAACCGCCAGAAGAAATTACATATTGCACCTAACACCTAATTGTCCTTAAAGAGGTAATACTTGTTCAAAAACATTACAAGGTGGCTGCAGATTTCACACAAAGCTACGGCTGCAAGTTCATGATGATGCTGATGTTAATTTGGCCATTTCCCTGTAGGTTCTTGGAAGGTTGAATTCAAGTCTTGACTATGAAAGAGCTGAGTTGTGCATTCAGATGTAATGACTGTGATCCAGGGAAGGTTGATGCATGGGAACATCTAGGATCTTGTAAACACAAGAGAGGCCTTTGGACAGCCTTCACAGAGTCCCAGGTGACTGTCAGTTGAACTCCATAGGTTAGAAAGCCAAGAAACATTAGCATTTGTCCTTTTAGGCTTGAAGTGGCTTGTTTTCTCTCCAAGAGTCGGTGTGAAATGAGTCTCCAGTGTGTGTGTGTGTGTGTGTGTGTGTGTGTGTCTGTGTGTGTGTCTGTGTGTGTGTGTGTGTCTGTGTGTGTTCGTCAAGAGCTCGTCTTTCCAGCACTTAAAATGGAAAGAGAAGGCAATGTTCTGATGCCTCATAATATTTACTTTACATGGGCACATTTGCCCAAGAGCTCCAGAGCAATAGGTGGAAAATTCTGACATTTCTGAAACTGATGACCTGTCTTTGAAGTGCATTCTTTTGCAGATGACTTAGTTTGAAGTCAAGGAGACAAAAAGTGAGGGGAGCATATAGCTTTGCAGAGAGCTCATCAGAGGATGGTGGAGTCAGTCGCTTCTATTGGTTTGTGATATGGCCAAGGTCCCATTTCTGTTACGAGTTCTTCCTGAATCTTGGCACAGTCCCCAGAGAAGCCCCCTGCCCCTCATTATCAGAGTTGAACAGATGGTCTTGAGCAGTTCTCAGGACTTCTGTGTGATGCCAAAAGAAAATTATCAGCCGTGGGGACACTATTTGTTATTTCATGACCAAGATCTCAGTGCTGCTGTTTGGAGACCCTGTCCCGGCCTGGAAAACTTCAGTGGTCACAATCTCCAACATTCCTGTGCTTCTTAGGCAAGAATTGTGGTCACACCATGTGCCTGGAGGAGACTGTGTCTCCTAAAGTTCTAATTTTCTGTCTATCTCTGTGATTTTTAAAATATAAGTTTATATTTTCAAAAGTTATTATCCTCCTATCAGAAAACCTTAATGTAAATGCAATGCCATGAATATATATTAAATATTTAGTTAAAATGCATCATTCTCTTTTGTTTTGTTACAAATTTCTTATGTTTCTTGTCTATTCTTCACGTTCACAACCTCTGGTGTAGAAAATCTATAAGAGAGGAAAAAATAGTTGTATTTGGAGCTACAGCAGGTATTTGATAACTATTTGTAAATAAATGAGAAGATCACCTTGAGTCAGTGAACAAATAGTGCTTATAATGCCAAAGTCTGGTTTGTAGATGTTTCTGATTTGCCCTCTCCTTTAAGGACTTCATCCTGCATAGGACCACTATGAGACTTAGCATTTACTTGGTGCTCTTTTGTGTTCTAATACTGAGATAAGTGCTTAGCTGGGTAGCCATTTCATGTATACTTTTTGAGGCCATACGATGATGACATTCTTAGTTTTGGAGGAACGAAAGGCTGGAAGGCTACGGGCTTGCTTTAGAGCATGGCATTGTCGTGATGAGTGCCCCAACATTCCCTTGAGGTCTAGTATTTCCAAAGTCATGCCTTGACACACTATAGGCCCCCAGTGTCTCTCTTAACTTCATTGACTCAGCCAACCATTCCAGAACCGAGGGATTCTCTATATGCAAAGCCCCCAGCAGAGTGCCTGACCACATAGTCAAGCTTTGTCTATACCCTACCTACAACTTGTGTAGGTGGTGTTGAGTGCAATGAATGGCAGGGTGGGGGCCAGGGGGAAGGTGTTTCTGTTGATACTGGCAGGTTAAACTGACAAATGTCAGCCAGTACCGTTGTGGGTGTCCCCAACAGAAGGGGCGAAGGACAATGTTTGCAGGAAGGTGACACTGATCCCAGACTGCAGTGGTGGGATCTGGCTGTGATATCCTGTCAACTTCCCTCATCCTTCTAAACCCACAGCTGTCCGTGAAAATCTTGAATTAGCCTGGTTCGTTCGCTTTGCTTCTCATCGCGGGCGTTTGCAGAGCACTTTGGTCTTTCCAGCAAGGAGCCCGAGAAAGGAGCTGATGGGACCATCAGCCGTACAAGGCTCATTCCACTGCTGCCATCCTCAAGGGCTAATTCTTTCAAAAGGCTTTTTAGTTTTCATTTGGGGCTGTTTATTTGAATGTCATTCACACTGCTCTACAATCTTCAGGCCATAAAGGAAGGTACCCTGTTCTTGGGATGGGGCTTCTGACTGTATCACATTTCCTTCTGAGATGTCCCAAGCTTTACAATCAAACCCTCAATTCATTAGTCAAAATAGTGAATTGTTCTCAGGATGTTTGCCTTTTCTTCTCCCTCTCCAATCCCTCCATATATGTATATACACTGTGGGATAAGTTGTAGCAAATATTCCACATGGGAGTTTGTGCCGCAATGATAATTAAAGGCAGAAAGTTATGTGAAGGTCTTCTTGTATTAAGTAAACTGGCCCTTGCTGAGAATGGAAAGATAAATGATGGAATACAGGGATGGAAGATGCTCTAAAAATGATCAAAGATTCAAAATGTATAAACTGCAGGAAAAGAACCCACATATTTTTATCTTTGCCAAGGAAGGTTCCTATTTTTTTTAAAAGGACAATGACAGACTAAAAACACCCTCAGTCCATAATTGCATGTCTATGTGACCACCATTCCTACAGATGTTGCAAGGAAGAAAAGCAAAACAAAAAAATTAACAGGGAGCCATGCCGTGCCCACAGTTTGCTGCCCTTCTCATGATCACAGTCTGTCAATCAAAGAGTGTTTTCATACAAAAGGAGTTGAGGCTTCGGTTCTTCTGAGGGACAACCAAGCTTGAATGCCGTCAGATATAGGAGGCCTTCTAGGGCTAGCTAGTGCTATCAAGAGGGTGACGTATAGTTATTGGCATTTAGCTTTGTAAACTGTGCTTACATAGGGATTTTAATAAACCATGGATTGACATTTTACGTTTTCTCTTCCTAAGCATATATAGCATTGTTTTTATGCCAAGACATTATTAGTTGTTTGTGTGGCTTCATCAAATTGCAATTCACAGGGTACGCGTATGACGACTGGAAATAGATACATTGCAATTAGCCAAAGAGCATGGGTTTATAAGTCGATATATGCCAAGAGAGGTGAAAAAAGCTTCTATGGATCTTTTTGTGCTGTCTTTAAATAAAGAGTTCTCTTTTTTTCAGGCTTCAAATGAACTTTTATCTTCCTCAAGTTTGCTGCGAGGTCTTCAGTGCATCTAATGAGGACCGAACCAAGGTACAAAAGGTGGACCCAGCACTGGAGAGTTCAGAGTAGAGAGAGTCAAGTTCTGTCCTTCACTTCCCAGCTAGGCGAGGTCTGGCAGAGTGCGTGGGCCGGGTTTCCTGCATCTATTTCTGCATTCCCAAGGCCCTTCTTTGTCTGCCTTTGTTCATGGTGCTCTTCCATCTGATGCAGGAACCGTTACTGAATATTCTGACCTCATTCTTCTGGGTATTACTCCCAGGATGTCACTGTGATGCTTGTGGAGAGTGTAGGAGATGACAGCTGAGTGGCTGAGCCAGAACAGAGCACAACATCAAGTCTGTCTCCCACCATCGGACCAGTTCTTGCCTGGACTGCTGCAGTCGTCTCTTTGCTCACACCCCTTCTACAGTTGCGCATGCTCTCTCACGTGCTGCATGAGGTCTGAGTGGCGTACTTCTCCCACCCTCCCCTTGGTCCTGTCTTTGCAGTTTCTCCAGCTTGCTCCTGAGATGAAGACAGAGACATGCCACCGGTAGACCGTCTGCTTCTGTCAACCCGCATCTGTGCCCCTTTGTTCTCACACGGCCTTCTCAAAGCTCTCCTGCATTCTGTGCAAGGCTATTCCCTCTGCATGCTGCTCTGCTTTCAATACTGGAAGTCACTTCTTCTCTCTCAGCCCCATCAGGCCACTGTTCTCTTCCTCAGTGGTCTCTTCCAGCGGGACTGGATCAGAGTCCTGTTCTGTACTTCTGCTTCCCCGGGCTCTTCTCCTTTGGAGCATTGTGCTGTAGCTCTGGCTACCATTTGCTGTATTTAATCAAAGCATATCTCTCCTACCAGATGATAAGTAAGCTTCAGGACGTCAGAAGTCACTTCTGTTTGAGTTCATTCTGTTATCGCTACTACTTGGCACTCTGCCTTTGACAGAGGGGCCTTTGGAAAACTTTGGTTAAATTAAGGAAAGGATGAAGGATGAAGATAATGATAATAAAAATATATATTCTCTCTCTATATACATACACACACACACATACACACACATACACACAAGCGTATCCTTTTCCCTTTCTGGTAGTTTGTAGATATCATGATGGCATGGGCATCTGTTCCTGCTTAGCGTGCTGTATTTTATTGACTTAAGAATCTATAATTATATGATACATGATCCTAATCACTAAGAAAAAATAACACTGCTAAGCAAATTATGACTGAACGTTGACTATAGGAAGAATTTCTATTCTATACTTCAGAATGTGAGATGGCAATGTAAAGGAATACATAGATCTAGGAAAACCGAGTTGAATTGACAGTATTCTAAAGAATCAGTTGGAATTGTGGACCACTGGCACCATCAATTTCTGTAATACTGATTCTATGGCATGCCCTTGGGTATATGGAAAGATACCCAAGTTGCTTGCTGAGAGGCAACCAGGTGTTTGCGACTGTGGGATATAGTCTCTAATGTAGAAATAAAATGACCCTGAGAATTTCAACAGCGCAGACTAAGTTAGGGACTAGTGGGTTGCAAGCTACAGAGTACAGGACTGTGAGCCGCCTAGTGACCTTCTTCTTAGCTCTTTGAAAGTAAGGTCATCACGGATGGCTTCAGAGTTGTTTCTGTGGCCTGTTAGTTTGGAAGACAAATTGATTCAAACTGGCGTGAGTTGATGCCAAGGGACAAACCCATTGCTTGAATCTGGCAGCCCCCACTCCCTCAAGTCCCAGGATATCCTCCACACATGGGTACTGATGTCATTTCTCTATGCTCTAATCTGGTAGAACGCCCAATAGAAAGATCACCTGGCCAAAAATCAGGGACCTCGCACCTTGTGTTGGGTTATAACTAGATAAGTGTCCGGAAGGTTCTGTTTCTGTGATTCTCAGTGGAAAAACATACCTCTATAAAGCTTCCAATTCCTACTCTTGATCTGAGCTTTTCCCCAGCCCACTTGGTGATGGGATCATAAGATTTCTGGGTTTGGGGAAGGCATGCTCTCTCTTCCCTCTGTTCTTCCTCTGCCTCTGATCTAGTTTTCCCTTTAACCAATCAACTTGTTCTTGAACCAGTAACTATTCTGCCTTTTCTGCTGCCTCTCTCCTTTTACATCTGCCTTGACTTTTACTTACTGCTTGTTGTTTTCAGAAGTCTAACCCTCTGTCTCTCCCATATCACAGGCTGAGCATGTCAGGTCTGTGAGTCTAGTGATGTCTGCATCAGGATCTGTGAGTATCGTCACACTCAGTCCCACCCTCTCAGTTCCTGTGAGCTTGAGGCCATGAGAGTGTCACCGTGCCAGATCCAACAGGATCTGCAGGGATGTCTCAGCTAATTAGCTTATTGAACAGATGAGCTGGCTTTCACCAGAGGTGACCCAGCTGGTGGTGACACATTAGGACTTGACTCTCCAGGCTTCTGCCCTCGGCTGGCTCTAGTTCAGAAAGCTGAATTCCTTCTTAGCAAGTCTAGGACAGTCCATGTCTCTCTACCTTATCTTAAGTCATTTTGAAAAAAAAAACACATATCTTTTACCAAAAATCGTTTTTAAAAATCTCACATTAAAATAGAAATTGGTTTACAAGTCTGGTACTCATAATTTTTACTAAGCCACTGGCTTCAAGAGTCTTTCTGGCTATTTGTTAAATTCAAATCCTCTTTCTTAGCAATAATATATGAATTCAAGCCTTTTCTTCAGGGTTCTGTTTTAAGGATTCTCGTTTGTTTGAAGATGTCATTTCTGTGAAGACTATGGCAAAGTGTTTGAAGGATAAAGGTGAGACAAATGGGCACAAAGAACACTTTTATTGAATGCCTACAATGAGTCGCACAAACAAAAAACCCATTTTACCCCTTCCCCAAATTTGCATAATGGTCACAACATGACTTTCAGTTTAGAACCAGAAACCTTTGAACTATTCCAGCAGTGAAAGGTGGAACCAAGATTCAAAGTGAAAGCTAGTTCTTAATGTCTAGTTTGTGTCAACTTGGCACAAGCTAGAGTCCTCTGAAATGCAGGAACTCAATTGAGAAAATGTCTCCGTAAGATCCAGCTGCAGGGGGCATTTTATTAAGTAGTAATTGACCTGGGAGGGCCCAGTCCTTGTGGCTAGTGCTATCCCTGGGCTTGTGGTCCCAGGTTCAACAATGTAGCAGGCTGAGGAAGTCTTGATGAGCAAACCAGTGAGCAGCACCCCTTCATGGCCTCTGCATCAGCTCCTGCCTCCAGGCTCTTGCCCTATTTGAAGTCCTGTGCTGACTTCCTTTGATAATGAACA
Organism: Myodes glareolus; assembly: GCF_982192425.1. NCBI lineage: Eukaryota > Metazoa > Chordata > Mammalia > Rodentia > Cricetidae > Myodes > Myodes glareolus. The sequence continues at coordinate 54,869,146 of NC_142033.1, forward strand.
GTGATATGGAGGTACGTGCCAAATAAACCCTTCTGTCCCCAAGTTGCTTTGGCCATGGTGTTTCACCACACAGTAACTGTGACTAGGACAGACCTGGTTTTCTTCTAGCCGGCTGCCTATTCAAATTCAAGACATTTAGTTTTTCATGATGTGTGGTTAGTGTTACCACCCAGCTGCTTATCTTTTAGCGGAGATCAACAACACAGTCGGTGATTTCTGAGAGGAAGCTGTAGCCTGTCCCTCTCCTGTTTGTCTTATCTGAACATCCCTGTGAAGTCATTCTCCAAGCCACCTTCAAGGTGATGACTGTCTTTATGCTAACAGGCAGTGGAGGGCGCGGTTAGTGATGGCTAGAAGGGAGTGAACAGGTTTTAATTTGCCTTTATTTTAGGAAGCGTCTAGTTGTGGGAGATAGAGATTTGGAATTTGGAAACCTTAAGTCTAGAAATATTGGCAGTCTTCTCTATTCGGCAACTCTCTCTCCTTCAGATCGTTTTTGCTACTGCTTCTGAAAGTTGGAGCATCCTTAGGGCTCCTCAAAGTATTGCCTGCTCTGTATTCAGTTTGCAAAGTGTAGTCAACAAAACTCTGAAATGGTTACAGCTTTAAACTCACCTGTGTTCAGGTTTCTCAGCGTGCTATGTCAACACAGATGGATGGGTTCTGGCGCCCACCAGTTTTTGCTTTCTCACGTTATTGTTGTTTTGTTTTTGATTTTTCAAGACAGGGTTTTTTCGTGTATCCTTGGTTGCCCTGGAACTCACTCTGTAGACCGGGCTAGCCTCAAACTCAGTTTTATTTTTAATTGCTTTCAAAGGTCCTAAACTCATTTTTTTTCAGAACATGGGCAGACTGTATACCTTTGACTGGCTCCAAAGTTTGAGACATCTTTTGAAATATCTGCTTTATGATATTCGCAGATTGTGTTGCTGTTTACGTAATGACAAGCCATTGCTTCCATTTAGTTTTGCCTGAACGTATTTCTTTCAGAAGGACTTTCATGTGTGTTATCTCAGTTCTTCAATCCATTCTTCACACTGGGGCTAAAGTGATTTGGGGGAAGAAAAAAAATATCAATTTGATCTTATCCTATCCCTGCTTAACACCCTGCATTTGCTTCCTATTGCTACTAAAAATTCCAAATTTCTTTCCATGGTAGCTCGTGGCTGCCTACCTCTCTCTTCCATCCCTCCCTTTTCCAGGTAGCATCTTAGTCTTCATGATTTCAGCGCTCACGCCTGCTCCCTGGCTTCTGCTCTTTCCCACCATTAGCATGTCTTTTGTGCAGATGTCTGCAGGGCTTGCCCCTTGACACTGGCAGTTCCTGTCTCCTAGTGATGCAAATGGTCTGCACAGCAATCAAAGATGTGTTAATTAGCTTCAGAGATCAGCACTGGACACTTTTCCAAGAAAATCTTCTCCTTTGTATCTTTCCATTCTGAAACTGTGTTCTTATTTTTGCTCTAGCAGTCTTGGTGCATGTAGACTATTAAAAACCTACATAGCTGAGTCCTTGGAGGCCGCAGCAATGAATCTCTGGTTTCCTTCAGGTCTTTTCTCCACTTGCAGGGCAGGAAGAGAGGAGACCTGACTGCACAAAGGGGGATACTTTTGAACTCCATATATGTGACTGTGTGCTTTTCACTGGCTCGCTTGCTAATCACTTGTATATCTAGGCTATTTTTTTTTAATGATCTTATAGTTTTCTCTTCTGGAAAATAGGAAAGTTTGAATTTCAGCTTGTTTTGTAGACTCATGACCAAAACTTTCAAACACGATTGTAATCTTATGGGATTATAAAATTAGGCTTTCCAGTGTTGATTTAGAGAATAGTCATACTCTATTAAATATTTATATATTATAAATAGTCTAACAAGAGTAAATTAAGCATAGTTTTTCATTTCAATTATTTTTTTTTCAGTTTTTCTCAAAACAGGGCCTCGTTGTGTGGCACAGGCTAGCACAGGGACTTAGCATCGTCCTGACTCAGCCTGCAGAGTGCTGGGATGCTAGGTGTGTGTCCATTGTCTGTGCTGTTGGAGGGCTCCAGGCTCTGTGAGGCAGATCCGGAGTCGTGTCCTGTCTTCCATCAGTCTCGCATTCCTCTCTCCTGCCCCAGGCTTGTGTTTAGCACGTGCGACAGGAACAAGTCACAGGAATGAGAGAATGCAGCGTGTATATGTATGGTTTTCTGACTAACTGCATTCAAACTGCTGGACAGTGACTGACTATGAAGGATGTTGTGAGGTGTCTTCTCTGGTCCTTTATCTTGTGACTCCTGTGGAGAATGTGCCAATTTTGTTTATGCGGTAGAAAACAAAACTAGAAAGGTAGAATCATGGCTGTAATTAGGGCTGGGATCTCATACTTGGTTCCCCCCCCCACTCTTGTCTCCTCCTCCATTTATTTACCAACTCAATTGCAGACGGTATGATAGTGATTTCTTTGCTCTGGGAGTGAGGCCTCGTTTCCCATGTGCCGTCTATAGCAGAAGAGTGAGCCAGGTTTGCAGGCTCTCACCAGAATGTTTGTCTTCAAGTCCTACTTTTCCGTGATATCCCCCAGTTTATGGATTGCAGTAAGTGAATAATAACCCACAGGGATGACGACTTTCCTGACAGTCATGCCAAGTGACTGACTGTGTATCTCCTCGTTCCGTTCATTGGAAAGCGTTGTGCTCAGTGTGCGACTTGGCTGTTCATGCCTCTTTCTTCTTGACCCGATAGAGACATCAACCCTCTCTCTGGTTCTCCAGTATCCACTTTGGCTTCGCGCTCTAATTAAAGGGTAGTATCAACGGTGTGTTTATAATTCTTTAACAGCTTCCCTCACACTGCTATGTAGAATTAGCTTTCTCTGAAGACAGGCTGAAGTTCCTGAAGGAGATCCGTAATTATCCGTGATGAATGTTTAATGTTTCTCCAGCCAGTGCCGCCTTCCACCCTCCTGTACTACAAAACATAAGGCGAGGAGGACTCCCTAACAGCAGCTTTGAAAGTCATGGGCTTGCTTTCTTTTACAATGAAACGGTTTAGTCTGGTTTTGGAAACGTAGCTGGACTTAAACTGTTCCCCAGTCTCTTCTGCTGTGTTCGATCCTCGATCCTCACTGTGTCTTTATCCAATGGACAGAGTTCCTTTGGAAGATGTACAGTACAATGGTTTCACTTAAAAAAAAAACAAAAAACAGTGCCAGAAAGAAAAAAAAAAAAAAAAAAAAAAAACAACGGTATCAGTCACTCTTACCTCTCTACTGCTTCCAAGGGCAATTTATACTATTCGTCATGATATCTAGTGATTGGTACAAAGTTTAACAAAAGATTCAGGATACTGAAATAGTTCAGTGTGGAGAAGTAAAGGTACGTCCTGGGAGACAGATCGCTTGCCCCCAGCGCGGCCCATTCATCGGGTACTGTAACAAAGGGAATGCTGGAAACGTGCAGGTGTCTTTACCAATCACATTCATCACAAATGGTAAACTGAGCCTCAGCTCTCTTAGTTCCTGTGTGTTTTTACATGATATAGGGACTTTTCCTTTTGTATTGTTCAGCTGTGAAAGCATTTTAAAGAGAAAGAACACAGTGCTACTGCCCTTGTGAAAAGCCCTGAAGGGATGGAAAGGGAAGCCTAATAAGAACTGTATGTTCCATGACGGAAGCGGCCTCTCTCCGGTACTCTCTAGATAAAGCTGACTACTGGAAGAGCAAGAGCGAGATAAGTAGCTTCCTTATTTATCTTAGTCCAAAATCTATTTTCCTCACTGCTGGTTGTTGGCATTGTGGGATGTTGTGACACCGAATCAGAGGACCAGACTATTCGGGGGGGGAAAAAGGAGATTCCCAATTTAGCAGATAGTCACTAAAATTTCCTCCTTATCTCCACATCGCAGAAAAAATAAGTAGCTGTTAAATTTCTAGCCCTGCAGTTTTTCTGATTTATCATCAATTGGTGGGTGCACTTAGCCGTCTAGTGTTGGGGAATCCGATACATCCTGTCACCTAGGAAAATAAGAAAAATTCCTATTGGATAATAGCTTACAGCTTCCCCCACCGTGATTTATTTCTGTCACAAGACTTCATTTTATCACAAGGCAGATGCTCTGTCTGTAGCAGCGCATCCATGGCTGCATTTATCTGCTTCATTAACACAAAAGCACCTGCTGCATTTGGGGGATGCAATGACTTCTTTATTATATGCCCCGATGACCTGATTAGTTGCTATTTAAGCGCGTCTTTAATTTTCACTATGTTGAGAATTGAACATCTTTAGTTGCTTGTGATAAAGTGAAGCCAATGCGAAGAGGACCCACAGCGAATACAATGGTGAAGAGTGGAGGTCGCAGCAGCAGAATGGTTAGTATCAATCTCTCCGTACCGAGTCCTTGCTATTCAGGTCAGAGAGTGGGCAGAGCTTAGTAGGGTTACAAAGTGGTACCTAGGATGAACTAGACATAGATTGCTATGAATTAACCTTGTTGGATGGTGTGTGGTAGCTATTATTGCTTTTCAAAAAGTCTGCAGGTAGACTTAGAAATGTATGGAAAGGAAAAATGGACAAACATAAGGGAAGGAAAAGAAAAGGACAAAGGGAAGGATGAGAGTGGAAAGGAAACAGGAGAAGGGAAGGAAGAAATGGAAGGGAAGACGGATAGAGAAAGGGAAAGAATCAGGGAGGAAGAAAAGGGAGAAGGAAGGCAAGCAACAGTGACAGAAAAGGAAGGAAAGACGGTGGAAAGAAGAAAGGGAAAGAAGAAAGCAGAAAAGAGTCAAGGCTGAGGAAGGGAAGGAGGAAGGGACTTCTTCACTTCCTCTGCTTTTTCCTTTGGTCTGCTCTCTGGTCCTTACCACACAAGACTTAATGACGAGCTTGTGTCTCATCGACGCAGCCCTCCCTCCAATCTGCTGCTTCATATCGACCTGCCAGTCTGAATAACCATCTTGTTCTTGGGGCCAACTGAGGGCCACAGGTTGGAATGCGCCGCCAACTGTCACCATTCCAGAGGAACCTCTACATCTGCCTCTCGGCTCTGCTCTGCAGTCCTTGCCCATCTCAGAGTGGCAGAAAGCTTCTTCCCCTGGCAGGAGGTCTCAGGAGGAAGTGTTGGAACTGTCGCACCAGCTCCTGAGATCTGGCAATTCCCCTCTGATGTGTCACGCAAAGGGCAGTCCTGCTGTCACCTGTCAAAGACTAATGACAAGACACATTGGCTTCTGGGGAGTTTCCAGAGTCCCCCTCTCCCTTTGCTCTTCTCTTCCAAACCTGTTTCCTCATCTAGTTTCCCTTAAATGAGTATTCATCCCGACCCTTCATGTCCCTTTGGCATCCACCAGGGCACTGGTGGATAAACTGGTTGCTAGCAGTGAGTTTTCTGGGTTTGCATTTCTGCGCCATGGCTGCAAGACAAGCTAATAGACAGGAAAGGAGACCAGGCTAATGACAAGTCTCGAAACAGCTGTTGCATGATTCAGCTTCACTACTTCAGTTAATTAATCAGCACCTTGCTGGCAACTCTGGGGGAGAGACTTGTTAGATACTAGGAGCACACAGACAATGCTTTCATATCAAATATGTTCAACAACATCGAATACAGCGATAATTTGCACACTAGTGGTCAGGGGATAGGAGCTTAGGAAGACACCTGGGAAGCAGCTCTGGTGTTCTTGCAGATATGCCCTTTGTAGAAGGACGGAAACCGCTGTTGGCTTTGTTGTGGGTAAATAGCTGAAATAACACTTGGGTGGAAGAATTCCCAAGGTTTCCTGCTATCCTGACAGCTTCCTCCCTATTATAATAAATACGTACTTGTGGGTTGATCCCAGTGTGGATGACGCACAGACAAATCAAGCGTCCTCATTTCTGATTTTGGTCACAGTTTTCCATTTGGAATTTTCATCATGGAAAGTGTCCTTCAACTTGATAACCACTAAGAGAGATCAAAACATTCAAACATAGGCCACTCGTTAAGCTCCTCCAGCATTTAGTGAGGAGTGTTATTGACTTTTTGGCTTTTCCCTGACTTTTTCTACTCTAAAGGGATGCAGCCTCTTGCTCTCCTTAGGAAGTTGATAAAGTCATACATATTTTATGAACGGGAATACACAGAAATCTAAACAGACAGAATTATATCTATATCTGACCAGTGCACTCAGAAAATTTTTTGCTTATCTAAGATTGTGAGTATAATTGGAACTAAGTTTATTTTATTTTTTATTTTATTTTATTTTTTTTTTTGAGACAGGATTTCTCTGTAGCTTTGGAGCCTATCCTGGAACTAGCTCTTGTAGACCAGGCTGGTCTCGAACTCACAGAGATCCACTTGCCTCTGCCTCCTGAGTGCTGGGATTAAAGGCATGCGCCACCACTGACTGGCTAGAATTGTTTATTGTAGAAGCTGTATTATCCTAAATTCCTGCTATCCCAATGTCTCTATAGATTAGCAAGATGATGCTATCTTGTATAACTTTCAAGATGGTGCTAATTTGCATAACTTTCAGTGGGCTTTCTATGTTATTTTTACTGTCTATTTAACAAAGAGGCAATCAGAAAAACTTGACTAGATTTAAAACCTGGCCTACACTGGCTGCCATCAAACTGGTACTTACTTTCCAGTTAGATTTAAATTTCTAAATTTTTTTCCTATATGAATAAATTATTGATAACCATAAATAATATACATAATTATTGCATAAGTCTGAAAATCCGTAGCGTAAGTTTTATTTATTTATTATTTTAATTTTGTGGTACTGGGGATTGAACCTAGAACCCTAATATTCTTAGTGCTCACTTTGCTCTCTTTGTTAGAGCAGAGACCATGCTGCTCAGGCTGACTTTGAACTCATTGTGTAGCATAGGCAAGCCTCGAACTCATGAACCTTCTTCCCCAGCCTCCTAAATATCTAGGATTACAGCCCTTCACCACCAGATCTGACATACTTATTTTTCAATGCAGGTATCATTTTGTCTATTTTTACTATTTTCTATTCTCCAGGGATAATATTGCAAAGAAGAAATTGTCTTGTGTGTAAAAATTGCCATGTTTGGGAAATCTGTCTGAATTCCTTCTTCCGCTGTTCTAAAAACTGGATTTATTCTAGGGCTTTTTGCCCACCTGCCAGGGCTTAGGAAAACTTATTACCAAGGACTTGAAGTTGTAACAACCAATTCATTTAGATGATTTATCCCATTGACCCCATGTATTCTGATATCCACAATTATGGCTTCAGTTCTTTTAATGTAGCCTACACGGTGGCAGAGGAATATCAGAGAATCTGTAATACTCCAGGGAGCCATAAGGAGAAATGTCCCTTTTAAATTAGCTTTATGACACCGAGGCTTTATGTATTTACTTGCAAGTTTAACATTAAATCAAAGTAAATGTCTTGAACCATCTCTTTTGTTGACTACAACACTGCCTGTAGAAAGGGCTCTCCTGGAAGTATTAGTGCTGAGTTTATTTCCATCCATTGCTGTTGCTTCTGCTACACAGGGAGCAGGATACTTCTTAAACCTAGGTAATCTGACATACAAACTCAGATAAAAATGGGAATCCTGCTTCATCCAGCTGCTCAAAGTGCGATATACTTTTCAGATTTAGTCTGTAGATAGGCTATTGACTTACTTTCTTCTTTTTCTACATCAGGAACTCCCGACTAGTGACCCACTTAGGAAAGAAAAGATAAGAAGTTTACTAGAGAAAAAAGGCAGAGGCGTCAGCTGGTGATCACTCAGCTTTGGTTAGTCTCAACTTGCTTGAAAAAACTGTTGTTTCATGGAGTCCTTCAGAAACTTTCAAGTGCACTCAAAGCTTAACCCAGGTGGCGAAGTTGGTGCATGCAGCAGAGTGACCCTTCTGACAGCCACGGCAGACATCACTAATTGATTACCAGTCCTCTTGAGCCTGTAGAGAGCCTTAGAATCTTCCTGAATACCAAGCTTTATGAATACATCGATCCACTGGTGATGACAAAGGTGGGTTGTGGGATAAAACTCATTCACTGTCCTTAGTCTATACTAAGAATGGCAAATTGATAATTCAAAGCCAAATTTGGTTGGCCACATATTTGTATTCATAAAGTTTTATTGTAATATTGTAATACGATAAGTAATGTATATATTTTTTCAAAGCTTGGTCTTATAGTAGAAAAATACTTGGTTTGTAGAACTTTACAGAAATACTGATCTCTGGCCTAGATCTTAGTATGTTTCCTATCTAGTTGTTTCCTTTCCTCTTCCCTTCCTCTGTCCCTCCCTCCCTCTGTCCCTCCCCCTTTTCCCTTCCTTTGCAGAAGTGGACAGTGTGAGAACAGAGTGAATCCAGCAGAGGAAAGGGAAGACCAAGGCATCTTCCTACCCATGTCTTAGAACTTGATCTTACCAGATAACCATGTCCCTGGAGTAGCAAGCACTGACTGTCGTTATCAGAGACCCTATCATGGCAGAAGCCTGGTATATCCTTTCTGTTGATGGCATGTCAGAGCTGCAGAGAGAGGGACTGTTCTCACCTTCATATGCTGCTTTACAGTGGAAAGATGTTGGGTTATGCCATCATTCTGCCTGGGCTGGAATATGGATGCTTCTCACTTTCCATGTGACTACAGATGTAGATGGAGACAATGCCTTACAAAAGGTGCTTGTAAGATCCAAGGTCCAGGGAACTGTCCTCTGTGTCCTGGGGTAATGATGACCAGCACCTACTTTCTCTCTAGTATTTTTACAAGTTTCTGGGATTATAATCTTTTCTGCCTGTAAGTACCATTTGGGTCTGGCTTATTTTCAAATGTCCTACGGAAGGCTGCCTAAAATTTATTACACTTCTGAAAGCATTCTACATTGCTGACAGGGATTCTTCACTGTTTCATCCAACTAAGCAATGGCCATATAACTAAATATAGCTCATTTCCTCACCACAGTCAGCCAGTAAAATAAGCCGATGAACGGAAATTAGGATGAGGAAGGAAGTGGTGGGCCACTGACCATATGAAGGCTCATGGAGAGTCACCGAAGACTCCTCCTGAGAAGGAGGTCTAGTCAATCTTGGCAATTGGAGGAGGGGTTAGAGCAGGCTTGAGGCCTGTGAAGAATAGTCAGGATGTTAAAAAACAGTGTCAGGGTGAATATCCTTGCAGTTGGAGAGTGCTGGGGAGAGGTGGGCGGCAGCTGTGCAGAGAACCACACGACTACTAGGGTGTAAAGCGGAATGAATTTGCCTCTCAACCACCATACTACTGAGGGCAGTAAGCGGGACGGGTGCATGATCAAATAACAGGTGAATGAGTCTTCAGAAGATGGCGTAGACTGGAGCACAGAGGAACAGGACCCTGATGTATGCTGCTTTCCAGGAGGATACGTTCATGGGAACATGGAGGAGTGTGAGCTCCTCCCGAGGATGTGTGCTTGTGTGCATACATGTGTACTTCCATGCATGTGTATGTACATTTCTCTTTTTAACAGCGTCATTCTACAGGACCTTCTGACTTTATAGGCCACTGGCTGGCCCAGGGCCTTGGCCAACAGGAACCTGTCAGTCTTTCCTTAGGTACTGTGCTAGGCTGGGATATTTGGTTGCTATCAGGAATATTTTCATGGACTTTTGATATCAATAGTTTTGACACAGAGGTTGATTATATCATAAGACTTTTTGATGCACACTAACTTGTTTGAACATGCCCACTTAAGTAGAGCATCATCAACTTCACACCTGCTCATACGTGCGTTTCTTTTGGGCCAGCGGTCCTGCAAGGACAGATGTGATAAGCATTCTAAGTCTTCATGGATCTCACGTGTACTATGATTTCTAATTCTTTTTGTTGTCTTCTCCTATGCATAGCACGGTTGCCAACTATGCTCCTTTGGTAGTGTCTGGTCATGATAATTTCTGGTGGGACTCGAGGTCTTTCTTGCATAGTTGTCTAACTTCCTCTTTGCTTGTGGTGTTCTTTCACTTTGAGCTCTTTCATGCCTTTCCCTTCTTTTTCTTGCCCTTTGAATTCTTCCTTCAAGATTGCCGCTGCCTCACTGGTAGTGGGCATTACAAAGAATACACGGGACTTAAAACTCACAGGCATGATGTCGAGATCCAGAAATGCTAGCTCTAATCTCCATGACCTTGGGCAAAAGTTCTTCCTTTCCTTCGGTCTGTAAATGAAATTACTAGAACCCATTTTGCAGGCCATTGTTAATTTTCCATTGTATCTATGCAATGTGACAGGCATTACGTCTGTTGCAATTTACATCCCTGGAAAATGGGAGCTGCCCAAGTCGAGGTTTTGGGAGATGTTCCTTTCTTTCCTGGTCCCCGAGCACTATACAAGTGTGTCTCTACCCGTCAAGTCTAAATTATTAATAGAAAGACCAACTTTCACATTGACCATTTCTCCTCTCAGTCTCTGGGAAGACTTTCACTGCAGCAAACAAAACGGCCCCTTCCTATAATTCTTTCCAACCTGTTCTGTAAAGTCTCTCTGCCAAATCTTCTAGGCAGGATCAAAAGGACTCCGGACTCCTGGAGCTTCAGAACATTTTAAATCTTCTCAGGAGCCTTTGACTGGCTACTTCCTACAACACAGGGATTACATAGATGGGGCGGGATGGGCTTGTAAGCCAAGACAGAGGGGAAATAGCCAGAATGTTAGCACAGAGAGTGTTTGCTTGGAAATGAGGTGCCTAGGATTCTAATCCTCAGCTTAGTACCAGCTCATGGCCTAAGCGTCTGACCAGCTCGAGGCCTTTTATCTCCAATTCACATTTTCTGGCAACTTTACCCTGTCTTTTTTTAACCTTAGGAGGAAATGCCAAAAACAAATGACAACCTTTTTAATAGTGAAGTCCTTTAAGGAAGGGATGTTGTCTGATAGATTGTTTTAAGTTGCTGGGCCACCACTGAGAAAATTACCCTTAAAGGTATTGGCGGTATTGTCGTCATCCCAGACATGATTAAGCTTTCGTTGTACTGTTGAGGGGAGAGATGGTTTCCTTTGTTCTATATTCTGAATCCTCACTGATTTTCCAGGAGTTCAGCATCCATATATGTAGCTGACAGCAGCCCCGACAGCATGGAGACGTAGTATTTTGAGCCAAACAACTTGGGTTTATTTCTAATCCTGTCAGCTGCTTACACGGGCTGTCTGTCTTGGTGCAACTTACTTGCTTTTTTCTAGCCCCAGTTCTGACATCTGTAAAATGGAGCTGATGATATAGTTCAACTTGGAACAGTGCATGCCGAGGGGCTGCAGGAAGCAGTTAATGAATAATTTCAAATCTGCTACTGTAGAGATGGATTGCTTTTTGATCCAAAATCCTGTTGCATGCTGGTAAACATTTTCTGGCTGGCAACTGTTTGAGATGCTATCGTTAAGTCGTTCCTGGTGTGCCAACCCAGTGAACTTCTTCCCTATCTTCATTTGTCATTTTCTTGGTATTTTTGCAGGGATTATATTTACTCCACCCGTAGCAAGTCAGTGTCCGACATCATGATTCAGCTTTGAATAGAGAAGTAATCTGTGCTTGGTGTTCTGTGGCACCCAGAACAACTTTAATAACTGTTGAATGCAATCAGCCTTCTTTCTTTTAAAACCTTGATTGATAATGTGTGTGGGCATGCATGGGCTATTAGATGCATGTGAAAATCAGAGGACAGCTGTGCGGGTCAAGTCTCTCCTTCTGCCATGTTGGTTCTGAAGACAGAATTCAGTCATCAGGCTTGGTGGTCAGCGACCTTACTGCCTGAGCCATTTCATCCATTCCAAATGCTACCACCGTCCTTATTGGCGTCTGTGACTGGTGATGTTGACATCACTTTTGAAACATGTAAAAAAAAATTATTATGTATGCAAAACATGTTCTTTTGTCCTTTTGTATGTTGTTTGTTTGAGTGACCATTGGGTGTTTAAGGGCGGGCAAAGTGGAATCTGTTTCCTTTAGATCCTAGCCTTGGGGGGGGGGGGGTGAAGTTCATTTGACATCAAGGGTCACAATTAAACAGCAGCAATGTTCGGTTTGTACGAAGATGAGATGAAGAGCAAGGCTCCCGAGAAAGAAAGAATGGAGAGGGCAAATGCAGTATCTTTCAGGTGCAAGAGGAATTTGTTTGTCTCCGGCTTTTCAAATATTGAGGGATTTTAGCGAGAGCCGTCTGTGGACTTCGTTCTGAGTGTGCGCATATGCACACACAGGGCCAGAGCAGCAGAGGGAGGAAGAGTTGAAAATGAAAGCAGGGAAAGGCTACAAAGGGAATTGAAGAGATTTTGATACAAGTGGGTATAAAATTAATGGGCTATATCAAGCCTTTCAATCACTCTTTTAAAATGGGACCATGCAGCTTGTCAAAAGGTACGATTAGCACCCACAAAGCCTGGCATCCTCCATTTAGCTGTGGCTGAAAAATGGACCCTGGTGTCAAACTCACTCCGATTTAAATCCCAGCTCTGCTGTTTTCTAGATGCAAACTTGATAGGAAGTTCTATAACCTTTGTTTTATTTTCTCTCTCTCTCTCTCTCTCTCTCTCTCTCTCTCTCTCTCTCTCTCTCTCGTGTGTGTGTGTGTGTGTGTGTGTGTGTGTGTGTGTGTGCGTGTGTATGTATTTTTTTAACTTAGGGAAGCAGAGTACCCATTTTACAGAACTTTTATGTAAGCTAAATGAAATGATATACACAGTATTCAGGGTGATTACCAGCATACACAATAAGATAATATAATATCTATAACTCTATTACCTGATAGTTATGGTAATGTTAGCAGTAATGCAGTCAGGTGCATCCCTGTCCTAGCCCAACGGGACAAAGAGACTGACTGAGAGAGCTCTGCTTTCTGTATGACAGACACAAGGGAATGGGGTTGAAACTCCCGTCAGAAGGAAGGGGAGAATGAATGGGAGCAAACCGATGCCAGGGTGTTTTCTATATTGCTTAATGCACATTCCGAAAGGAATGCCAAGGTAAATTCTTCTTATACCAGTGCCTGGGAATGTTCCATTCTGTTGAATTAAGGTCTGGCCCTGAGTAAGGAGTAGGGATTTTCTAGATATTAGAACACCCCATTGCACACTTCCCCAGGCTTCTGTGTTGTTGCATCCCTTTGCCAAGATGTCTTAGAGTGCCTTTTCTGCCTCTTCTCAATGTCTTAGCCTCTGACCTTTGCCCATGTTAATTTCATACCTATTTGCAGAAATACCAGTGAGCAGAGAGGTCAGTTGTTTTAGAAGCGTAAACTTGTGATTCTGCTGTGCTATTTCTTTATTGCTATGAAGAATTTAAATAAAATTTTTCTTATAGGTATATATCATATGATGAGTGTCTTCTCTCGTCCACCTTTCTTTTCCTGCCCCCCACCTTTCCTTCAAATCCTCATTGTTCCCTGGGCAATTCACATCTTCTATCATTTAATATATTCTTATATAATTTTATGTGACTATCTAAAATTTAGGAACCACAAGAGAGATAAACTATGGTACTCGTCATTCTGAGGTTATCTTAATTCACTTAATAGTTTTGCCTCCAGACACATCTATTTTTCTGCAAATGGCATTACTTCATTCTTTTGTTTTAAGGATTTGCTTACGTTTATTTTATGTACTTGAATGTTTTGCCTGCCTGTATGTCTGTGTACCATGTATGTACAGTACCCACTGAGGCTAGCAGAAAGGCAGTGAATTTCCTGCAGCTGGAGCTACAGATGGTTGTGAACCATCAGGTGAGGGCTAGGAATCAAATCCGTGTCCTCTGCAAGATCTTACTTGTTGAGTCACCTTTCCGGCCCCATTCTGTTCTTTATGGGTGAAAATAATTCCTTTGTGCCTATGCATACCACAGTTTCCTGTCAGTTCCTTGCTGTTGGATGCCTTTGTTGGTTCTACACCTTAGCTCTTGGGAACAGTGTTGCAGTAAACATTGCACTGCAAGCCCCTCTGATGTACTGACTTGGGCTGAAATGACTGAAGTGTGAGCAACTGGCTTAAGCTCCAGAAATGACTCCCAGGTCTGCTGGGACATAGAGCCAGGGAGCAAAGGTCAAACTTCTTGAGCAGCTTTTGAGTCTTGTAAATCCTTGCCTTGGCCACACACTTTTTCCTCTCAGGGTTTCTTTGAAGGCCCGTTGTAAAGGAAAACATGTTCCTTAAGAAGAGGACTATGGGAAAGCAAGTGTATGTGTGTGTGTGTGTGTGTGTGTGTTTGCATCTTTTTCTCGGGGACGGCTGCTTCTCTCTTTGCAGGCTAATGGGTCGCTTGATTTATTGAGCACGTATTTATTGAACTGCATTGTTCTTTAGGAACAGAGCACATGTAGGTCTTCAATTGACAGAGCCTTTGTCGCGGTCTTCCATCTCTCCTACCCGGAAGAGCAGGGCAGTTTATCTGCCCCCCTTTCTTGCCTGGCTTTGTGTACTGGGATTCCTGACAGGGAGCCCTGTGTCCTTTGCTGACCACCTTTGAGGTCTCTCCTGACGAGCAAGGCAATTCTGGAAAGTTCACTTCTTCCTCATGCGTGAGTAGGGAATTTGGAAAGGAAGCTGCATTTGAACAAGTCTATGTTCAGGATGATTTGATAGCCATCACCCAATTTTCTTGGGTAAGATGCTACACTACTTCTCTATCTTAGTATTGTGGGGCAGTTTTAGGAAAAGATGCACATTTCTGCCTTAGAGGGAGATGCCTCTCCCCATCTCCTCCAGGAATATGCTTTCGCTCTGCTATCCAGTTAAAGAAATTAATTGCAAGTTGTACATCATTGGTGATGTTTCTTCATTTCTACTGTTCACCTCTGAGTTCCTAGCCCTACCAGAAGCCTCACCTGTTAGCTTGGCTGACTACTTCATAGTGGGGAGCTGGACCTGAGAACGAAGCCCAAGTTCCCTAGTGATGTGGAAATGTAATGTTCTCAATGGAAGCTGAGGCCCAGAGCAGTCAGTGATTGAATCAGGTTGGACATTGTTCCTAATGATTCTTGAGAATGTGTGGTAGCTGTCTTGTGGATCCGTAGAATTCCAGCAATCACCATAGGAAAATGGTTTGTGCTAATAGGTATTAGCTCTACTTGTACCGTCTAGAATGCATTACTTCATGGTACAGTGAGACTGGGAAGCATTGAACAGCACACATGTGGCACCAAGCACTGCATGGAAGAACACAGCAATAACAGGACAGAACTTACAGTGGCTGAAATGCTTGGCCTTTGCAATGCCCATTAAGTTTCCAAAAGATCTGATTCTCTTCTATGTTAATTCATGCAATAGATATTCATGCAATACACACATACACACACACACACATCCATACCCATACCTACCCAACTTCAGGTTTTGTCTTTCGTTTTTCAAACCCAAACTCTGGTTTGTGGTCTTTTCTGGAGCATGGTGAACCTACAAGGTGTCGCAATCTTAGAAGAAAAACATCTTTCTCTCGCCTAACAGCTGTCAGTTGCCAGTCGCTCTTTATACAGAAATGGGATTCCAGTTCCAGTTCCATTCTGGCATCTATTCTGACTTGAGTTTGTATAGGTTTTGCGTGTGCTATAGCAATCAGTATGAGATCACACATACATCCTCTCCGTTGTGTCCAGAAAAAAAAAGTTTTATTGTAGTCATCTATAACCTCTGGCTCCCACAGTCTTCTCTCCTTTACTAATCCCTGAGCCTTGGCAGGGGCGGTGGAGGCATGTATGAACGTCCCATTCAGAGCTGCCCACTCTGGAATCTCTCACTCTCTACTCAGTAACCAATGGGTCTCTGTATTAACTGCCACCTACTGAAAGAAACTTCTGTGACGAAGGTTGTACTAATCTATGGGTATAGCAAAGTCACATGGAGTCATTTTGGTACTATGTTCATTTGGCAGAATAGTAAGAGCAGGCTCTCTCCTAAGGTCAATGATCTATGTAACCTCATGTTCTCGACCCCAACAATGGTGCAATGTATGGGTTCTATTTTGTTGAACAGGTCTCAAATCCATGCAGAGAGTTGTTGGCTTATGCCTTAACAGTTGAATAACTATTACGCTAATCGGCATATCGGATCAGGGCAATCATTATTGTAGTTCTTTGGTTTTGAGAAGCCACATAATGGTGTTTTCACCAGTTAAGTGCTAACTGCCTTGCAACAGAAGCTATTGAACTTTAACTCAATGTTACCTGAACTCACATACAACTCACTATAGTTTGGGAACCGCAATCACTATGTAGTTATACCTAAGTTTAAGTGATGAAGAATGCCAGGAACCAAAGTATGGAGAATTTTCTTTTCTGTTTAGATAATCTCTACTAAGTGTTTGTAAATATTTTAAAGACTTTTAAAATGCTGCCTCAAGGCATTTCAATTAATATTCAGACATATCCCAGTGTGTACTTCACTTTCCAAATGTTTGCTAGAAATGTTCTAGTTTTCTGTTAACACAAAGGAGAACTTCATCATATAGTTTACCTTTAATGAGTTCACAGTCTGGCACCACTCTAAGCTGTTTCGAAACTGTGAGAGGCCATGGAGTGTAATCCACCAAACCTTCTCCTCCGATAGGTGAGGGAAATGAGGTCTAGAGAGAGGAAGAGTGTGCTCCAGGGTCCTATGACAGCCATCAGGATTCACTTTAGTGCTAGGGCTGAAGGGCAGCTTTCCTTATACTTTGATCACTGTGTTTCAGGTTAGGTTACCATATTGCTTCGTCATTTTCTCACTAAAAACTTGGTTGGGAGATAATGTACAATGTGCTTTGGTATGATTGACCATTTTATGAAATAACTCAAGAAGACATTATATATATATATATATAATATGTGATATTTATATACTATATTCTATATAGTATATGTATATATCCTTGAGTTTTGTATATATGTGTGCATATAAATAAACATTTCATATCATGCTAGCTACCTAGGTGACGAACACCTGATATAAACATTTTACAAGGAAGAGAGGTTTGATTTGACTCATTATGCAGAAGGTTTCAGTCCGTAGCTTTGTTGGCTTCATTGCTTTTGAATGGGTGGTAGTACAGCATAGCAGGGGCAAGTAGCAGGGATTCTGCTCGCCTCATGTGTCTCATAAGTAAAAGGAAGATAAAGAAAGGGTTCAATGTTCTTTTGAAGTGCATGTATGTAATTTCCTAACTTCCTCCTCCTAGGTCCTACTACTTACAAGTCCCGCCACTTTCCAGTAACAGTATGGTCTTTTGAGAACTCCATGTTTCAATAATTTCAAGATAAAAATAGAGAGACCTACATGACCTCTATCCTGTTCCTCAGAGTTGTGGTTAGGGTATGATTTCCCAGGTTTGTCTCCCCTTTATTCTCAAAATTGAATTTATGTCTCACTTAGAGAAGTAACTACCAAAATATCACAATTAACCAAACATATGTTTTTTTTCTCTTTAGCTAAAATATTTTTCCTTATAGTCATTTTTAATAGTCATTGCCTATATTTCAGGGGTGGTAAATAAGATGTGTCTGATCATCATGGCCTTTTTACCTTGTGAAGAAGAAGCACTTCATAATGCAGGCCTTGTTGTTCTGTAGGAATCCAGAAAATGTGGCTTTCTTTTTGGCTTGGTGCCAGAATGTTGTTGGTGAGCCATTACCACCCAGTAGCGTCAGAGGACAAGAAACACGAAATTATTTTTGTTACCCAATAACTGTTTTGCTCACGTGACACCTGTGTCATGAGTGGAGGGTTTTCTTCTATAAGAATCTTTGTTGGTAAAACACAGCCCTTTTCCTCCCTGTTGCGTGTTAACACCGATGGATCTGAACGCCAATGGTAACCCATCTCCCGGCTTCTGTTCATTATCCTTCCTAACAGCTCTGTAAGCCTTCTCACTCCCATCCTCAGGGCTTTAATCATGTCCTTTTCTGTCCTCTGGCCACCCTGGAATGTTTGTCTGTGATCCATGGCATTGTACCTAGGACAGTTTCAAACCCTATCTTCCGGAAAGTATCAGGAATTTCCCAGGGCTCCAGCACACTCATCCTGCCCTGTCTGATAATGACCATTGTGGGCTGAGGCTGGGGAGATGTAGGTTTTGATTCATAATATGCTACCAACCATTTGTGTGGAGCTTCCATATCATCATTTCCATTCTGAGAGTTTCGGTTTCCTTCTCTGCAAAACAGAGATAAAAATCCATACCTTCATCTACTAAAAAATTGCTTGGAGGAGCTGATACAGTGGCCAATGGCAAATGCTTTTTGAGAAACGATAGCCTCCCAAACGTGACCTCCTCTCATCCATACAGGTCATCTGACTTTATCTCACCAGCAACCTCTTGAGAAGACATTCCTTATTTTAACTAATAATCTTCTAATACTTTAAAAGGCCTTTGTTTAATAGAGTAATTAGTATATCCATGTAACTAGTTGATATTAGTTTTACCTTCAACGAACCAAAACATTGATGAAAAAACAGCCCAACAAGAAAATCTAATAAGATATTTATCTTTGTTAGAAGTTGAAAATGACATGAGTTGTTAGAATTGGTGATGAGGTGTGTTTGATAGAAAAGATGTTAACTGAATTAAACATATAAACAGTTTAAACTATAACAAGTATCACGGGGGAGAACTATAATAAGCTGCAAGAACATGTAAGAGAGGGTCCTTATGGTAGAAGATGAGTTTTTTGAAAGGAATGACCTTCCAAACGGGTACTGATGTAAAATGAGAAAGTGTGAAGATTAGCAGGAAGAAACTCAGAGATGCATTCCCAGAGCTGTAAGAAATATTAAAAAAATAAAAAAGTCATGGTAATTTTTATCTATCATTTCATTATTTAATTTGGTATTTTAGGAGAAAAACCTTCACATATAGTCTATGCATATCATTCATTATGGTTTGTAAGCAGCTAAGAATTCATACAATTGATTGCTAAAATATTTTTACCAAGGAAAATACACATTCAGAGAAGGTTGGAGCAATGACGTCAGGCAGACAGGAAGTGATGCCTGAAGAATGGAGATGTTAAGATGGACACGGGCAGTTTTCAGACATTTGTAGAAGAGTAATGCAGTTGGTGAGACCAAAATGAGAGGGTGTGGTTATGAGTGGCGGGTGACAGATGGATGGCAGTAGTTTCTTCTTCATTGGAAAGGTATTAAAAGGACATTGAACAAGGTCTCTCCTTTTATTTTCTTGCCTTCTTACCTCCTTCTTCTTTGTTCCTTTAATAAATATTTTAATGGGTCAGACATCATTCTATCTTTTTAAATAGTCTATATTTATCAAAGTTCTTGGCTTTGATTTTCCAACTTCCTATTCAAAAGCTTATTGATTTGGGGCACATTTATTTGAGTAACTTCTCATCATTTGGATGAGCGAGTTATTTTCCTTACCTGTACTTCAGACGGTCACTGAGAATGTGCACAGCAGTCCCTGGCACATCAAGTGCAAAACTTCACTGCCCTGGGGATCGCACCAATGGCTGAGTCTAACACTGACACTTGTCACATCCAAATACAAGGCTTAGCTTTGTCTTGTGATGTTTGGAATGCAGCTAGTGTGGTCCTCATAGGGCCAATGGTGCTTATACAACAAGGAGAATGGGAAAAGATTGGAAGTTGCAAGTGTTTACTGTACACTTGACCCTGTCCTCACACCTGTCAGCATTTTTCTCTTTTATTTTTACAATAATGCTTAGAAATATGTATAATGGTTCTACATTACAACCAAGGGAATAACGTATTTTTCAAGAATAAAAAAGATTTGTTTGATTTTCTAGATCGGAACTCAGCAAAGACTTTTCTGTAAGGACCAGATGAAATAGTAAATAGTTTGGGTTTCCCGGCACAAATCATTTCTGTTACAGAATCCCAGCTCTGCCCTCCTAGTAAAAATGCAAATGCAGACCATATATGAACAAATTGGCATGGACACGTTGCAGTAAAACTTTATTAACCAAAATAAGTGGTGGGCCAAATTGGACCCATGGGCTATAGTTAGCCAATCCTTATTAAAGATAATATTACTAATAAATTATTAATTACTGTTATTTATCAGCTGCCACTTTGTGAGCCAAATGCTTTCCAGAATTCTAACAATCCTCACAGTTCTCTTTTGTGAGTAACCTTTCTGATCTTCTTCTGTATACAAGGAGATCGACAACTGGGGAAGTAGTTTGCTTTAGGTTCAGCAGCTTGTCAGTGACAGGGCTCCAGCTGCCCGGGGCTAGCTGGGTACTTCCCAGCTCTCTTCTGTCTTCAGGCTGCTGGGAAATGTTGCTACTTGTCTCACCGTGTCTACATTTGCTTCTTTTCTCTAAGGTAGCCGACGTACTTAGAGACTATGGTTCCCTGTCTTCCTTACGATGATGAATGGCAATCTTACACTTTTAGTCGCTGGGGTATGACTGATTTAAACTTCCTGGTCCAGCGTTACTGCTTGAGAATGATCTATGATAGTTGTAGTTGTGGTTTTGAATGGATGGGTTAATTAGGAACGTAGCAAACAAAAGAGAGAACAAATAGTAAATAGCATAGCAAACGTCAACATATTGGGTACTTACAGCATCCAGCAGCAAGGACTGGGAAGCCCTGTCGAGGCTGCCAAGCATTCCTGATTGAGAGCCTCGGGCAGAGCAGAGAGGTCTCTTCACTGATGAGCTTCTGAGTTCTTGCTCCTACAAAAAGCATATATATATATATATATATATATATATATATATATATATATATATGAGAGATAGATAGATAGATAGATAGATAGATAGATAGATAGATAGATAGATAGGTAGGTAGACAAATAATACTAACTTCTTTTGTAAATGATTTTTCCTTCCAGATATTTCCAAGGATGCAATGTTTTTAATGCCCCTAGATGTCTTCTTCTCTCCTTTCTGCCTATTATAGAGTCAGGTGGCCAGGCTGACTCAGGGACAAGAAGTTTTACAGGACACTTGATATAAACATGTCAGAGGCTAGGATGACAGTCACCCCTCGCTCCTTGAGTCTGTTTTCAACAACTCATGATAATTAAACATCACATGATAATTAAACACCCAGCATAACTTACCATCCACAAAGGAAGGAGCGGGGCCATCCCACAACTGTTTCATCCCGTCGATCAGCATGAAGTCAGGGTGTTTGCTGGCATCCCTTCCATCCAGACATCGGAAGCTGTGCTGAGCACCTGATACAGAGTTAGCACCCAGTCAAGAATGTGTGTTATTTGAATAGTTGTGGGAAACAAACTTCTCTTTTGTTTAAACTATTATTCTGGGGGCCATTTGTTAGAGCATCTAACTTTGTTTCCTAATATAAAGGTTTATTTCCAGGGTAAGTAGTAATATTCTCACAAGAGTCGCAGTAATACGTTTAATTGTATATAGCAGCATATATACTTTTAGAATTTGGGAATCAATGAGATGAAAAACCATCATTTTCTTGCTGTGTCCAGGTCAAAACATCTTATTCTTGGTAAATTTTGACCCCTGTCTTGATCTAGCAATTTTTTTCCTTGCTTCTTCTGATTTTTCTCTCTATTTTATTCATTTTAAAATTCAGTTACTCTTGTCCAACCCTGGGCTTCCTTTTTCTTTTGGGTTGGCATCTTCTCAGCTGCCCATTTTCTTATGACCTCAAAGAAAAGTGCTCCCAGCCACCTTGTGATCAAACAAATCCAAAGAAAGCAAAACAAAGCTGATGACAAATGCGGAATACGAGTAACATCTAAAATCCAGTGCACATGGAGACATCACATGGCTGCACAAGCTTCGAGCATTTCTGCATGCGGCAGGTGCTAGGCTGTTGGTAACATTAACGGGATTCGGACCTGTGCCATTGTTATCTTTGGAGCCCCTTCCCTCACCTCCTACCTTTCTCTCTACTTGACGATGTTAGTTCTGCCTTTCAGGACCAGTCTTATTCCTCTCACACCTATTTTCCCTCTGGTGCCCAGCTGGCCTCAGTAGCTTCCAAAAAAGACCTAGAGGGGGATTTCTCAGCAGTGGTTTCTCTGGTCTGTGTTCTTCTTACATCGTTGGTTCTGCTGTTTTATGCTATTATGTAAGCTGAGGAGAAAAACCGCACATATGCAAAGCTGTTTATTCTTTGTTTGGATGCCAGCAGTGTGAGAAAAAGATACCCAAAGAACACAGGTCCTTGACTTGTGTGTTCATGATGGGCTTACTGAAATATACATGTCATGTTTTAGGGAGGAGATAGGGCAGGTCATTGATTGTCACTCAAATTCCGTTCCTTCTCTATAGAAGGAGAGCATGAGGAACCCCCATCTAACAAACGAGATATGTGTAGGAGTGCGGCGTAAATTATAATGCTTGTAAATGTTCATAATCAACTGAGTGTTTGAGATGTAGACAGTAAGTTAAAACGGGCTCAATACCTATTAGAATGCTTGAAGAAGATTTTGTGGAGGAATGAGGACTATCACCGCAGGGACAGAGGGCACTTATCAAGCTCGTGACCAGTCATCCCACTGTGGATCAGTGTTTCTCTGATGGCAGATGGCAGAAAGAAACTTATTTCTCAGTCTCCTCTGAAAGTAGGGTGCATGCAGGCATGCATTTAGATTCTGCACCTGTGTGAAACAAAGTACTAAAATGGTAGACTTCTAGAATTTAACAGCCCAGGCAGTAAAGACAGGATCCAGTTGAAATCTTCAAAGTCCAGCCTCAGTGCCGACATGACTGGCCAGGGTGAGGTT
The DNA here is from genome assembly GCF_982192425.1 of Myodes glareolus. NCBI lineage: Eukaryota > Metazoa > Chordata > Mammalia > Rodentia > Cricetidae > Myodes > Myodes glareolus. The sequence continues at coordinate 54,891,777 of NC_142033.1, forward strand.
ACCCCAAGCATTTAACATCTCCACCGAGCTGTCCTGGAATCACAGTTGAACATTTCTCTTCATTGCTTAGCTTCCAGCTGATGCGTTAAGTTTTCAAGTATTTCTGGGAAATATTTTATATCTTGTCACTTTTAGCTTTATCTTATTTTTTCTGTCTTTACTGACACAGGATGGTGTGGTGGTTACCGCTAAGAATCCCAGCTGATGACGAAGGTTGGGAGACCCTACCGGCAGAACGACAAAGGGAATGCACACACACTCAGATTGGGGTTAAGCAAGGAAAATGATTTCATTCCAGCATAGAATTCCTTACAGCGAGAGGCAGAGATGAGGCTTGGCTATTCAAAATCAAATCAGGTGACCAGAACCTTGAATACCTTGTCGAGGAACCATGGGAGGGAACTACAGATGATTTAAGCAGAGAGATGATATCCCTTCATGTGAGTTTAGAGGAACATGAAGACCAAGTTGCTGATCATCTCTTTTTGTTCGCTAGTGATTTGGATTAAACCACAGGAACTGATGCTGGCTAAATTAATCAAGGGAGTCACCATAAGCTCTGGGCGAATTGCTGAATAAGAAGAAAATGGGAAAACAGGTTCTCAACAGGGCAGGAACAAAGCCATCTGAGGAGCTGGGAGTTGGGATCGCTAGAGCCATCTTTCCAACCAGTGGATTCTTATGTCCACTCTTGCCTAGGAGACAGCCATGTGTCCCTACTGATAGATACCCCAATAGGACAACCCAGAGAAGGCAGAGACAGGATGTGATGAACAGGAAAATAGGTGATGCCCGTTGAGATAGTCCCAGAAACACTGCGCTGCAGTACCAAGTCAAGCCTGAGATGATCTGAATAGAGAGGTCATGAAACTCTGTTCTGGGTTCTTTTCTTCCTTGTGTAGCAGAGACCCATGGAAGCATCCCTCAATAGGTTTACGGCAGCTTCCAGTCCCCCCTGCAGGGTCGTGAATTGGGATCATTAAGTTTTAAGTTGCTCCGCTGTCTTCTGATAAGTGATTGTGCAAGTATCAGGATGTTGGATGGGGGAAGCAAGTACTGGCATGACTGTTAAGATCTTGGACTATTGCTTATTAACTGGCATCCAGAAAATGGTCGCAAAGAGCACCCATTGCCACCAAATCGCAAACCGAGCCTACTTATCCGGTACGTGCACCACCTTAAAGCGGCAATGCTAATAATTGGAACCATGTAGATGCAGAAACCATTAATGTTTCTCATGCCCTGTGGTAGGAAGAAATATATTAAAAATTGATTTTCGGTTTCAGCCTTTGTCTGTGTAACATTTATAATAAAGGATACTGGGGAATATATTCTTGAAAATTGATGTTTCAGAGCATTTTGGTCTTGTTGGTGTTAAAATAAAATTTTATTAATGGCTTCAGAGTGCATGGTAAAAGGTCAGCATCTGAATATGAATTTTATCTCCTAAAAAACAAGAGGTGTTTCTATTGTTCTTCAGAATGTACGTACAAACTGGGACTTTTGCTGCCTTGCCGAGTTCAACCACTTTTAGATGTGAAGTTTCTCTTCAGTTGCAATATGAGCCGTGTATAGGAACATGGACAGTTTCTTCATTTTCCGTTTTTTGTTTGTTTGTTTGCTTTTGCTTCTTCCTGCCCCTTTCTGCAGGTGATGGGGCAGGACTCTTACACAGACAGCAGGTGGGAAGCCAGTGTTCTACCATTCTTTTTCTCTGCGATTCTATTATCACTTTACTTTTTTATAATTGAAGAAGCCTTGTTCGTTGGTGGAGAACACATTTCATTTTATTTTCTTCCTACTGAAGCTTTCTGGATGTGATGTGATGAACATACAATCCTATGGGTGTTTTTTTTCTTTTTCCTTTTGTTTTCTCCAGTCATTTTAAATAAAATATCCTTCTAAAAAGCCTGCCCCATTTACTCTGAATGTTTTAGAATGTTTCACAGCTGTAATTCCCTGAAATGAAATGGCGTGGTGCTTTTCTGATGTGTTTTCATTAATCCAGTATAGTTTTTACTGCTGATCTGAGTTTATCAAAGAAGGTTATAACCTTATAGAAATAACACTGCCAAAAGCTTGGATTTATCATGTGTTTTATAATTCTGTAGATGGTGTGAGCAAGAGGGATCCGCATCAGAAAACAGCCTTCGATCGGGCTGCAGACGCGCTGCTGAGGCTGGCTATGTTAATTGCCCAACCACCTAAAGTGTCTAAAGGATGACATTTTATGCTAACTCATTCATCATACTTTTAGAAAGTCTATGAGATAGATTAATAAAACATATCAAATATTCTATGCAAACCAAATGTTTATAATAAATGGAGCATGATCTAACTGTTCTGTTGCAAAGTGAATTAAAGTAGTCTCCAGCCAGTAAACTCAAATAGAATAGAGAAAGATGGCTAGGGGAACTTCACAGGCAAGGACTTCACTGTAGAATACATTATTTCCTTTCAAATGGCCCTCCCCTGTCACATTGCAGTGGGCTCGGTGTAAAGCTGAGGCCTTTTCTTTAGCCAGTAAGCAGAGCTGGATAAAAATGGATTGCTTGGAAGAGGTGGTGGAGTGCTGACTGGGTCCATTGTATATCAATGGCCGTGCCACCAGTGCCCACTGGGACCGCTGTCATTCGGATGTGCTCATCTGTGCCTGTTGCCCAATGAACCAGTGATCTTTATAAAGTGTTGTGACACCCACTTTATGTGTAAACAGAAGGTAAACTAGCATAAATTGTGAAGCAGATCTACCCCATGGTTTCTACGTCAGAACCATCTCAAAGCACATGTACATTTTACTTCCAAGTTTTTGGCAAGCGGATAGCATGTTGGCCTTCAAAGTAGGGCTATTTGAGTGTGACCGTCCTAGGAGTTGCATCACAGTGAACAATGACTTCTGCTTGTTTGTTTTTGTTTATTCTACCCAAAGCAATCCACTTCTTAGACATTTGAATTTCCTATTGTAACTTCGTGTAAATGTGGACAGCTCTTGTTTAGTAATTTCATCGTTTTGTATAGTAGGAAGTTGTATGGAAAGATGGACCTCCATCATAGGCAGAAGCAATTTGATGTGAAATACTGGGTTTCAGTGGGCTCATCGCCCTCAGACACTGAAGTGACTAGAGAGATGCTGAACATGCTAAGGGTCTCAGTGCTTATGTACAGGAGGTGGGATCCTATCTGCCTGGCATTAGTCCTGGGGCTGAGCATCAGAGAAAGGCAACAACTTCCCCTCTCAGGGAAGTCAAGAAAGGAGACATTAGTTATGATGACAAAGACTGCCAACAACGGTAAATTTAATTACATAGGTTTCTGGAATTTTCTAGAACTAAGTTATACTATGACCTTCTAAGAATGAAACAAGCCAATAGCATGGATACTAGAATCAGGCTTCCTGGACTGAGATTCTTATTCAGTCATGGATAAGCAGGAAACCTGTAGTTTAAATTACTGCTTAAAATAATGAAGAGAACAAGGCCTCACATGGTTCTTATTCTCATACGGACATGCAATGAAATGTCAAACAACACGCTCTAGGCAACTGAGGGTGTTAATATTATTTCAAATCATAAACAGCTTTTTTTAACCAGGCTTGAATGTGTAAATAACTTATTGTCTACATGGTCCCAAATTTTCACCATTATGTAAATAGATTTCAATGCCTGCCTTTTGCAGATAAAGAAGCAGAGGTCAGCTAAGTGGTTAAGACAGTTAAACAGTTCAGAATGTACCCAACACTCTAAATGGATTTTTGCATTGCAGTCATCCCCGCTCCATCTTGTTGGCTTTGCCTATGCCCATAGTCTTGGTTCCTAATTCTCTGGTCCCACACTTGGTATTTGAGGCACTATTTACCTAAACAATACAGAGACACACGGCTAGATGCAAGCAAGCCTGAGAAATGACTTACTGTATAGTTTCCTTATCTCTTCAAAACAGAGACTCAGTTTTCTTCTATATAGGATGGAAAATAGTGGTCATCATATTAAGTCAGTGTTTGATTAATGCAAAGAGCAGTTAGCACCTTTTAATAACCATAAATACAAAGAGACAGGGGTTTGGCCTCAAAGACCACGGAGTTCAAATCAAAAAATACTTGCAAATGGCTAGCCTGACTTTTTCCATGCAGCAAGTGCTCCTGCGCTGCTATGCAGTAGAGCTATTACCGCTGTTATTAGTATTATTTTGGATCCCCTGAGGATATTTATTCTGCTGTCATATAGCAGATTGTTGCAGATGTTTCATAAAAATTCACCCACACTTTCCCAAGCAGAGAACAGGTTTTACTTTTGCTCTGTTATTGTTGGCTTCTCTGTAGATACTGGACTTGATGCAACTTACCTTTCAATCCACCCAACACTTCTTCCTGCTTTCTGTGTCATTATTCTCCATTTTCATTCTTCCAGGCTATTAGAGGTCCTTCTATTTATCTCCAAAAGCCTTCAAATCAATTGGCAAATGTCGTTCACTTCCCAAGAAAGTTTTTGCCCCTCTGTATTCCCACTGCATGCTGGTCTTTTCTTTAACCTGATTGATGGTGGTGCTTCTCAGGGGTTACCAATGCATTCTGGCACCAGCAAATTTGCTATGTTTTATGTATGTTAGCGTCCTCTATCAATGCTGGTCTGTGTTTTCCCTTGAGCTGTTGATTTCATTTCAGAAGTACATCCCATATATTCAATTAGGAACACTTAAAAAAATCCCTTCTTTCTGCTGGTTTATGGTCCCATCTGGAGGAAGGGAGTTACTCTGCAGAATAAATTGAGTGTGAAATTTGGTGATGCAATAAGAATTCACTTCCGTTAAGGCAAAGAGAAGAGATGCAGAAAATTCAAATCATGCATAGAATAAATGCTTTATCTTTAAGAAACATATAAATAGACATCAAACACCATAGAAACATAGAGGCTTTCCCCTCCTTTTTTAAGAAACAAATTTGTGTGCAATTTCAGAGCAAAAACTTTGCAAGGGAAGATTGTGCATGTCCAATGCTGATAAGACTGCCCAAATATAAATTTTATGATGCATTTCCTTTACAATTCCATCTTTATACCAGCACAATCAGAGAAAGGAAAATCAAGTTTGAAAGCCTTTGGAGAGCCAAGGGCAGGCACCTGAGGGAAGCAAGGAAGAACTGAGAACCCGATACTGTAGCTAATGTGGGACATTTTTGCCAAGGCTGCACTCCTTAAAAGAAGGTACTTACTCCAAATCTGTTTTTCTGTCTTCATCTGCAGGATTGTCCTTTCTGCAAACACTTGTCAGTGATAAAAAAATAAATGCATGGCAGGAAGAGAGAAGGAGGAAGCAATAGGGAAGTTTTCAAGCTTCCATCGTGAGCCAAGAAATCCATGGTGAAAAGCCTTGTCTCATCGGGATCTAAGGAATGCAGTTAATCTTTACTTAATCAGCATTCCCAGTTGACTTGGCCACAGATAGCAAGCCACAGGCTAGAGAATGAGCAGTTTCCCTATAGGACCCTCCTAGTAAGACAGTTCACCACACGTACAGAAAACTTCTCTTTCAAAAGTCTTTCAGGAGGACAATGGTAGTATTTCACTTTTTTTGGAGCATATTTCTTAAACCATGACATGGGCCAATGATGTCTTTGCCTTGTTAAATTTGAGAACGACTGATTAAAAAAGAGAAAAAAATCCAATTTATTTCAGGACACTTAAGAGTCTTCAGCATATTCACGGGTGTCGTGAGCATCTCGGAGTGGAACACCGCGTGGCAGAGTAGATTTGTTTTGCAGTAAACAGCTCACAGGTCTGTGATTCCGTGGAAAGCACCCGAGGACATAAAGGCATGGTGCTCCAGGAAGGCTTCTCGTGGGCTGTGATCGGAAAGGGTCACATGGACATTCCATCAAGGACATACTGTCCCAATGTGTGCCAGCTTAGTGCGCTGTACCTACCTAAGGGGCAGCAGTGCCTGGTCGGGGACAAGTGAGAGAATTTCTGCTGCCTCTGTCTGGGCCGAAGATTCTTTGAAACTTTCTGCCTTACACATCTGTGCTTTCTAATTTTAGAAGCCAGTGTTTATTTGCAGGAAATATTGAATCCCTCTATCCCAGCCTAGGTTTATGCTGCTGGCAGGAGATCTCAGGTTTTCATTTTTATCAGTACCTCTTTAAACCTGATTGTGTTGAACGTCTCCCAGTTTCATTATTCCTAAGAGCCACCATGGGTACTTCGCATTTCACACTTCCCTTTCTTTCTTTAAATGCCTGTGCCTGTCTGCCTTGGTCGGGTTTGAGGACAGTGAATTCCCTCTTTTTCATCCTGATTTACTGGCATCACTGGGAGGAGCAAGGAGGGGCCAGTCAGAACATGCTGCTGCGAAGTAGGGATGCTACTCTAGGTGATGATTCTGTGCTTAGGTTTAGTTAAAAAAGTACTGTTTTCTGTTAAAAACAACAACAACAACAAACAAACAAACAAACTAGGAGAAATTCAACAAATAAAGTTAGGACACCTAAAATACAGGACCAGGTACTATCTTCATCATGTGACAAGATTGCTGTTTTCGGCAGTTTTCTTAGCAGAGGTGGATTAACCTGCAGCAAATAGCAAAGCAGGTGATTCTAAACATACTCAACTCTACAGATGCCATGGATCATTACTGTGTAGTACCTGGATATTATGTGAAATCTCACCTCCAAGATTGTCTAAAGCATTCTGCATTCAGTATCCCATGCATCTTAAGATATATTCAGAAAAATTACATATGCATGTACACTTTAGTGTTTGTGTGTGTGCATGCATCTCTCTCTCCATGTGCAGTGCATATAAACATGAGAGAAGAGAGCTAGATGGGGGGTCCTACAGGTATACTCATTCAGGCATTGGAAGTCCAGCTGGAGCATGGCAATCGGACCCTGCTGCAGTGCTGTGTTCAGTGCACCCTTTTTACTTGGTGGGTTCTAGAAAGTTCTGTAAAATTTTATGGGATGTGCATCTGATTGTCCAAGTAACCAGAAAGCACATGTTTTAAATTGTAATAGCGGGTGCAGTTGTGCTTTGCGAATATCAGGACAGGGCTTATAATTAGGGGGTCTTAGGAAAGAGAAATAGTCATCATTTTTTCACATGGAAAGGAAAACAGGAGCCGGGACCATCCTTTTAACCTTGAATCAGCAGCATTGGCGTTGAAGCTGTGGGGAATGGACACTACTTTGGTATTCTTTCCACCAAGACACGAAAGAGTGATAAGAGGTGATTATCTGACATGATTCAGCTGCAAGTCATATATTCCGTAAGGATCAGAAACCATCCATAAGCATTAATTGATCAAGGCAAATAACATGACATAGAAATCCATGAACTGAATCCATCATTTCGTTTGAGGGTCACATTTTAGCTTTGAATTGTGCCAGTCCTCCAGGTGGTACTTTACCGTGGTTACCTCCTCCTCTGTGATCATGTCTTTCAATACCTACTCTAGACACAGCAGCTGAGCATATAAATCATGATTTGAAAGAAATCGGAGGGGCTAGACCGGGCCATGTGGCTAACAGCTTGTTTTCTGCTATGTTGCAAAATAGCCGGGATGTGCTCAGAGCTGCAAGGTCCATCTGACTTCAGATCTCCCGTTAACTCCTTCAGCCTTGGCACCAGTGGCAAAGCCCAAGGAGGTTCCACCACAACCTCTACGCCCTTGCCGGAGCAGGTGAAGCATTGTGATGCCACTTGGCTTCCCCTCCTCTCCAGCGGTTACTGCTCTGATGAGTGGGGGTGTGCTGTGCCGCAGTGCTCGCTCTAGTCCTCTGCAGAGTTATGCAGGCATCCTTGACTTTGGCAGCAAAGGACAGCTCAATAAAGCGTCCCGGAGTTTGTAAGTCTACATTGCCCTTAGCAAATGAAGCCTGGGTGGTCCTAGTCTAAACACGCCATAGGATACTCGAGGTAGCAGGCTTCTGTGTCTGTGCGGATCGCTGGGAGGGGTTTCCTTAACTCAGTGGGGGCGGGGAGAAAGAAACAGGGAAGTGCAAAGCCCTAACTTACCCTCTAGACAACATTAAAGGGCAGAAGAGCACATTTTGAGCAGTTTGTATCAAAGTTGACTCCTGTCGAGAGTTGTAATTGATGGCCCAGCAGCTGCCTTTGTGGCAGGTGTATCTGGGAATCCTACTGTAAGGTGGACCAATGGCTAACGTAGCAGAAGAAAGAATTCACCTATCAAAACATCCATAGGGGTCTAGGACTGAAACTGAAGTTAAGATGTCAGAGCAAGTTGGTGCATGAGTAGCTAAAATCATTGTAGGAACTTGGGGAAAATACCAACAATTGAAACTACCTGGATTTCTAAAATATGCTTAATAGTTCCTAGGATTGAGCAAGTTGCCATAAATGTTAGTATAAGGATATTTACTGAAGCATCTCTATGTTAACTGTGTTCTTCTTATTTTTGGAAGTATCCAAAAGGGGTTTTAGACATTGTACCACAAAGGTGAGTGGTATGGATATGAGTTGGAAAGTTGGGGGTCAGGTGGGGGGGTCACAGCCTCATCGTTTAGTAGGATAATGTAGCATCTTGTCGACTCAGTTTCCTCCTCCATAATGAAGTTTTCTGTGCTAGACCCTGTTTCATGGGCTCCTTTTGAGGCTAACTTATTCAAAGAACAGAATGCTTTAGAAAAACATTACAATAAACATTCAATAAAATCTAAACTTTTACTTTGTTTCAAATCAAGACCCTAGATAGACATCATCAAGACTCTGCCATTGGTGCTGTGGTTTGAGGGCTTGAGTTCTAGCCTCAGTTCAACCCTCAAGCAGTTATGTGGCTTTTGACAAGTCATTAAGTTTCTGTATGAACAGAGCAGTGTTCTTTCTCACATGGAAAATGAGACTTTCCACGCTGTACATCAGACTGGAGGGTTACTCTGCCTATTTCCATAGTAGCTCTGTTAATGGGAGCCTTTTGTGAACAATACAGTTGTGGACACAGACCAATGACAAAGACCCAGTAGATATTATCTTAATATGACATTTATTAGTAGGAATGCGCTACTGGAATCTAGTTGCAGAAGTAGACATATAGGGGATAATTGTTGTTCTAAGATGGCATGAAAAGAAGAATGAATAGGAAGGGAAAGGAGTGCGAGAAGGCTGGGTGGAAGAGGGATTCACAGCGATCTTAAAGGACTTGTTGGGTGTAGTGGAATCAGTATTATTATCTAAAAGGAGGAATAGAAGACCAGAGACTAAGTTTTATGAGAAGAAGATCTGTCATGATGATAATCACAAGGTCACAATCTCTTTATTTCTGAAGTATTTCTTAGGTATGGAAATAGATTCAATATATTCTCAAATTTTGAAACAAAATAGCTTTCATTGGGAGCATTGAGTTCACTTGTAGAGTCCACACAGTAAGTACCAGGTACTCATGGGATTTGGATGTGGTTCTTCTGGTGTTAGGGTCTAGGATCTCAATGTTGAGAGCTCCATTGTTTCCATAATAACAGAGAGCAGGTCTGGAATATTCTCTCTCTTCACCCATACCTTATCCTCTTCTGCTCCTTAGTTACTTTGCTTTTTCTAAGAAATCTTTCACTCTCTCTACCCTTTCTGAAGAGTGTGACCTGTGTGCTTTCTCCAGCACAGCCCTTTCCTACTATTGCCCCACATGCTCCGTCTGTGCCCAGAGTCTTTCACTGCACTAGGAGCTCTGTGGAAGCAGAGACAGGGTCAGCTTCCTTCATTAAGCCGTGCAAAGGAAAGAGGAAGGGATGAGAGTGGACAAAAAGAATAAAGAAGGGGAAATGAGCAAGACAAGAAGTCCAAAGTTAGCCAAAGTGGCAAGAATAAGTGGCTTCAAGTGTTGAAAGAGACATCTATTTCAGTCTACCCATCTTGAGACTTCGAAAACACTGTGTTTGGTCTGTGTGTGTGTGTGTGTGTGTGTGTGTGTGTGTGTGTGTGTGTGAAATACTAATTGTATGTAGTGGAACATTAAGAAAAAATAAATACAATCAAATAGGACATGAATTTGGGAGAGGGATGTGTTGGGAGGGCCCTAAAGATTGAAAGATATGAAGAATATGATCCTAATATGTGGCACAAAGTTATAAAATGCCCAAAGAATTGATAATATCTATATCTATGTATATATACATATTTAGATAGATAGATAGATAGATAGATAGATAGATAGATAGATAGATAGATGGGTAGATTTAAAACAAGGACAGCTTTGCATAATGAAAAATAAATTTGAGATTTGAGTCTGGAAGTTCAGATTGTGAAGTCATTTTTCAAAGTGTTTAATGCAGAATTATTGTATGCGTACTACCCCTATTGGAAATACCCTCTTCTTTATCTTGGACCAATGAGAGCTGACTCTTGGGTCGGCCAGCTAGCCCCTCAGACAGGAACAACTGTTGTCTTCATGTATCTGCTTACCTGTTTGGCTGACATGTGGCTCTCATTGCTCAGAGCCATTGCAGCCAATTTGGTCGATAATCTGCAAATTAAAAATTCAATAAGTAGTTCCCAGAATCATTTTCAAATCTAGGACATAGAAATTAACATGTTAATAATCAGTGCAGTGGCGTGGGTGTTCTGCTGTGGATTGTCATTGCTTTAATTTGGTATTACAGAAAGGCCATGGGATGCATTCCTTCAATTTTGCTGTACCGAGTGTAGGCTTTTAGGGGTGTTTTGTAAGGATTGGTGTGGGTAATAATATTGCATATAGATTTTGTGACAACTTAGGCAGGAAATAAATAGGGTGAGATAAGATTCATCAGAATTTCCTTTAATAGTAAGGCTTAACCTTACAGCATTTGTGGTCTTTCATTCATCCTCAAATGACTCCCAGACTTGCTCTCAAGATGCTTGAGAGGTAAACGGGGTGGCATTCCTTTCTGCATCCACACACAGGCGCTTTGGGAAGGGCGTGGCTCTGTGTGTTGCACAGCTCGCTCTTTCTGAAGATACACACTCTTTCCACTGAAAATGGAACCTACCTGATTGGCTAAAGCTTTCATGGTTGACCCAGCAAATTCAGATCTAAAGCTGTGGGACAATGGTCTGTTCCCTGTCACTTGTGTTATTTTTAATAAAATGCTGATAGGCCAGTAGCCAGGCAAGAAATATAGGTGGGGCAACCAGGAAGGAAGTAGAGGCAGGGCAATGAGGATTCTGGAAAGAGGGAAGTTTAAGTCCGCAGTCATTACCCACCCTCAGAGGAAGCAAGATGTAACTGCCTCGCCCAAAACAATGCCAAGTCACATGGCTTACTCAGACAAGAATTATGGGCTAATGTAAGTTATAAGAATTAATTAATAAGAAGCCTGAGCTAATGGGCCAGTCAGTTTATAGCTAATGTAGACTTCTGTGTGATTCTTTGGGACTTAACTGCTACAGGACCGGACTGGACAGAAAACCTCTATCAACAGTCTAGTAACCTAAAGTCAAAGTGTTTGTTCTGATGACTACACCAAGGCAAGCAAGGTTTGATGGACAGTTCTGTGTTCAAATCTTTATTCCACTATAGATTAGCTTAGAGACTATGGACTTGCCTCTTAAATTATGTGGCCTTCAAATATCCACTTCAAACAAGTAATGGAGAAACAATTACTCTATGGGATCACTGCTAAGATGAAGGCCAAGAGGATGGATAGTGTACCCAATGAGAACTTAGTAAGATTTCTTATATTTATTGTCAAAGATGTGTGGAGCCAGGTATGAGAAGTAGAAGGTTTTAAGCATTGTTGGCCGTGATCTCCATGTACTAGTCGCTAGCTCCCATGTCCACTTACATGTAAACAGATTAAACTTACAATAAATAATAATAATTTTTAAAAATAGTTCCTCTGTCTCAGCACCTACATAAATGTGTGCAATAGCCGCATGGAACCATTAGCCTCCATATTGGGTAGCACAGATAGAAAATGTGGAAAGTCACCTGGGCCATCACAACCTTCGGAGAGAAGATATCTCCAATGAAACAAGCAGGAGAGATGCCATTCAAAGTCTCTACTCCATGTTGCCACCAGAGGAGGCTACTGGGAAGATGTGGACCAAAGTGTGCTCATTTTCCTTTGTTTGACAACACTGTGTACATTGGGGGACGAGCGGATTACGCGTGAGGGATCCAGGGCTGTGCGCTTAACAGGCCCACTCCAGAGCATCCTGCTGATAATTGCATAGAGCTCTGCAAATGGTGGGCAATTTCCTCTCAGGTGCCTGTTCGACACGCTTGTTTGGCATGCTTTATTGTCGGGTGGATTTACACTCTGCATTTGCCATAAAAACTGTTTCCAAAAGAAACAAGGAGCGTGGCAAGATAAAAAGCAATATAAAAAGGGTATTTTGTGATTTATTTATGTCAAATTTATGGAAGATGACAGGAGGCATTACAGTCCCAAAATTAGTTGTCACAGTCAGATTGTAAATCCTGTAGGACAGGAGCTAAAGGAATGGTTGGGGACTGAGACCCTAGGTCTGTGAGGGACCTGTGGGAAGGGCAGAGAAGTCAGGGGATCCCAGGAAGCATGCACAGAGGGGTTTGGACAGCCATCTTTCAAGATGCAGAGATGATATGTGATAGTATTGGGTGCTATACTGTGAGCGTTTTAATTTTGGATTTTGCTATTTTCCTCAGTGCACACATTAAGATACATTAACATAGAGTACACCATAAATAAGAGGCTGAGCCGGGACAAAGGTGGTGGCCAACTACCTACTGTGGTTTCCCTAAAAACCAAAACTCAGTTAAGGTCAACTGCATGTATTCAACACTCACTATGTGACAACTGATACACATACTGGTGGTACAGAAATGGCAGATAAGGCTCCTGTCATCAGGAAAGCTTTGAACTAGCAAGAAATTGAGCAAGAGTTAGCTACATAGTAACTGTCATTGGCCTCACACTAAAAATAAGTGATGTGTCCTAAGTATGCGTGGAGTGCTTTGAAACAGTGAAGAAACTCTTTACTCTCAGCTGGAGTGTCTGCAGGAGCTCTGTGAAGGAGAAACCTCTGAGACTGAGTGGTTGGGTTCTGAATGGTCAGAGACAGGAGAATAGTTCCGTTGACTTCACTTCATCCCATGATCTCTTGAGGTGGGATGGACCCATCCATCTAGACTATATTGTAAATCTCTGTGTTTGGAAAGTAGGTGATATACCAGAGAGGTAAATAGCAGGAGATAGAGTCATCCTCTCGATGAAAGAACATAGTTCTAGTTATTTATTTTTTCATTTCATGGATTTAATTTAGTGTAACAGTTGCATGCAGTCTTGGACTCTATGTGTATATAATATGAAATGATGCAGTCAGAGTCATTAACATACCCATCACTAACCTTAATCATGCTTTGTGGCGAGGGCATTCGAATTCCCATCTTCTGTCTGTTTTGAAATATACCATAAATTATTGTTAACTACAGCCTGTTACCCACATGTACAGAACACTAGAGCTTGTTCATTACGTCTAGCTGTAATTTTGTCCCCATTAACTAATCCAATCTTTTTTTTCTCTATATATCTAGAAAACCTAACTAACATGACTTCAGGCTTGACTATTATAGATAATTATCTATTAACTGTATGTTTAAATTATATATTATATTTTTTAATGAGCTTGATAAACACAATACCTTAAGAGCAGGGATATACATATAGCAATATTGACTTTAAATTTGTATCAATAAACCAAGATCCATACCAATACAAAGTATTTATCTCTATATCATATCCCCCTTTAAATATAAACAAACATTTACAAACAATATTCGGGTATTTGGACATAGTTTTTTTCCAAACTGCTTTCTGCTTTTTGTTGGGTGAAGTAATTTTAGGGGTTTAAGTAGATTTTTTGGAGGTTGGGGGGTTGGTACATCAAACCACACTAATCTGGAAGGAATCCACAGGTTCTTTTCCTCTGTGGAAACAAAAGCAGAACCTCTTTTTCTAAACAGCATATCTTGAGACCCAAATTTTGAAGTCAAGACACCTTTAGAGTATATATGTTGGATTAGCTTAGTAGCATGTACAATGAAATATCTCTCTGTAGTTAGCTTATTCACAGTCAAAAAATTTAAAGAAAACACAATAATATACATAATCCAGACTCTCTGAGTATGTTTCATATTTACTTGGCTAATTTTTCTTTACTCTTTTAATCTATGACTGTCTGTACTCTGTCTTTTTTAAAGATTTTATTTTATTTTTTAAAACCATTTAGTTTTTTAAAATGATCTATACTCTTTTTTCCCTAAGCCTAAGTATATTTTTAAACTTACTATGACCTGTTTAGAGGTTTATTTTTGTCTGAATCTGTCTATATTGTGCTTCTGTAATAATTTTGACCAGGAGTACATTTAAAATGGTAATCAGCTTCGTTGCAATGGCCCTGGATGCTGGCTCCACCTTTCTTGGCCTTTTAATATGGCAGAAGTACCTTACTGTCAGCTCTGGGACCACCAGGTGAGAACTATACTCGCCACATCAACTCTAATTAGCTCTGACAGCATATAAACCCTTTTTTATCTTAGTAAAAGCTAAATTTGCCATGCAACACAGTGCATGACCTGGAAATATCTCTGTGTATGGTAGTGGGAATCCACCATGCTCTCCTGCCTGTACATTCCTAGCAGACCCAGTTCCACCACCTGCTTAGCTGGGGAGTGCTGAACCATGGGCATGGTCTCAGCCACTTTCCTCCCAACCCCCAGAGGGCACACAAGCACCCAAACCCAAAGTGGGTGGTGGGAATCAGTCCCACGCTGGGTGCTGTTCTGTTGTCAGAGACCACTTGTTTGTTTTCTGGATGCCTAGACCCGAAATAAGCACACAGAAACTATATTATTGAAAGCACTGCTTAGTCTACTTGCTTATGCATACTTACAGCTAGCTCTAATATCTTAAATTAACCCATTTCTATTAATTTGTGTATTATCATGTGGTTGTAGTCTGCTGGTAAGGTTCCATCCAGCATCCAGCATCTGTCTCTTGCAGCAGCTCCATGGCTTTACCCTGACTCCACCTACTTTCTTTATATATCTTTTCTAGCCTGGCTATATTCTGTTAAGTCATTGGCCAAACACAACATCTTTATTAACCAATAGTATTCACAGCATACAGAGGGAATACCACATCACCCATCCTCATCCTTTAGTAAGCAGTATCCAACTCTCTATGTCTGAATTGAACCTAAACTAGAGAAAAGGCTTTGAAATCCCTCTTTCTCTCTGTCTGAGTCCTACTCCTACTTGCTGTCCTTTAAGGATTTCTGTTAAAGCCCTAAGAGTTGGTGCCCTCCGGCATGTATAGTGGTGAAGAACTGCAAACACAGTGCTCAGGAAGCTAAAGCAGGAGGATCATGATGGGAACAGCAGTCTGGTCTACATAATGAGACCTTGTTTCCCAAAAATGAAGAAAAGAAAAAAAAATAAAGCTCTGTTCTCAAGGGCAGGCTCTCTTCAGCCTTTTTTCCAACTCAACCCACTTCCGTGTGGATGTCATCTACTCAACTTCTCACATAGTTTTCAAGTGATTCCTCCAATTTAGAGCCTGTGAGGACTAGAGCTGTAACACAGTGAGAGGGCATTTGCCTTGCACAGCTGAGGACCTAGGTTCAATGCCCAATATTTCAAATAAATAAATAAATGAATGAATAAATAAATAAGTGCATGGATGAATGAATGGCTGGATGAAATCAGTATAGAATATTAGCCTTGTTTCCTCCTTTAAGTCCCATATATAAATAACTACAGCTATTTTTATAATATAATAACATAATAACATAAATTACAATATAGTAACTATTAGTCATTTTTAGAGGCTTGTTTCACAGGTTCAGTTTGCCTTTTTTCTCATTCTTCTTCAGAGGGAAATATATCATCATTTATCACACACTGACACCCCAAGAGTAAGCCAGGAACCTTTTCTCTCCCTATCCCCCAGTCCTGAACGTACCCAAAATCTATCCTATTTGCAATCTGTGGCCTTTGTGATTCGTCTTAGCAATGTTACTGAAGGAGTGACACAGGGCACAGAACTTAGATTTGGAGTGTGTCTTTGCTCACTGGCTCTGTAACGTCAGTGTTTAGTTTCCTCATTTCTAAAACATCTGTGGCCTCTAATACCTGTCTTGGAACTATGACGATTTCAAGAGTAAAGGAACAGCTCTGAGCATGGATGAGCACCGTCAAGTGCTTGCAACTATAATTGGACATTTACAGATCAGGATGCTGTGTGGGGTTCTTCAGCTTTATCTCACAAAACCTTCCAACATATTAGGATATTTGCTAGTTCCTTAGTAAAGATTAGAAAACTAGCTGATGCCCAAGAAGGAAAATTAATTCCTTGGGTCCTAGAACTCAACAAACTGGCATTTCATCCCACCACAAAACTAGGCCCAACCAAGCCCTTATGTAATTGCAATTGGCTTCCTTTTGCTAGAAAGACCTCTAAAACCTGAATTTCATTTTACTAAAACACCCAATTGCTATTGATCAAGACATCATAATCATTGACATTTTCTCCTATGACTGCCCCCTTTCACTCCTTGTCTGTCTATTGAAGATGTTCACCTCACTTCCCAAGCCTTGGCTAACTTTCCAGGAGTGTAGAAAGTAAGTGTAGGGCTTTCAGAGGCCACTCTGAGTATTATGGCACTGAATATTATGGCAGTACACATACATCAGTTGAGTTGCCCTGCCCAGAGAGTGCTGGAAAGTACTGACTTCTCTTGAGGGCTCCAAATGGGACTCAGTCTCCATGTGGACACAGTACCCTTACCTAGGGTGTCTCTAGTTCTGCATCCAGAAGATGCTTCTTATTTTAGACGGCCTGTGGCTCTTAACTAGTGATTAGGAAGGGCTTGCAGGTGCTGGAAGACAAAGGCACAGCCACAGTAGCCATGCTGTAGAAATCATACGTGGCTGAAAAGAGACAAGGAAATTAGATCAATCAAAGGTCATTCATTTCCTCAGCTGGGCACTCAAAGTTCATCCAGCTTCACTTCTCGCTGGGAGTGAATGGATGTGAAAGTAAGGATTTTCAATGGTATTTTGCTCACAAAAGTTTCCTGCCGTGGGTAAAGAATGATATTGCTCATAGTAATAGCGAAGAAAGAGGCTTCGGAGGGAGAATAATTTGAAACCTGAATGTCCCTTGCTTATTTTCTTTCAAGGAAGAAATCATGAAAGATCATCTAGGTTTAGCGCCAGCTTTTTGCTTCTTGAGCCTGTGTTTTAGAAACGGATTGATTGTGGGTTTTTTTTTTCATGTAGACGCTCCCATGTCAGGAACACAAAATGTCACTTTATAGTTAGATGGCCCCTGTCTGAAAGGCGCTGAGAGATGCCAATTGCAATTCAAAAATCTCAATTTTCGAATATACCTACAGATTCCTCCTGGTGGGAAACACTTTCCCCCCTCATGGGCATGCTAAGTGTTGTGCTGGGAGAAAGGTGGAGAGTGCTCTTTTGAGTGAAAGGAAATTTGCAGCTAGGAGCTCAAGTCCCTGGAGCTTAAGGGGCCTCCCTTCTTTTAGTGGTGCCCGCTGTGTAGCTTTCCTATGAGCTCAAGTAAGGGCCAGAGACAATCGAAATGGACCAGTAAAAAGGCACAGTCTAATTAATGGCAGGCGCGTGGATCAGTCCTTCCACTTGGGCCTCCGTCGGGGTTACAGTCTATATATGTAGGCTCCCAGAAGACCAAGTTCACACAGTAAGCCCTTGGCAAACAGGAAACTTCTATTGACTTTTGGGATTACTTAAACTCACACAAATACCTTCCTGACTAGGAAGAGCCAGCCTCCTCAAGCAACACCCGTTTCAACTCCTGAAGAACCATTTCTAACTCTCAAGCTAACTGTCAGCCTGGAGCTCAGAGACAGTGAACTCTGCAGAGATCTTGCTGGAACAGGGAGGACAGACAGGATGGTAGGGTGCGAACTGTGACTTCTTGTTCTTCTGTCTGGAGTAGGGTTTCACCTTGAGTTCACCCTCTCTGGGCCTCTTTCTGCAGAAGGGCGTTGGTTTCTTATGTGCTGTGCTTAAGTGACCCCTGTAGGTTTTTTTTTCCTTTGAAAGTTCCTTGATTTCTTCTAACAAAGTATAATGGAGTTTGACAATCATGGTTACCTAGATATTCTATCCCAGTGTACTTCATCTAGAAGAAAATATAGCTGTCTGATGTTTTCCTTCCTTCCTTCCTTCCTTCCTTCCTTCCTTCCTTCCTTCCTTCCTTCCTTCCTCCTCCCTCCCTCCCTCCCTCCCTCCTTCCCTTCCTTCCTTCCTTCCCTTCCTTTCTTTCCTTCTTTTTTTTTTTTGCTGTCATTTAAAACACAAGAGGAAGGGTTGCACCAGAGGGGCCCATTGGGCCTTCTCAGCAGATTTGCTACTTGATTTTCCTCCATAGACTTTTTCTCACTGGCCAGAGGGTTTGAGTTAGTAGAAAATGTCATCTAATAGTGAAAACGCTCATTATCTTTATTGGTCATGATCCACAGACCCATTTCTCTGTCCAAAGCTTTTAAAACAGCTTATTAGTTAACATACTCATTTCAGTACCTTCAGTGCTGTGTCATCGTGCGGCTTGCTGTCACCCTATGGGGAAGGATTATTTCAGAAGAGTTATCTGTGCTGAGCATCTCATCACTGCCTAACATGCGAAGGGGACTGTGATGGACAGAGAATGTGGTCATTCCATACCTGTCCCAATTACCACAGTGAAAAGACAGCCCTTATGCCGCGTGGTTACAATGCAGTCACCGGTGACATGAGAGGCTGGAGCGGAGCACACTGTCATTTATTTCAGTTGCCATATGTTGCATTGGGATTGAATTCATACTGAAATTGCCCACATATGTCCTAAACATTTCTAGGAAGTGAAAAACATAGTATAGGGGTCATCAAGAGAGCTACTCTGTCTCCCCCAAAGATTAGGAAGATGCATTTGAACACTGCGAGAACTTGTCAGTACCCTATGGTCTCTGTGGAAACACAAAGATATAATAGCTACATGTTTTAATTAAATCCCTGGAATCCTCAACAAATGGCACTGCCAGGCTCTGGTCCTTGACCTTTCAAATGACAGAATCTTGATCAGGGGGAAGTAGGTGGTGAATTGCTATTCTGCCACCGTCTTCTACTCTGGGCACTCTTCCATGGGAATTCAGTGTTGTTATAACATAAAAACTGTGATGCAGTAAACCTTCTATTTCCCTGGGAATATTTATTAGGTAAAAGATATGTGAAGGACTGGAGGGATGGCTCAGCAGTTACTGCTCTTGGAGAGGACCTGAGTTTGGTTTGGTTTCCAGCACCCGTGTCGGGTGGGTCATGACAGCTTATAACTTCAACTCCAGGGCATCTGACAGCTTCTGGTCTCTTCAGTCACCTGCATATGCACACATCCATGCAGAAACATATGTGTGATTTTTTTTTTAAAAAAATAACATTAACTAGAAAAATCCCTGTCCCTAAATACAGGCACACATGCACACATCTCTTCAGCCAACTTTTGGAAATTTTATTCATCAACATTTATATTCAGTTAAATTAAGACATGGAAGAATGCTAGAGTAATCCTTCAGAGATTGCTTGCTTGATAACGCAGAGGCTTCCTGATCCTCGGAGCACTTATTCTAACTACTGTTGCTTTTGCTGTGTGCTTGTAAGCCAGACTGTCTCCCCAGGTTCTCAGAGAGATTTGAATGACTTACGTCAGTGATGTTATGAATTTGGGCAGATGAATGGGAGTCTGAGGTCTCAAGCCATATTCCAGTTTGACGACTTTTCCCCTGGGTAGAGGTGATAGAGCTAATTGAGCATGCTCATTAAATCTTAACCATCTGCAAGACACATCCTGCAATTCAAGATGATGGGGCTCTCTGCCAGAAGTAATGATCACTTCTACATCTTTTTTCCTTTTCGTCATTTCCACAGGATAAGTGAGGGATTCCTGACAGAACTCTGTGGAAAATTCACTGGACTAATGTGTGCCCAGTGGAATTCAAATAGACTTGGGGTGTTTCCCCATTTCTATCACCGCCCCCCCCCAGATTCTGATCCAAAGATGGCCAGTTTGTTTTGTTGACTAAGTTTGCTGTGAGCTACTTACCTGTGTGTACTCTAGAGAAAGGTTTCTTCAAAGACCTCAATCGGAGAGCCATTTTTAGCTACTAGCCCTATGTTGTTGGTTTCTTACGCAATAGAGAGTTATCATCAGCACCACACACTGAATACTAGTAATACCTCCATTTTCTACCCTCCCAGTTGTCACATAAAAAACTTCCAGTGTAGACAAGTCTCCCCTGGTGGACAGGAGTGGTGTAAACAGCTCTTCCTGACACGGAATGCTGTAGATTCAAGCCTCCCGTATCTGATCCAGAGGCCGAATCATTCTGGGCCCCTTATTGGGAGAGTGCCAATCAGTTTTTTAAAGGTTAGCTGGGATTATTACCTGATTCAACTCAGCAGGAAAAATCATGCCATGTTGTGTGTGAAGTGACTATAATTTATTAGCTCATTAGTCTGGCCTTGAAATTGCCATTTGGAGCAGTTGCCCAGGCTGACAAACTTTATGGGCCGAGTTGCTCCTTCACAGACTCAAGGTTTTCTCTCGGCTTTTGGATGCTGATTGCTACAGCCCCTGAACTTCCATGGCCTGGTGCACTGACTGATAAGCTGCATCTTCTTGGGCACCTGACTATTTCAGGTCTCTGCACCATTACCTTCCCAGCTGAGGTGGGAGTTCCACTCTAGAAACAGAAGGACAAAGGAGGGTGGGTGGGGAACCGGAAAGGAGAGACAGAGTCTCCCACTGTACATTCTCTCCTTCCTACGCCCTTATTGGAGTGTCTAACCTGTGGCCCCTCAGAGTCCAAAGGGAGGCAGAGTCTGCCTTGGCATCTTTCCCAATGATCCCAATGGCGATAGAGTGAGTGATTTTCGCGAAAGCCACTTCTTGTGGTGCTGTGCTTGAAGGAGAAAGGATAGCAGACTGTCACCATCTAGGAGTCTGCTTCCTGCTTCTCGCAATCAGCATCTATGGCATCAAAAGTCATACCAGCCAATTGAGGAGGTTTTCCATTTCGGGGTATGTCATACACATCCTAACACTGTCATCATTGCTGAAACATGCAAGAGGGGAACATTTCATTTTGGACTTGACGCTCGCCAATAATTTGGAGACTGGGCAGCAGCTCGCCTATCCTGATGGATTTTTATTTGACCAGGTGTTCACTTTGTTGCCTGCTTTGCTCTCTATCAGCAAAGAGCTCCTCCACACGTGGGCTTGCAGGGAGGAGGACCATATGGTGGGCTGTGCCTCCCCTTCAATCAGTGTGCTCACATTTGCACGCCGCCTCTGCTGTGATGGTGGCAGGGAGACTCCTTTCCTACGCGTTGAATCTGCTTGGTGAATGCAGAAGTCGCTTTTTGCCTGTGTTATTTTGTTTCCCTTTATTTTTGGTAAATAAATCAAGAGTACTAGCTTGAGTCATTTATTTGCATACTGAAGTTCCAGGACGTGTTCCAAATTCTACTTCTTCTGTCAATATGAATAAACCTTTTGGGGCTGAATAACACTAATATACAAAGCCTTAAACATTTTTTAAATGGCCGTTGTTTTATTTGTGTGGCAAACTGCTAGCATTTTCTAGACTTTGGAGGAAGAAAGAGCATTTGAGTCTATTTTTGATGTCGTGTCTGAGTCTGTGTTAAAGATAATTTTGTTTCATAAGTAAATTTAAGTTCTTCCTAGATGTAATTTTACTATAAATGTTAGGGCTGTAAATACTTTCTTTTCCATTAGCTTTTTGTATTTTTTTTAAACTGCAATGACTTATGTTCACAAGCAGAGGTTTGTATTGATATCCGCATAAAACCATTTGTCTAAAACTGCCCTGCATTGGAGAAAAACTGACACCTTTAAAATTAAATGCATTGTTAGAGCAATTTACAGTTAATGCAGACAAACTGACTCAAAATAAAGCAGAATTTTAAATAACATAAAGAGTCTTCTGTGTTTTTATCTCAGGAGGTTTGTAGACCCCCTGGGTTCAAATCTGGTTTTGCTGCAAACTTGTGGGTCATCAGAAATAAAGTTATTCACTGCTTGCATATTAATACACCAACTCACAAGTCTGTCTTTTTGGAATTTTCAGAGAAAGTTATAAAGATTTAAGATTCTCTCTTTGTATAGGCAATATTTATATTACAAATATAAGTCTACATACAGTAAAAAAGAGTGAAAGTGGAAATAGGTACAATAATGATTATTATTAAAATACCCAGTTCCGGGGACTTTATTCAAACCTGAATCAGATTTGGGTTGTCTGTATACCCTGTGTAACTGAACAAAAATCAACTCTCCACCAAGACAACTACCTGTTCCTTAAGCTATGAGATGTTTTGTTTGGTATCTCTCCACTTCCCTTATTTAAAATATACCCATTTCAACGCATGCCTAAGAATAGGAACTTTGGCAACTGATTCTGTCCATTGTGAACGTCCTACAGTGTTTAGGCTACAAGCTACTATGTATCCATCCTATACCCAATGCCTCCCTTTGTCCTTTAGTCAACACTTGGCAATCCATATCCTTCAAAAGCCAGAAAAGCTTGAATTGTTTAATTTGTTGAGAATTCTTATATGTATATGATGTGCTTTGGTTGGATCCAACCTCTGCGTCAGCCCTTCCAGTTCTTCCTTTATCCACTCCTACCACACATACATTTTCCCTCCAACTTCGCGTATTCCTTTATATCCACTGAGACCATTGTGTTGCCAGTATGAGCATGGGTGTAGGGCCATCTACTGGAGCGTGAACAGCCTCTCAGGGGTTGCATTCCTAAAGAAAAGTCTCTTCCTCCTCCAGCAGCTGTTGATTGCCAATAATTGCTCTACTATGGATGACACTATATAGGTACCTCCCCTGCCCATACAGGCGTTTTGGCCAGTTTGATCTTGTGTGTAACCTGCTTCCTGGTTGTGTATTTAAGAGTAATCAACAAAGTTATAAATAGGACCTTGGATAGACAAAGCTTTGTTATATGTGTGTGGGCATCTATATAAGAATACCCCCATTCTCTTTTTTGGCACTGGTCACGACCGCACGTTCTTCTCTCTCATCAGCAGACTGTAAACGGCACAGTCATGAGTGGGTTGTTCTCTATGCTCTTGTGTGGTAGGACCTTGAGTGGTGTCTGAGATGCTGTTGATACTCAAGAAATAGTGCAGTGAATGTGTGAGTGATTAAAAGAATGAATGATAGACCTTCAAGAGAACAAATTAAAATTTATGTGGCTCAATGCCTTCTTTACACAGATATGCAAATATGGCCAAGAACAGTCTGCTAAATTGATTGACTGTTTATTCATTACACATTCTTCTTGTTCATCCATCAAATATGTATTAAAGATCCACCATACACCAAGAATAATATCAGTGGATACTGGTACCAGAAGAAAGTAGAGGACTCGCCTTCAGTGAGATCAGTGATCACAGGGAGATACAGTCCAAGGAAAAAATAATGGTGCTGGATATTTTATTCTTTGGGGACAGGGAAAAAATGGGAAACTCTCTGAGGGGTGATGTGAATTGACTACAAAAACAGTAGGAAGAGACAGGAAACAGTGAATCTCAGAAGGCTTAATGACAGGATAGGACATGGCTGTCTTCTAAGTTAAGAACAAAATAATGTTCTGTGCTGCTTAGAGTATGACCTCGGAGCCTGAGTGTCTAGGTACAAATACTGGATCTAGAACTTTAGGTTACTTCTTTTTGTTTTGGGTCCCTTGTATATTAAATGGAAATAATTATAATATATGTTTCATATAGTAGTCTCTAAAGGGATGACTAGGCAAAGTACAGCTCTGCCATCTACCTAACAGCAGCTTGACTGAAGTTATTGACTGTGGTTATTATTGTATGTATATAGACACACACACACACACACACACACACACACACACAATTAGTTACAAGTGGCAGTTTGTCTAGTGACCTTATAACAAAACTGCACTTGAATCTGGCTCTGTGTATACTGAGATGGGTGTAAATCAGGAGGGAAACACTAGAATTTAACTTTGAGAAGAAGGAACTTCCAGGTTACCAAATAGAGCGATGACTTTGAACAGGATAGGAAAAACAAAAATCAAAACAAAAGCAAAGGGCAAACAAACAACAGCGAAAAAGCAGAAGAGGATTGCAGACTTGTTAGAAGATGTGGTTTGTCATTGATTCTGGAGAGGGGAGATGGAAGAAGCATCTGGAGAAATAATTCACAGAGGAGCATAAAAATAGGGGAAAGAACTTGTCTTAGTTAGGGTTTCTATAGCTCTGAAGAGACACCATTACCATGGCAATTCTTACAGAGGAAAACAATTAATTTTTTTATAATTTTTATAATTCTTCTAAAGGAAAATAGTTACAGAGCTCTAGTCCATTAGCATCATAGTGGCAAGCATGGTAGCGTGCAGGTGGACATGGTGCTGGAGAAGTCGCTGAGAGTCCTACGTCTTGCAGAAAACAAAAAATTGTTTGAAGCACTGGGCGGTATCCTGAGCATAGGAAACCTCAAAGCTCAACCCCACATGGCACACTTTCTCCAACAATGTCATGCACACTCCAACAAAGCCACACCTCCTAATAGTGTCACACCCTGTGAGATTATGGGGGCCAATTACATTCAAATTGCTTACCACCGAGCCTCAGGTTCCAAGCTCAGACAACTGTACCTAAGAGAAGTTTTTCCCTTCATATAGAACAGTGATGAGCTTAGGGATCGCATAACATAGCCTACCTGTCTCTGCCTTCACACAGCTCCATGCTGTCATCGCAATCATGTGAGGACTGTACAGGTGCATTGCCGAGAAACTGGGCCTCATTATTTCCTGAGATAATGCTATTCTGCAATACATACACTCTCTTGATGCTGGGGCAACAATGATCCGTCAGTGTCCTGCTGTTAAGTTGTGATGTTCTGTAGGTAAGACCATCTTTCCACCTTTGACTTAAAACAGATTCAGCTTGTGATGGGATGAAGATATAGTCTAACCCCAAGGGATCATAAGCATAGAGAATAGGAAAGCATGTCTACCCATTCCTAAACCTAACATGTAATATGTGCTCAGAATGTAGTTAGCTATTCTAGTTAATAAGCACAGGAGTCAGCTCCTCAGTGAGTTATAACCCACATCCTTTGCTTTACGTCTGTTTCCTCTGGGTATAGGTATTTCCTCATGTTGATCTGACCCTGGTGCCTCCCTGAATCTGCACTTCCTGTTACCTTCATTCCTTCTCATGTCCAACTAGCTTATTTTAGAGAAATGTGTGGTAATAAAGAAAATTGCTCTTTTACATCCATAGTTAGACCTCATGAATAATGATATTTATAACTAATAACCTCCAATGTGAGATAGATACTGGGGAGTAATTTGTTTGGGGATTTTTATGTCATCATAATGAATTTGTTTGTTATTCATTATAATTCTACTTTCAAGGCATAAATCAAAGCTGTTTTATATTCTGGACAGATGCTGTGAATTTCCAGAGGTTTCTTAAGGAAAAGAATTATCATTTATTAATAAAACTCACAATCATTGGGCATTTTAAACATATTTAAATAACATCAATGAAGAGATCACTGCCATGGGTATTTCCCATTCTGAGAGAATGTTGCAAATAGCCATGTTGGTATTTAATAGTTGAGACTTTGATTTGAATTTAAATTGAACGTAGATAAACCTTTTGTTTATCTACTCAACTGAAGTATAACTTTTCCTTAAAAAAAAAGATACTGCTTGGAGAAAAATGAATGCTGCCACCTTTCCCCAGCCACCCTTTCTTATTAGGTACACTGTGGTGTCTTGCCTAGCAAGCACTGATATCCACTGATGCTTTGTAAAGAGATGAAGATGACCAAAGCCAAGAATTTATGTGTTGCTATTTCCTTCAAGTGAAGAGAGCATTTGGTTAGGAGTGTTAAATATCAGGTGATTTCCTGAAAGTCTTCAATTACTATTAAGTATCTTCTCTTACTACAGCCTTCATGAGTATGAAAATCGGGATGCTTACTTAACTCTTATAAGTTATTTTATTAAATATAAAAAAAATTGAGTCAGTAAGGCAGCTCCCTGGAGTGGACTAGTGGATCAAAGCATTCGCTGCCAATCCTGAGGACTTCAATTCCCCAAACCTTCATGGTAGAAGAAGAGAACTGACTCCTACACACACAGACACACAAACACACCGAGAAGACAGAGACATCGACACACAGAGAGAATAAATGTACTGTTTTAAATAAAATATAATAAAAAAGAATGAAGTATCCTTCCCGTATTGATCTGAATGAGAATGTCTCCCATAGGCTCGGGTATTTGAACATTTGGTCCCCAGATGGTGATGCTGTTTGCGGAGGTTTAGGAGAGGCACCTTCCTAGAGGAAGTACGCTGCTTGAAGTTGGCTTTGAGAGACTTTCGCCACTTCCAGGTTCCTTTCTTTGCTTAACCCTGTGGTCAAGATCTAACCTCTCAGCTTCTTGTTCTGCTACCATGTCTCTCCCCACCACCATGGACTCTCATCCTCTGGAGGCATGAACTCCAATAAACTTTCCTCAATAAGTTTCCTTGGTCTCGGTATTTATCATGGCAACAGAAAAGTAACTAGCACAGCACCTAAATACAAAACAATCTACTTCCTTACAATTCTGCAGGGAAGAACATGCTCATGTTTTTCTACTCATTTTCTTGTTTCCATTTCTTTGCCCTTCCAAGCCAACTACAAACTACACAATTGTATTTCAGGTAGACATCATTAGAACTATGCTACAATTAATATTTTAATGCTGAGAAGTTTTTAAGCTTTCTTTCAGAATTCTTCAATGAAATTCTCAGACATGAGTTCTTTCTAGAAGACCTTCAGTCATGACATAACATGAACAAAGCCTCTTAGGTTGTATTAATGCAAAAGCATAGTTGTTACATTATGCTATAAAGAGTGTACAATTATCCAAAGAGCTTTTAAATGACTGCTGCATGGAACACATATGTATTTGGTTACTGACATATGTCTGGGACCAGTCTATCAAGAAGTAGAAATAAATGAGAACTGTTTTACTGCAGTTGCCACGACTAACCCTCCAGAGAGGGGAAACTAACCTTATTTTCTGCACTGTAATTAGCATTGCTAGATTTAGAAGAAGCATAAAATTCTTCGAAATCTAGATGTTCCCTTCAACACCAGAAAAATCAACATAGTAAAAGTTTGAATATACATATTTTAGTTTGGTTGTGAAAGATATATAGAATCCATAAGTGACTTAAGGTTTTAGCTGTAAAAATAATTTGCAAAGCATAAAATTAACTGATTGTAAAAGGTTAGGTGGGTAAATCCTAACAAAGATGAAAAAAATTTTCAAAAGTAATCTAATTTTAGCATATTTTTGTCTGTTTACTTATTTGTTCTGCAGTGTTGACCAGATGATGGCGTCCCACATGCTAGGCAAGTGCTCTACTACTGAGCTCCATCTCAACCTTAATCCAAAAGTTTTTCACATGTAAGACAGTGTGTTCTAAGGAAAAATCTCAGTAGCAAGGGGTGTGGTATTCTAATTTGAAGCACCATTATCATATTTGATATCTGGAATATTGCTGTGCATTTCCGCAGGTGACAGTGAAGCCCTGAAAGCATTACTTTTCTTGGCCTGAGCACGTCTAACTTTGGCACATGATATAGTTTGACAGCTTGAGTCAATTATAAAAATGACCACCGTTTCTTTTGTTTCTAAGTATCCTACCCATGAGCATCTATAATGACAGGTTCTGGAAATTGAGCTGAATCAACAGGTGAGGCAGTGCACCATTGCAGGTTCAACCTCAATGAGCTATGACTGTTCAAGTTAAGACCCTGGTCACTGCAGAGAGGATGCTGCCTCATAATTTAATAATTTCCTGACTTTTGCTCTATACACGAAATTTCATAGTGAGGGCAAAGAGTTGGTCATCCTAATATCTGTATCAATGCTTGAAGACTATGCAGTTTGTATAGTTAAGGCCAAACCATCGTCACTGCAAAATACAGTTGGTCTGGCTTTATAACATAGTGATTCGTTGAGCAAGGAAGCTACTAAGAGGTTTATTCAAAAGCATCAGCAGGAAGTAGTTTAGAAATGCTAGCTAGCGCCACTGCAATTATGACAGCTGAAAATCAGAGTTGACCAAACAGGTCCTTAGGAAGGTACTATCACATTTCTTTTATGCATGTAATGAGCGTGTAACCAACACAATCAGCTTGTGACCTGCTTGAGAAACAAGAATTTGCAACAGAATAAAATGTTTCCCAGCTTAGTTTAGTTTTGCTTATATTTTAATTTATTTCTTATAGAAAGAAAGCTAAGATTCACATGTTAAAAAGAAATAACTTAGAGTGAGCTTTAATGTTTTCTAAGTAGGCAGGCATAGAGGGAAGAAAGGTTGTCAATCAAATCCTCACATAACATTATAATGGGCTTCTAGGGAAAGATGTCATCAGACACAGAATCTATGGAGATTGTCGTAATGGAGTATCCTCCGTGAAGGGACTACTTAGAGATATGTGACCATATATAAAAAATAAATAGGCATATGGGAGATGGCAAGAAATTGGAAGAAACTGAAAGCCTTTAGCTCAAAGTTGGGCATGAAACATGAGGCAAATGAAGCTTAAGCTTTGGAATGTTTCATCTCCCACAGAGCCTCTTCTAATATAAGATATAAGAAAGGCCAGTAATATGCTTCTATGTACATATAGTTTATACAGAATTTACAAACTTAACCACACCAGATTTAAGCTCCATATAACTTAGCTCTGTCTCTGGGAGTTAACTGCCCTGGGGACAAAAGACAAGAAGGGGCATAACCACTTAACTGAGATCATGAAAACTGGAGCTAAGGTCACAAAGGCAGGAAAGAGGTCAAACTGCAGAGATAGTTCCTTAAGAATAGTGGGTCAGAGGCAGGAGAACATGAGGAAATATTCCTGGATCCTCTCCCTCCCCATCTCATTTTCTGGTGTGTTGATGAAACTTCACATTGGATATATCTAACAAGAAGCCAACATGCAAGGGAGCTTGAGTGAGATTGTACTTTGGTCTCCTAAGGACAAAGTAGAAGAGAAAAGGAAGGAAAATTGAGGTGGTGTCAGGGGATATAGGCAAGGAGATGAAAAGTCATTAAAGTCATGAAAACAAATTAACAGGGTGATCTGTTTTCTCATTCAAGAATTATATCATTGCTGTTGTGTATGTGTACATGTGTGCTTGTATGTATATGTGCATGTATGCATGCATACGAGTACAAGTACACGTACATGCCTGTAGAGATCAGAGGCTGGTGTGAGGTGTCTTTCTTAGTAGCTCTGCACCTGACTCTCACTGAAGCTGAAGTTCACTAATTCTGCTAGGTTGATTGTTCAGGGATCGCTACAGATCTACATGTCTGTCTCCCCAGTGCTGTGTTTCCCAGCAGCACCATTGGCCCTGGATTTTATGTAGGTGCAGGGGATCTTAACTCAGGTCCTCATGCTTGCATGGCAAGCACTTTGCCAACAGAGCCATGTCCCAGTCCCTCATTCAGGGCTTTTCCAGATACAATTCCAGCTTCTGAATTTTTCTTTATCTATTACAATGAGCCTATGAGCCGAAGAGGTTCTTATAATGGCGTGTGATATGATTAACGCAATGTACTGCAGCATTTAAAGCTGTGTGTGCTCCCTATATGGGTTTGGACAACAGCCTCAGGCAGAACAATAGCAAAACACATAGTGCATCTGGGTCCAGGATGTCCCCCATGAATAAACTTAGCAAGGAAATATTAGATATGACCCTTGATTGCAATCAAAACCCATTCATCTCCAAAATTCACAGTTGGACCTTATACCTAAACATGCTTTGGTAACTGTTCAAATATTTGCACGTCAGTGATAAACGCATACGATCACGTGACTTGTGCGTGTTTTCTTGGAGATGAGCTTTCTAGTGGGATCGAGGCGGCATCGTTTCTATGAGTAGGTGCTAGGTGAGACACCACAGATATTCAAGTCAATAAGCTGAGGCTGGTTAGACAGGGATGGGTAGTTAGGCTTGAAGATTTTGCACTATCCTCAGACACGGTGTTTAGGAGAGTTTTAGTTGACAACCATCCTTTCCAAAGTCCACTAGAGTTCACTATCTCATCATTGCACAGGCCCTGTTAGTCCCTAAATGGGGTAATAGATACATTTTTTGAAACATATATTTTATTTTCAGCCTAGGTTTTATAAACTATGGTTATATGTCTTTATCTTTGTTTTTAAATCATCTTAACCATTTCCTTTTACTTTTAATCTGAAATGTTTTTTTATTTTGGAGAATTTCATACACTGTATTTCGATTATATTGCTCTTGACTTTTAAGAAAAAAAATCTCTATTATGTGTGGATAGGAAAGAAATCTCTTGATACTGTATTGCATTTTGTTTCCAACTTGTTTATAATATGCATCTCTGGAGTCTTGTGTTCTAGATTTTTCCCTTTCATGGTGACATTCTAGTGTGACTGACCAATGGACAGCTCCTTTCAGACTTCCATGGAGTCTATTTGTGCAGTCCTTTTGTTGAGACGACCCTTTCTGCTCATGGACACTCATTCAGTTTGCACTCAGATTGGCTCAGATTCATCATCCTTCTTTTGGAAACCATTTGCCAGTCTTCTGTACACCTCTGTCTCACTCCTGTCAGGTACCACAACAAAATCTGTACACTTGACTCTACCTACTGGAAAAGGCTTCTGAGGTCAGGGAAGGAATCTAATACTTTACAGTCTCTGGAGTGTGCAGGCTCTGGTTTGTAGTGTGTCATCAATAAGTATTTGTCGAACTGAACAATCGTATAATTGCAAAATTTTTCATGTTCCCCAAAGTAGAAAGCAGTGTGTAATCCTCAAGGTAGCCCTAGTGTCCTAGTTAAAACTTAGCCCAATGTGTAAAATTTAATTATCTCTCTCTGATTAATTGGCTCCTGAGATGACTTCTGGATTTTCCCTATGCTTGGGGTAAAATTAGACCAGTGTCTACTTTTCCACTAAGTTTCCTGAAAGAGTAAGTTGTACTTTTTGCTAAGACTTAGAGGACAGATGAGGTAATATCTTTTATGATGATCATTTCTTATTAAGTGCACAACAGAGAAGGTAGTAATGACACGGCTTTTAACCTTACTAAATCCTCGTGTCAACTGATGTGAACCAAATATGGCTTTTAACTGCAAGAATTTTAACCATGTTCCCCGAAGTCACCATTCTACAGGAAGGTGAATTTGAATCGCGGCCTTCCCGGGTGAGGGCTGGTGCTGGTTCTGTTTTTCCCAGCTGTGGTTCCACGCTGAAACATGGCTCCACCATTATGGCATCACTTTTGCTTTTGTCTACCATTGCTTCCTACTATATACAGCCTGGATTAAGGTTTGGTCCTTCTTTAAACGCCCTCTTGGGTACTGAGAAAATGGCGTGTCATTCGACACATTTATAGAGAGTTGTCTTTGGAGATGCTGTCAGAGAGAAAGGGGCTTTGCTGAAGGTGTGGGCAATAAATGCTAGAGATGGATGAGGTGGGGAATATGTATCTTTTCTTCAGGCAAGAAAACTGATTCTACTGTAGATAAGTGTCTCAGGGAAGATTTATATTTGTTTTCTTGAAGATGTATGGAATATATACCTTTCTAGCTAGCGGATGTAAAATCTACTTTGAGGTTATACCTATGATGAGTCAATTTCCCGATGGAAGGTTTGGGCACTGGACTTTTGCCTGTCTGCCTTTGCAAATACTCAAGTGCTTTATATCTCACTAGACCTCATCTATTTCAGTGGAGAGCGTTTTTTAAATGGGTTTCCATCTCGACTCAGCCACACTTTTAGTGCACAGCGAACGTCATTTGAATAATAGGCCTTATTTCTATGTGCTTTCTCCAGAATTGAGAGCAAGAAAAGAAAACAAGGCAGATTTGTAGGGTGGCTGCAAAGTGAAAAAAAAAAATCTGCATTTGAGTGAGTGATGGCTGTGATTATTTTCAGTCCCTGCCTCTTGTGGATACTTCCCTAGAGTTTTGTGGATGGGAATGGGTGGCTCTTGCCCTTGAATTCACATTAGGCTGTGTCATTGAACCCGGTGGCACTCCATAATATAGATTCTAGGGAAAGAAAACATCTTGAGATTTGCAGAGTCTAAAGAGACCAGACAAAATGGAATCCATTTGCTGAAAATGGTCGGGAGTTTATTTACTGGATTAAGTGTGAAGTGTGTTGATAACAGATGGACCGAGTGATCACATGACATATTTAAATAGTCTAAGGATAACCTCCATGTCCTGGTCAATGTTCCTTCTCTCAATTAATGCCAGTGCTAATTAACTGGCACAAGTGTTCCTAGCCATATGGGGGATGTTGCTGAAAGCCGGCTGGCAGCCTATATCCAGCCTCTACCTGTATGTAATTTAGTCCTGTGCCTAGAGCTTTGGGACTTCCATGATGGAACAGCGCAGCACAGAGAAAGCCCATCGTTATGAACCCCATGTTGTTTCTTTTGTGCACACTTTTCCAAATGTGCTTGAGAAATTAGCAAATATATTGACTTCTTGTGGGAAAGGAAAGCACTGGACTTGGTTCACAACCATTCATAGGAGCATTGAGTTTCTGAATGGTCAGCTGACTGACCTCTATTCTGATTTCCTAATAATGGGCAGCTAGCTCATAAATGATGCTCGCTGGAGCAGAGCTGTACCATTGAGCTATCTGTTTGCCCTGTGACTTGAAAAATGAGGGAGAAAACTAGCTAAGGCAAGCAAAGAGTAGCATAGTTTGAGAGGTAGAGTTTCCATTTGCATCAGGCTGTGGTTCTTACAGGAAGCAGCCATGCTAAGGTAGGAAAAAGAGCAAGGGATTTAGAACTGGATGATTTGTGGGAGGCTCTCACTTTTGATGGCTACCAACCACCCTTTCCATCCTAAGTCCTCCCAAAGCTGTTTTGAAGGAAATTTTGCCTTCAACAATACCTACCAGTGTTCTCCAAGCCAACTCAACTAAGAATATAATTGAAGAATAGATACTATATAGTTTATCATGAACATGGAACACTTGAAGATGGGAGAGGGATTCATAAGAGCTGCTGAGTGACCACAGGCACATCTCTATGCACAGGCCAGTGTGAGTCCATATGTAACGGTAATGTGCTCGGCAAATGCAACTTAAGACATCTCTCCAATGTTTTTAGTAGCCAACGGCTTGCTAAAGAGAAACTTCAGAGGCTCCATTGTCTTTGGAAAATGTGGTACTGAGCCACTCTGTGCCCAAGAGAATTGTCAAATGAGGGGTAGAGTCTTGATTCCCAGAACTGAAGAGACCATAGCATCATGTGGGGATTGTAGTGTCTCCTTGTCCTCGTGACTCTGTTCTTTTCCACCTACCTATTCCATGCAGAAATGGAGGAAAATGGATAAGGATGTTACAGTAGTTCACTGTCTCATTACCTTGACAAAATACCAACCAAAGTAACCTGAAGAAGAAAGAATTTATTCTGATTCACAGTTAAAGTCAGAGAAGTCATGATAAAAGGATCTCGAGGCAACTGGTGACATTACATCTTCAATGGCGAAGCAGAGAGTGATGGATTCTAGCACCCACTGTTGGCACTTCCTCTTTCTTTATTAAGAACATAGCCCACGGAATGGCACTGTCCATGTTAAGGGTGGATCTTTTCACCCAATTAACCTCGTTGTTGTGCCCAGAGGCTAACCCGATTTAGGTAATCCCTCAAAGACATGCCCAGGAACCCGTCTTCAGTGATTCTAGATTTTGTCAAATTGACAATCAATAGCAACCAAATCCCAGATGTTTAAAGTAAGGGGTTGTATTTGTGTATTCCCTACTAAAATCTAAGTCCTTGGAAGGAAACACCAGCGCCTGATTAAGTTTATGCCACTCCTGTGGTGCCTGTAACAGACTTCCTCCTTCATGACATTTGTTGGACAGATGAACGAGATCAAGAGTAAAAGAAAGCAGTCATTCGAAAGCAGAGGTTTGATAGGGAGAGTGAGGTTAAACTCTTGATTGATAATACTTCACGAAGCAAAAGAATGCCCCATATTTCCCAGATTGAAACTCAGCTGAGAGACGTAAAGCGGGAAGGCTCCTCGAGGGGGGACGAGCATTGCGTGGGGAGAATGGCATCCTGCTGCCCTTCCTTGGCTTCCTTATTCCTGAAGGATTTCCCAGTTGGAGCAGGAGCCTATATGGAGCCCAGCACAGCAGGGAAGGAAAAACACATGTAATTTCCCCTGTGCCCACTCTCTGCCTCCTACACGGGCAATTACGTAGCTGCTCTTCAGGAGACTGTTCTAACTTGCTGTCACTTGCCCAGTGTGCAATGGACAGATCAGGAACCTGGGAATAACTGTTTCCACAATGGCCTTGGCAAGAACGTGTGTTCTGCACACAGTGGCTGGGAAGTCACAGGAGCTGCGTTTTGACCCAGTAGCTGTTGGTTTCCTGTCTGCACCATGGCCTATGAATAAGCACGAGGGAGAAGGCATGAGCAAATGTTCTTCAGGAGTCTGTCATAGTTCTCTTAGTCGTGGATGAATACTACTTAGCAGCATTACTTTTGGGCATGCTGGGGAGACTGATCCAACACTTTCAGTCTCTATCCCCTCACCCCACAGATGTGAAAAGAGCCATATCTACTCATCAGGATGAAAGTGAAGACAAAATGAGATCATCCATATCAAGCACTTACTACAGTACTTGGCCAGGCATGGGGTATCTAGGAGATGCTGTTCTTCATATCGGTACTAACTAGGATTTTCGGCATTGTCTTTATTATTAATGGGTCCTGAACCTGTCTTTTCATTAGACTAGACTCCCCCAGAGAAGTGATTGGTCCCAGTTGACCAGTACCAGGAAACTCGGAATGTCGGGTAGAAGGTGTTCTGAGAGAAGGGCTTGTCACATCAAGTACATTATGTACTATAGTAGCCGGAAGCTGATTAGTACAAATTGAGTTTTGCACTGACCTGCCAGGGGCAGGTTGAGCAGTTGGGCTCTGTGAGCTGAATTTGATTGTTAAAACGAGAAATTTGCACTAGAAATGCTGTAGGGATATTCAAAAAGGCCTACCTTGTAGAAGTTAACCACAAGACCTGTACTTTTGTATACAGCCTCGCTTCACGGAAAGATAACTTTCCGTATCTACAATAGACAACGCATATAATTGTGAGGCCATAAGGTTTCAATGAAAGTGCAAACCCCTATCAACTATGGCATCCTGGCTGTCTGAGCATTAAAGTACAATGCATTTCTCACATTCGTGCTGTTGCTGGTGTGGACAGACCAGAACGACCAGTCGTAAAAAGCTGAGAACAATTATGCAGTGTAAATGATACCTGGTCATGGCAACAAATGACTACACTGCTGGTCTATGCATTTAATGTACTGTGCTCTCAGTTGTGACTTCAGACTGTGCTCCTCCCACTTGCCAAAAGTAGCTTAATGTAAAATGGTACTGTGTTGGACAAGGGGTAGCCTTGTGCACCTTGTGCGTATCCTTGTTTTCGGTTGCAACATTTTCTCTTGAGCTTGATTTATTCGCATGTGGTTTTATTCATCGTGGCTCTAGGAATAACACTTTCTCTCACACACACATCCACACACGTGTGGATAAGTGGGGACATGTATGCGTGTATATTTATATCATATAGTGCATGTATAATATAACCATCTATGTTTCAAACAATGATGAAATCGTCTAGCTGTGCGTTTCTCCAAACAAATCTGTGTTTAAACAACACACGGCTGAATATAATTTTTCTCACCTGCCATGAACAAAATATAGGTTCCTGAAAACTACTCCCGGACTTGAAGCTTTAAGGCCAAACTCAAGTCTTAGAGAGCAAGGAAGGCAGAGGAAATAAAAAAATGAAAGCACAGCAGTCTCCTGCGCTGGGAGAGCAGGATTTATTCCTGTCCTCTTTTCTCTCCTGCCTGTCTGGGTTTCTGGATCTCTGCAGTTCTTCCTACTGATATTATTCTACTGTCAAGTTCCTGGCACCCCAGAGTAGGGACGAATTTGTCTCTACTTTCAGCTTGAGCTGGGCTCTGGGAAACCCTAGTCTGGGATTGGCGGTGGCAGCGGCGAGCCTATTGTTCTTTGTGCTGCTGCGGCTTTGCATTTTGGCAATTGTTAAGCCCAGCCCAGCCTGGGCTTGTGGGGAAGACAAAAGTGAGTTTCCCCTTTGTGCCTCCACCAGAGGCTCTCTCTCGCTAAAAAGAACCTGCCCTGACCTGGCTGAGCCTGGTGAAAAGATCTCTTCCAGACCGAGTCAGCATTTGCCCTCACCGTTGAGCAAAACTATTTTTAAATTCTACTGGGAGACCAGATGGGTGCTGTGGGGGAAAGGGGAAGAGGAATACCCAAGATGTGCCCTCAAAGGACTGAAGCTAGCTTCTTTCCTTGCTCTTCCCCTATTCTCTCCTAAAGCACAGAAAGGGACCCAAGGACACCCATTAGAGTTGAGTTGTGGAGGGAGGAGGCTCTTCCAGGGAGGGAGGCAGGGTTCAACTGTCATTCTCTGTTCACCTCCAGCTGCTCTGGGTTTTGCCAGTTCTGAGTCTCCAACCACTTGTGACTCACATTGCAGGTCACATGAAGCTGACCATCATGACATGTTGTGTCACTGGCATTGCAAACACAAACTCAGAAATCAGGTTCTGCTTCTTTTAGTCTTTTGTTCCCTTGTCGAGGCAAGGGGAGCAGATTAGGAATGGTGGATGAGGGTTTATTATTGTTTGATCAGGAGTTTTTGCAAAAACAAATGTGGAGCCATGCAACAATGAAAAGACCCAGGTATAGATAAAGATGCAAAGAGCAGGCTGTGTGCTTGACGTACTGACAACCCTTAAGCTCCCCTGTCCCTCTGTTTCTCAGAGGACATCTTGCCTTCCATTTTGCCCTCCCGTAGGTTAGCTGTATTATTAGAGACTTGCCTTCTCCTGTCTTTCCCATTCTGTCCTCAGGATTGTTCCTTTTGGTCGTGCTCATCAGAGACACTTTGAAGGTGTCTTTTTTTATACATTGCCTTAGCAAATGAGTCTTTGTCTTTTTAGAAGTTATGATGTCCGTAGACTTTTCAGGTAGACTGCAAATTCTTTGGAGGACAGAAACAGTACCTTTCAAACCTTGGCACATATCAAGGGTGTGCATGTTTACGTATTCCTTTGGCTAATCTTTTAAGTAACAATTACATAAATTTGTGCCTGAAAATAAACATACATGCAAAAATTAAAGTAAAATAATTTAAAATCTTTAAAATATTGGTGTTGGTCATTGTAGATATCTATGTTTGGTATAGCTCTTTTTATTCATATATTTCCATGGTGATGATGAATACATCTCCATGATGATGATGATGATGATGATGATGATGGTGATGGGGATGTGTAGGAAGGGAGAGAGAGATTATGTAGTGTGGTACCTAGTAGTGTCCTAGTGATGTGTACTCATTCTCTCCCATGAGGTGCTCATGCTTACTTTAATGAGGAAACTGAAGCTTGGAGGTATGAAATGACTTGCTCAGGATCATATCATTAGTCTGAAATAGGGCATGCTACATACAATGTTTTGCATTTGTTTGTTTGTTTTTTACTCAGCATCATAATAATGCCTTCACTTATTTAAAGGCTGCTAAATAGTGGTTGTGAGTTGTGCATGATGTTCAAAGGCCTAACACTATATTTCCATGTCTCTGAAGAAAGAGCACAACTGTGCTTTTGATCTACTTTTATTTTTTAAAAAAAGTTAATACAAATCTTTGAAAACTTTATACATATGTACAATTCATTTTGGTCATATTCACCCTTACTCATTAACTCTTTCCAGATACTTTCCATGCCATCTTTCTCAATGGTCTCTGAACCTTGGGTTAGGGGTGAAGACTGTTTTTATATTCATGGATGTGCTACAGCTAACTTTCCAAATCTCCTCTTGATAGACATTGAGGTTGTTTCATTTGTCAATTACTACCTGCAATATCATATGAACATTCCCTACAAATATCTTTGAGACATTCAAGTTCTTTTATTTAGAGTTAATTCCTTAATAAATTGGGACCAGCATGAGCATCTTTATACACATCATTAAGTTTATGTTAATAAATTAATTTCTAGAAAATTAGTACATATTTACACTCATGAGTGCCAATTTCTCCAAGCCAGAGTAATGCTCTATGGATACTACTGCCTTAAACCATTGATTTGATAGGCAAGTGATTTAGGCATTTAGTGCATTTACAATTAAAACGAGCAGAGTTTTAGCTAAATTTTGGCTGCTAGGTTAAGAATGAATTTCCTTATTTCAGAATGGACCAAACTGGGGTTAACTAAGAAGCTGATTCAGTGAGTATTTGTTGGACCGAGCACTAGACTAGGGAATAGTTCCTACTCCCAAAGATTTCTCAGTCTAGGGATGAGCCAACACAGAGAAGCTCCAATTATTCCTGCAACCGAAATAACGCCTTCAATTCAAATTGTACTTACATTTATTCCATTAGCAATTCGCAAAGTGCCTCCTTAGACTGTCTACATGACTTTTCATGCTGAAGAAAATGGTGAAGATTGCTTCGGGTATTTTTTGTAGTGCTAAAATTTATTTAACATGAAATTTAGAGACCTACAGAGATGGAGAGGTTATTGGTGCATGAAGGAGCCTACACTTCAAACAGAAATTGTTTATGTAAATATTGAACTCTGAACAGATCTTTCCAGAGGAAACCTGCCTTTGTGAGTTCACAGATGCCAAATGGGAGGTGATTATGAAAGAATTATGAATTCCAAGATGTAGTTTTACATGTGCCTAAGTTTAGATTCCCAGAGGGACCAATTTACTAATACCAAGTGGATGAGGGCTAAATGGGATATGGTAAAAACAGAGAGGTGCATATTCAGTAAGTGAAGAAGTGCATTTTAAATAAATAACAGTAATGCTGGCATTTCAACCATTGGGGTTTGTCCTAAACTCTGAACTGGGTTGATCGTTGTATACTGGACAGAAGAAATGCCGAGGGCATTGGCAGCAAAATCCATGTTTTGTTCCGTCTTCAATCTGACCATGGAGAACTGGTAGGAAACAGGGGATTGTTTAGATAAAATAAAAATCAAATTATCAATATTAAGTCTTTTCCCAGAGGGACATTTTCGTGTTTCTTTGGTAAATTCAGTATTTATTCTGCTGCTGTCTGATGCCTTCTTGAATATGTCCTGAATGAATGACTGGGTGTGGGCGGGGATATTTGAGAAAATGCTTTGATTGGCATGACTAGAAGGAAGTTGGACAACCATGAGGCTACCTTCTTCTTTATCCTTTGCTTTTGTAGCTGTGCATTCTTCTCTGCACATGGAAATCCTCTGTTCTCTCATTTCATGTAATGCTCCCGTTGTGTGTTGTTGATTTTGAGGGCTAAAGACGGCTCAGCCTAAAGCAGGGAGGACAAAGAGCTCTGGCCAACCTCTGAAATGATGGTGGACTTTAAGTCTCCAAATCCAATTAAAATCTTTCCTAGTAGTGCAGGTAAGCAGGGAAGGGGAAGATATTACAGCCATTCTTTATAATGGAATCGTAGCGGTGGGCAATGCTGTGGCTGGGTTTTTGTAGTGAGTTTCTTAAGTGACAGTATCCAACAAGGACCCAGGGAAATAACCCACGGAAGGATGGATGGGTGTGGGGTCCACTTAGTGGTGACACTGTGCCCTGGGACTGTGCACGA
Organism: Myodes glareolus; assembly: GCF_982192425.1. Lineage (NCBI taxonomy): Eukaryota > Metazoa > Chordata > Mammalia > Rodentia > Cricetidae > Myodes > Myodes glareolus. The sequence continues at coordinate 54,931,560 of NC_142033.1, forward strand.
CTCCCATAAAGTTAAAGCAGCTGTGAATCACAATACCTGCTCCAGAAGGCAACCGCACATGCCCTCTGACACAGAAATCCGTCACCAGAGTCACTCTCTCTCCCGGTAGGAATTTATGTGAAATGAGACCTGTGTCCTAGTCTATAAGGTTTGTAAGTTCCTTTAGGACCAAAGTTAAAGGCAGGCCAGGATTTCCATTTTTGAGAAGGTCTGGAAATTCTTTATTTGTTTATTTGCTTGTTTGTTGAGTCGGTGTCTTATCTGATCCAATCTGAAGGCTGCCGTGCTCTAAAGCAGTGGTTCTCCCCTGGCCTGATGCTGTGACCTTTTAACACAGTTCTTCATGTTGTGGGGGCCCCAAGCATAAAATTATTTTTGTTGCTGCTTTGTAACAGTCATTTTGCTAGTGTTATGAATTGCAATATGATTATCTGATATGCAGGATGTCTGATATGCGAACCCTCTGAAAGGGTCACACGACCCCTAAAGAGTCAAGAGAACCACTGCTCTAAGGTGTATGTTGAATTTTATCCTCCCTCTTACAGAGCAGTACATTCAGTCTCTCTTGTATATAAGCACTAAAAACAATTGCTTTTAGTGATTCGGAATTCTGCTTTTTGAAAAACTTCAATTCACTACAATTGTATATATTGGGTTTGTCTGAGTGTGGGTGTGTATGTGGAAGTCAAAGGGCAGCTTTGTGGAATTGTTTATCTTTGTTCACCCATGTGTGGGGTCTGGGGATGGAAATCAGGACCAAACCCAGGTCATCAGACTTGGGCATCAAGCTAAGCAATCGCACTCACCCAGCATCTGATGTTTCTGAGGCCTCTGTTTAACAAACATTAGTATGGGGTATCTGTAGGAAGTTACATTTTAGCCTGTGGATTGCAGAAACATCTTTATATTTGGAGCTTCAAAGTTTATCTGTTTCCTACTGTGCCATAGGGTCTGCAGGGGAGTGATCTTAAGCCAGGATATTTAAGTAGCAAGCAAACAAGAAAGGCCTGGGAAATTTAGAATTGAGTCATCTAAGCTGCCTCTGTGAGGCCTGGGGCTATGTTGTCGAAAAGCTCAGAGAAAGAGGGTTGCCCATCCCAGCTAACTACACACATTGCAACAGCTGAGGGTTTCACTTTCTTCTTTGTGGGTGCCATGTTGTGACATGATGCTTCTGTCGTTGGCCATTCAGCTGCAATGCGTACAGTGTTATCATAAGCAAGTTGAGTCGGTGAAGGCCAGAGGTTCCTTGCCTTTGTTTTTTAATGAGAGAGAGCCATAGCTGTAGCGTTTTCTCAGTTGGAAATTTAGACTTTCTCTTTTTTGACAATAGCCTATTGAGGTCACATTAAAAAAGATCCTATTCCTTTTCTAAGACTTCAGTGGAATGCCACCTCCTTCTGGAGTATGGCAGAAGCTGGTGGTGGGACCGGCACATTCTCGTCCACATTCCTGTGGCTCCCGTGGAAGTTTGAAGCTAGCTGTAGAAGGAAGCAGTAAGCTTGCAGGGGCTCATTTGCTCATACCTCTTGAGTACCTCATGACAGAGAAGGTATTTCTTTCACCTTTGTAGATAAATAGATGAGTGGTAGACTCATTATTAAATGAAGAACAACTCAAGCAATTTGCGTAGGCTTTCTTAAATTGCTGATTATATTTTAGCAATTTAGATGTATGGGAGTGGTTGGGAACTTGGAGTTCTAGAGGAGATTCTAGGAATTGTACAAGGTTATATATTTTTGAATCCTCGAAGTATTTGTGTGAATGCGTGTGTGTGTGTGAGAGAGAGAGAGAGAGACAGAGACAGAGACAGAGACAGAGACAGAGAGACAGACAGACAGAGAGAGAGAGAGAGAGAGAGAGAGAAAGAGAGAGAGAGAATAGAGTAAACTGATGAGGTGTGCTCCCCATGATCAAACTATGCTATTATATTTTCAGCTGTGGGATTCATCATAGTTGCTTATGGGGGCACTGTTACTCACGACCTGGAAAGATTCCTGATGCCTCACTCAGTGACATTTATTAGTGAGATACCTCTAACCCTTTCCCTGCCACCAATTTTCAGTTGAGGTAGAAATCCCTTCCCAAAAGACAGAGAGGAACTCCAAGTGCATTGAATCCCGAGGCCTCAGTTGCTTCTGCAATGTGTTTTAGATCCTTACAAGGCCCATGTTTAGAAATAAAATGTAGCTGCTATTATCTTCTGAGTGTTCTTTGACCTAGGGGCGAGAAGGTGAGCTGCACATTCCAGAGGGTGCTTGGTGCCGTGGAACATGATTGTTGCCCATCTGTCAGCGCATTAGTCTTTAATTTGGGCTGAGCCAATTCAGTATTTCAAAACAAACAAACATTTTGAGACAGCACTGAAAAATGTCATTATGAATTTTAATATGTTTACTATGCTTTATTTTGGAAGATTTTGATATGCAAAGTTCCTATTGAAATGCAGAGGAGGTTGCCACCATTGATTTGAGTACTAAAAATAAGACGTAGTCATGTTCTTCTTTGCTTTTTTTTTTCTTTCTTCCCTTTCTCCTTATTTGAGTAATTGTACGGTAGAGAGCTAAATGACAAGGAAAACAGAATGCTAAAAAGCAACACTGGGTAAGCTGCCCAGGCCGGGCAATCATCACCATGGACCCCATCCAGCCCAAAATAGCCTCACTGAGCATCTCAGGAAGCGCAGCTGTGGAGGCTTCTCCTGACACCAGGGGGGCACCCGACGGGCAGCCACAAGACACCTTCCAGCCACCAAAGGCTGATGTTTGCTGGGCAGTAGACACAGTGTCTCCTGGTACCCCTTTCTTCCCCAGTGTGACTGCTAATGTCCTAATGGGATGGATGACTTACTTCCCTGCCTTTGTTCACTCTGATATTTGTTTCATCCTCCGATTCTTGCCTAAGCTTCCTTCTTTTCTCCCAGGTCCCCATCTTTTCAAAGGGGCTACCATGCTGCCTCCCCATGGGACAGTATTCTCCTCTCTTTAATGTTCTTGCCTTCCCATGTATCTCCGTCTTCAAGAAGGCCTGTCGAGCTATAAGCAGAGTCTGCCATTCTCTTCTCCTCACTTCCTTAGCATTGCAGACTTCAGCCCATCTTGGAGAACCTCCATAGCGAGTTTCTTGAAGGTATGTTTTTAGATGAATGCCATCATCACATACACTAAGAAAATAATCACATGACACAGGGGCCATTAAAAGAATGCCTGGCACATCATGCAAAGGACAATCTCTTCTAAATGAAAATGTGTACTTTGAGGTCTGTGCTTTTCAATAGTGGCATTTCAAGGTACCTCAGACGGTCTCTAATAGCTCCTTATTGGGATACTCAAATATGCTGAAATGAAATCCGATGTAAGATTCAAAAACTAGACTAAGCAAACAAACAAACAAGCAAAATCCCCTAATTTCTGCAGGTATTTCTGTCTCCAATTCTTCCACTTCCTCTGTGCATTCATTTTTTTCCCTTTCAATGTCTCTAGAGCCTTGAGTCTGGATCTCACAGGACGCAGCTTAGTTGTTTCAAACTTCCCATGTGACCATAACAGATAGTTTCTCTTGGACCAGCCGCGGAGCCCAGTTGTGCTTGTGCATATTATTCTGACTTTGCAAAGTCCTGTTGAGATGAATGGGATGTTTGTCAAGGGACTTCCCTCTGGGACAGGGTGCAAGGGGACAGATCCTCACTAATGAGAAGATGGACAATTGAATAGGCTGTGATGAAGAGGCAGGAAATAGCAGCATCTTCTAGTTCTCTTCTTCCTCATGGGCAAGTGAGAGGCAGAAAGGTTGTTTCTGTCCACAGCTGTTGACTCCTCCACACTTGCAGGATGGGTGAGAATAATAGCCCACCAGTAGAACTGTGTTCACGGATTGATAAGTCAGTTGACAATACCTTCCTACCGCTCTAGAAGAAGAGAACTTCTTAAGGATAGGCAGAAATGTTATTCATTTTCATAGGACACATTGTTAACGGAAGTCAGTAGCATCTCTGTCTTGGGAAATTTTTTTTTCTAGTGAAGAGAAGGAGGGATTTCTGGAATCGGAATAAGGACTCTTGGGTCTGATCTACACTTCTCCCTCTGGCTTAGGACCAAGTTTTGCTTTAAGCAGAAGTGATGGAATTTTATGCCCCAATTTCCTGACGTAGAACAGGGATAGTGGCACGTTTAAGGCATCTGCACGTGCGGCATGGGAGTATTTTGAAGATTAATCAGTGTCTTATGTTAGTGGGAGAAAAACATTAAATAAATGAAACATGGATTTCACTTGTAAAAGTACCGCAGAGACAGCGAAGGTAAAATAAATCAGGAGAAGCTGGAGCTACACGGGGACCACAGGGGTATTTAAATCATCTTATAGAATCTCATATTATCATTCATGGTCTCCTTGCTCTCCTCTCTCTCTCCCGACCTCCTTACTCTTCATCCCTCTCTCTCTTGCCCCCCTCCCCCCTTGTAAAGGAGACGTGGTTGGTAAAGTCACACAATAAAATCAGCCTTGATGTTTACGGTTTATTGCCATAACAACTGTCTGTCATTACATCCATCCTGGTTTCTGATCTTTTTAGTAGCTTTGTGCAGATGATCCTCCTCAGTTTCAGGCATTGTTAGAAGTTCATTCCTGATGACTTGGTGGTTTTCCCTGTTTGGACACTAAACCTACTCCTTAGTTAATTTTTACATAATGTCTTGCCTGCTTTGGCTGCGTTCTTTTGTTTTCCTCTCCCTCTTTGGACCGTTATGCTGCCGAGCAGGACACGAGCCACACTGTCTGGCCTGTGCTCTGCCACTGCTCAACATACCTGCATAAAGCATTGTTAATAACCATGTGTGCTTCCTACAAGTTCTCCTTTGTCTGTTTCACTCACTATGTGGCCCAGTATCATCCGAAATTTTCGATGAAGAATTTTAGACATAATTCATAATTTTAAATGTTGTGTGATACAGAATAGCATCCAAACTTTTGTGAACTCTTTTCTAAACCCGAGAAACCAGAGAAGGGCATGGTTCACCCCTTATCCCGTGTATCATACTATATATCCTGCCTGGCTTCTAGGCACCTAGCCATCTTAGTTATCGGGTCTTTTGGAATAATAATGCTTGCATATAGAGTTTGATATTATCTATAGTTCAGATAGCTACTAGGGTCATAGAGTATATCCTTCACTGATGAGAAGGAAGCTGTCAGTATGTAGGATGTCTGGGGACTAGGCAGAAAGTAGCTCACAATAGTACTTAGTACATAGGAACTGCTCAGTGCCTAGCTGCTGTTAGTACATCATAGAGTCATTTGGGTGGATCAGCTGTATTTATAGGCTTTGTGATGATATCAGCTTATTTAAAATTAAGCAAAATTTATTAAACTTCTTTCTGGATGTGGACATGAATTAATATGCAGTAGAGTCAATACTTCATATTTTCTAAATTGAACAGATGTGCAAGCGATCTTACATATTAAGAAGAGAATGTACGACTATTTGTTTTATTGTCATTTTGCAAAACTAAAGCCGAAGGACTGCTTGTATATAGGGTTGATATATAGATGCATATCTGCTTTGTATTTATCTTTTTCAAGTCTGTGTCTCTTTTTTACCCTAGGGCATCAGTTAAAGAAGCAAAATAGTTGTGAACATGAGCTTCTTTGAACTCAGGCAACTGTAAATTTATTTTATTGTATTTTTTATTATTTAGTTAGTTAGTTGGTTAGTTAGTAAGTTAGTTCGAGACAGGGTTTTTCTATGTAGCTCTGGCTGTCCTGGACTTCTCTGTGCAGATCAGACTGGCCTTGAACTCAGAGATTTTTCTGCCAGTCTCTGCCTCTGCCTCCCAAAGGCCGAGGGCATCAGTAAAGGTGTGAACCACTAGGTATGACTGAGCCTGAATTCTTATTCTGTGGCTTACCAGAAGTTCTATAGACAAATAAATAACACAAATTCTTGTTGTTCATGGTTTCTATCATCTGTAAGACAGAGACATGAATGTCATCCATGGTTTATCCTTATGATCAAAAGAGATACTTCATGTAAACAATCTTGACACCCAAAAGAAGGGAAGAAGTGTTCTATACCAAAAGCCGCATTGCCCATCACAGGAGGGAGAGTATTCACACAACAATCGCAGTACAAGGTTCTGCTGGAGCAGTGTGGTAAATGGTCCTGATCTAGACACTGACAGCTGCAAATGTGCTATTGTGATGATCCAGCCAGGAAAGGAACCTGTGATCTGAAGTACATGGCAGATTGTTCTGTCTCTGCTCAGAATGTCAGCAGACACGAAAGTCCAAATTAGTATACTGCATACGATCTTGTACCTTGTCCCTCTTTAATGTCACTAATATGTGTTAGAAAGGTTTTCTTGAATGTGTATCTTATTATGCAATGAACAAGTCTATGCCTTACGAAACTTAGTAGGGGAAAGAGTAGACGTAATCTTTTCTTGCTCGATGTCCTGGTTGCCAGGGCTCAATCTGGCGAACCCCACCTGCCAGGCACGAGGGTATTGTAGGCTGGTTTTGCAGGAGGTGGCACCAGGACACCAGTAGTATTTTGCAAGCAGGATCCTTGGCTTAGCCTGTGGAGCAGAGAATGTGATCCCCAGCTGGGAGCCAAACCACAAGCATGTGAGCCGAGCCTCGAGCTTGGTCGTTACCCAAGTACATGTAGGGGAGTGGAAAAGACAGGGAACCTTTGTGAAACTCTGCCGCTCACATGCAGAGAGCTTAAGGCCAGGTCCCGTGAGATCTTCCACCTTAGTCCAAAGGAGGAAATGCAGTGGTAGCTGTTTCTCGTTGACCTGGAATCTTCTCCATTAAAGCCTGATCCTCCACTTCCTAGAATCCCAGTCTTGGGCAACCCACTTTAACTAGATGAGCTTCAAACTCTTTAGTTTGAAACTCCTAATAAATGTCTGCCTAGGTCATGGTATCTAGCCAAGATTTGTTGTCTAGTCAGTGTATGTAACAAATCTCACCAATATGATCAACTTCTCCAGTGAGGCCACACATTCACTTCTGTTTCTTAGGATTCTGACTAGTCCTCAGAGACCACTGCTAGCAGGAAGTCAAAGTCTTCTTTCCTGAAGTCAGATCAGGGTCAAAGCTGTTTAAGATAAGTAATGGTTGATTTTCATAAGATGACTCCATATGGTTTTCATTTTTAGTTGTATGTGTACATATGCATGTGTGTGTGTGGACATGTGTGCATGTGGCGGTCAGAGGCCGATGTTGGGTGTCTTCCGTTGCTCTCCACCTTAGTTTTTGAGACAGAGTCTGTCACTGAAGTTATTCAGTGACACTTACTGGTCAGCAAGCCCACGGGATCCTCCTGTTTCTGTCTTCCTAGCAGCAGGCTTACAGAAGAGCTGCCGTGCCTGACAGTCTACAGATGCTGAGGCTCAAACTGAGGGCCTCAAGCTTGCAAGTTAAGTGCTTTACTGACTCAGCCATCTCCCAGCCGTTTATTGGTTGGGTTCTGTTTGGATATCAAGCTGAGGCCTGGAAGTATGTACCATGTCATTGATCAATAGATAGTGCAGCCTCAGGTACTGTGTCACCACTGAACACTGATCCTGCATCGTGCAGCACACACTGGTTCCCGTCCTGTGTTGCTACAACCTCTCCACAGATCCAATGGTGTCCCTTTTCTTGGGCACCATGTTATCCTTTCTCTGATCACCATTAGTATCCCCAAATCCCTATGCCCAGACAAAGTAGCATCCAGCCTTCCTCTTGTCACCCACGGATGTTCCCACACTTCTTCCAAATCCTTTCGTGCAGCTTTCTTAGTAGAGACTGCTCCAACTATCAATAGGATTCTGATACCCCTGGTCAACAAATGCCACCTTTCAGATTTTCTTTCCATGGGTCTTCTCACACATCATTCAATCTGCTCATCTCTCCCCCGTGTACAGTATTCCACGTTGAGAGACACTCTACAACACAGGGCACGCTACTTCTTTTTCTGGTGAAACTGGTTCTGTGGGCTTCAGAGTCATCTAAGTCAAGGCTTGTGTTGCCCACTCCCAGCATATGACTGGCTGGCAGTGCTGATACCCCAGGGTACATGAATGACTAACTAGTCCATATGGCAATATGGACTTCTAAGCTAAAAGACTCCATGGAAAATAAGCTGTTATGAATGTCATGCAATGGTCAGAGATGATTAATGCATGCGATGTAAAGAAAGGGTAACACTCGCACACTTAGATAATCATAAGCTGTCTGAAACGCTGTACCCTGTAGCATCTCACAGCAGGCCAGGGTGGGAGGCTACTTTCCGGAACGTTAAATCACAGTTCTTTTCATTCTCTCACTCATTTTCACATTAGTTTCTCTAGTCTCAGCTCCACGAGCACCAAGTCAGACTGCAGTGTGCAGGAGGTGACCCAACCCAGCAGTGGGAAGGGGAATCTGCAGCTAGTCCTGAAGGCTAAGTAAAAAGAATGGCGTTCATAGCTTGAGGGATATGGGGCACACATACCCTGTTCTTCTCAATAGATCCTCAACACACACACCGTTCTTTTTAAGTTGGGTGGAAGAAGAGGCTGAGGGGGATGAGGGGCTTTGAGGAAATCCCTGTCTTGCCCACCATCCTCATTCACGATTGCTTCCTGCCCTAGCATTCTGCTTGTCTATTAGAAAGAGAATGGTCCCCACTTGACAAAACGTGCACACAGCTTTTAGACATTTTGGCACCAGAATAATTGGGAAGACACTCCAGGCAGTGGCTCCACTCCATCCCTCTGAGCCTCTCTCTCTGGGGTTTCCTCATTTTGATCCCATTAGAGGCACTGCTTGAGGAAGGGTCTGCCAACCTGGCCAATAGAAGCATCTCTCTTCTTTAAGCTCCCATCTCATGCTAGCATCTCAGAGATACTGAGACTAGCCCCGAGGCCCATGGACTGGTGACATTCTCTTAGAGCCATTAGCTCTGGCTCCTGTCAGGGAAGCTGGAGATCACACAGTGCCTCAGACTCAGGGGGGCATGGCATCAAGCAAATTTCTACTGGACTCTTTGCTACTGGAATCCCCTCTTCTTAAGCTCCCTGGGATACTCATCTTCCTATCTCTGGTAACTGACTTGCTAATGAATATAATATTTATTTGTAATTAAAAAATAATTTTCTAAAAATATTCTTCTTTATTAAAATTAACTAGTTCCCTTTTTTTTCATTCCCTGCTTTGCAAACAAACATTTTCTGTAATTCACTGCTGTCTGTCTCTGTAGTTGCTGCTTTTATCTCTGTATGTGTATGTGTCGTGAATTTTCTTCTTCTTCTTTATAAACCATCTGTCATTCTTTCTTAAAGACTGTATTAGCCAAAGCCCTAGGTTTATGTCTCTTTCTGCTGCTTACTGGCCATGTGATCCTAGGAAAGTCACTGCCTGTTTCTGGACTTCAATCTTTGAGCCAAGAGAAGTGGTATCACCTCCCATAGGTAGGAGAATACACAGGGAAATTCTCATCACGTGAGTTGACCTTGGTCCCATGGAGACATCCTGCTCTGACCCTGGTCTTCTGTACTTAGATTCTCTTGGAAATCTTCTAATCTCTTGGCAACTGCCTCCAGTTTTTATTAATGTATCTGGATAGCGTGGCACTGCTTAAGATTTTCATTTGTGGATGGCATGACTAGATTGCCTCCTTTTTCTCTCTTTGCCTTCTGCCTGTGCTTTTGTGACGAGTCATTATTCGCTCTGTATCAGCCACGCACCTGACTTTGTTCTCAGTGACTCCTTGGAAGAATTTGACAGTTGCGTCTTGTTTGCCCCGTTTTGCGCCAGGATACTCGAGCTCTGTAAGGTGAGGTCACATGCTAATAAGTGGTGCAGCCAGACATTGTACCTGGATATATCTCTCAGTAAAGACCATCATAGCGCCCACGGCCTCCCCGCGCCTACCACTTGCTGGCCACTTAGCACGCACCACCTCTTTTTATCTCCCTAACAGTCTTGTAAATTAAGTATTATTTTTTTTTCTATTTTACTGCAGAGGATGAAGCTTAGAAAAAGATGTTAGGTAAGTCCGCCAGGGGCACAGAGCCAATAAATGTTCTCAAATTCAATGTCAGATGACTTCCGTCCACTTCCTTTCTGCTCTGTGCTTTGTGAATGAACTAGTCAGTGAGTTGAATGGGTCACCTTCCTTCCTTACTCTTTCCTTCTAGTCTTTGCTTCCTTTAAAATATGGGAGTCTACAGATTAAAAATCTAAAACATATTGCAGGTTTTTAAAACATGGTGGTGGTGGGAGCCGGGGTGTGAGGCATGGGGGGGGGGTACAAAAAAGGCCACTACAACCGAAGCCAGTCCAGAATAACCTTCCACCCAGAGTGATTGCTCCCCCCGCCCCGCCTTTCCTGCCCTTGCCTTGTGTCCTCTTAGCCAAGAGTCACATTCTTTCTTTCCCTCTTCCAGCACAAACTCCCTTTGGGGGTCCGAGTTTCCCTACTGGGTCACTTGGCATAATGTGCTACACACGCATTTGCAAAACTAATCAAGTGTGGAAGGGACACAGAGTCCCAGCACTTCAAAGTGGCTGCCACCACAGCTGCAGGTCCTTCCCTGCTGGCACCAGAGGTGTGGGTGTGCAGGTGACTCCCCGTAACTCAGTCTTAGTTGCCTCTCCCTGGGACTGTGGAGCAACAGAGGCCCTAGCAACGGAAAATGCCACCGGGTGGCATGTGCCGGCTGCCTCTGGGAGCCTTGCGTTCTAAGCCAAAGTTCAGCTGAAGGGCAGTCGCCGTGCCAGCGAGTCATGCGGCTCTCATGTTGGTTAGTGTGTCACTTTGAACAGTTCTTATCTGATATTATTATGACTAACCCAGTGCTGACAGCATGGGAAAGATTATAGGGACCATGTGATGGTTATTGAAGACATCGCTGACTGAACAGGACTGCTTAAATTAACCCATTCTTTCCCAGGTCATAATTCTATAGCAATTTGCCTCCTTGAGGGCCTGGGTAAAAAAAAGAAAGGGTAGAGAATCAGAAAAGTTCCTTGAATCCTGAAGGGCCCTACAGGTTCCCATTTGGGTGACCTTTGGGCCATACTTTATTTTGTCCCATAGCTTGAGTAGAATATGGGTTTTGTTGTTTTGTTTTATTTTACTGTCGATTAAAAAAAAAAAAACCCATGGTCTTAAAATTGTTCATATTTCCAAATCTTTCCTTTCTTCTGCCTTGCACTGCTAAAATGCTATGCCTTTGTAGTAGTTAAGGTTGATCTTTATGATACCAGAGAACTGAATGGAAGTCCTAGGCAAAGAAATAGTCCTGCAGCCTTGTACCTAAATGTCAGCCCTGAGAGGGCGTTACTCCCACCGGATGACTGACGTCTTGGATGGTGCAAAAGACACACAGGAGCTTCTGTTATTTATTATTTAGAGGTCGCCCTGAGTGCATCCGCAAAAGCACAGTGGTCGGCAGTTCAGCAAGGGCTGTGCCATCAAAAATCACAATCACAGTCACTCACCGGACAGAGAAGGCTGTTGCTGTGCTTGAAGCTAGGTGCAACAATATGAATGGTCTTTACGTCTGTGTGAAAAGAAACTTCAGATCTGGTTTGAAGCCACGGAAGTAAATAAAGCAGGGTGTCTGGGTGAAAGTTCTGATGTTATCCTTGGAAGCCATGCCGGATGCTAACACATGAATAGAGTGCCCTGGAATGGCAGACAGTCGACTGGTGTACTGGTGAAGGGTGTTACACAGCAGCCATGGTGCCAATGTTTCTTTGATGAGCTTGGGGCCCCTTTAACACTCGGTTATAAAGTGGAACAATACTAATACCTTCCTCATAGGGCTATTAAAAAGATTTAATGGGAAGAGCCTTGTAAAGACTTAGTCTAGGGCAAACGGGTGCTTAGTGAAAGGTGTCAGGTGTTATTCTCCTCATTATTCCTGTTATTGTTATTATCTCTAGGAAAATGCGCCATAGAAGCAGGCAGCAAAATGTGAATACTTGATTGAAATGTTGTCATTTCCAGAAGGATTCAACCTTGGGGCTGTCTCAACCTTTTTCCGTTGACAGCAAAGCCGGTCCAAGCCTTGGCCCTTCCCCACACTGAGTGCAGTATTTCCTGTCTACAAATACCTGGTACTAAACCTGTCATTGGTATCTAGCTGGGTTCATGGGCTGAAGTGGAAGGACATGCTTCCCTCTAGCAAAAAATGAGTTGAGAGATCAGGGGTAACCTTGGCTTCACGCCTGTTGTCTTGTGCTTTTCCCTGTTTGACACAACACTTAATTCAGTTTGGGTATTGTCTCTACTCATATATCTAGTCAGACTAGTTGAGTGCACAGAACTATTTTGCTGCCTCAGTTTCTCCACCAGAAGTAGCATTTTCCCACCTAAGGAAATTCTGTTAAATACATACAATAACAATAATCCAAGTATCCTAAGTCAGATAAATCAGAATAGGGTTACTCTTTAGCTGAGTCTCATTATAGCATAATCAGGTATCAAAATACACAAACAGGAGTGGGTCACGTAGCTTCTGGGGAGGTTTTCTGAGTGTCCACCTACAATGTCATAGTGTCATATACTCTTGGAACATCTTTGACTGCCTCAATGTCCAGGAAATAAACGATTCATCTTTGCCATAGCATAGTCCCTAGCCACATTGCTTGGGTGTTTGTTTCTGTACTGGTTATTATTCTTACAAATGTTTTGGTAGAGAGAACGCAAGTCTGTTCCACGAGTTGGAAGTAAAGTGTTAGAACGTGCTTTTCAGTTGAGGTATGAGCGGTATAATTGGAAGGCTTGGGCTAGGTTAAGATTCCATGTCTTTTGGTTTTTGTGGTCTTACATATGTTATTCTCGATGGTTTAGTTTGTATAGATGGGGGCTTAGTATTGCCCAGACCCCCACACTAGCAGAAGCTGATGTGAGGATAAATTAATTCAGACACGTAAAACAATGAGGACAGTGTTTCAACATGACAGGTTCAGAAAGGATTGCTTATGTATATTATTAGAACGTTGGGTTAAACTCAAGCTCAAATTAGATTGGTTTCAAGAAAAGGTGAAACAGATCCAATTACCCTCTTCTCTTACTGCAAAACAAAACAAAGCAGAAGGCAGAAACAAAGGAGGCATGTGCTTCCTTTTATAAAAAGTATGTCAAGAGGAGGATTTGATTTTACTGACATGATATCATAGATCTTTAAAATACCTATGTGTGAGATGTATGTGGCATGTTTTTAATGAGACACAGCATGCACTGAATAGCTCTTAACTACCATGTGTGTGGAAGGTATTCAGATGAATAACAGAGAGAAATTCTGCTGTTGATGAGTTCATGTGTATGGGGGGACAGAGAGCTGGACCGATGGCTCTAACACGGTGGGCAGCAGTGGACCACAACATCTGGCGCCCAAAGAACTCTGAGTGGCAGCAGTTGACTTGGCCTCCAGGGGTCAGTGAGACTTCCAGAGAGAACTTTTGTCTGGGATGCTTCCTAGAGGAAGAAGAGCGACAAGGGTTTCTGGGATGCTTGAGCCAAGACCGAGAAAAGGAATCTTGATGTTGGGTCCTCTTTAGAAAGTTGGGAGCTCAGCATGCAAGGAGGGTCTGACTGTAGGAAAAATAAAATAAAATAAAAAGACTAGTCAAACTCAAAGGCCTTAAGACCAGGGTCAGGAGGTCTTTAGGTCCACACGGAGACATGGAAGTTGCATATGCCAAGGGGTTCTGTGACCAGGGCTGCGATTTGAGAACCTCACTTAGTTTAAACTAAGACGTTGATAATGTGATGGGGAGAATGGTAAAGATTTAAGAACGATGAAAAATCAGCAGCAGTGACATTTTTGGTGGATTGTGTTACCAATTAATACAGAGAACTTGAATGGAGAAGAAGCTGATGCTGGGGAGGATATTAAAGTCCATGAAGATGTATTTTGTGGTCCTGGATCTCGAAGATGCTGGTGGAAGATGAAGGTGGTCTCTGCTGGTAGTTGGTTCCAAGGCTATTATGGGGTGGTTTGCATTAGCGATGTAGATGTTGGAGCTAACACTGCACAGATACAGATACAGTGACAGATTTGAGTAGCAGTGAGGTTCTTCAAGGAAGACAGAGTAGAACAAGGGACGTGGAGGAAGTATTGAATTTCAGGGGATATTGCAGTTATAAGACAAGACACTAATAAGCAAGAGAGAGAGGCTGGAAAGACAAACACGAAACTAGAACAGGATAAAAACCAAATTCAGGCAGCTCGGCAGACATACAAACATCACAATTAACACCAGCCCCTTCCCCCTTGTATCCATAGTCACTTTGTAGGTGTTAGTTTTTATGGGATCTGCCTTGACAGAAGGATTCTTTTACTCTCTATGGATTTAAATCTATTTTTTTTTCTTTTTTAACTAATAAATTTCACTGACTGATCGCCTCCCCTACGCCTGTGGCCTAAAACTAAAATATGAAGTGGGACGTGAGAAATGATTGTGCTCTATCTCCTTGCTTCTCACCCCTTCCAGTGAAAACTGGAACCATCAAACCTCCCATTCGCGTCCTGGGCTCGAAGCTTGAGGTCAATTCTTCTTTTAACTGAATCCATTCCATTTTCTCTCATCATCCTCCAGACATGTTCTTTTCATGGCCTTTCATATCCTTTTATGAAATGTTTGTCCTAAATCTCTTTCATTTTGAGTAGCACTTATAAACCGGAGTCTAGCACCGAGCAGATGTATTCATTTAATAGTTTGCTTTGATGGCTCCTTTAAAAGGCTTTCTAATCTTTCTATTTTACCATTGGGCTTGGCGTTTTATGCTCTTCTGGCAGGTGTATTACCTTCATCAGATGTTTTCATTTTAAGCTGTTGACTTATAAACACATGGCCTGCGGGGATTTGTGTGCAGACAATTTATTCACTTACCGATTTATTCTCCCCGTTCATTTATTGTTTTCTACTTAGTGTAGGGAACTCTAGACTGATTAGTAATGACAGTTCACTGGTCAAAGTGGCTCTTTCAATGACCAAAATAATTGTTTCCTCCAGTTGACAAAGGGTCGGTGAGAGATCACTCTCATGTCTAGAGGATTTTTTTTTTTTTTTGGGAAAAGTTAATTAAAAAAGCAAAGGCTTTCCTATTTAGTTTTCTCGCTCTGTGTTTTAGTGGGAGAAGCTGACACGTTTACATTACTTCTGAGGACACTGAAAGGTTTGTCTTTCAAGCCCTTCCATTGTTCAGGTTGCTCTTGCTGTCACAAACATCGTGTGCTGGGCTTGAAGTTGACATGTTCTGATCTTATACACAGGGCACACATTCATGCTCTGGGAAAGATAAGAAACAAGGAGAGACTGCCCTCTTTCTGTGTCGTGTTTGAAGGTGGACAGGGCAGGGGTGTTAGGTGAAAGCTGTGTGCGGAACGAGAGAGCAGCCCTGTCCTTGGCAAACTCTGATGAAATTGGTCCTGTCTTGGCCTGGTGATGCACAGGCGTACACGTATACAAAGAAAAGGTGCCCCTGAGCTTCTTTTTGGCTTCTACGAAGACGTGAAACCACAGACGTGACTTTTGGCCTTGCTTATGTGGGCACCTCTTTGAATATTCACTAAACTATCCTTCCTCCGAACTCCGATACCTGTAAATGGCTTGGGACACCTTATAACAGCACATATCTATCTGCCAACATGGACAATGGGGATGAGAAGTTTAAGATTGCCTTACGTGCTGTCTAATCTGGTTTGTCCTGTTGTAAAATGGGCTGAATGGTCCACTCAGTCTCCTGTGACTGATTCTTTCCCTCAAAAGCCACTGAGAGTTCATAGGCCTAGGTATCATTCCTACCTGTGCCCAGGAGGGGCCAGGACTGAGCCAGCATGGAATTGCCCTGGCTTCTTGGAAAAAGAGCCTCTCCTTAGTGAAGCTTGGGAGTGTTCGGGCGGTAGGAAGAATGTGCCTGACTGCTCTTTGTATTCTGCCTTGTGGGTTTTTAAAAGAGGAAGACGAATCAAAATGTGAAGAGAACTTCGGATGAGGAGTAGCAGGAGAGAAGGGGCTGGTGGATGATTTTGAAAGTGAACTTTTTTGAGAAATATCTTCTCTTGGGGGAGATAAAGCGACGGCTCTCTACCACTTTAGGAAATCATTTCAGTATTAAAAAGAGCATGCTTGAAATCTGCTTGAAAATACATACAGGTCAGGGTCTGCTCCCTCGTCCGTTTCTAACTTCTTTTGTTTTGTCCCTTTTCCCACTCCTTATTATAACGTTGCTTTGATGAGACTTCTTTTTGAGCAGCGGTTTAACTGATGTTCTTTTTTATATCAAAAAGTATTTGCCCGCCAAGTACACGACCCCCCCCCCCAGGACCGAGAGGGGTAAACGCCCATGTTTATTTGCTGGTTTGCTTTCTTCACTGGTACCCAGCAATACTTTTCTTATTAGGCTCTCGCCTTTCAAATGTACCAGTAAATGGATAAAGAAACAAGCAACGGAGCAAGTGAAGACTTAGGAGTCTCACATAGTGGGACAGGATAGCTTTTGAGTCGGTGAGTCCCAGATTGAGCCACGTGCCTCAGTTCCCTCTTCTGGCCTGGACACACAGAAGGCTGGGCTCCCTGCCTAGCCAGAGCCTTCAGTGCGAATTCTTCTCCTCTCCAAACCGGGTTTGGACTCAGCGGTTACCGTTAAGGGGCCTCTGTATTCTTAAACAAAGCAAGCAAACCGAGCACCCCCAGTGTACTGACGCACTGCTATTTTCAGAGAAAAGGCCCTGGTCCTGAGCAGCACCAGAGGAGTTAAAGGCAGTGAGCGAAATGAAAACTCAAAGCTCCTGGGAAAAGTCAAGAAGCAGAAAATGCAATAGTTAGCTGATAAAATGTCTGCTTCAGTTTCGGCCAACTTCCTTGAACCTTGCCCCACTGCAGTGGCCCCCAGTTGAAGTGGCAAGGAGGTGTCAGTGATAAATCACCCTGCCATGAAACAGCACAAACGTTAGTAAATTGCGTGCGGAGGCCAGAGTGGGCTGAGGAATGGTGCACTCCCAGCAGCCAGCAGGCCCCCGTGGGGCAGATGCTTGTCCCTCCTTAGCCACGGGATACCTTCTGTTCATTCATAGATGGAAAAAGAGTTGGGAGGTTTTCACTGAAGCATTCCATTGTATCTGTCAGGAGTAAACCAAACAAATACCCAGAGAGCCGGAATGCTGAAAGAAAAAACAAGGAAAAAAAAAAACCCTCTACCTCATACCCAGAGGGCCGGAAACTTATGGTGGACCACTGAAAATCAGCTTGTGGTTTCTAACATAGAAACAACAATAACAAAAATGCCCCCACAGAATAATAAAGTTGTTCTTTTTAAAACACTACACAGAAAGAAATGGAAACTAGAAACTTTGCTATTGTATGGGAGCACCTACTCCCTGCTGTTACTGGGGAAAGGAGTGGGGAGCCCTTGATACTTATAGAAATTCCGGCCACACATAGGTGTGAACCCGCATATTTTGGCAAGAAAGTGGAGTTGTTTAGCAGATGTTCCCTTGTCGATGTGAGGGGATGTTGAGGGCTCCCCATCTTCTTGTGGGTGCCGAAGCCAAGCAAAAGACTTTTCTGCAGCTGAACTCAATTTCAGGTGGAGTGCCGCACTCCCAGTCCTTTGGAGGACCGCTTCTAGCCTGCCTGGCGTTTGTGCTAGATCTGAAGGATCTTTGGTGCTTGTGTACTCTGTGGATTCCCCCGTTCCCTATCAGACTGCAAATTCCATAAGGTCAAACTCCATCTCTGATTACCAGGGTGTCTTTCTTCTCTCTGCCCACTCTCTGGCAAAAAAGGGGCACATTTCATGAACACCGTGCATGTTCCGTAAGCACATGCAAGATGAATGAATGATAAGGGTCCCTGCTCCTGGGCGCGCTGACATTTTTAGCACCATACTATAATTTGGGAACTAGCGGTGACATTTGATTTAGGTGAATGGCTTATTTTACTTTAGACCCTAGAACTATGGCTTTTTTTTCCCCCTTTCTGTACTGCACCTTCTCCTTTCTCTGTGTTTTGAAACTGACCCCAAATAATTCCCTCTCCTCCACCAACTGAATCTCAAAGGGTGCACCTGCCAAACACGGGTTTCCCTCTGTCTCCTCCGTGTGTCTTTCCCAATCCATTCCAGAAGAGCCCCTGAGGAAGAGTGCTCAGCCTATGAGCCCTTCCTTCTCCCACCTGCCTGCTCCTGGCGGGGTCGGAGCCTCTTCAGACTGGTTTGTGGTTGCCAATGAAATGTCAAACAAGGTGGCATTCAGTGTGCCTGGGGGCCCCACGTGATGGGCTGCCTGGCACCCTGGTGCCTTGGCCCGTAAAGGCAGCCAAGTCAAATCCCACGCCTTGCTCAGGCTGAGGTCTGGAGAACCAGGAAGAAGCAGTGTTTTAAATTACAAGGTGTTGCACCCACATGCATTCTCCCTGTGGAAACTTTTGGTGTGTGTGTGGGGGGGGTGAAGAATCCTTCTCATTCATTTGAATTCCTTACTCACACCCCCATCTACACACACACACACACACACACACACACACACACACACACACACACACGGTTATCTGAGGACAAGCATTGAGTTGTTTACTATTTTCCCAGGGTACAAAGTCTTGAAGAGTTTAATTGTAGATGTAATCTGAAGAATCAAAGTCAACCTCATTCCTCAGAAGAATGGTGCAAGTGTGGGAGAAAGGAATTGTTCACTCTGCCAGTGCTTTGGTTGTGGAAACCCACACTCTCCCCTGGGTCATAGAAACCCACTCTCTGCCCTTTGAGAAAAGTGGTGGTGGGCCAGGCTGTGGTGATGGCAGGCAGGGCTGGTTTATCTACCCTTTTCATGGGAGAACTTGGGCCTCACCCCTTCAGCTCAGTTCAGGCTTTCAGCTGGGCCCTTGCTGTTTACAGTGGGCCTGCCTTCGCTGAACCTGTAGGTGGTAGGTCCGGGAGAGGGAGTGCTGGTCAGGACAGGTTCCCTGTGGTTTGGACTGGTTTGAAGAATGGGAGGCACTCCTCTGCTTCCAAACAGGAGCCTGAGTCATTTCAATATCAGGGCGAGCAGGAAGGAGGCATCTGGAAGCTGAGTGATAACCCAGTGGGAGATAGGAGAGACCACATCAAAGATTTACAGTAAAACTTCCCCTTGCGCTGTTTATTTATTTATTTTTAATTTTCTGGGAGGGGGGAGCGAAAGGCTGGGTTTTAGGGAGACAGGTTGAGGAAAGTTGGTGAAGAAAATATAAAAGGCAAGATGAATAATTTTAGGGTTCTTTATTAAATTCAAAAGCCTAGGATGTCAGGGAAAATTCAGCTTTGCTTTGTCCAGGGACCAGGCCCAAGGCCAATTACCTAAGAGCCAAAGCTTGGCTTGCTCTCTCATGAGGTCCTGCTCCCAGGCTGCATTTCTGAGCTGCCAGCTATGCCATGTTTCATGAGTGGTCTTGACCAACAGCACAAGCAGATCACCATTCTTAGGACTAATCCAGACACGAGTCGGGGTTCTATTTTCTTCCTTTAAAAGTACGATCAAGTTCTCGTTGCCAGAGGCATCTTTCCTGGGCAAACTTGGCCAGGCTCAGAGTTAGTTCATCACCAGACTGTATCCTGCCGGGGGAAACGTCTCTGCACTTGATCTTGACCCGTACCATTATATTTATGATGCTTCTTTGAACATTTTATGCTTTATCTTTTCAAATCAATAGGTAGCTTTTGACAGATCGGGATAGAATTTCTTTATGCATACTACTCCTTTGGCTGAGTTAAAAAACATTACAGTCTCTAAGGTGATTTCATTTACATTTGATCTTATGCGGACCTCAGGGGTCAAAGGGCACATCAACCTTTTGAATCTTGGCTCCTTTCTTAACTTTTCGCCTGCCGCTGCCGGTTCATACTGCATTGTGTCCCCCTTCCGACTGGTTTTGCATGAATAGGACAGCTTAGGTGGCAACATCATACCTGGCTCTTTTATCAGCAGGGAGCATAGGTATTGATGGGATTCTCCCCATTGAGTCTGAGTCTCTACTTCTTTGCCTTTTGTTCTTTATGTGTGTGCTGTGCTAAGCTACTTAGCAGTGCATGGAAAACGAAAGGGACTGTCAATAAAAATATTTTATCTGGGCTCCTGACCAATCAGTGTAAGGACCATCACTCAAATCCTTCTTCTGTTAGAAAAAAAGGGGCACCTATTTTATTTTTAGTGGCTTGAAGCCCAAGGAGAGAATCAACAATACTCATTTACTGAGAACTTAGAATAGGGAGTGTGTAAAAGCTGAACTGCCTCTCAAAGGGATTTACAGGTCACCTCTTTTTAATAAGAGGAGACTCCGAAAACTCCAAGAGTCCTTGGTGAAGTGCAGTGTTCTCTAAGGTATGAGGAGTCACTGAACAATAGTTCTATTTGGACCTCAGAGATTTTATCAGGATGTCTCCATTTCAGGGGAAACTAAAGTGCCGTATATTTGCATGCTTTTTTTTTTTTTTTATCAAAAGCCGTGCACATGGTAAATAGAAAGTGGTCATGTGTAACCAGGTATTTACGGTTCGAGGTGGAGCTTTCCCCCATACATTCATATGGAATGTATTTGCTAGCAGAACGCTGGAGGCTACCCTAGAGACACACCCGATACATACTGCACTAGGAAGAGTGGGCTGTAAGGTGGACGCTCTGAAGGAGATTTATGATTTGTTTCTGTGACATCGAAGACATTTCCAAGTGGAGACATTAGAGAAGGGTGAGGTTTGATATGTAATCGGGTGCGAGATGGTGTGCGGTGGAGGGGGGTAGCCTTCATTAGTCACCATGTTGGGCTGTGATTTATATAACAGATGGAGCCTAAAATAAGTCCCCAGGAGTCAGTAGAATGGAGTTATGTAGCATGACCAAGAGAGGATGGAGAAGCAGGGTCACCACGAAAGAAATGAGATAGGAAGGGCAGGTATTAGACACCCCGGCCACTCACCCCACCTATTCGTGACAGCTTATTCACTGATTTCGGTACTTTGCATGGAGTCAGTTCTCACCGTCCATCTAGCATTCATACGCACACATTTCCGTGGACCAGGATGAAATAAATAGAGCATGCAGGAGACAATAAAAGTATTTGCTCACTTCCATATTGGGCTAAAAATTCCTTCCTGGGTCAGGCGATGAAGCCCTATTTTAATATTAAGAGACAAAAGTACTAAACTACCTGGGATCGTCAGACGTAACATTTGTCCGGGGGATGCACTGCTAAGAGGCCTGAGATATTCATGGGCAGTCTGCTTTGCATCTCAATTGTTTCTTTTGTCGTGTTGGACTTCCTCACATCCAGCGCTTACTGCAGGGCCTGGGATGTACTGGTCATGCAGTAAATATTTGTTGAATGAATGAAACTCACAGAGAAGTTAATTGTAGCCTTGAAAAGGTGAAAGGCCAGAGTTTTATAAGCTGGATCCATCCAGCCCATGCTGGGACCTGCGCCAGGGAGTAATACATCTGCAATATATCTCCATGCATAAACTCCCTTCTCCTGTAAAATTGGTATCAGCAGGGTCTTCCAGTTCCTGCTATGCATGTTTGCTGTAAGTTGCAGCATTAATTAATGGGGAAAATTTATTATGAGCCCCCAAGGTCCAAATGAAGAGCAGAAGAAAGGAGAACATGAAAAAGGAAGTCAGGACCACGAAGGGTGCGTTCACCCACTGATACAAGGGGACTGATTGAATGAGAGCTCACCAAGGCCAGCTGGACTGGGACTGAACGAGCATGTGATCAAACCGGATTCTGGCATTTTGGGATCCTGGTCTGTTTGGATGCTCACCTTCCTGGACCTGGAGGGAGGGGGGAGGAACTTGGATTTCCCACAGGGCAGGAAACCCTGACTGCTCTTGGGAATGGTGAGGGAGGAGGAGAGGGAGTCGGGGGAGCAGGAGGATATTGGGAGGAGGGGAGGAAGTGGAAATTCTTTAAATAAATAAATAAGGGAAAAAAAGAGTAACAATTCTAACTTATTTTCTTGTATTTCCATATCCTATCCAACTCTCTTCTACCTGAAATAGTATGGTGAGCTTTATTTACAGAAAATAGATTGATCCTTTTAATTTCAGTTATTAATCAATGAGATTGTAAAACTCATGTGATCAGGCTGCACTTCCGTCTGATATTTCAACTTCTCATGCATAAAACGAGCATTTAAGTGGTGTCTCTCCTTCCTCAGAATCTTATTGTAGAGAAAGATGAGGCGTTGTTCCCAGTCTCAAGCATCCCAGAGATTTAGAAGGGCTGTGATACTGATCAATATACTCCCAAGTCCGCCACCTACAGCACGTCTCTCCCCTAGGACTAACTCAGTGAGCACTTAAAGACATCTTTTTGATTTTCCTTATATCTTCAATTTGGGGTCAGCAAGACCACATTTTATCGCTTATCTATTACAGTTTCAAAATGGCTACTTGAAGTCCATTGTCAAAAATGAGCTCTAAGGCCATGCATAGATTCAGCGGGAAAGGGCAGCAATTGGTGAACGATGTCAGTCTGTGAGCAAAGTTGGCTGAGGTAGCCTGGGCACGGGAAGAGTCGTACCTTTGCAATGAGAAGCATCTTCTGGAAATCTCTCTCAGCACCCTCTCCTCATTCTGATTCAGAGGTTCATAGGTTTTTGCCCTCAGATGGGGACCCCTAAATGTCATGTTTTTAAAATGATGGTGTGAATGCAACCAGATGGAGGCGTCTCTTCTGGGAGACAATAATGAAATAGAAGAGGTCACGTCTTGAAAAGCCAAGCCGTTAATAATAACGTCTGCATGTTTATCTTAGAAATGAGGGTGATGACAACTGCCATTTGCATATTACTTTTAGTTTACAAAGCACTTTCACAAGCTGGAAGCAACCCAGCTGTGTCTGAATGGAGTCTTGGCTAAGTAAGTCAAGGCATTTCATACAACGGGAAACTAGCCGCTGCTATGTTATGTAGAATGCTTGTCAACCTTGATTTGTCAAGAGGACACCCACAGTAAGATCTCTATAAACAGGTTGAATAGCAGTGCATCGTGTGTGTCCAACTATTTGGAGATGGTATTGTTATAAAAGCACACATGCACATGTTTGTGGAATAGAAAGGAATCTTTTAATTTATAAAAAAATAATAATAGTGGTTCATATTATCTCATCTTTGGGATGCAGAGTAATTTTGTTTTCTTATTTCTATATTTCTGAATTATCTAATCCCTTTGATGAACGTATTCTAATTTCATAAAAAGAAAGCAAGCAAAAAGTGATAAAGCCAACAACTGAAAACTTAAGCTTCTTTTATTTATTTAAGTTCATCTCAGACTTAAAATTAACCCATAGCCAGTGGCTCTTCCTGTTTCACAAAGGAAGAGCAGGCGTTCAAATTAACCGGTGACAATTTTCCTCATGGCCAGGCAGTGTTCTGGATGATCGATGTATAAAGTTCATTTAATTTTCACAGAAATCCCTTGACTGAGGTACGAACATTAGCCATAGTCTGCAGTTGACGTTCAGAGTGCAGAGAGGTTATAGAAGTGTTCAGAGCTCACAGAGCCTCTAGGTGCAAGGCTAGGGTTTAAAGATACATCACACACTTGATTCCAGCATTTGTAAGTTTCATTTCTATTATGTTGCCTGACAGAAAGAAGGATATGGTAGCTGTAGGATTTCTTGTTTGTTTGTTTCTGTTCCTTTCTCACTATACATTTGCATGTACTTTTTATTTGACGATTAACATAATTATTGGACTATAATCTCCCCACTCAAGCATAACCTCAAAGTCTGCTGTAGTTTTTAAATAGGACTTCGTGATAAATTTCTCTTCTAATTCAAATTGGGAATGAAATCTCTCAGTCTCTCTTCCCCCATCTTCCACTCTTTTTCTCCATCTTCTCTTCCCTCACTCCCTCTCTATAACTTTTTCATTCTTTTCCTCCCCTTCTCTTCTTTTTTTCTCTCTCCTTCACACCCTTTCTCTCCCTCCTTGCTTTTCTATCCAACATCTATCATTTTAAAGAAACCATTCTAGGAGCCTGTGGTAAAATAAGAAACCAATGTATGGACCTGTGTCTTTTTACACTTTGTATTACAGAAGAATGGAAAGGAAACAACCAGAAGATATACAATTTAGTATGTTGATAGAAGCTGCTAAGAAAAATATGGAAAGAAGACAGAGGGGTACCAATGCCCAGGCACTGAGAATCAGAATGGCATTATTTTGGAGCACAGGGAAGTCTTATTTCCTTCTGTTGGATAAAATATTTACTTAATCCAACCATTTTAGTTATTCGGGGTATATACCAACATTTATTGTTTGCTCCCTTTAATCAGATTGATCTCTTTTTGCTGTTACTTTGTGTATGTGCGTATGTGTGTGTGTGTGTGTGTGCGCTTACTTTCTTGTTTCCATATTTAACTTTGTGTGCAACTCCAACTTCCACTTTTATTCTTTCGTTGACAATTGGAACACATTATTTTACTCTTTTATGTGTGGTACCGGCAATGGAATCTAGGGTCTCACATATGCTAGGCAAGTATTTTACCACTGAGTGGCACCCCTAGTCCTGCCATTTTGTTTATTTTTATGGTGTTGAGGATTAAACCTAAAACCTTGCTCATGTTGTACAAATGTTGTACCATTGACCTCTTCCCATAATGCCTAGCGTATAATTTTTAAACATTCTCTAAACAAATGGGATTTGTGTAAAGTGTGAAGGAAACAAGATACCCCAATCTCTTTCAGCCCCAAGGAAACAATTTTTCACCCACATTTTCTTCATTTCCTCTCTCCTTTTACTGCCTCTTTCTAACATGAATGATGTGCCCACACCCAAAGGTTAGCACGTGCCTGCTTTTCCTTCTTATTTATTTCCAGGAAGGTTTATACTCGGTTTTGTTGAAATAAAATGCCTTTTTAACTTTAGGATACATAAACATTGGGCTTGGGGTATGGTTGCTCGGTAACTAAACTGCTTTCCATGCAAATAAGAATATCAAAATCGGATCTACAGTACCTCTATAAAAATACATATAATGCTAGTGGTGGAGAGACAGAGGCAGGGAGGTTCATGAAGCTTACTGGTCGACCGGCCTTACATCAGTCCTCAGATTCCACTGGAGACTTTTTCTCAAAAGCTATTGAGGACAGTCTCCTGAACAATAATGCCCAAGGTTGAGTTTTGGCATCCAAAGTATGTACAAATATCCCCCCCACATGTGAAGATGCATACATATTTGTACACGCACACACTCAAAGTTGTTCTTTTCAATGATAATGAAATCTTTGTTGTCTATTTACCTTGACCTTTGTGAAGAACTGGGAAACTTTCTAGGGCCTGCATGATCCTTGGCAGCAGCTGTGAATCTTAAAAGATGTTGTAGTTTTCCAGGATAATTAAAGCTACGGTTATTTATAAAGTTTCATTTAGAAATGGCTGCAATATATACTTGCTGCTAATTGATAGCAAATACATGCTATTTATCAATAATGAGATAAAGAAAAAATACAGTGAGATAAAGAAAAACAATGGAAGTTGAGCCTTACAACAGGATATGTGAGGATAACTAACTTTATTTACCTCTATTTACACTCTCATATCCCGTTGAAGGGCTCAATTTTTATTTTTCTTTTCATTTCTTCAAGCAATGAGAAGTTCAGAAACAGTGTCTCATGCTACACATAGCTGGGATATAAATCAAGATGGCGTTGATTGGCATTCTGGTAGCTAAAGAAGGATCTGGTCATATTGAACTACAGTTAACATGGTTAGTCATGTAAACACAAAAGACAGATTCTGGGTTATAAACATAATTGTGAAGTCATTTTTGTATTTTAATACCACCAGTTCCTGGCTATTTACCTTATATCAGGTTTAGGTAATAACACTAAAAGCTCATTTCAGCTGATTGTGTTCAGAATTATATTCTTAGATTTTTGGCAAGTTTTTGGGAGGTGGCTTACTTACATATAGGACAAGGCCTTTGTAAGACTGTGGGGTCAGGTAGTCCAAAA
The DNA here is from genome assembly GCF_982192425.1 of Myodes glareolus. Taxonomy (NCBI): domain Eukaryota; kingdom Metazoa; phylum Chordata; class Mammalia; order Rodentia; family Cricetidae; genus Myodes; species Myodes glareolus. The sequence continues at coordinate 54,957,534 of NC_142033.1, forward strand.
TTATGGGTGGTTGTGAATGTTTGTCCCTCCTCTAGACATAAGGACAGATATTGCTTGTTGCTTAACTTGGTGCCAAACAGATTGTTTTGTAGACAGTAGGAACTTCGAGTGTTTGAATGGTAAATACATGAGTTCGTATCCGGGTGATGGTCCTATAGGAAAAGGTGTGAAAATGTTGAACCAATCTTTTAGTGTGTAAAGAGAACAGGAAATGAATGTACAGAGTTTTGGAAAATACCTGGTATAATAACAAGGCAACAATGAGAGCTGACCAGCATTAATATTCTACAGAATATCTTCTGATTACATCCAAGGCAGAGCATAATGCTTGGCCAGAGCTGAGCTTTGTAATGATTTCAGTTAAGAAACGAATGCTACATGGGTAAAACCTTCCCTACTAAAGGAGGTGAGACATCCATTCACTGGCCCTTCTCAGAGTTCCATGCCTGACTTTATTCCAGTATGTTTTATTGATATGATTTTGCCTCCTTGTTTCCCTGCTCACCAGGGAGTACTCCAAAGGTGAGAATTTAATCTGCATCCTCACAATGCTGAGGCTGGTCCTATTTGGGGAGTGTGGCAAGTGCAAGATGCCCATCAATGGAATGGACAGATGGACAGATACATGCTTCCTCTGTAGCCTTCTGTCACTGTCTTAGAATGGGGCTTGTGGGATCGGCACTGGGAAAGCCTTTCTGTCATCTCCTCATAGTTAGAACGTTGTAACCCATCCAACGCCTGTTTGCTGAGTCAGTTGGCCTTCTTTTATGACATGAGAACCTAACTAAAGCAATGCTCTTGTCGCCATGGGGTATGCATGGTTAATACCTTCACAGGCTTCATCTCACGCGTGTTTCCTCTCCTTGGTTCTGAACCTGCTTTTAGAAGATCCTAGGCATTTCACCAGTTAATTCCTGGGAATTAAAGTCTCCAGGATGCTTGTCTCCTGTGCACATTTACAATCATGGGATGTAGGTAGCACATGATTGTTGGGACCGTCGAGGCTTCCACTGTACAGGGCTAATAGGCAGGTTGGAAAATCTGTGAAGAGTTTCACAGGTCAGCTCAGGCTAGAAACTCTCATTTTCTCAGGGCAACTTCAGCTTTGTTCACAGGATGCTCAGATGACTGGGCAAGGCATGCTTGCAACTGGTGATAAATAATAATCACATCTGCAGGATGACTCAGCAGCAATGTCTAAGCTAGTGTTTTCTAATGTTCAACTAAACAACTGGGCATCAAGGGCTAAGCTATACTAGTGTATCAAATTAACAACCAATGGTATCAATTCTTGGAGGCACCCCCATAAACCCCTAAGGAGTGGGCATGATGACTCTTACTTTAAATGAACCTATCATTTGTCCTAAGCTGCCTGGTAGTCACTGAGGTTAGCATCAGAAGTCAGAGCTAAGGCTCCATGCTACAGACTGCACATCCACTAGAGAACCTTCTTTTGAAAATGTGATCTTCTTACCTGGAACTCTCTCTTGTTTGATCTTTTCTAATCAACTCTACTGCTTTCAAAACTGGTTTTTGGGGGGCTAGAGAGATGGCTCGGCAGTTAAGAGAGCTTGCTGTTTTTGCAGAGGACTGGGTTTGGTTCTCAGCACCCATAGAGAAGCTCTCAACTGTTTGTAACCCTACTTCCAGGGTTTCTGATGCCCTCTTCTGGTCTCCCTGAGCACTGCATGCAAAGAGTGAAGGCAAAACACTCATACATGGAAAATAAAAGTAGACAGTCTTTTTGAAAGCCTCTAATATTGGTTATCTCTCTAAAAATTTTCCAAATTACATTTAATGACCTTTTTATGATTGAACTTCTCTTTCCTATTTTATGGTTATTCAGTTAGTGAATGATTTTGTTTGGAGATAGGCAAATCCAGAGTTGCTATCAGAATCATACTTCAAAATGGTTTTCTTATTCTGAGCATGGTAACCTGTGCCTGTAATCTTGGCACCTTGAAAGCTGAAGAAGAAGGACTGCCAACAGTACAAAGCTAGCCTGGACTACAGAGTGAAACCCTATCTCAAAATCCACTCTTCAACATCAAATAAGACGAATAGGTACTCTTTAGTTTTAGCCATGACAAGATGTTCTGTCTATCGATATTCTCTATAACCTTGTACCCATTGTTAGAGATTTGTGTTGCAACTCTGATGAAGAGTTAAGAATGTAGACACCATATTAAATATGCTTCAATAATGAAATTGGACTCAAATCAAAAGTCACAATGTGAAGTACTCTTTGGTGTGTACTTGTATTGACATTCACATGCATTGTTGTAAACTCCCTAGTCTTCCATGGGCAATGCCATTTTACTTCATCTGATTGGTATGTTACTAAGCTTAGTTTATACATGTATGTTAAATATTGTTATTGTGATTTGATACATGATTTGGTTTAATGTATGATGGTTTATTTTGATTTGATAACAATTAACAGCAGAGAATTTTGAGACTTCCGGCTTATTGAGCTCATCAGATAACTGAGAGAAGGTGGCATGTGATAACATCATGGTTGTATTTGTGTATCATGTCTGTGACCTTAGAATTGGGGGTCATACTTCAAAATGTGGGGATGTGCATTCAAATTACTTGTGTGTAGGATCTTTCCCTATCAGATTCTAAATGTCTCATGGGGTAGGTTGCATTTGGTTTAGATGTATAAATAAGATTAGTAGGCAATACTATTATTGGGATGATTCAAAGACACAAGGCTGTTGTTTCCAGTGAGTATGCGAATACTGAGAGTGGTTTCAGAGTAAGAGAGGGAGAAAGAACTTGCTCTGCTAATACCATTTCACCCTTCCATCTCCATCTCCCATAGGCAGCCTGGGTTCCCTACAGGTTTGCATTCCACTCAGAGTATCCTTCAGATTCCTCTGTGGTCCCAGGATCAAAGATTCTATTGTTCCTGTTAAGACTGTGGAGTCCTTGAGACTAGGAGCTCGGTCTTGCTCAACTTCTAGTTTCAGTGCTTCCCAGAAGTTTAGGCAGTAAAAAGCCAAGCCTTCAGCAGCTGACAGAGGGTGGCAGGTAGTTGGAGGGTGAGTGCCTGCTAGAGAAATCCACTCTGCAGTCAGGCCACCCAGGGCCAAGTTTCAACCTTCTTCCTTAATTCCTTCGAGACCTTCAGTAAGTGGTGTGAACTCTCAGCACCCATTTCCGTCCGACAACGGAGGGATAACCATAGGTTTCCTCCCGTGGGAGAGTATCTATCAAGCCCTTAGAACAGTAGTGGGTTCATGATGGACATTATACGTTTAGATTAAACACAAATATGCACTTCTATTTTAAAGGGCTCTCTGTTTTCTTTCTATCTGTGGTTGTCTGATGATTTTCTCACATTTTCTGGGTTAAAGACGAATTTCCACAGTGAGATCATGTTAGTGGTTAAAAACCACCACCTGGTTGAAAGTCAAAACTCAGTTTTCTCTCTCTCCTCCCTCCCTTCCCTTTTTTCCCTCTCCTCCTCCTCCTTTTCTTTCTCCTCCTCCTCCTCCTCTCTCTCGTTCCTATTTCTTTGTATTTTTCTTAGCAGCAAACCCCTGACCTTGTACAATTCATCATTTGTCATCAGGATATTTTATTTCTTTAGCCGTTTAGTATTGAGGAGAAGTAACATTTTCCAAATGTCTGTGAGGTGCAATCCAGTGTCTGATCCTTGTATACCCATGTGGGCAGGGATATCATCTTTATTTGAGTACACTGAACCCTCCCGAGGTGGGAAGCATCACAGCCTAGGTCTGCCTCGCATCAAAGTGAAAGCTGTCTTCTCTGCGACCCTATTATCTGGTCTTCCTCTTTCTGACATCTTTCTCAGGATCTTAGTATGCTCTCTCCCCATCATCTCACCGATAACCAGGAATATCTACATGTCCTTTTCCAGCCAAGCATGCCTCTTACAGCCTTTTGTTCTGGATCCCAGGTGTCATAGGGGAGGGCCCATGGATGGAATACTAAGACTCTGGCATGCTGTTTCCTTTACTTGCTTGTTGGCATCCACACAGGATTACTCAACACTACACCAGTCAGGTGACTGCCTACCCAACATAGCACGGGACCAACATTTTTGCTTTGCAGAACTATTCTTTTTCTATTTGACATTTAAAGAAACGACTGGTCTGACTGTTATGATGGAGGGTATAACGTCACTGAACATCTGTACATACGCATAATTTTGGAATGAGTCTAAATTATATTTTGAGTTACACATGGGGCAGGTATCTATAAATATCTTTATGGGCCTGGATTTATTTATGAGATTAATTAAATCTATTTTCAAGCCTTTAACTGATCCCCACCCTTGCTCCCGCAACACATTCATGATTGTTGTGTTCACTTGTGGGTATTTGGATTGATGGGGTGTCCAACCCTAAGACTATAAGAGCTTTCAGAAAGACACCAGTAAAATCTTACACAAGCTAAGCACCTGGCACGGTGCTCGGCCGTATTTCGAAGCTTGCCACTACATTCTTATGAGATTTTGTGCCAAGCATTTGCAGGTCAGTACAGTCTGACATCTACGGCACCACAGAAGAAATGTCTGATGTGTGTGTTTGCTGTTGCAGTGGACTCTTTTATCAAGAATGTTTAGCTAATTGTATATTTTTAGGGTCAATTTCATCTACTTCTGTAGAACAAGAAGACTTAACAGTTCATATTTATGTGCTAAGCATCCCTTCTGCAAACCTAAAAAAAAAGTTTTTGAATATCAACATGACAACCAAAAATAAAAAAAAAATCTGTACAGCTGACTTCTTGCTAACTTACTGTCAAAACTCAAGAGCACATTTTCAAGTTATGTAAGGTATTTGATCCGAAAATGAATTTTTGGTTTTGATCTGGGGTCATATTTTCAGTATATCTCGTTATATGGATGCAAAAATTTTAATATAAGAAAAAAATCCCAACTCCAGAATACTTCTTGGCCTACAGCACTCCAGAGAAGAGATTTTTCAACCTGTAGCAGGCAGAGTTCGTGTGAGGGAGAAGGAAGTTCGTTCTGTCGCCTTTGACACATCTAAGGTTACAGTCGGAGGCTATAAATAACGACTGTGGACATGGACTGAAGAGCCAGACTCCTTGTGGCTAGATTCCCAAGCAGGATGGTGTTTACCTTTCTGTCCCCCACTCTTTTCTAACGGTGGTGGTTATTGATAATATTTAGCAAAGATATTCTATGAGCAATATGCATTACTTCTCAGCTACCACTGTGTTTCACTTATTTCCAATTCTGGGTATTTATAGAGTAGGCCAACAGCATAAACAGCCTGAGAAAACTGGGGTACGGATGAGTAGCCTAACTATCATGTTTTCCTTTTGAGCAAGAAATCCATAGGTTTGGGGAAATTTTACTTTTCATTTTAAAAATGTTTAATCTTTGATGGCTTTTAAAGGGACACTTGACATAGGAAAATGTGACATCAACCTTCAGAGTTCCACTAAGTGGCAATTTTCACTGTCTCTTTGCTCATGTTAAGTTCATAAACTTTCACAACTAAAGAGTTTTGAATTCAAATCTTGTTTTTAATCTCCATTTTAAAATTGTCAAGTCATTTTTTTTTTCATTTCATGCATGACTTTGGTGTCGAAAACTGATCCCTCTTACATATTCATTACTCACCTGATTCAGGCTCCAAGTATATTCGCACTTCTCCGTTCTCTGTGCAAAGGTCGCCAGAGGAGAACATGGACCAGAGTTTGCAGTTCATGTTTGCGTTTATCAGCATCAATCCTATATGGAATAAAAAATACAGACATCATAAATTTTCCCAAGTAAAAAGGGACAGAGGCATTGTTGGAACTAAGCACCTTCAACCAGGAAGGAAACAGACATGGGGTCGTGCCCATTGCATGCCGGAAACTTTGGAAATTGTTTAAGTGACTCAGGAGGTATTATCCCATATTTTATGAGAAAATTGAGGCTCAGTGATTATCAGTTCAAGGGCTGTCACTGAGGTTGTGTGTGCTGACGGGAACCACGTTCCTCTTATGTCTCTGAAGCTTCTGGCTAGGGGTGTGGTCAGATCGGCGCAACCAACCTATTCTGTATCCATCTGATTCTGATCCCCACCTTGAAGAGCTTATTCTTGGTGGTGTAGTTTGTATATATGGAAAAGCACAGTAGATGTGAAATTCGCTTAATGCTCCCCAATGTAACCAAGTTTCTTTTGCATCTCATCTCAAAATATTACAATTCAAAACATGTTGCTTCCTTTCTTAGTAAGTTACCCTACAGTTCACGCAGCTGCGGTTGTTAGCTGTGGTGATGGTGACTGTGAACTTTTCAGAACTAACTGGCATGTGTATGGCTCTTGTCATATGTCTCAGAACGTCTTTGCTATTGTAGGCAAAGTAGATGTGAGGATATCTGGTGGTTTTGTCTTCTGGCCACTTGCTTTGGACTCACCGAATGATGTCCACCAAGGGCTTTGGATCTTAGCTGCAATTACTGTTAAACCAAAGCCAAGGTCCCCCAAAGCCTGCTTTTTTAGGGAAAGTGTATTCAATGGATTTTTTTTAAGACAGGGTCTCCCTATATAATCTTGGCTTGCCGAGAATTCACAGAAAGGCTATCTAAGGGCTGGACTGAAAAGTGTTCACCACAGCCTATGTTCAGTGTCTTGTTTTTGTTAATTTGTTTGTTTGTTTTGTTATTGTTGTTTTGTTTGGTTGGTTTTTTTTATCAAATATTTTCTAAGTCAGAAGGGATTAGGAACCACACATCTTAGCTCCCCCTCTTTTAAAGACCAACACAAAGAATTCTGAGTGGTCCCAAATTAGGTGAAATTTTCATAACTGATTTCATTTCCAAACAGAGATGAAACAGCTGCTGAAAGTTGATTCTGCTATGGATAGTGAAAAACAGTGGTGAAGTCTGTTTGTTGAGCTCTGTTGGAGGTGAGATGATGGACTGAAGGCACTTCATTGAACACGCTCGCAGGAGAGTGTGTATGGCATATGGAAAACATTTTTGAGATGGTTTAACATATGGCTTAGATATGTGTTTTATTCTGCTCATCATTTGGAGTCACCACCTTTGGAAAAAGTCTTCCTTCCATCGAAGGACATTTTTCTACTATCTCTTCTTTTGAGAGTACTCTTTAATGGTTTGGATCAAACACCCCCAGTTCATAATAGACGTTGATCTGCAAAGAAAGTTACATTCATTTAAATGCTATTCAAGATCTAACTTGTAAACACTTTAATACCTCCTTTAATCAAATGCCATGTCCAGAATGTGTTCTTTGATTTCTGTTTGCCCACATTTCTCTGGCATTTTAGGTTCATGTGTATGGTGATTTTACTTTCTTCCTTTACCTGAAGCCATGGATTTCTTCTGATTTGTGAGGCATCTTAAGGTGCCTAACTTAGGTAACTGTTGGGCAGAAATAAAAAAATATTCTTTTTCTGCATAACCTGGCCATAAGAGTAAAACTGAATGAGATAGATTTACCGAGAGCATCAGCCTTCCACATTCCATTTGTTTATTCTAAGTGAAGTTTCTTCCATTTATTAAACTTCAGTGAGGTTATCCTTAGAGTCGGCAGAACAACAGTGTTCACTTCTATTATTAGTGTAAGCATTAAATAGGGAAAAAAAAACCACCTAAATTTTCAGCATAGTTTGGTACTTGTTGTCAAAACTCTGTGACCAGTCATCATTTCTTTCTTACTGTGAAATTTGCCGTAGCGCAAAGGTGGGAAACTGTGAACACAAAGAAACCAAGAAGACTTGGCGGTTGGCATGCTGGAGGATGAGTTCAGAGAAGCAGGGGGACCTGGCCTCATTTCCCATTCCTTAGACTTATTACAGCTGTAGTCTAGCACGGGAAAGTCTAGGATTAAGGTGGCATTATTGTGCAAATCAGTCAATGAGCACCTCTGGGAAGAAACATCAAAGCAGGTATACATTCCATAAGTAGCTTCTCTATGAAAGGGTTACTTGGGGAGAAGGGCGCTGTACAATTCCTGAATTTTTCTCTACTCGAGTTAATTGACTTTACTAAAACTTAGGACCAGAAGTTGAAACCAGGATTGTTTCTCGGTTCTTGCTCCCTTAGAGGACCATGCCTTAAAGTTGTCAATAGTTATGGCCAGGATTTCCAAACGGGAAATCACTCTTTACATGCCGGAGAGCGTGGCTTTCTGAAATAGATTCTGCAGCCGAAAAGAACTCGGAGGGTTTTCTGAGGAGGGCTGACCTCCTTTCCTGCCACTTACTGTGAATTAAAGCTGCAAGGGAGAACTAGTTTGGGCATGTGGCATAGCACTTAGCACCGCTGCTGCCAGGGAACAAGATTTGTGTTTCTAAGGAGATACAACAAAAAGGAGAATGCTTTAAAAGCCAGCGGCTGTCAGAGTGTAAAAGTATCTATGTTGAGGAAGGGAAATAGAAGCTGAATTAAGTAATTTTATACACACGTTACAGGGCACCCTTCTGCTAGTAATTCTTAAATTCAAAAGCAAATAGTTGTGACCACAAAGGGCTTAGTGCATCTCAGCTGATCTGAGCTTACAGACTCAAACTGGCTACGATTGGTCCTGACCTGAGCCTTGCACGTGATGTTAAGATGCCTACTCTTGTCTGTTTTTTTTCCTGTTGAGTTGTAGTAATAACAGGGAACAAAGGGTGACTTTGGCGAGCAGAGGCTTGGGCAGCTACTTGACAATATATCCTGAATCAAGACAGGAAGAAAGTTCTGCCTCTAACAGCTAAAGTAGGAAAAACAGGAAAACCAGAGTAGCAAAAACACCCTCTTTAAAGGTCCAGATCTACCTCTCTGCAAATGCTCCCTCCTTTGCTGGCATGGTCGGATATCCTGGGATTTAACTGCAGAAGTCGCAGGGAGAGGGCACCAAGGAACAACTACAGTACTGCTGTATTTGCCCGGTGCCTCTGCACTAGGGTTTCATTTTCCACAGTTGGAAGGGGAACCACCTGTCTCCACTGCTGATGTCAGAGAGCTCCCTCGAGACTCGGAGCTGTTGGAAAGCACATGATACTGTACATATTTGCTCTTACGTCCGTATCTGGCCTAGATCAGGTTTCAAATCTGTGTCCTATTGTGGAATTCATTGAGCAGTGACTCCCGGGTGCCTTCCGACGTCACTGTGCTTGTATGAATTAAAAAGTAGCTGGGGCAAACCCCTGTTGTGACTTTCTTGACTGGCCATACGAGTGTTTGCACCGCAGCAGAATGAGTGATATGGATATTGGGGTTGTCATCCATGGATTCGGTTTTTAAAGTGAGTACCAGGAGGTGTTTTCTCCACACCTCCTACCCATCATGCTATGGCCGTGTAGCCTTTGCCTTATTCCTAATGATGAGGATGATTTTTTAAAAAAGGATATAAGATCGGAAAATTATATGTGTATATGATTATTGTTGTTATTCTGCTGTAGGACAACATGAACCTAGAGCATCATTCGTGGGAGTCAGGCACTCCCCACCAGACTATATCCCCTACTCTTGTGTGTTTATTACTAAAGAAGCAAAATGAGATAAGAGTACAGCACAGTATTCTTTGCATGATTATGAAGACATTGTTACGGAGTAAATGAAAGCTGTAAGCCAGAAAGACTGAAAATGATCAATGTGTGTTTGAGGCAATGTGTACCATGTTGGTTTTGTTTAATTGTGGGATTTTTGTTTCGAAGTGCAGAACTCAGCACTTCAGTGCTTTGAGCCTGGGGAGGATTAGCTCTTTTAAACATAACTTCTTAAAGGGATGTGAGGGCTACTATATTGCATGACTCCAGGGGGTACCATTTATGTCACACTTAAGCTCTCCTGCTGACTGTATGTACAATCTCAGGAAATTCAATGCCATCATCACTACTCACACACTGCATCAATGTAGAATTGTTACCCACAATTGCAGAAGGCTTGCCATTAGTGAAGTAGTTCATTATTTTAATAGTGCCATGAATCTGAATTTGAATATCTTTACCAACTTGCAAATTATATAGCTATTATACAAAATAGGTAGAAAAATAGTCTGAGGGTATGAATTACGTTCGTGGGCCACATCAGATCAATGTCTTATTAGGGACTAGTCCCAGAGTTCTTAATTCCCAGCCTTCCTATGATGTACAATTTCAATTAAATTTATGTTTGAAATAATGCTTGGTAATACTCAAGTCCTAAAAATAGAGTAAATATGATGGACTAAGACCCCTCTCTTCATCTAATCTTTTCTCTTGTGTAGCATTTTCCACTGAACCATTAAAAGTGTTATAATATATGATTGATATTAATTAGTCTTCTGTAAAGTACCATACTCCTTAACATGAACTCAACTAGAAATAAATATATTACCATGAATTAAGGTTTCATTAGTTGGGAAGAATTGGATGAAGGCACCTATGTGAAATCCTAAGTACAGGCATCAAGTTGAATTAATGCCAGCGCTATTCAGAGATTAATTTGAGTACTGAATAAGAAATAATAAACTGTCGCATAACTCTGTTTACTGAATCATGTTGGCATCAAAAACTAAAGCTATATCATAGAGGTGACAACAGCCTTTTTTTTTTTCCTCTTGGAAGAGAGAGGTGAGTATATTTTATAAAGAGAATGATACCCTGCAAAAACACAAAAGCTGTCTTCTGGAGAGCATGGCGCACTGTGTACATCCCGCACTGTGTGTGCTTAGTGAACTCTGGCCATCTTCTGCCCTCGATCAGAGTTTTATAATGTGTTCCGTTCTAGTTTCTACAGTCCCAATTTCAGAATACTGGGCAAAGTTTTCCTATTTGCATCTCATTATTATGTATGTGCTTTGAAAAAGGCGTGGAAGGTGCTGAAAAGATTTATAGGCTTGCCCCAGGGATATTGTAGAAAGGATTCCTAATGATTTAGTGGATGGATAGATTATGTCGCATTTAATACAGTGGTGGGGATGCCTCTCGCTAGACTGTGATGGGAGTGGCGCCCCCTGGAGTTGTTCAGTGCTGTTGTGGCCCTGCTCAGTTGTGCCTTTTAATTCTCCAGTTTCCTGTTCCCATAATTCACTGATTTGATTTCTCATCTCTAATATAACCTGAAGACTAAATAAAGGGTTTGCGCTGTTGAAGAGGAATATTATACACATCACACATGTAATTTAAAAGTTTCTAGTAGCTGCCTTTCAAAAAGATAAATTTAATTTTAATAAGATCTTTTATTTAACAGAGTACATCCAAAATATTTTATCAACATGTAATCTATAAATTATTAATGAGATATTTCACATTCCATTTCTCACACTGAGTTGGAAATCATAGGCACATTTTAAGGACTATCTCAATTTTGAAAACTTAAAACTCACAAGATGGCAAACAATATATAGCAAGCTACTCCTGGTGTCACTTCATCAATTTCAGAAGCAATTGTGCTATTGATCAGAGATTCTCCACCAGTGTGAATGCTGAGATAGTCTAGTTGGCGGGCTACGTGGGGCAAACGAGACTTTCCATTGCGTGGCTTTTCTGCCCTGTCTTTGCTTTCATTCCTGCCTTCATGTGCGTTTCAGGTGGCATCATTTAAAGCCCACTACAACGTTTTTGATGCTCCCACACTGGCAAACTCATGGTCTTGTCAGTTCATATGCACCATATGGTTGTTTCTTACTAGAGAAGTTCTCAAAAGACTTTGGACTCAAATACTTTTGTGGCCTGCTTGCTGGTTGGAAACAAAATGGTTTCTTCTGAGGCAGTCAGGTCAGGTTTCAAAATCAAATATTTTAGTACTTTTATCTTTTGTTAAAAGGTATTCAAGGGCTTGTTTTTGCTTCGTTTTGTTTTCCCTTTCTTTAGGTGGGCAGAGAACTCAACAGGCACTGGGCATATCTATCAGTTGTGGTTACTGAGGCACTCAGAGAAAACACGTTTAGGGCAGGATGTGAACAATAGTTTGGTTCGAGTTATCTTCTGAAGCTCCCTCCCTGCCTCCCTTCTTCTCTCCCTCCCTTCCTCCCTGCCTTCCTTCTTCCCTCCCTCCCTTCCTTCCTTTCTCCCTGCCTCCGTGCCTCCCTGCCTTCCTCCCTCCATTCCTTCCTCCTTCCCTTCCTTATTTTAGTCTCTCTCTCTCTCTCTCTCTCTCTCTCTCTCTCTCTCTTTTTCTCTCTCTCTCTCTTTCATATAGATGAGGAAACCAGACAAAAATCAAACTCAGCACTTGCTTGATATTAGATTGATTTTAAGTATTTGTATGTGAGTAACAGGTATCATTATTGACTACTTTTATATGCTAGTCACAGGACTAATAGACACCATTTACCCTAGTGTAGACTATATCAAATAAATATCTTCATTGTCATTTTTATGGGTGATGCTGGTAGCTCACTGGAGAGCTCACAGATTCCACAGTATTCTTCTCGGGCCATTTTTCTGGAGAAGCAGATTACATTTTTAAACCTAGTCAAATGACACTCTTTGGTTCAAAAATGAATTTTGAACCAAAGATAAATGTACTAAAATATTTGATTTGAAAAAATTCTTCTTTTTGTTACTTAAGAAGTATATACGTATAACACTTAATCCCACCCACAAGTAAAGGAAAGTTAAGTGGTTTCTCCAAGTTCAATCAGACAAATCCTAGACTTCAGGCTCTTTAGTTCCAGTTTCTTGATACATGTCTCACTCCTATTTCTCTGAGTGGTGTAATGACCCAAGAAGGTAAGATGAAATTTGAATTTTTTTTAATTAACAAAAAGTAAACGTTTAAACATGTGGTTCAGAAATATTTCTGGCTCTTTCTCTCAGTGTGTTTGCTCCTTTTGGTGAACTATAATGTCCTTCAAGAAAGTTAACCCTCATTAAAGGGTTGAGATAAATTCATTTCTCCTGATGGATCACACCCATGTAACTAGAACTGACAGCAAAAAAGAGACCATGAATAGTTCCCCTACTGTGTCCTTGTTGCCAGCAAGTGCAGTCAATCCTGCCCTCCAGCTGCAGGGATTAGAGTCATCCATTTTGATGATTACTTAAATGGAATTATGGGTATTGTAGTTTTGTATGTGTAACTGCTTTTGCATCACTGTAAGTTCACGGCGTTTGTGTACTTTTGGAAATGTAGAAGTTTACTCATTTTCATTTTCAACTCTTTGAGCCTTGGTAATCATCCTATTCAAAGTAGAAGGCGTGTGTTTATTTACCATTAATCATTATTGAAAAAGTTTTGGGGGGATTTATTAGCCTTAAAAGTAAAATAACATGGTTTCCAGGAGGTGTCAATACATGACACATCCCAGCAAATTCCTCTGCCCAAAGCTTTAACATGTGCTGTCACCCTAGGGAATAGGATAGAAGAGACAAAAGCCACAGCACGCAGGCTGAAAATACCCACATCGGAGATCCTAGTTGGACTTCCTCCTTGGTGCTGTGGGAAAAGTTAGGTATGGCCTATTTTTAGGTGCTCCCCATGGACGCAAACCTACAAATGTGCAGTACAGAAAGTTCCATCTTGGGAGTAGAGACCGTCGTTGCAAAAGGAGGTGAAGAAGCAATCCATTCTGGTTAACTACTTGTACAAAGCATGGCCCAGAGTCTTTACAAAAAGACATAGGGTTCAGCTTGTTCAATGAGGGGAGTCAGCCCATTTCACAGTCTGCTCACAGACACTGAACTCAAGTTCCCCTAAGTTATGTGTCTTCCTCTCCTTCTGCTGGTTTCAGGAAAATGAAGAGTTAGAGATGTTGTGTGGGGCTAACTGGTGCTATACTGAGGCATTGCCCTGGCTGAGGTTTGTCATGCACCTGTGCTCTTCCCAGTCTCCTGTCACCATCCCTCCTTATCCAAATTTTGCTTGTGGCTATTCATTCAACCCGAAGGGAACCTCTAAGATGGGGGGGCTGGTGGGGAATGATGGTAGATCCTGATGTGTAAATAGCGTACCAGTTGCTAAAAAGAATTGAATGCACAGAAAAAAAAAAGTTGAACAAGAAAGCTCTAATCCCCAGGATCCATGAACTATCCCTCCTGCTCTATAGCCCCAATTTAATAGATATTCTCATGATGTCATGCTAATATACAGGCACATGACCTTCTTTTCTTCCTTTGCATTGTATGACAATCTTACCTGATCCTCCTCTCCCCAAAATTTATGTGGAAGATTTCTTTTATTCAATACAAAAATATTTTTATTTAAGAAGCATGACTATGATTTTAAGAGACAAGAGGGTTACTTCAAATCCTGACTAAATGCTACAAAGCCCTTTTCTTTTTCCAAAATCTTAACCTTAGGATTCAGTTTCTTTTTCAGTCTTCTCTCGGCAATACTGCTTTCTTATCTTTTCAAAACCAAATCACACGTTGGTACATTTTATTCTATCTCTATGCAGATGTAAGTAAACAGCCACTGCCATACCAGCTGTGTGGTTTTGAGACTGACTGTTCAAACAGTGACTCTGTTTTACATGTGACTTAATGTCATGTGGTTTGTAGTGTGATAGGTATCAGTTCTCCGGAGTCCTTTCCCTAGAACAGGTAGTAATTAAATGCTCATAAGAAGAAAAGGAATGAAGTTGTGCTCTCTTCCACAGATGGATGTGGAACTTTCTTATTACTACTGACCGCAGAGTCGGGGACTTAAGATGTTGGGGTTCACTTTTTGCAAAGATCTTCTTGATCTGCTCACATATGACATGGTGTCACACCATGGCATTTGAGATCTGGCAGGGAGTGATCTTAGACATAACTGAATTCATGTCTTTTGATTGATAAAGAGACTGTCTGAGGCCTAGCATCGGTGAATGAACTACCTACCCATAGTCTGATTGTGACCTAGCGACACAGCCAATGAGGGTTGAGTCCCATATCATTTTTCCTTTTCCTTCCCCTTTGAGTGATCTTATTCATCAGATGGACTTGAATCTCCAGGAACCACTTGAACCCGTCCAGGTTTGGTTTTCATCTTCCTATTCCTTTTCTTATATTCCTTATTGTCAAACTAATCACCGGCAACATGTGGGAAGAGGAACTTCCTTGAAAGACCTAGGAAACTATGGGAACATTAGGTTTAATTGATACATAGTGAAGTTTCCATTTCTGTGGACTTTTCTCCAGGGAAAGAAAGGTGGATGGGTCCCCTGTGATATTTGAAAGTTCCTTCTCGATTAAGGTGCAGCATCATGTGATCCTGTATGTAGGCAGCTCCACATCTGAGGACTGGCTGTTTTGCAAGTCACTTGTCTGAAATGGAAGCTGTGTTTACCCCATCAGGCCATTCCAGGTGTCGTTAATAGAAACCCTTCATGGGTAGGGATTGGTTAACTCTCCCTTAGCTGTACCCCACCCCCACTCCCTAGTCTATAAACTCTAACTGCACCCCAACCCCATTCTCCAGTCAATAGACTCTAACTGTACCCAAAATTCACTCCCTAATCAACGACTCTAACTGGACTCCAACCCCACTACCTGGTCAATAGCCTCTAACTGGACAAGAACCCTACTCTCTAGCCAATAGCCTCTAACTGTACCCCAACTCTACTCCCCAGTCAGTAAACTCTAACTGGACCCTAACCCCATTCCCTAATCAGTAGACTCTGCTCCTAACAAATATACTTACTCTGTAAGTCAGATAATGCTTGAAGACACTACTCTTTCTTTTCCTCTCTTGATTTATGCTCCTGACCTGGATGCCAAAAGGGAAGGAAAACCAGGAATAACGAACAGATGCCTTATGTAAGAGGTTGAAATTTTAATCCTCCCAAGGATAATTACAATTTTATAAGAGTAAGTGCCTAAATATTTGATAAAATGTTCAGTAAGAAAACAAAACAAAATGTCTTCATCTCAAAACAAAAAGATGGGAGTGGTATCTGAGGTGAACTTGACCTCTGAAACCCTCTTTCAAAGGTTCCTAAGTGACTGAGCTGTGACTCCACTCAGTGTTGGGTAAGCCTGAGGGGAGAAGAGGCTGGCTTCTTCTTAAATAGATGAGGAGTCTTTGGAGGATGACTCTGAATGTCAGGGACTGTTTCTACTTTTCTGTCTCATGTTTTTTAAGAAGCCACAGCCTAATCCTATATCTCTATTTTTAAAAATATGGTTAGTTCTATTCTGAATATATAAGTGATGCAGGTTTATTTAAGAAAATTTGGAAACTATGGACAAACACTAAAGAAAATTAAAACATGCTTACATTGTCCTCAACACTGTGAACTATTCTCTACCACCCTTCTTTCTTTCTGCCAGTATGTTTACACATGTGTGTAAATTTTTAGCTTCAATTTTTATGGTTATTATTACTTCAAATATAATAAGAAAATTCAATAAATTTGAAATAATTTCTCATTATGCTACTAAATGTATTTTGTAGAATTGTCATGGTAGCATTAATACCATGTGTATAAACACCACTTTATGAATTTTTCATTAGACTACCTAAGGTTGGGCATTTATATTGCATTCAAGTTTTCAACAGCATGATACGGCATCATTTACTCTCACACTGAAAATCTTTGTATGCACTCCTCTATTATTTTTTTAGATAGTTGTAGTATTCAAATTTCTGGATTAAGGTGGGCTATCCATTTAGCATATTCTTGACACATATTACCTATTTGCCTTCTTCCTAAAAAAGTATCCATTTGTAACCCTATCATGTGTAAGTGATATCTGTGTTTTTGGATATAGTTGTAAAAAGTGACGGTCTATTCTAGATGTGCCATTCTTTGTTAAAGAAATTTCTTTAAAATTCCTGAGTTCACATTGCTAATACCAAGTAAGATTTTATATAGTGCACAAAATTTAGCTTAGACTTTCAAGATAATTGCTAGTTAGGGTGATAATACATTTATTTGCCTCTATACCTTAGAGATACACTTTTTAGTTTGCTAGAGTAAAACTCAAATATCAAGCTATGGAGAAAAATATGGTCAAAACCAAACACACACCAAATATTCCAAGGTTGTCTGATGTGACCCATAAAATAAAAATAAAAATAATACTCATTTCTTCTTCTTCTTCTTCTTCTTCTTCTTCTTCTTCTTCTTCTTCTTCTTCTTCTTCTTCTTCTTCTTCCTCTTCTTCCTCTTCCTCTTCTTCTTCCTCCTCCTCCTCCTCCTGCTCCTCCTCCTCCTCCTCATCCTCCTCTGGCTGTTTGTAAAGTACAGTTCTCTCCCACAAAGTCAAGAATGGTGAAGCTGATAAGCATAAGATTTACCTCCAGAACTAAGAACCAGGAACACAGTTTGATTATTTTTCTTTCTACATTTAAAAAATTTTAATGTCTAATTTTCCCTCTTCCTCACTAAATATGGGTAGTAGGATAAAACATCATTTTTCCTGAATTAAATATCATACTTTGGGGTACCATAGTACTTTAAATTTTAATATATTTCCACATTTAAAAATATGCAATGTGCCTTAATTTTGATTCCAGAAAATAATGCTTGCAAATAACCCTGTTAAGCATTTCTTATCTAAATAATCAATCTGAACACTATAGATGAATTAACCCGAAATAATTAGGATAAATGAAAATAACTGTAGCTTCACAAACATGTCCAATTTAAATATCAGACAATACCAGATCTTAGTCAATGCTCTATTATCTCTTATTTGTGCTTCTAGAAAGCACAATTCTTGCTTTATGCTTAGATTAGTCTTGACTACAGCTCAGATTACTTTTCATGTTATTTTTGGTTGTTTTATAAAAAACGCCAAAAGCGCATTTAAGGCCTAAGTTAAAACTGAGGCTGGCTCCATTCCATGGGGCTCTGCGAAAGGTTTTACTGGGGTTGAAAGCTGTGTTGTTCAACATGTCGATCAAATCTTATTAAAAGAAGAAAAACACGAATGTTACCAGGCATTTAACACTGTCCATCCACTCTATTCTTGCACACTTGTTTCACTGAACGATCTTTGCTCCCTTGGCCACCACCATCGCAGGTCCTATAAAATCAGATTGAGTCTGAGAGAGAGTGTTTGCAGAGTAGAGACCTCTGTTACGTTCTAGCCTGCTTGCAATCCTGGCACCTTGTTACAGTCCTTCAAACTAGAGTCCTAATGTCTGTGCTCAGAAAGTGCTGTGGGGGTGTCAAGATCAAGGGCCCTCTAGGAATTAAAAACAAACAATTGAATGCCTTTTAGCAATGATTAACTCTACAAATGTTAGTGATTTGGGGCAGGCCCCTGTTCATTCTGAAAGAATGCTCCAAGCAAGTTGAAGTCCTGGGAATGTTGGTTTCCTTTCATACATATGTCTTTCCAGGGGTTTTCTCACAGGATCTTTGCAAGTTCTTTCATTTGGGAATAGATATAAGTCTTCTGAGAATGACTATTTAAGATCTGCCTGACTTTTCTGATTTATTGGCACATAGCTTCTTTGGAGGGAGCTTTCTGAGGACTACATGGATTGGCATGTCCTATAGGATGTGTTGATTGTACTGTCTCACTCCTGTGAGCTTGGCTGCCCCCGGTTTTCCCTGTCTACCTTTCTTCTTGAAAGAATCTGTTCAAACTGGAGTAAACTCCAGTTTACTCGTGTGTACATTACTGCAAGCTTTAGGAGTAAGTGGACAGAGAAAACTATGCTGTTAGCCGTTGCTTTTGAGATTCCTTCTCTGTTCACAAGACAGCACTGACATTGAAAGTCATCGTCTTGTTACTGTCTGTGGTGTTTGCATTAGAATATTTTGGTTTGTATGATTGTCTTTACATTTTAGAAATAGTATAAAGAACACAAAAAGCCTATACTTGAGGTAAAAGTGGAGAAGGAAACAAACACATCAACTATATTCTCTTTCTCCATTTTCCTTGATTTCCCCTGTTTCCCTCCTTACACACATTATCAACTTTAAGGCTAGGTTTTCCTGCCTCCAGCAATGGTTGGAACATGAAAAACTAATGTTCACAGAACTAGTGAAGAGAGGGATTCCATGGGGTTAGGATCTGTGTAGATACACAACACTATGGGCGGCCACCAAGTGTTAATAAATACCTCTGTCCATTGTTTTGCCTAAACGTGGTTTGATTTGGTTATGACTTGTGATGGTCAGTGTAAGGACCTTGTCCCTGAGCACAGCATGTTTTAAAGACAGAAAAGGATTTTGAACGAGATGAAACTGTTTTCATAGAGAAAACGGTTTTCCCTTCTTACCGCTTAGTTGCTCCCCAGACTGTTTGTGTGTTTGTGTTATATGCCTATTTTTTGCACAGTCCTTTCAACATGTGGCTTTACACATAGTAAGGTTTCCATAGATGTTTGTTGATTGAAAACAAACATTCAGAAATCTTAAAGGCAAAGTTGTGGAGGGAGCAAGAGGCAGGCTACAGAGAGAGCAACAGTAGTCAAGGCAGAGAGAGAATTAAATATAGAAACTGCCCGAGGAGCCAGGAAAATCCAAGGTTGGTGAGCAGCTAAAAATTTAAATTCTCTTAAAGAAAAGAAAAACAGCTGGACAAAGGAGGACATTTAATCTGAAGAGTTAATTAACCAAATGATAAGACTTCTTAAATATCCTTCTCATTAGAGGTGTAATTCTGAGGCCCGAGAAACAAGTAGAAGGTATTCTGACTTGTCCTACAAGCTGTTTAAAGTTGACTTACATATCAGAAGAAACATAAGGGCAGGAGATCAGCCTGTCTTTGTTTATCTGTCGTGGAACGTCTTTATCCTCACATAGCCCCATTGTGAAGGGAGAGGCTAGAACAGCTGTTCTGAGCATACCTTCGGCTTCATAGATCTGCTGATCTGATCATTTTTTTTTTCAAAGTAGAACTAGGTGGCCGAAACAAAAAAAAAAAAAGAAAAAACAAGGAAACTGCCATAGTTCAGTGTGAGCAGGTTCAAATATCAAAACGGTCAACACAGAGTGATCTAGTGCAGAGAACATCTCCAAGGGGTGTGAGTGGGATTTTCCGAAAGTATGGTGAATGCCGAACAAATGAAAGAATAGAAACCAATGTGTCGATTGCCATCCGGATGTCAGGATGGCTTGACAATTATTAATAACCATTGACTCCTTGTAGCCAAGTGGCCAATATTATTTCACAGTTGACTGTGTGGAGGATAGAGCCAATGACCTTTGTCCTGAATTTTAATAGATTACTGAAGTTTTACATTAAGTAAAAATCTAATTGGGAAGAAAATTGGTGTTTCTCTGTGGGAGTGCAGGGTAAGGCTATGAATCGCATGCACAGAGTGTTCCCCAGTGTCGTCTTTCCTGGTTTTCTTTTTTTGAATTAGAAATTTTAATCTCCAATACTTTCTGCTGTCTGGATTAGGACAGTTATAGCAGTGAATGTGTTCACCTAATTTAAGATGTCAAAGCTCTTGGCCACCGTGTTCTATTCACTGATGACAAAATGTCTGTTTCGTCACACTATTTAGAAATTTACCAGCAACTTGCTGTGGACATCAGAGCAAACAGACCCCTTACACAGGGTCTGAAGTAAGCAGCAGGCTGGTGGGCCTTTCTTGGTTTTTCTTTCTTTCTTTCACTTTACTGTTGGAGCAGCTGACTATATATACTGAGAGAAGTCACCACTATTTTTCATCTAAGGGGACAGACAAAAAAGAACACACTAAATTAACCTCAGTGGAATAGGAATTTAAATGAATGGTGTTTTATAAATTATATTTAGATACAAGGGGAGGAATTTTTTTTTTTATATTACTGTCAAGCAAAAGAAATGAGCTGCTTTTTGAAAGTCTGCAAGGTTTGAGGTATTGTGAAAAATCTATCTGTTTTCAAAGATACCCTGTGGATTTCTCGCTGTTGCTGGAAGGGTTAAGTCCGAACCCCCTCCTGTTATGGAGAGCTTTTCCTCTGTGTCCAGTGCTGGGAGTTTATTATGTATTCAGTATGCAATGTCGTAATAGAAACAGTTGCACCTCCATTAGTCCACATTGTCTCAAGGTACAGCCAAACAATACTAGTAAGCAAGGCTCCAGCCAGGAGTTTCTCTGCTGACAGCATTTCAGTGTTTTCCCTTCATTCCCTGGACATTCTTGATTTCAAAAGCAAACTGCACAACCCAGGGCACTAGGGTTGGAATCCAATGTTTATTCAAAAAGGCACCCTGAGGCAGAGAGGAAGAAAATGCTACATGTAAGGGGAAAAAGAAAAAAAAATAAAATAAGGCAGCCGAGGAGCTAAGCTGTCTTAGGCATGGCAACAGCAACTGTATTTACTAACATTTGTTTTCTGGGAGCCGTGGGAGCAATGGAAAGAATCAGGAGATAACCTAAGAGGAAAGGGTTTTGTGGCTTGCTCTCCTTATACGGAGCAGTAAACCGCAGTAACAGCTTTGGAGCCTGCATTGTCTACTGCCAAGGAGACAGCTGATTTGGGGTGGAGGAGTTTGTTGAAACCTAAACAAATGGGGCTATTTTGTTGACCAAACAAGAAAAAAAAAAGAAAGAAAGAAAAAGAAAAGAAAAAAAAGAAGCTGATTCGCTGCTTTTAAACACTCCCCCAACAGGGGAAAAAAAATCTCACAAAAATGTATCATGTGAGACTCTTGCTTTAGTTCCAAGCTGAGTCTGGGTCCACTTAGAAAGCAGTCCTTAAAGAAAACACGTTTTAAGAAGAGTGTAGTCACTCTGTCATGAAACAGGGGACCTTACTCCTTGCTTATTTTGGATGTAAAATAAATTTAAAAAAAAAAAGATTGAAAGAGATTTTAGTTATATGACCAGGGCTTCGGTTTAGAGTTGGTGGCATTCAAAGCTGGCTTCAGTCACAGTGTGATGCTCGAAACCTCTCAAAGGCCAAGTGTTTCCTTCCTTTCTTCTTTTTTTTTTTTCATTCCTCTAAGCGTTACTTCACTGAGGCAGAGGGCTGCCTTGGAGTGACGTCAGGAGTTTGAGCAGCAAGCTGCACAGGAGAAGGGAGGCTGGGTGAGTGACAGCCCAGCCTACTTTTTAATAGCTTTGTCATGTGACTGGGGACTGTAGTAAGACAGGTGCCTTCAGTTCACTCTCAGTAAGGGGCTGGTTGCCTGCATGAGTGTGTGCTGTGTGTTAGAGTGGATTGGAGTTGAAAAGGCTTGACTGGCGTCACTCAGGAGCTGGATGGCTTGGGACATGTGCAGCCAAGACTCTGTATGGAGTGACATAGAGGTGAGCTGGGGCTGGGCATTGCAGGACCGGAGCTTCCCTCAGATGCGATGATTCCTGGAGGGGGATGGGCTAGGGTAAAGGAGGGGACTTAGAAAGCAGCCGGGCAGGAGCTTTTGCAGGGGGAATCGCGATCTTATCTTAACTCCAATAAGTTTGCTATTTTAAGGTGGCTCCGAGATGCCTTGAGCAAATCAAAGCGGAGCTGCTGTCATCAGTATCTGTAGCAGTTAGAAACTCTCTCCATGTGCCTTTGGCTCTGTTTCTACTCATATGCAATATTTATGCTCTAAGATATTGATATGAATCAGGAGCTGAAGTCTTTCCAGTGTTGAGTGGCCTGCTTGGGGAAATGCCATTTCTATTTATAAGAAAATGAAGATAAACATTATAATGGATGTGTCCAAAGAGAGTCCGTTTTGACTCTCATCGGGAATTTTATTTTCCGCCCTCCTCTCTCTGTTCATTAAGCAGAGAACTTATAAGATCCCAAATAATCCTGCTGGGTCTGAGCTAGATTGCTTTTCCCACAGAACACAAAACGACGGTGCTGTTTCCTTTAAAACACTTGTGTGTGGCTGAAAGGGTTGGCTAGCGAGTTAAAAAAAAAATCCCAGCCTTAAGAGAGGAAGGTTTTCTGTTTGCTTCACTGGCGAGAAACCGAATGGTTAAATTTCTCTGTACCACGGAGAGCTGCCTGAAGCTGGGAGAGAATGGAGTTTATGCAGACCGTGTGTGTGGAGCTACTCACTGCTTGTGTAAAAATAGACCGCAATACATCAATTCCACAGTCTCCGCTGGCTACAATTCATACAGGGGAGGAAAAAACACAAGCAGCTTCCTCGGAATCTCCGGAGTCTAGCTGGGGACCGAGGACTTCGGCGTGTTTGCATTCAGTACAATGGAATGTTCTCGGAAAGTTTGGGCAAGTTGGAAAACAAGTGAAACTTTTGTGGACTCTTGGTGAGATGGACCCGAATTGAATTGCGCGGAGGATCGGAGCTGCTAGCTAACAATGGTGCTTCCTCCCGGTAGCGGGGGCACGTAGGGTAAGGGGGAGGGTCAAGTGCCACACGTGATTTGATTAAATAAGATGTCCGTGTGGTGCAGCGATACACATCTAAAGTGAAAATGATTTGGCGAGGCCGCCTGCGAATGCATTTTTCCTATCTAGCCAGGCGTGTCCTGGGTTCTTAACTCTTTGCTGGGTTTGCAGATGTTGGCTCTGTTTGCCGTCTCCTGGCTTTGGCAAGATCGGATTTGCGGGTTATAATTATTCTTATCTTGTTGTGATTTCTTGGTAAGGCGGAATTGATATGGATAATTCATGTGTCCTGTGGCTATTGGGAGTCTGAGTTCTAAACGGCTTCAAAGTCCTAATTGCTGGAGTAGCCAGAGTGTCCCGTGGGTGGTTGTCTGGCTGGCACCGTGGGTCTCCTCGATCCACTTTCATTTTTGCGGCTTGTATTTTCCTGATGCTGCTCAGAGATTGAAGAGCTGCTCTAAAGGGAATATAGATTTGCCTCCATGCTCAGAATTCCTGCAGTTGTTTGCGAATACGCTTCTTAGTCATCCACAGCTACCGCTTTAAGTTTGTTTGTTTGTTTTCCTTATGGAGGAGGGAATTTGGGCTCAGCGTCCAGCCTTAGATTGAGTCTTGGGTCAGCTGTGACTGGGCAGTCACATAGTAGACAGCCAGCTGCTGGAAGCCTGTGCCTTGGTGGCTGTGGCTCTGGGAATCACCCTTGCCTGTCGAAATATTACAAGCAGCAGGTAGCGTGGGCAGCTTTCATTTTTTGAATCATTAATGTTTGCTGTCATCTTAAAACCTACTATGCCCTTTCGCACATAACGACAGGACGGTGCATTGGTTAATAAAAGCCCAAATCACCAGAGCTACCCAGAGTCCCTGGTGTTTCACAGCTTAATGGAGGTGATGTACAATAAGGTTACTAAGATGGGTAGAGACCGTTCACATGACACACTTCCCCAAGACTGTCCTTCTTTACTGCATCTCTCTCAATCCCTCCTCCCATCTCAACTCATGTTTTTATCAGAAGTTAAGATTTTTTTATTAATATAATTAATGCCGCTGAGTCCCCTCTCTCTCTTTAAAATTTACCACCAATGGCACCAAAACCTCTGAAAGGTTAATGGAGAATTATACTTAATTATAATGAATCATTATCATCCATGCAGTTAAGCTAATTTATTGTCTGTTCCTTAGCTAAGGGAAAAGTCTGTTGGGGTGAAATAACATATAATAATTAGTCTTTTGTGGTTAGTGACTGCTTCAGCCTCTTAAATCTTACTGTAAAACGAAGGCTACAGCTGCGAAATCGCTGCCACAGTTGCAAAGTGGCAGGAGAGTATCTGTGGGATCTCCCAAGGCACACCTGTTACAGATGTATAGGGGCGCCATCAGTGGCAACGTGTCGGACAAGGACAGTTCCTGGCCTCAGCCTGCGAAGCCTGGCATTGTCCAAGTCCACATATGAATTCGTAACAGGAGCAATTGCTTCGACGGATGTGTTTTAGATTAGTGGGACAAGGCCACATTCAGAAGCATTGATTTGATCAGGATGTCAACATTGGCAGAACACAAATACTATTTTGAGCCATAATGTAAGAATAAGAATGAACAGTGTGTGAGAGAAGGAAAAGAAAGGAGGGAGAGAAGGAGAGAGGGGGAAAACCCAAGGAAAGAGAATACTAAAACAGCAAACTGATCTTATCTGCTCAATAGTTGTTAGAAGCTATATTCGCATATATTTATACACACATGCACACATATATTCTTGAAAGTTAAAGGGTCTTTAGACCAGTTTTGCTTAGAGAGAGCAGTTAAAGAGAGATGACGAGAAGCTGTCTCCTAACAAGTCAGTGTGACAATTTACCATTCCCAAACAGGCTTTCCGTGTCGCTCTGACATGGGAGTAGCAGCCGTAGGTGGACCAGGCTGTCTTCTGACTCAGTTTTTGTCTGGATGCTCTCTGGTTGTGGTTCTTCAATATTTTAGAGGGATCTTCCACCCATGACAGCCTGTGTGGTTTTCTACACTGCTGATAAAGTTTTCCCCTCGTCTCTGCACTGATGGTGTTGAAGGAGGAGTTAAGGAAAAAGGGTTGTGATCTGAAAATACATAGGTGGATCAGAATGGAGTCTTGGGCATGTTATAGCCATAACAAAACACTAATACTGCACTCAGACAAGATCTGCTCCTTTTGGCCTGGCTTCCACTCACAAACCTAGCCACTTCTTCTGACCTGTAGACTGTAGATTTGGGCTGACTCAGATAGTAGAAAGAAAAGCCCAACAAAATGAGAATGAAGACTTGTTTTTTGTTTTTTTTCAGCGGTTTTTTTCTTGGTGTGGCCATGTGCCTGCCTTAGGGGATCTTCTGGGGCCTGGTGGTCATCTTCAGAAGCTGCAATGATCTGCAGCCTCTGTCCTGCCTCTCCTCACCTGCTGATCCCCTTACCCAGTACTTACTCCTCAGCATCTGGCTTCAGATGGTGCTGCTGCACATGACCTGTGTCATACAGCCCACCAGCGATGACAGGGGTGTCCCCCAAATCAAATTTGAACAAAACTTATTTGATTCAAAATCTAAATGTCAGGGAAGTTCATCCGCTTTACGTCCCCCTGCTGCCTGGATGGGAACCTCAGATTCGCTCTCTGTGACACGAGGGCCTTCTTTATCTCTGCCTGTGAGGGCTTGGATTCAGGCAGATGGTTGGTGAGCGGATGAAATTGTGGTGACTCTGCTGTCATTAGATTCCCCAGAGTAAGCATTTTCGTCACTCTTTAGAGCACCCAGGCTTGGTTCAGCAACTAATTAGCCAATAAAATATAGGAGACCAGCTCATTGGTGAGGGGTTCTGATTTCCTCAGAAGGCAATAGGTCAGGAGCATGGAAAGACTTTCTAAGCCCCGAAAAAGGTTACAAAAATAGCCTTCCTGATAAGCATTTAAACTTTTCAATGTACTGTAAGCATTTTATGTCTCCATACAAATTTAATCATTTTTAAATTTACCACAAATGTATTTTTGACATACTAAAATAAAACACAAAGTATAATGCCATGAAATACAAAATATAGTACCATAATACAGTACTTTCAATTTTCTCTTTTAGATGACAGGTGATCCCAATCCCCTCCGCCCCCAACCTTGCAAAGTATTCCTATTGAAGGCTATAAAGGTCACATCAAAAAATCACATGAATTTTGTTCTTTAACTCAAGGAACTTGCATTTGACCTGTTAAGGATGAAGTCAGGGAACTCATAAAAAGTCAAGTGAGAGTAAATGATTTAAATAACAATTCAAGAGAGCCATAGATGAGTCAGAGGACTTGCATCATTAGTTGCTAAATGAATGCTATGGATTATAATACTTAAAGGGAGTGGGCACAGAGGAAGTTTTCCTAGTCTAATTCTTGAGTTCTGTTATCTCAGGGAACAGTTGTTCATAGGGATATTCATTATATCTGATGGTGAATCCCAAGATACAAAGCCACTTGAATACTTCTCTCAAATCAGTCCTCTGATAAGGACAGAATAAAATCATGTGCATAGCTAACTATAAGAAGGTTTGAAACCCACAGAGTATAGCTATCCTGGAGGTAGGAATACATCCTGTTGGTTTCTAACTGGAAGCCTCTGGGAAGCCTTCATGCAAACATGGTAATTAGTTTGGGTCTGGGTTTAGAATTTGGATGGGGGAAATTTGACTGAATATTCCTGGTGAGCTAAGAGAATGAAGAATGGAAGGTGTTTCCCTTGGCGATTAAAGACCAGAGGCCAGCTTAGGCGCTGTGGCTGAATTAACCAGAGTTAATTCCTATCACATGCCATTACTGTGTAGTGAACGCCCGCCGTTAGTAACCATTGTCCTCTCTTTGCTGTCTCCCGCAGTGTGCTGCTCTGGTTGGTGAGGACCAGCCTCTTTGCCCAGATCTTCCCGAACTTGACCTCTCTGAACTCGATGTGAATGACTTGGACACAGACAGCTTTCTGGGTGGCCTGAAGTGGTGCAGCGACCAATCAGAAATCATATCCAACCAGTACAACAATGAGCCCGCGAATATATTTGAGGTAAGCGTCTCTCCCCTGGAGAACGTAACTTCTCATTGACCTTGGCCTGTGCCGAACTGATGCGGTGCCAGGCCTGGACATGGGTGTGTTCTTACGTGGTTGCCAGCAGGGAATGTATCATCACAGCTAGAGGGTTTCGACGTGATGGAAAGACAACGTTTGGGAAATGGTGCTAAGGACTGAGAGTGGAGTGGGTTAGACTGTGTTGAAATACAAGGGGTTGTGAAAGCGTGAGGGACAAGGCCGAGAAAGGTGTGAAGTTGTTGACTCCCTTCTGTTCCCACGGAAAGGGACCTCACAGCAAATATTGCGTAATAGGAATGAGTGCAGAAGTCGGTGTTTCTTTTTCACGAAGGGGTTAATGTCTATCGCCGTTTGTTTTACCTTGTAGGTGAGCAGTTTTGATTATTGCTATTATATTATTGCTTCATACCCCTCATTTTCTCGCATGATGGCAAATTTCTAAACTCAAAAAAAAATCTAGTATGTACTTATAAATTAGTCAAAATTCATTTACCTTTCAGTAGTGAGAATTACCGCCCAGACTCTAGACGCCTATTATGAGCCTACCCTATAATAAAGAATGTTAATCTACTCCTATTAAAGTGTTACTCAGAGAAACGAGGTTCACTCTCACAAGATCGGGACTCATTGACTTGAAAATAAATCATTTCTTATAGTGATAAGCTTTCAGGGAGTACTGTGACAAGTGAATTGGGTGCAAATTGCCAAATCAACTAATTTGTGCCATCAAAATCGGCATCAGTATCAGCACCGTCGAACTGTTTTTGAGTCCCTCTGTATCAGGCTGCACACAAGACTTCTACTAGCCACTGGCCAGTGGATTATTGGCTGTCTTCCCACTTGCCCAATTAGAATCTCCATTCTTCAAGAGAGCACATGTTTTTAATAGTAATTCAGTTTTCTGACTACCGAGGGCATAGGTGGTGCTGAACAAATAAATGATTGTTGAATGTGTGCCTGATAAGAATGGTAGTGTCAATGAGCAACAATTAGCAACAATGATGGCTACCATTTTGGAACATTCCTGCTTCCTGCATGCCATCACACACACACACACACACACACACACACACACACACACACACACACACAATCCTTCAAAACACCTTTTCTTTTCATAGATTATTCCATATATTTCTGTATATATGTATATATTCTCATTTTATACATGCAGGCGCTGAGTTTCAAAGAATGTTAAGTCATTTCACCAAAATCACCCAGTTGACAAATAGAAACCTAACATTGAATTTCTAAATTTGTCTGATTTCAAAGTCTATATCATTGACAAAAATAGGAAGACAGTGATTCTTGGGTGACAGCCATCGTTTGCAATGATGTATCAAGCTGCTTCTTTGCTCAATATACTTAAAAATAGAACAGAATGTTTCCCTTTTGTGTTGGCCTATGGGGAGGCACTGGGTGACTGGTGAGCTGAGGTGCCTGTCAGTTCTATGGATAGCTACAATTCTCTTACATGCCTGGGACATCACGTGGGTCTTAAGAGAATGCTTCAGGTGGGTAACTTAGGGCAGGGGAGTGAGCAAGGAGGAGGAAACACCGAAATCATGGATATACTTTCCCAGGCTTCTCAGCTTGGTCTTGGAAAGTTCACATGAGGACGTGGCTGGTTAGAACTGGTGAACAGAGCGTCCCTCAGCCAGCACACCTGTCAGGCTACAGGCCCATTCGCCATGCAGCATTAAATAAATCGTTCTTTTAAAACACGTCTATCTCTATAGACGTCTTGTCTCATGACCAGCTATGGCTGTTCCACACTGGGTAAATGCCACACATTTTGGAGATGGTGGTTTGGGGAGAACTGAAAGGTGGGGGTAGGCAATGTTGTAATCATTACCTCCCAGGGAGGCTGATTTCAGAACTTTCCCCATGACCTTCTGTCCCCATATTTCATGTTGTGGAATCTGCGTGGGGACTTCTCATTTCTAGCTTCAGGAGTTTGGGCTCAGCAGTCAGTCAGCGGCCTATATATAGATGCTTAACCTATGCTACAACACTCTTTTTGTTTCCCTATATAACGTCCTACACTGATAGAATTGTTCGCAAGGCTGCAAAATACATGGTTCATTTGATTTAATCTCTTGTTAGGTCACTTTAAACCAATGATTCTATGCAGAAGGCAATTTTGTACCTCCAGGGGATACCTGACAGTGTCTGGAGGTATGTTTGATTGCAAAGAGTAGGCAACAAGGTGATATCACTGGTATTTAGTAGGTGGAGACCAGGAATGACACTAAATATTCTACAATGTGTACAACAGCCGATTGCAAAAGAGTGCTTGGTGATTGACCCTGGTTGCATTATTATTGTTATGATTATTATTGTTGTTGTTGTTGTTATTGTTATTTGAATCACTAAAAGTCCCCTTTATGATGTGTGCACATGATTTGGTCTGATTTCTGAAATGAACTATAGTGCAGTGTTGGATATATGAAGAATAAGACTCTAGGGAAAATTGCAGATCTCTCTGGGCCTCAGGGTTCATGTGCTAGGTATTCTCTTAGTGACAGAGGATAAGAGTGGCTTTTTGACAGAGGCTCATAGCAGTCCTCTCTGATGTCCCAGGATCCCTTCTTCTTTGTCTAGGCAAAGGGTAAGGTCTTGTGTGGCAACCCTGTCCCCATCAGCCGCAGGGTCATGAGCGCTGTCACCATGCATGCTGACGCCTTCACTCTTTGTCCTCCCATGATGGGATCAAAAGTGAACGAAATTCTAAAATTGAGTCGTTCCATATTCAGGGACAGAGTTCCCTTGGCCTGGACTGTAGCCTCGTGGCCCTTTGCCAAAGGAACTTTTCACAAGAGCTGTTTCCCAGGGCTACCAACTCCCGTGGACTTTCCTCCTCTGCTCCCCTTCTCCTGATCCTCCAAGCCCTGCCTCATCACATTTGAGAAGGCCTTGGCCTTGAACAAACCAAACAGCCACGACTCTGCCTGGGCCGATCTGTCCACTGTAAGCATTATTATGTACCTCTGCCTCACAGGATAAACTAAGCTATTGAGGAGTTCAACATTTTGCCCGACTCAAGTCGCACCCTGATGACGTGGCTGAAAACTAGTGGTGGGGTTCCCAAGTGAGATTTAGGCTGAAATGATGGTGCAGCAAAGCCACCATGGGAGGCTGAGTGTTGGGAGTGTGGAGTATCCCACTTCCTTTCAGTCTCTAGCATACCATACGTGCATGACTTTAGATTTTGCTCAACATCACTATCATAGAAGAAGGAAATTCCAATGAAACAATGGCGTTGGAAGGCTGGGGGAATGGCTCAGTGGATAAAGCGCTTGCTGCACAAGCACGGGGACCTGAATCTGGATCCTCAACACCCATGTCAGACGGCAAGCATGGGCGCACCAGCCTGTGGCAGTGCTTGGGGGGCAGAGACAAGAAGCTCCCAGGAGCCTGCTAGCCCATCAGGTCAGCTGGTCAGCTCTAGGTTCAGTGAGAGATCTTGTGCCAACACTAAGGTGGAGATTGATTAGGCTAACACCTGATATCAACTTCTGGTCTTCATGTAAATGTGCATAGGTACCTGGACACACACATACACACACACACTGTACAAATACCTTATGCAAACATGCATATTTCTACACACACAAAATAAGGTAGCGCAACACAATTTATGGAAGAATAGATTCTAAGTGTGACGACAGCTGTGACAACATCTACTTGGTTGAGTCATTCACCGGCCACACATTAACTCGTGTTTGCCACACCCCACTTGGATGTGTAAATGCTGGAGACCAGGTATAATCCAGAGGCCACTCTGGGAAATGGGGCATAAAGCCGATAAGGACAGCCTCAAGTGCCTGATCCATGTGTAAGGAAAACAGGATGCTGTCTCGGAACAGACTGGGAGCAAGATTTATGTTTTTAGAATATTGCAACGTGGCTTCTTTCCCTGGTTGCCTTTGTACATTGTGTGGTGGAGAAAAAGGCGTGCCTTTACAGCACAGCGTTGTATAAAGATGGGTGGTATGGGGTTCATTTAATTAGTGCCCGGGCCTTTCTGGGTCACTGTGAGCCACCTTGTCTGTGCTTCATTTTAATACCCGACTTACTGCCTCCATGATGTGGGTGAATAGATGCCTTTCATTCATTCATCTGGTTCGTCTGAATGCAGCTACCTAGGGCTCCTTAGAACACTGGTATGTGGGAATGCAGTGTCTGGAGGTCATTGCTTGCAGCCTATGCTAATTGAGAACACCCAGTAGCTGCAGCCAGCACTTAGATTTGGTAATGACTGCAACTTACAGTGAGGTTTGAGGTTCTGAACTAGTGTAGGTGAAGTGTGCGTGGTATCTCCTTATTGTCTGTGTGGAAGGTGATCTCCTGTCTGCTGCCAAAGACGTGTGTGATGGAAGCTCTCAAAATACTTGATCAACCTGATAAGAGCATAGAGGACTTTAATAATTCTTCTCGTGGTTTTCTATTTATATTCTAACATTTTCAATAGCAGGTATATATTATGTACATATCAAAAACTTAAAATAACCTATATTGGTAAATTCATCAGACCCTTAGCATTACAAAAGGACCTGCTGGTTATCGTCACTGAAGGTTTCCCAGCTTAAAAGTGAGGAGGGAGTCAATACCTACAGAGCTAAAAAAGAAATCTCTATTTTCTAAGGAAATTTAAATCTAGTTAGGGTGATCAAATGTGGAAATATAAAACAAGTAGTCAACAATACAAGGCTACAGGAATATGTATGTGTGCAAATGTATAAATGTATGCTTTTATTATATATTAACAAATGAAAAATAATGCCGGATTATATAACCATGTATATGCATATATGTGTATAATAAGATTATCTAGCACATGTGTGTGTGTGTGTGTGTGTGTGTGTGTGTGTGTGTGTGTGTGCAACTAGCAAACATTGCATGATCATGTATGTAGGGTAAAAAAAGCTGAGCTGAATTCTAGGACTTAAAATCCTACCAATCCCTGAGCTTGCTCCAAGCTCAGTACTTGAATACCTGCCAATCTCAACCCTGGAAAACTCTGTCCCTAAGAAACCCTGTATAAGCTTG
This sequence comes from Myodes glareolus, assembly GCF_982192425.1. Taxonomy (NCBI): domain Eukaryota; kingdom Metazoa; phylum Chordata; class Mammalia; order Rodentia; family Cricetidae; genus Myodes; species Myodes glareolus. The sequence goes on from NC_142033.1 coordinate 54,989,764, forward strand.
CCTGCCCCTCAGTTCTTTATTGCTTCTCACTGGAGCAGAGGCAACCACCTCCTGTGTTTTTCCCAATAAATCTCTTGTGTGAGATTTGTTGTGTGGTGTGATTTTTGTGGTGTTCCCTGAATTCCGACCTCTAGGCTACCTTTTCCCTCAGAGCTGTAATACTTACAATGTTTGTGTGTGTGTGTGTGTGTGTGTGTGTGTGTGTGTGTGCTGTGTCTGTGTGTATTTCTAACTAAGGAAACAGCAGAGTAAATTCATCAAAACTAGTGTGAGAATGAGAGAAAGGTTTTTAGTGAGTAAGATTTAGGGAGTAGGGAAGCAAAGAGTTTGGTTCATTCAAAATAGCATACAGACTCATGGGAAGCTGTGGTGTAAGTTTAGATGCAGAGTAGCTACATTATGTTGGGGGCCATGTTGCACTGGGAAGTATTCATAAGTTTGAATGATAGAAACTGATGTCCCACCGGAGACCAGTGTGATGGAGGTGGTATCAAAGAGAACCGGGTTGGTAGATCTAAGAGGTAGCGGCAACAAGGAAGTAGGCAGAAGCTAGAGAGCCTGTGTGCAATGCTAGGGCATGGGAGGGACGGGGTTAGAGGGATAATATCCAGGAAAAGACTCAAAGAACCCTGCAGAAAAATTCCATCAGCCCTAACAATATGAGTTATATATAGAAGGAGGCGACAAGTAATGTTGACTTGAACACATTCCAAAGGGAATCAGGTCTTCATGCGTCCCTCTCCTGACCACGTGACTGTTCACTCTTGCAAACGGAAGAACTTCATTAGACTTGGAAATCATTTTATAAAGAGTGCTCCATCTCCCTGTTGTCTCAAGCAGACCGTTTTTACCCCAACCAACAAATTTACTTGTCTGATTTTACTCTCTTGTCTTTTGGGTGGACATTTTGAATCTTTCCATGGCAATAAGTTCCTGCCTCTGACTATGACAGTGACCAGGAAGACTATTCTATGAATGGTCAACCTCTTGGAATTTTAGCATAACAAAGTATGTAAGAAAAAAAATCTTACACTCATCTAATCATCAAGAGAATAAATTCTCCTTTGTTGTGTGGAGAGAGAGAATTCATTTACAATAATCACTTTTTAAAGATTTCTAGGATTCCCAATTTGCAATCAATAAATGTTTGCCATTTAAATTAAATTTATAACCCACAACCAGATTTTTTGCCACACTTCGTAATGACACTTTCAGAGAGCATAGACTTCAAGTAAGAAAATAATAGCCATTTAAGTGGGGAGATAATTGGCTGTAACATAAGAACATTGAAGAATGTTGAAGCTCACAGAGACTTATGGAGTATTTTAAAAATTTATGTTGTACTTATCTTTGCATTTGTAGTCTACCACAAAATTTCAAATTCTGAGCATAAATCAGTTAGATGTTTGTCTTGGAGACTCACAAATCAGAAACCAACAATGGGATCCAGCCTGTGTGCTGTTGCTGTTGCATCTGCAACTGCGATTATCAGCTTATCATGCAGAGAGACCAACTGGGGTTGAGCCTGTGTATGCGTATGTGTGCACACGTGGGTGTATGTGTGTGTGTGTATGTGTGTGTGTGTGTGTGTGTGTTCATTTATGCACCTTAGGTAAATGCTATTTTAGACTTCTTGGATTGATAACATCTGGCTTATCTTGGGAACATCTGGTTTATCACCCTATTTTCTCCCTGCCATTATGCTGACCACTGGAAAAATATGGCTTAGGAGTCCTGCCCCACAGGGCTGTGTCTTTTGGCATCCACCCTTGCTAATAAATAGCAGGTCACAGGATGCAGGTTGCATGGCCAGGGGTCACTAGCACATACTTCCCCGGTTGTGGGTCTTGTTAATGAAGACGGTAGTTACCAGGGTTGAGGCTGGCTGCTCTTCATCATGAGAGCTGATTCAGTTCCTGGCCTTTGTAGTTTGTAAAGTAGGAATCTATATGTTTAATTAAGCACACTGATTTTTTTATTGCTCACTCATTTTCTTTGGCAGGGCTTGAGATTGAATGTAGGGTCTCCTGCTTGCAAAGCAAGCACTCTACCAACTTGAGTCCATCCTTCCCCTTAACTTTAGATAGTAGTGGTTAGGGTGTGTGTGTGTGTGTGTGTGTGAGAGAGAGAGAGAGAGAGAGAGAGAGAGAGAGAGAGAGAGAGAGAGAGAGAGAGAGAGAGAGACAGAGACAGAGAGACAGAGAGAGAGAGAGAGAGAGAAAGAGAGAGAGAGAGAGAAAGAGAGAGAGAGAGAGAGAGAGGTTTGGGGAGGAGGTTAAAAGACATTTCATGTCAGACACTCTGTGTGCTCTAGGAAGCAGGTGAGCCATTTGTTTGTCTTGGTGCTTTCTGGTTTCCCAGAATCTCAAGTGAGTTATTTAAAGATAAACATTCCTCTGCTTGGATATGTATAGTGATTAGAAAGAAAGGAAAGAAGGAAGGAGGGAGGGAAGGAGGGAGAGAGGAAAGAAAGAAAGGAAGGAAGGAAAAAAGAAAGAAAGGAAGGAAGAAAGGAAGGAAGAAAGAAAGAGAAGGAAGTGGAGACCCAGATTAACAGGAAGAAAATCCTGAAGTTGAGTCAGTTGACTCTCTGTGTTACTTCAAAGCCATCCATCTAGGTTAAAGCAAACACTCCTCTGTGTTCTGCATTGGGCAAACAGTCCTTATGTACAGCACCTGGGTGCTGTGTGTAACCTCATACATATGCTGTGTGTGTTTGTCCATGGACATCTAGCTATGTGTGCTGTCATAGAAGTTCAGCCCAGCAGATGGCTCACCTCGGCATGAGAGGAACCCACAAAGCAGATACAATGATGAACATTATCACGTTGTTAAACCAAGAGCCAAATTGTTCCTGCACGGTTTTTTGTCCCAGACTTCACATTTTTAACAAGGTTAATTTGTCCCTATAATTATGCACCTATTCTTTTAGCAATGAAAACTTTTATTGTGGGTTTAATAAAATGAATTGCCTGTGATATGAAACAATTCTGGAAGGCCCGGTTTTATCTTCTTCCTTAACCTCTCAAGCCTCCTTTTAAGATAGCGCCCTGTGAGATTCAGGTGGAAGGCAAAACCGGAGACCTCCTTTGGCTGTCAAAGACGCTGATTTGTAAGCAGCCAGGGTGAGTGCAAGGGGAAGCCGAAAGGCCGCCACAGTGAGATGATGTGCAGGGCTTACACTTGGCAAGAGCGCAATATCTCAAAGCAAAAGCAACTTCTTATCCTTGAAACCAGTTGTCCCCAAATGACCATAGGTGATACTTCGACGCCTTCTCTTTCCCAAAATGTCAGAGCAGTCACACAGTTTCAGGTCCAAAAGATAACAGTGTGTGTACCTGCCCTTCTCCATTCCTACGGCAAATTACCCATTCAAGGTTCACAACCAGATGGATTAATGAATTACCAGATCTAGGGGAAAATATCTCGGCGTGGCTTTTACACACAGCTTTCTCTTTCCCTCTCCCTTTAGTCTTGTGACTGGGGTTATCGCTTCTACAACCAGAGCTCTGTAGAACTTTTCCCTTGGAAATACCTTCTGTAAGCATCTTTCCCACTTCCTATTCTTTCTCAACTCGCCTTCGCAGGCAGATATTTAAAGAGGCAACAGCGCAGCCAGGCTGGTCGGCAGGGATGAGAGAGATAACTCAGTGACCAAATCTTTGGTAACCAAGGGCTTTCCTGATGCCAAATACGCACCATTTTCTCTCCTCTGCTCAGCCTTGGGAGTGAGTTCTGTAGGGTTTCTCGTTCAATGTGTATAGCTGAAGCTCTGAACTTTGCGGAAAAACCTTAGAGCTATTTGTAAAGTGCTGGTGCTTGGTGAATACTAAATTATATGTAGGAAATCGTCTACAGTACCAGTTACACTTCATTGTTATTCTTGACACAGACACCTAAATCAGAGAACAGTAACATTTCAGAGATTATGCAAGCAGTTTGGGTATGTTCCAACACCATAATAGGATCAGAATTTTAAGGCCTTTTGTATTATTACCAATAGTCGCTTAGTTTCTACTGCAGTGTACTTTGTAGGGAATTACAGCTTTTACTAAAAAGATTAAAATGCTATTATGCAAATGATTGCAGTATGTTATTATGTTTACAAATTAACATCCATGGCTCAACACACAAATTAACTAACTATTCTATCTGTGTTATTAAGGATTTAATAAAGTAACTGTTAATAAAAATGGGTAGCCAGGAACACTTAATAGGAAACAATTGTAATTTAACACACACAACTAGAGTCTGGTGTTTAATGTTCTAGGTGAGATAATAGTAAAATCAAGTTGAGCAGAGGCTTTAGAAAAACCACTGTTGTGTGAATGGTGGAGATGTTTGCTTGAGATGCTGATGAGCAAGAACTAAATAGCTTCAGGCTACAATATACAGTGGGCAGCATATCAATAAATCTAAGCAAAGCACACAAAACATCTTCTATTAAAAAGTAGTTCATTGAAATGATAATTGCCCTCTGTTCCATGTCTGATATGTTCCACGCTCCCAGAGAATACTTACATTATTCTAAAATGGAGCTCAGAGCACATTTTGCTGTGGTGACTGGGACTTAGCTGCAGAATAGCACCGTGTGATAAAAGAGGAAAAGGCGAGCCTTGGACTAAGATGGCTTTACAAACAGGCTGCAAATGGCTATTCCTGGCTGTTCACGAGAGATCATAAAAGCCAGCAGATAAGAGCCGCCAAGGTCCCCGAGAAATGAATGTGCGTGATTACGTTATCTCTCACTTTGGATTTACTAGATGGACTGACAGAACCTTCACCATGGCCCCACAGGACAAGTAGGAAGAGATGCAGATTTTGGATGGTAAATTTTGTCAGGATGGCTTTAAATTCCCAAACAACATAAAGTAGTTTTTATATGAAAATGTCCTTATATAACTCAACACCAAAGGCAATGGATTATATATAATGAAAATTTATATTAGAGATGATTCTAAAATATCTGACTTTAAAGAAACATGGCTCAAGAGAGACCTAGGATTCCAGTGTCTGAATCCCCCATAGAACTCACGCTAAGAGAGAGAGGGTATTTAAAAATCAAGCAAATTGACACACAAGAGGCACAAGGACTCAATTCACAGTTCAAATATTTTGAATTTGTTTCCTTCCTCATCAAGGATGAGGATGACTTCAATGTCTACAGACAATTACCTATTTAGATCTAGCTGCTGAGAGTTCCCAGTCTGACATTCTGAGACTCAGGGAATGCGCCTGCAGGGAAGCCACCGCAAAGTTGGCCAAGGTTTGTCTAATTTATTTTGTTCCAAATAGCACCTCTGTTGTTGTTAGGAAACTACTTATGCAAATTTTTGATATCTAGCTTTAGCAAGGTGCCCGGTTCCTTCATTTCCTTCCACATTTGGAGAAATTGTGTTGTTCTTCACGAGTCCAAATTTGTCCTTGTGGAAGTGAACACTTGCAAGCTGGTTGAAACTTCCTAAGAGGAAGCAAGCAAGAGAGGAGGGGAGGGAAGGGGGGGGGAAGAAAAGAAGAAAAAAAAAACTTGACTGAAAACCAGTTGCTGTGACAGCTCATGAGGTGATGGTGTGTGGCCTTGCCCTGTTCCCAGGCACCTGATCAAGAAAGTAGTACAATCCTGTTATGCAGGCATTCCAGAAATCTGGCCAACATTCACCTGACATGACCAGGGTTTAAAGTCCTTGAGGTAACTTTATGAAACAGGATGGAACACGGGGCTGGTGGATATGGGTGCTATACACTCACATTCTTTTATTTTATAAAGAGGAGGTGGGGAGGTAATGAGGGGGGCGCTCGGATCTTTGCCACGGAAGGGTGGTAAAATAATTAGTCCAGCGGACAAATGTCTTGGACCGTGTTTAAAGAGAGCTTTAAGGACACAGTGTTCCCAACACTCACATATCTAAATACAAGCGAGTGTCAGCTGTTATACAGACCGAAGCATAGCAGCCCGCTTCCACATAGGTCATCGCCAATCCATTTTGGTCACAGTCACACTGCACATCTGTTTCTGCGGGCTGCAGCTTCTTAAGGTGGCATTTGGACTTCATAAGAGCACAAACAACCGAGCTATAAATTGCCACTGCTGGAGTTATTTTGAATAAGTGTATACTGTTTCATATTTATAATGGTGAGGCTTCATAATAGTCGCAGTGAATATATAACACCCATCAGTTCAACAAGCATGAAATTGTATGTTGTCAACTTGTCACATAAATAGAGTCATATTCTGGCTTGGCGATAATGTTGAACTAACATTTTTTTTTCCCCCAGAATTGTCGAGAGGGTCACAAAAAAATTAAAATTAAAAAAAAAAGGACGAAAGAAAAAGAAGGTGGAGAGGTGGTTGGTGCTTCCTTTAGGCAGCTATTGTAAAGCTGACTTGCCGGCTGCTACACTCCTTATTTGCCCTCTCTCCTAAGAAGCTCACTTTTCCTTCAGTGAATGCTAATTGGTTAATTGGATGTGTTTTCTCTGTCATCTAGTGATCTAGTGATATTATTCTATCCAGACCCTGGAGGGCCTTATATGTCTGAGTGGTTTTTTGTTGTTGTTGTTGTTGTTTTTTGTTTTTTTTTTTTTTGCTTTCGATAAGAAGTTTTTTGTTTTTGTTTTTAAATCTATTCCTGTGGTGAAAATCAGTGCTAATTGTTACAAAACCCTCCAACTCTATGCTCTGTCAGGCTTTCTCCTGCCTTTGCACCCTGGTTAACTCTTGATTCATTATAAGAGCAGTAGGAAATAGAGACAGGAAGATACTTCATTCAAACTTTTCTGAGTCAGAAAATGTACACACACACACACACACACACACACAGAGGGGGAGGGAGGGAGGGAGAGAGAGAGAGAGAGAGAGAGAGAGAGAGGCAGGAAGGAAAGGTTTGTACCAAATTTGCAACTTCCGGAAAAAAAGGAGATAAGACAAATGAAATGTGTTTGCTGGAAGCTAGTGAGCAACTCAGAGACCGGTGTCCACAGTGGCTGAAATTTCTGTACCAGAGGCACAAGGAGAAGCCAGTGCAAGTCTTTTTCTGCTTCTGAGAAATTCTTAGATGTGTTCAACTCTCCCCATCCTTCTTCAAATGGCCTGAAGACAAGAAAGCATGGCAGCCCGTGTCTGCAATCATTTTGACTTAGGCGATTAAGTTGCTAACTCTAAGACCTCAGGACACTGTCTTGCCTTAAATCACACTCTATGCAGATATTACTGAGGCTTATGGCTAACCCTGCTCTCTTCATCCCGTGTCCCTTGTGAGATGGATGGCTGCCTCCTCCTGCAGGAGAAATGATTTGCTGGCCAAAGCTCTTGGTCTCGTTTTTGCAGTTCTTTGGGCTTTGGGGTTTAAAAGTTCACAGATTTTTTTTTCAATGATTATAATTATTGTCATACAGTAGCGTGCTTAGCTTTTTACCAATTTCTAGAGATACAATGGCTTAGAGGAGACATGTTCCCTGTCTCCATGAAACTCACGGTTAGTGATGACAACAGGCCTCTACTCTAATACTGAGGGAGGTAAGCTCTCTAGACTAAAGGGAACAGCAATGACATTTTTTTAGCCTAATTATTTTGCTCATCAAAAAGATAAATTCTGCCCTTTCTTTCAAAAATACCTCCTCCCTGAAATGCAGTTTTGATTGTTTGTTGTTTGCTGACTTGTCTGGAGATCCCTTTCCCCAGCTACAGCACCTTTCTCTTTTCAACTAGGAACTCAGAGATAGGATCTAAAATTTTTGAGGCAGAGACTCAGAATGTTTGAAATTAAGAGATTTTAGACAAGTTACAGGAAATTCAATGAATCAAATGAAAATTTGCCCATTGGAATTGCTGAGGGAAATCGAGAGGAAGTGAACCTCAAGGAAGACAGCCCCTTGGTCCCCAGAGGGCCCTTACACCAGCGTGCACATCTGATATGTCAGAAATGTGGTATCTCTGCCAGTGTGTATTGGGGTTTCCATGGACCAGCACCATTTTGTCCCATTTTAGGCTTGGTGACCTTTCTCTCTGAGAATGATATTTCAGTCCAATTGGAAGGGCTCACACGCTTTTGGCTGGTACCAAACACCCTGCATGTGTGATGTTGCTCTCTCTGAGCAAACTGTTTTACCCCATCTCTAAACTGGCATCCCATTTCTTCCTTTGGTAGTACAACCCAGGGACTGTCTTGTCCCTTTGAGAGAGGCACTACAGAAAGCATCGCCTGTATCCCTCCGCTCCCCTCTAGCTAACAACCTAACTCAACCAAATCCCATTCAGATTTCTGCAGTGCTCTGACTTAAATCTCTTCTCCCAGGTTCCCTGTGAGAAGTCTTTCTCTCCAGTTGAACAGCTCTTTCCTAGTGGGAAAAAACCCTCTATTTTAGGATTGCCCTTGAGTTTTGCATGGACTCTTGGCCTAAGGATATTAGCTTCCCTGGGTGTCATCTCATCTGCTCAAATATGAGCTCGGAGCCTCTGTATTCCAGACATAGTTCTCCTGGGTGTCCAAGGAATCTAGCCAGCTCAGATTCCGTCCAAAAAGGTTCTCATGTCAGGATCCTCTAGTGTCTTGCCAGCCAATGCTTAGTAGGGACACCTTGCTCTCCTCTGAGCTGTATGTCTCCCTGGCTGCTTCTTATTCCTCTTCTCTTCCTCTTCTCTTCCTCTTCCTCTTCCTCTTCCTCTTCCTCTTCCTCTTCCTCTTCTTCTTCTTCTTCTTCTTCTTCTTCTTTTCTTCTTTTTTTGGCAGTGCTGCCCCAATGGGTAGGCACACTTCTTCCTCATGCTGGAGGAGAGACAGGCAAATGCCCAAGAACTGGAACACAGTGATTCTCCACAAGATAAGTGGCTTCTTTTTTTGTTGTTGATTCCCAATTCTGGGGCTCTGCATGCCGCAGCTTTGAGAGGTACATTAGGTCACCGTGCTTCTGTCCAGCTCCTTTAATCCTATCACCCTCAATCCCCAGCTATGTGGCTGCCCCCGTCCTACAGGAATTTGTGTCAATTTCTCCTGGGACAGATCTAGCCTGGACTGCTTTGCCATATTTGTTCAAACTGACAATTTTGACAAAGACATTCTGTCCACCCTGAGCTGGAGAATTTTCTCTGTTGAGATGCATTTGGAGGTGACTAAATGTTGCCTGGTCTCGGCAGATAACTGAGCCTGTGACTCCACATAGTGCATACCCTGTCCTGTTTAATTTGCCTTTGAATGGCAAATTTCTTCTCTGAGTCAGCAGAAGCGATGATACTCTCTACAGGGGCTATCATCCTGTAGTGTGACCTCCTTGCTTCTTCAGGGTATAGAAGAACAAAATAGGAATCTTATGTTTTACCTGTAGTGTCTGACTCACTGTGAGTCCCATCTACATAGTCTATGGCAGAGAGAGAGGTTGTCTTTCAAATTGAGATGCATCTCAATCTGACTCAATCACAGTGGCTACTTTTATAATTTGCACTAGAAGACCTCATTTCTCTGGCTGTTATTAACTTAACATGATTAATTGTCTGAAGCAGAGCTGAGAAACACACCATTTTGTAAAGTTGTCTTTGAGAAGCCAAGCTAGATTCAGATAAATTTTCTCATATTTAACACGTTTTCTTCCCAGATAAGCTTCTCTGGCCCTCACTTCACACTTGCTTCCTTTTGTTGGATGTGCAGTCTAAATGAGTCTTAGTTACTTCTTTGGAGAGCATAAGACACAGGAATAGCAATGATTTTAGAAACTCATGCGATGGTAGGGGCAAGGACATCATAGGGGAATTTTTAAGCATGCCAAATGATGAGACTAAAATTAACAAAACTCAACACCTAGAAGAAAACTATCTGGGGCCATTTATTACAAAGGCAGACAAGCTCTGTGTGCCTAATTCATTCCCAACTAACATTTTCCAAGAGCAAACAATGCTATAAAAATCAGGCCTCATAAATTTTAACATGTATGAAATATGTAAATGATTTTTGAAAACCTCTACACAATGTGCAGGGGCATGTATGCCAACCTCCAAGTAAGTAAATTAATGTAAAAAGAAGTTTGTTTTTTACACACATCAAGTTCATAACACACATTAGATTTATCACGCAGGGACCCATTGGATTCCAGATTATTCTTTTCCATGTAGCAGAACATAGTAGATGAGAGAATGCTCTTTGAAACTTTGCAATATTATTTTTATTATCATTGACAATAGTCTATTGAGATACTCCTCCACTTAACAAACACATCTATTTAGTTGGATTTTTAGTGATGATGACACCTCTGGTTATTTTACTTATTAGCCATAAAATTCTCCGGATGCAGAGAAGCTTGTCTTTGTCAAATTCAAATACAACACAGTCTATTTACTGCTCTGTTATTCCTGGCACTAGAATGAAATTGCTTATGTACCCCTTTCATTGCTTCCATCTTTATACAGACCCCAGTAACTCACATTCATCCCAGGTATTCAGTTCACCCACATGGTTCCATCTTGAGCATGCTCAGTTAAAATATCTGCACCAACAGTAATTCCTCCCTTTTTCATTCTCTCCATTTTATCTGGAGACTCTTTTAAGTAAATCCACAGACTTAAGGCTTGCAAACCAACTATTAAAAATCCTTGACTTGGATTGCAGTTAGTGTAGAAGACAAAGTTTCTTAAATCTAATTTGCACTTAGAAACCCAGGGACCCCTCCAGCTCCATCTTCACCCAGGTTTCCTGACTAGTTCCCACACCTTGTACCTAAAAGTGAATAGCCCGAGTTTCCCCTGTGTGGACCCTGAGACTTGGCTGGACCATGATCCCTCATTAATATTCAAACTTTGGCAATATCAAAGTGTGCTGTCTTTGCCACCACTGCAAGTGGCCCTGCCCCCCTCCGCCCCTTCTCGAACTTTTTCTTTGTAGAGCGGCATTTGTGTCTTCCTTCATGTCCCTTTCAGGAACAATTCTTCCCCTTGTCCAATTTTTCCCCTTCTCTTTATGGCTGTCATAATGACCCCTAATGCCGCCAGGCAGCCACGACCCTGTCCATCACTCACCTGCAAGCTATTCTTAAGCCAATAGATGGTCCCTGAGTGACCAGATTAATTGTGCCAGCGCCAGCCCTTTCCACCTGACCTTTTTTGTCTAGTGGCATAAAAGCTGATTCCAGGCTGTGTGTGAGGCAGGCTGCCCTGCTATTGCTCGGCTCTCCACGGAGCCTCTCGGTGGCAAGGGCAGTTTCAATGCAAATGAAATGCTGGGGTGGAAGGAGGTGTGTGGTTGCAGGCCAGCAGAAATCAAATCAGCCCTCCTCTGAGGGTCATTGGAAGTAAATCTTCAGGAGGGAGGGCCCCAGAGAAATTTTCTGTGGACACCATTTCCATAAACGGTCCTGTAACAATGTGCTATTTTAAAGATGGGTGGTTTGGTGTCTGTTTAGCTGGAGGCTTTGCCAGGCACAGGATAAACTCTTAATCTGCCAAATTTAGGAAGGTATCTGTGGCCCTTTTTGGCACACAGTGAACTGCTGCCACATAAGCAGAATAGTGTCTTTTCCTCTTTCCATAAAGTTTTTGGGTTATGACGCAGCTGCCTAGCTCTGGGGTTACATATCTCAATATATTATGGATCACATGAAGGAAAGCTGGCTCCATGTTTGCGTCTTCAATCCTCAGTGCCGAGGACAGTGACATGCACCTTGGGACTGCCTCCAGTGCTTCTTAGCAGATGGCTTTACAGTGGTTCTACTGAGTTCAGACAGACAGAGAATAAAATGACCTTCCCAGCCATCCTGACCAATCGGGCTAAAAATAAGACATGTCAAAGATCTGAGAACATGTTCTCCAAGAGATGGTTTATAAACAGAGCCAACAGTGACAGCGGCGTGTTGTATGCCTGCCAGCAGGACTGTGAACCTACCTTCCAACTCATTGAGCAGATTTGCTCTTCAGATGAAGATATGAGGGGAAACTTCAGTGCTGAAGAGGAGATAGGCCGCTCTGTCAGGCCATGTGTGTGCACAGTGCACAGCACATGTCGTCTGCTTCTCACCTGTGTAGTACAAGAACAAGATGAGGGAATTTTCCACCTTGAGCCAAGAACTAAGGATCTGGTAGTTTTCTTGGGTTCACGATCATCCGAGTACCTCTGTTTATATGTAAGGAACTAGATAATTCTCACCCAGTTCATAAAAATACAGTATATCTCAGTCTCCAGTATACCATTCCAAGCTGTATTCCTATCTCCAGGTTGCTTTTGACTTTCTGAACAGTTGCAAACTTCAATATTTTGCAAATAATTTTTATCATTGTCCTTGTATTTTCTTGTGATGGATTTTGCTGGTTTTATCGGGGCTGTGGTGGACCTTCTTTAGACATCCTTTCTACACGTTTTTGGATGTCTGGGTGACTTACATGTGGCAATGCAGTCTGTTCCTATAGTGGTATCCTAGTGCAGGTCTGCTCCTCCTCATTCATCAGTGGATGGCACTATCGGCCATGTAATTAGCAGATGGCATGTGGCAGGCACTGTACTCATCCCACTGCAATGCCCTACGTCCATGAGATATAAGATACAGGAACTCCCCGTGGGCATTGCATATCTACTGAAGACAATCCTGAGTTAAAAAAAACAGAGGAAGAGTCCTGCAGCAGAAGTAGAAATGAACATCAAGGAGACCAAGAGAGACTGAAAATGTCTGTTGACAAGTAATAACATGAGAGGAAAATTGTTCACTGACATGTCAGAGATTTACTCCTGAGATGTTACCCAATCAGAGGGAACACAACTTTTGTTTGTCTATAAATTGCATTTCCAGAAAGTAGACAAGCAAGGGGGTGTGTCGTAGTTAAAATATTATTTGAGAGAGGATATCATACAGGCTTTGATTTCATTGTATAGCCAAGGATGCCCTTGAATCCATGAACTTGCCTCTATTTCCTGAACACTGGGATTACAGACAAATGTTATCCCACAGTGCCGAGGATAAACCCTATGTTTTGTGCATGCTAAGCAAGATCTCTCCAGACTGAGCTCTAGGACCAGTCCCACATAGTAGGTTTTTAATGACATGTTTTAATGAATTTACCTTCTGAGCAGCCCTGTCTGCTCTGTGACTGTGCTTGGCAATCCAACAGCTCATTAGATTTTTAACAAAAGCAGCCCAGCTAAATAAGAAGGGCTCCTGAGTCAAACATCCCTGGGCGATATCTCTGAGCGCAAATGTGACAAATAGAATCAGAAATGAATTAAATAGTCAGCTACAGCAAGCCAAACTAAGGGGAAAAAGCCCTGCAATGACCAAAAATGGAAATATATTACAGTTATCTGTATTCACTGTACAGAGCAAGTTTGGTCATATTTAAGATAATTCTCTAGTGCTTGCTATTTTTAGCCCAAGGGTAATCTCCCTTAAGAGCCTTTCCAAGCTGCATCCTTTTAACCTGGCCTAACAAACTAAGCCAATAAGCTGTCTGCTTTGCCTCGTCCACCCAGGAGGAAGAGCAATGGCTAAAACAAACCATTTGTGGGGAGACCACTCGGCCTATTTCGTATTAATGGCTTCCTTCATATAGATTTTCAAAACACCCCACTCTCAAGTGTCGCCAGTCAGGGATCAAAATGTCAAGCTTTGCTGTTTGGAAATTGTAGACTCACTGTTATGAAAAGAGGGTTTTATAGGCCCAATCTAATGGAAATAAACATTACCCCATTACCTTCAGTAGAGGCAAATCTTTACAGTTCAAGCTGTCATTATTAATGACCACGAGAAGAAAAAAACGTTTCCAGGGGGGTTACTTATTTATTTAAATTTATTCATTTATCTGTGTATTTATTTATTAGGCAAAGAAAGACTGGTGAGCTATATCATAGTAAATGAAAGCTGTCTCCTCAGTGACGCTGCAGCGTGTAATTTAAGAGCAAAAAGCAAAGAGAAAGTAGTTTAAAACAGTAGTCTGGCAAGTTTTGATTTTAAAGCTTTTCTGAGACTCTTGCTCAGTCAGCGCCTGTCTGTCTTTACGTAGTATATTCCAACAAGTTTATCATCTCTTAGAACTCACTGTCTTCATCAGAGAGAGGACGTGGGGGCACAGGTACCCAGGTATAGGTTCAGGCTGTCTAGGTAGAAGCACAACCACTGCTCCTACGTCCACGACCACAAGATGGGGTAGCTTCTGCTCAGGGCACCAGAAACAATGGTTCCAATTATTCAAGTTCAAAATTAATTCCAGGTTGTCTAGTCTATTCCAGTCAGAAGAGCGCACTACCTACTTCAGCACAAAGCAGAGTTCAGCTGCAGATGCTAAGCATGAGGCATCGATTGCCAGATGCTTTCTGAGCTCATGCGCTTTACAGCACGCTGGGCAGGTGCAGTGGGAGATACATGTTTGCAACGCAGAGCGTCAGGCTTCTGACTCTCATGCTTGGGGCTGCAGAACTGAGATGTCTATGCCCCTGGAATACCTCAGTCAAGGAGACTGAAGACACAGAGGTCTCCTTCTGTCTGAGACACCATGCCTGCATCTCCCAAGGTTTTATGGGGACTTGCTAAGTACCAGGCACTACCCTTGGTTGGACATAGTTTCTGTCTTCCCGCAGATTAGGAATTTAGAAGTTAGAATTTAACCAGAACTCTTTTCTGGTACCCACTGCTTCTCTTCAATGGCAGTGAGGTGAGATTACCATTTTTCTCTGGAAATCTCAGGAGCGTTGGTTAGCCATGTGGCTATAAAGGAGGATATTTGCCTTGCCATGGTGATCTTTTGACTCTTAGATGATGGGACCTGGGATCTTCTGGCAGTCAAGATCCTGCAGGGCAAGCTGCTGCCATGAGGTGTTTGGTGGTGCACTGCCGGCCCTGCCTGATCTTTAGTCTCCTTTGGGTCTGGCTGTTAATCTTTAGCACGAGGCTGACTCTGCAACCCAGGGCACACAAGGTTGCCTAACTTCTTGTTTATGTGCTCCAAGGGATCAGAAGCCAGTGTGTTGTGCCCCCTAAATCTCAGGCCTTCGATCCCTATCTCCCTCTCACTTTCCCCCTCTTGTTTTATTGCCTCCTTTGTTTTTTGCCAAGAGTCTGTTGCTAGAGAGTTCCTTCCTTTCCTTCCAGCTATTTGATGAATGCTCACTTTTACTTTTTTCTTTTCTTTTCTTTTTTGAGACAGGGTTTCTCTGTAGCTTTGGAACCTGTCCTGGAATTTGCTTTGTAGACCAGGCTGGCCTCAAACTCACAGAGATCAGCCTGTCTCTGCCTCCCCAGTGCTGGGACTAAAGGCACGTGCCAGCACTGCCTGAGAAATAAGATTGGCTTATAGGATTTTTTTTTAAGATTTGTTTTCACTTTATGTGTGTAAGTGTTTTCTCATAATTTTTATGTCTTTTTGAATCCCCACTAGTCTTTAAATTGTCATGCCTGTCCTCACACCCCCACTGCTGCCTGATTCCTGTTTCCCCTGCTCCTGATCGGATCACATTCTACACATGTGTCACCTGACTTTGAATCCAAAGGCTGTACTTTGGAACTCCTGTTACGATCTTTGAACTTTGCCAGAAACTGTGGTACATAAAAAAGAATTATCTGAGAGTCAAGAGTTCTTTTCCTTGGGACATTCCTAACCTTAGAAAGATTCTAGATTTACATGTGTGACAGAAACACCAGCTATAGCTACACTGTAGATTATTGCTTGACAAAGTCTTTTCCTAGGCCCCGGATGAAGTACAGAAATTCATCCACTACCCCATGCACTCAGTATCCATCAGGAGCTGATCTGCATAAGGAAGCATATGACCATCGGCAAAGGGTTAGCAGACTACTCAGATCTTTAGGAGTGGGAAATAGGGAAGCGGCTATCTAGGGCAGATAGCTTCTAAGTGGGAAGGGTCTCCACCACCAGAGTAGAAGACAGGTATTTCAGACATCACGTTTGATTGCAGGATTCCTTTACTACAAATTAAGATCCAAGGCTGTAGTTATGTGTTCAATTGCAAAAGTGATAGGAAAATGGCTGGGATGAGCAAGAGATGGAGCTAGCTAATTAGGTGGAAGGGACAGTAGCTACAATGGAACAAAAATTATGAACTGACCTGAGGTGATATTATGTCTCATATGCACATTTTAAGTGGGGAAACTGAGGTCCAAGAATGTTAGGTTGCTTTTTTTTTTGAATGTTAGGTTGCTTATAGCAAGAAGCCATCACATAGCTTCTTAGAAACTATATGGAAGATGACTTAGGGTGAAAATGGCTGAGATGGGGTGAGGGGTATCCAGTTAGGAAGTTTGAGTTCATGTGGTAGGATTTCAGAAAGTTATAGAGACATGAGAAGAAGGAATGGATGCCTCAGATGTTGGAAATTTTCATTACAGGGAGGGATAATTTTGATGGTGGAGTGTGAGAGGAGTTAAGTGATTGCAATTCAACAGTTTGGGTGACTTGGAGAACTGGAGATTAGGTAAGAAGCAAAAGGGAAGTGAACGACTCAAGGATGAAGCCAAGAAGAAGGATCCAGAATATAACCTGAGTCGATTGTCAACCATATACTTTGGTGGTGGCTGGAGGTACTTTGATTCACAACATATGGGACAGTCATAGACAGCTGTAGGAAGACGTTGTCCATGAGGAAGTAGTCATTTGGCGGATATATTGTGGAAGGATCTCAGGGCTTCCTTTTGTTCTGTATACAAAGATGTTTCACTTTGGCTTTGAGGTCCAAAATTGATCAGGTTTCTTTTAACAGATAGTAGCAATGGTTTGACGTATATGAATGTATGGGGCTGGAGCAGGTTGTCTTTCTACAGGCCAGGTACTAGGGCTATGCATATTGAAATAATGTTTTAATATGAAAAGAAAATTTTAGTTCTATCAACTTACTTATGAAAAATACTACTCTTTGCTAGTTCTCATAATCACCGTAACTGCGTTGGAAGTATTTGCTTATTTCACAGTTTGAAAGTTGAAGTTGAGTAAGTAACTTGCCTAGGGTCAAGTCTCACAGCAGACAGCAGAACCGATAAGCATTTCTGACCTACAACTATGAAACACAGGTTTTTAACTGTTTCCTATGCTGCCTCATAGTTACTCCTTGTATAGCCAGGCTCTGAGATTTTTCAACCCCTTTACTTTCCGACTCTTTCAAGTTTCCAAATGCCTGAGATTATTTCTGTCTTCTTATTTTCAGTCTTTCTAATTTAAAAATTATAGGAAACTCTGAAATTCGGGAAATGTTCTTTGCTTAATTCTACTTCTACCTGAACAGCCAGGGTAGTAACCGATCCTTTAATACATATGTGTGCTGGGAAGTGCAGCATGAAAGGCCGTCCCCCTATCCCGGTCACCTATGTCCTGCGGCTCATAAAGCCATGGATGCTTCAATCTGCACAAGAATCTCTCTCTGTCTCTCTCTCTCTGTCTCTGTCTCTCTCTCTCTGCCTCTCTCTCTCTCTAATTTTTCTCCCAGGAGATACTGCCATTGTGATGTTGGGACTCTCAGTTCTTCTCTTTCCACAGCGAATGTTCTCAGCATTTTTCTTAACTGGTTGACTAAGGTTCTTGTTGTTGTTATATTTGAATGAAGATGAAGGCAATTATGAAGTATTAATAGTGTGTCTTAAACTTGGCTTCAGTTTTGTTCATTGGGCCCTTGGAAATATCTTTATAAGGTAGACTCAGATGAAGGTCTGCTGAAAGGTAAGTTTAGTGGGAAATGCATTCCCCCACATACGTTTCTCATAGTTTTGTTAAGTAAGGCCAGTTATCCCAATCATCCAAACACAAGCCACAGTCAGTTTTGCTCTTGCCTTACTCCAGTATCAAATCTACCACATTTTAAGTGCAATTCAAATTATGTGTATGCTTCCCCAATAAACAATGTTTTTACAAATTTCACTTAAGTCAAATTCTTAATTTTGACTTCCTTAGTCAAATCATTCTAAGTTCTCCTTCCCTTAGTAGGCACTAAATCATTTTGTACTAGTGATTACATAATTTTTCTTAATATTTTGGTCTCCTTTGTTTTGAGCAATTGTACCTTTTTCACCTTCCTCTTCCATGCAGTGCTTGCACTTAGTACATGCTATAAGAGGTAGTGTCGTTTATCAGCTAAATTATAAGCAGAGAAGAAGATCTCTTTTTCTTTCTTATTTTCTTATTTCACTTCCTTCCTTCTTTCTTTCTTTATTTATTTCTTTTTTAAATTTTTCATTTGTTTCCTGTGTTCTCCTAGCTCCCTGGGTTTCTTATTCAAAATTCTGTATATAAACAGAACTGAGTAGCTAGCTGGTGAATATATGAATGAACAAATGACATTAACTTATAATCTTCTAAATCATTCTGGAAGTGTTTTTAGGGGACTTGGAAAATTACTTGAGTAATTGGATCTGTTGAAGAGCTGCTGGCCTGGTTCTTCAGACTGCATTGAAATCTGCAGATGGGTCAGTTATTTGGCTTCAGTTTGTTCATTCTTAGTTTCGAACAGTACGGGCTTCTGTGCTTGCATGTTTAAGATAAAGTGACAGCCATTTTGCATTTCTGGTTACGTTGACAAAACAGTATTTTATTGCTGCCTAAACATGCACTTATTAATGCCCATTCCCCTTGCAGCACATGAGAAAGGACTGCTGTGTGTCTTTGCCCTTGTGGTTTGGGTAGCAAAGTATTGATCAGGGTGTTATGATAACAGCTGTACTGCTGATGGGACAAAGATAAATATCCAAGAATGCAACTAGTATTTCCTGACACGATTGCTTTTCCTGGGAGCTCGGTCATCTCAATAGACTTTGTAGGAGTGTTTAGTGTGTGCGTACTGTGAACTGTGTTATCGGAGAGGACAAATTTATACTGTCTAATTCCTTCATTCATTTATATTCCAACCCTTACCTCTGCCTGTACCCATCTTTTCATTTTTATTTTTTAATAGTTTCTTGGCTCTTTACATTTTTCTTCTATTCTCTATTTCTTCCTTTTAAATGCTTCCTGAGGTAATTTTTGAAGAATTATGAGCAAACACTGTCATTGCCTATAATCCCTTTGCTCTTGAGTTTAATGATCATTTTTATGATGTCCTCAAATGTCTTTTTGCATATTATTCCTATGGTATATATACATAACAGTTGCTTCACATACTTCTGTTGGTGCTGTGAAAGCATCTAACTTCTGTTTTAGGAAAATGTTAGAATACAGTACAATTTAGTAACTTTAGTTACAATATCCAGTGTAGGATATTAGATCTTATTATCCTATACAACTGCAAGTTTGTATCCTTTGACCTGC
This sequence comes from Myodes glareolus, assembly GCF_982192425.1. Lineage (NCBI taxonomy): Eukaryota > Metazoa > Chordata > Mammalia > Rodentia > Cricetidae > Myodes > Myodes glareolus. Next base: position 55,008,974 of record NC_142033.1, read on the forward strand.
ATTTCACTTCTTCCACCCCCTCCCATCTTTCCTAGTCCTCCCTTGCTTGTATAACAAAGGTCTATTTTTTAGGTCCCCAATTCTACCCGACTTTCCTGTGCTATTGAATACTTTCCGTTGGCCAACCTTTAGTGAAACTCTGTCTTTGTTGGTGTTTTGTTGGTATTTAATATAAATAATTGAGTTTTTGTGACTGCTCTTTATAGGCTAGCAGTTTTTCTTCTTCCACGAACATCCCTTTTCTCGCTTTCTTTCTTTGTTCTTTTGGATAGGCTATCCTGAAGATACCTCTCTCTTACACATTAAGTATTCAGGTAGACGAGATCTAGCTGGGAAAGCCAAAGATTATGTCTGAAATGGCTCCCTGGGGCCTCAGTGTCTGATTGTGTTGGCACCAGTGAACTAAGAACCTTGCCTTGGCCTGACTTTACAGTGGCATTGTAAGCAATGCCTCCTTTCCTTAATTAAGAGAGACTATCCAAGGAAAAATAGCTTGTGAAATGGAGCTCAAGTGGTCTTTAACTACCATTCTATTCTCTGGAGAGTCTGTGGTGTTGATAATTCATCCTGAACAATGTGCTAGAGAAGCCTAATATTAAAGATCATTATTGTTAATACTTTAACGTATATTTATAAGTAAATTCTCTTTCATGATATAAACTTCTATTTGTGTTTTATCTTAATTTATGTTAATGTCTAATATCCTACCCGACATAAGCTATATAGCTGTATACCTTGATTTATCTTTATAAATCGTTTCAGAGACAGCCCATACAATTTCCCCATAGTCTTTCTGTCTCCCTAAATGAACTAAAAGGCAAATGTTTGGCTGTGGAACTGAGTCTCAGTTAAGAGCCCCGCCTGTCTATGAAGTAAGAATAACACAGATCAGCACTGACCTTAAACTGACTTTCTGAACATTAAACAGATTCCCAGTCTCAAGAAATTAATACTATGTGGCGGTACTTTGTATTTGCAGAGACTTCCTCAAGAAGCCACACAGGGACCATGTCTCCATTTCCCAAGGATGGACCCAGAACTCAGAATACCTTGTCAAGCTCTTTAGGGTCACAAGGCATCTCTTTCTTCTTTCTATGCCACAACCCCAGAGGTGCTATTATAAGATGTCTGGGGAAAAAAGAGAACTATAGTGAGAAGTAACTGCTTTTCTTATTCTTGGTCTGTCATTTGATTCAAGTGGACACATGTCTTCTTCTGGAATTTCCGGCTTTATAAAGTTATGTGTTCGTTCAATGAACATTCACAAATCACAGTGTTACGTATGAGAGTCTAGAGAGTTTGGAGTCAATGAGTAGGAACTCCTGTCTTTGTCGAGCTACTGTTAACAGTGATTGTGGTACGTCTGAGTGTGACACAGCATTAGGAGTGCTCTCCAGTGCACAACAAGGGCATGCAATAAATGATTGTTGACAAAATGCATACAAAGTCCATGGACACCTTGAGGTGATGACAACAGTCACTCACACATAAATACATCGACAATATTTAATGTCAAAATATTAACAAATTCCTTCTATGGAAATCATGAATATTTAGTCATAGTAAAGGGGCTTATAATTTGTAGTTCATCAGTTTCACACAAAATCATCATCATCGTCGTCATGACCAAGATTATCAACTCTAGCATCCTCACACAGAAGGGCATCTGTGGTGGATGGAATGAGACAAGAGGGTGTTGAATTGGGCTTGGCAACTTTAGTATCTGGAACACAGAAACTGGGCTTCATGGCTCTGAACAGAATCCCATTTCAGTAGGTTTGTCCTGGGTCAGTGCCAGTTCCTGAAGGGGAGAGGAGAAAGTGAAGTTTTTGACCACTGTTCCCTATGTGAATCCAGGGGAAGCTTATTCTGTAAAAGGAAATTGGGTCATTCTTACATATAGGGCTCTGGAGAATTGATTCTTGATAGATCTTGGTCTTAAAAGCTGTATGGGTGATCTTGTAAATAGAAAAGACTTGCCATTCAAGGAAGGGATAGAATTTCCTTTTCTTAGTGAGACAGCAGGAATTCTACCACCCAGTGGCTATCCTCTGAAATTCCACAGATTAGACTGGTGTTCACGTTTCAGTTATTTTCTTCGTCTTTAAAACATGTTGCTTAAATACCTACTGATCTTCATACATATGTGTGTACAGCCATATGGACTTTAAATATGTTTTGTAAAACTTTGTTTCCCATAATACTTGTCATAGACAGGTGCTCCTTCTCTGTTTCTTGTGGTCTCTGAAGCTCTTTGGCATTTGCTACTATGCACTTATTGCTTTATTTTTATTGTCAAAACAGCTTTAGGAACAGTTACAGTACATAAGTGTTGAGCATCTTTTAAGAACCCAGTATTGTATTGACTTTGGAAGTAGGCAGGGATATTTCTCATTATGTGCCATTCCTGAGAAATCAGTTATTTATTTCTACTTAGAAAGTTTGGTTTTTCATCTACAATTTTATTTGCCTATTTGTTTGTTTATTTAATTTGTGTGGGTGTAGTCATGGTGCATGTAGAGGGCAGAGGACAGCTTGAGCAAGTTGGTGCTCTCCTTCCACCATGCGGATTCTAGAGGCCTGACTTAGGTCATCAGGCTTGGCAGTAAGCATTTCTAACTGCTGAGCCAGCCCGCTGGATCTTCTTAAAATGTATTTAAGTTTTCTAATAATGTATGTAGAAATAAGGCTAGGAAAATGCCTAGTTTGATATTTATTCTTAAATTTTAGTCAATAAATGGCTATTTGCAAAGATATCCGATACGCTGGATTTCTTGGAAAGCTTTATAAAACCAAAAATGTCCTTGGGAACAAATTGCCTGAATCTGGTGAAGATTCAATTGCAAGGGAGGAAACATCCAACTACCTGTCCCTGGCCTCTGAGAGAGTCCTTTAATAAGAATGGGACTTCTGCTTGCTAGATATTCAACGTGGATCCATTGTGTACTTGTATCAAAGATTAATTCCAGGGGTCTGTTTTATACATCATTCAACAACCCTACACATAGCACAGTTCCTAGCACATAGAAATGACCTAAAAATGTTGTTTGGAGAAATGACCTACTTGGGAAGCTCTAGACAACACCCACAGGGAAACAAGTAAGCTGTTGGCTTGAGTAGCAAAGATCATTGTTGAAAAGCAATCCTAGAATGGATATGATGTCTTGCTAATCTCTGTCATGAAATGTCTCCTTTAGAGGGATGACAGACAATGAAAGTGTGACTCCTTAGGCGACCTGCAGCTCTGAACTTCTCTGTCATGTGACCAGAAAAGATCAGCAAGCAAAGGTATTTGGTACATAAAAGTCCACTCCATCTAGTCCACGATGTTTGCAGTGACGAATGGGTTCTGGCAAGCAGAAGCCAGGAAGCAGTGGTGTACAAGACAAGACAACATCACCACAGAGAACTTCGCTCAGAACTTTGGCTACAGAAGTTTAGCATTTGGCATTCTTGACAACTGCTGTTTGATTTGCATTACGCTTGTGATGGCACATTCTGGAAACACAGTCAGTTCTGATATATCTTGTGCCAGCTCTGGGAGATGGATGTGGAGATATAAATGTTTTGTCTCCTCTTACAACTGTGGGAACACATTTCTATATACCAAATATTATTTGGTTCAGAGTTGGAGGACCAGGTTTTCATAAATGTCAGCTGGTTTCCATAAAACAACGTGAGTGTAATTATTCATGTATTTGATGTCTGGGAAATGACTACTATACGCCAAACCTGGTGACCAGACACTTTCTGGACATTGTTTTGTTCTGATATAGAGCTTCTTTTATACTCCTCTTTATACACTGAAGTCTTATTATCCACCAGCATCCCTTCCTTTACTAGTACCTGGTTCCCCGAGACAGCCAGTTTACTACAGTTGGGTGCCCTAGAGCCTCTACCCAGGGCCCCTTGGACCCCCTCTGCTCACAATCTTTTCTTCCTTTTTAACTGTGTGAGAGAATCTGTACTGTGACTTTTCTTTTTTTAAAAAAAAAAAATTTCCATTATTTAACTGAGTATTGAAACACAGAACACACCCAGTAGGTTTATACTGAATGATACAACTAAGGAACTAAACAGTCAGAAATGATTCTTGGGGTTTGTTAGGCAAAGGATAGCATGGAGTATTTTCCCCAGGCTGACTGGGGACTTGGCTTGGGCTGCAGGAAACTTCTTCCTAACTCTTATCTCCTCATTTATTTGAAGCATGGTTTTGGAACATCTCGCCTGCTTCTGTTTATTAGGATTTTCCTATGCAAAAGTCAGACTCTTAAAAGTACAACTAATATTTCAATAATTTGCCACTTTGTCATAAGTGACAAAGGGCCAATTTGTAAGACAATCAGGGTTTAGAACTGTCCGGATGACCAGGTGTTTTAACAGAGCCTGATGGAACGTGGCAACCTGTTTTCTGTTGAGAAAAGACTTTCCTATCGCCCCTCCCCCTTCCTTCATATCTGTTCATATCTGTTCATCCATCCATCTGAGGGTCATTCATTCTTGGCTTGCTCTGTCTTATTAGATGCCTGGTATACAAAGATAAATGGCTCATGCTCCCCAGGAAATGCACATTGATAAACATTTTTTAGAAGTTTAATCTATCTGCCTTTGAGTGAAACATTTCAGTACAATGCTTATCTCCATGTAAAAACTCACCTTGCTAGGGCAAGGCCACCCTCGTTTATAGACTTCAAATTCCTTTTGTTAAACTAGGTTGCTATGTTAACCCATGGAACTGTTTGCCTTCGGGGCCTCTTGGCACGGCTAAGCACAGCAGTACCTTGGAAATGTGTACAATCTTTAGTGATCAGCTAGGGCTCTAATAAGATTTATTTGAAGCCTAGGCTTGCGGTCTTTTGTTTCTTCCTTTCCCCCTCTTAGTCTCCATCAGAGGAAAAGCATGGATGGCCTATTTTGTGCAGATGGGAGGAGAATGCTGTTCTGAACGAGTTGTTGAAAAGATTTCCATGACCGAAATAACATAACTATTCTAAAAGTCCTGTGACCTGATAAGAAATTCCTTGCCTGGATTCTTGGCAACATTATTTTAAACTCCAAATGATTCTCCTTAGAACTAACACTCCATATCGGAGTGCCTTATCTGCCACATGTCATGTACACATAGCCTTGTGGAGTTGGTTATATTTTTACTATTCCTGTCTCACTTCCTTGACTAGATTATAAGCCCTTGGAGAACAATACAACGAACATTGATGATAGTTAAAATTTATGGAAGGCCTGTATATGTCAGGCAGCATTCTGAGTATTTAACGTGTTTTAATGCATTCAGTCTTTGCAATGAGGCATGTGTTAGGTGTTTAATTATTGTCTTAACTATGGGTGAGAAATGGAATATCAGAGGAATTTTGTAGCTCCTGAAGGTGCCATTCCTAGCTGGTTCTGGGGACTCATGCCCAACGATCTGATTGCAGATCCTAAAGCCCTTGATAATTACTTTCTCACTTTGCTAGAGGTTTCATACTTTAGCCTACACGCTGAATTGCACCTGGAAGATGCTCCAAAAATATGAAAGCATTGATTTATCATGTTCTTTTCTAAATGCTTTTGAAAGTTTACCAAGATTCTCTCTACCCTTTCGAGTCTGACATGGAAGACAGTTGCGTGACCATTCTTAGTGAGAGTGTGAACAGTGAGAGGAGTTATTTCAGATACAATAAAGATGTTTATGTAGGATTTCTCCTCACTCTAACCATCAAACTTTTTTTGAGCCCAAGGGCTTCTCAGATGCAGATATGTGAATCTGTCAGACCCTAAATATGAGATTAATTTAATATGTTTTCTGTTCTCTAAAATGTATCTCATTTATCTGGGGCAACACTGTAAATATAAATTTATCTTTCTTTCACCTCTTTAAATAATAATCCGATGGCTTATTGTAGTGGTGTCTAATAGTGTGTATGTATGTATATATATATACATATACATATACACATAAATACATATAAATACACACACACATATATGCTCTCACATATACTTCATTATTATTTATTTTTCTTACCTTTACTCTTCACAATTATACACACATACATACATACACCCCACCTCCGTTCACACATTAATTTGCTCATATTCTCTCCCAATTTTCTTTTTCAGCCTCTTCCTCCTTCCAAGTCTTCTATCTTCTTCTTCTTCTTCTTCTTCTTCTTCTTCTTCTTCTTCTTCTTCTTCTTCTTCTTCTTCTTCTTCCTCTTCCTCTTCCTCTTCCTCTTCTTCCTCTTCTTCCTCTTCCTCCTCTTCCTCCTCTTCCTCCTCTTCCTCCTCTTCCTCTTCCTCTTCCTCTTCCTCTTCCTCTTCCTCTTCCTCTTCCTCTTCTTCTTCTTCTTCTTCTTCTTCTTCTTCTTCTTTTAGAAAGTTACAGTTGCTTGCTTGACCACGAATGGATGCTACTTACTTGAATAAGGACAACTTACCTGTAGCTACACACTGAAGAATATGACTCTTTCCCCATCCCCCAAATTCTTCGCAGCTTAACTCCTCAATGGATGCTAGGGTGCCTGGCTCCGCCTGTGATGGCATCTCAATGGGCCCTGCCTCGGGCAGCTCTTGTGTAAACCTTGTTAAAGAGACCCTGATTCTGAAGACACTACAGACTTTGTAAAGCACCGAGAACTCCAGGTGGGACTGTACTGGACGTTCACTCTTGCTAGGAGTTCCTAGATGCGTCAGTCATGCTATGTCCAGATGACAGCTGTTCACAGCACTCCCCATCTTCTGACTCTTGCATTCTCTCTTCTTCATACATTGAGTTTTTTTGAGCCCTGGATAAAAGTAGACTTTACATAATAAGTATATAACTTTTTATGATGTATCAAAGCACTTCAGAGAGTGATTCTGGTAACCAATATTTCATGAGACAGAAGAACTCAAGCAGAAGGAAAACCCATACCACATCTATGAGGAAAGAAAAATGGGTGAAATAGTTGACATGAGCTATATACCATAAGGAGGAAGTATGAAAGTGGGAACGAGTTTGAAAAGGGAAATCAGAGTGACTCCAATTCTGAGGATACAGGCAGGGTATTGAACCATGTGGATGATAGCTTAGTAGACATGGGACGGCCATAGACATCAGTGTCACGGCTGTGAGGACGTAGAGTGGCAATCGATAGGTCTCTTTTTTCTGAAGTGATCAGCTGCTCCTCAACTCCCAGCTCCCATCTATCGGCATTTTTGATTCATGTCTAAAATGCACAAGTAGCAGAGGAAATTTTAACTTCAGAAAATATTATTAACTCATCTCATAATGTTTAAGAACCTTTTGTAGACAAATGTTAACTGAACAAAATCATTGTCTGGGCTTCTTATGGAGAGACACCCCCATTTTGCAACATGAATTGGTATGAATTAAATAGCATAAACATTGAAGTTTTTATTCAGACTGTGGCAGCATGCCTCCACAAGTCAGGAGAAGCAAGGGCCTCATAAGGGTATTCAGTATAATCTAACTCAGTTTTTTTTTTCTGCTCTGTAAGTTGTGGGGAAATATAATAAAAATGTGCTGATTTGATGAAAGAAAGTAGACAATGATCAAAGCACATTATATACCTGAATGACCATCTTATAATGAGGAGCTAGTGAGAGGGTTCAGGGAACCACAGCCTGGTGACTTGAATTCAGTCTAGAACCCACATAGTAGAAGGGGATAACTGACTCCTTCACCTTGTCACCTGAACTCCACAAGTGTGCCATGCCATTCGAGCACCAATTCACACACACACACACACACACACACACACACACACACGATAAATGCGTTTTAGAAAGGTAAAATCTTACAGTGAACCCATTCTTGTACAGGTAATGTGTATTAAGTACATATTTTAAAGAATGGAACTTAGCACACACAAAAGAGCACTACTTAATTGTATGACATATACATGCTAAGGGCTTATGACCTGGAAACTCCTTAAAGGCTCAGAATGTCTTCACTCTATGTATCCTGATACCAAATCTGTATTTTACTATTTTTAGGTGTTTTGCATTGGATGTTTGAGAAGCACCAGCTTTGGTGTACTACATGTTCTTATTTAGGGATTCTTAGTAGACAGTGCCTACAGCAACAATTTGAGTAGACAGCAGACTTTCAGAGAGCCCTCACCATCACCAGTGGAACCAAGGAACAGCAACAACAGAAAGGTTTACTCTCGCTGGAACTGAGCGGAGCAGTTAATTGGGTAATGGCAATATATTTAGCAATGCATCTGTAGTGCTAACTTCTGTATAACAATCTGAGGAGCTAAATATGAAGCAATGCACAGGTAATGCTTTTATTTTGTAATCAGTAAATTGCCTTATACAGTCAGTAAATTGTTAAATCCTGGACAACTGATAAGATCATTTACTTTCGTGTGTGTATGTATGTGTGTATGTGTGTGTGTGTGTGTGTGTGTGTGTGTGTGTGTGTTTTCAATATTGTACTGAGTCTTGTGTATAAATTGAATAGAGTGACCTTTTGGTTCTCTGTGAAATTAACTGCATTCCCTAAGATTCTTTGGTTTCAATTCCCATAAATTTTTTGTTATTGGGTCCACAGTCATTGTGTAGCTTCCAGCATGGTACTATCTTGTCATTGGTTCTGATGATACAGTCTGAAGCAGTATAACATGTTATTAATGAGCATATGCCCAAAGACATGTGTGTTCTCAGTCAGGACTTCATGGCAAATGTAAGAACAATGTGTAAATTACACAAAGCAAATCAGATCACAAAGTTGATTATAAAATGTTGAGTGGTTTGGGGTCCAGTGATGGAAACTGTGTTCTAGGTTGCTGGATCTTGAGTTGGCGAGAGGGATAAGACAATTAGTGGTTCCTCAGTTTATTAGCAACTTAATTGTCAGAATGTAATGAAACTTCTGAACTGCAACAACTCATTAGAAGCAATGAAACACATGACTTTTCTTTTTCTAGAAACTTCAGCGAGCTGTATTTGCCCCCCAAAGACATCTTGAAAATAAAATGAACAATTAAGTGTAATTTTTTTTAATCTTTGAAGCGGGAAGAGATTTAAATTCCTTCATTGGAAAAATGCTCGGAAGAGGTTAAGTTTACTCAAGAAAGTGAACCTAGGTTCCAATTCCCAGTCTGTCATAGGTTTGTTATGTCACCTTAAACTCTTCAAGCCTCTGTCCCATTTGTAGACCAGCACAATAATGATTATCGCAGGGATTATTGTGTAGATGGAAGGAAATAGCATTGTGCAGCATATAACAATCTTTCACTTGTCATATAGTCTTTTACCTTTATCTTGATATAGCTTAGATTTTATTTTTGAATATAAAAATACTATTAATAAGCACGCAAACCCTATATGCTCTGTCATAATCAGACTTCAGGTCATCAGGTGGTTGTATCTTGACAGCTTCTTGTACCTTGTATATATGGGCTGTTTCTGCACACCTGGAGTTTACCTTCAGGTTCCTTGGTAAATGCTGACTAGTTCTATATAGCCTCCACGGTCGTTTACTCAGACGATAGCTTTAGAAGCTCAAAGATGAATCTGGATGCTCCTCGTCTACTTCATTAGAGCTACAGCTACCCAAGAAAATCTTCATGATGTTAAGAACAAAGAGCTATTGAAACATTCTGAGTGGTGATTAAAATCTTAATTCACATTTTAAAGGCAGCAATTATTTCCCAAAGTCCACAGTCCCAAAGAAGAGTAGAATACAGAAAAAGAAGTTCATCTCCAACTAAAGTGAGAATTATATCAGCTCTCCTTCTATTCTCTGAATCTCCTTTCCTAATTCTCATTTTTCTTTGCTGCACTAGTATCATAACTTAGCCTATTTTTATTTTAATTGAACAAATAATTTTATTGACTTGTGAATTAGTGAATGTCTCATTGTAAAGCTGAGGATGGTGTTTCAAGTCTGCCTTTGGGTCTCTACTTGCCTGAGATATCTGCCTGCCTTCCCAAAAGCACTTCCTCAGCCTAGTGGGTGATGAGGAAAGAGAAAATAAGGGCAAATTAAGCACCGTGTTAGTCTTGGAGCAGCTTCGCTACTTATTTTGGCCCTTCTATTTTGATTGAGACACAGTATCTATTCATATTTAAGGGTTAAGTATGACAATGTGTTTGTTATACCTATACAATAGGCCTTTTATTAAAGAATTTGAGTAAATTATCTACCACATTTATGGATGAATATGTCCCCTAAAAATAAGAATACTCTTATTTTTAAATAAGACAAATCAGTTTATTTCTTCCTTTATCATCCTAAAAAGAACCAATCTATTTATTTTCTGTTTATATTTCCTATGAATCATTGACTCCTACTTTGTTTTAAAAGTAATATTACTCTAGGTAAGGTGTTGGGAATTGAAATCAGTATCTGTGGACCTTTATTAACTATGGCCAACCACACTGGTAGAGATGAGGCTGTGGCTCATCTTCAGTGAGACTTCTTATGCCATATAGCTTCCTGAGGTATCTTTGGAACATTTGTTCTTTGTTGATAATGCAACATTTTGAAAATTCTTTTGAGTAAGAAATATTTCTACGGAGGTCTGTGATATGCTTGATGTACAGCATCACGTACTGTTACCAAGCAACTCTCTCTAGTTGACAGTGCTGGGTTCAGCGGCCCCAAATGACTTCCCAAATGACACAAGTTTCTGTGTGACAAGATTAGAACTTAATTTCATTCTTCTAAGGCAAAAATCCCATAAGATTTCCAATCTATGTCTTGTAATTATTCACAATGGACATGCTATTGACGAAGAGAGCAGTGAATCGAGAGGCCTTGGGTTAATGTTTGGAGAATATTGGATGCTCTTCCAGGGACAAATTGAGCAGCAATTGATGCCTTGGTGGCATCTAACTATTTTGCTATCAATTGCTGCAACTGTTGTTTTCACACAGTGCCTGGAGGAACCCTAGCTAATACAGATTATAGCTGCACCATCCCAGGAGTATTGGGAAGTTTGTCTGTCACTGTTGCTACCAGCTGGGGTACTGAGGATTCAGAGCAGGTTAGAGACACGTACTGTTAGAATTCTGTTGGTCCCTGACCCTTGCTAGAGTCTCATTCTAATTTTATTGCTATTTTTACACTGGTGGTTACTTCCCACTTGCTGTCACAATGTTTTATGAGCAAAATATTAATTCAATCCATCTAAAAGTATAATCCAAATTCAGTAAATATTTTGAATGATTTAATCTGAAATGCATGCTATCACATTAATAGATGTAAAAAATAATCTTCTCATACAGATTCCCCTAGAAGTCCTTTAATTTTACTACCTGTGTGTCAGTACACTCTCCTGTCTGTGAAGCCTGATGGTTTATACAAATGTCTGTTTGACATTACTAGTAGAAGCTCTTGGTTGGTGGGTGTCCCTTTTCTATACTAGAGATCTACTTAATGAAGCTAAAAGTTTTAAAATAAGATTAAGACAGGTCACCGAGGAAAACACTGGAACTTTGAAAAGAAAGCCCCCGTAGTACAGGCTCCAGGATGGGTTGTGGCATCAGTATTTCTAAGACATGGGAAGGGCCCTGGGCATCCAGAAGCAGGACAAGTGAACCTTATACATTGGCAAGCTTTGTTTGCTTGGACCCGTGATGGGAACCCTCATTTTCCTCTTTCCTCAAAGGTTCTACCACTTAGTTTTTTAAAGGCGTGACTCTCAATCTTGGCTTCCATTAGAATCCTACCTGGGAAGCTTTAGAGACACTAACTCCCGTTTGCAAAGGTACTAATTTAATTGCTCTGGAGTAAGGGCTAAAGCATAAATATTTTTAAAGTGCGTACATGATTCTATTGAGTAGCCGGTATTGAGAATTACCGCTCTCCAGCTACCTTTCATTTCATATAAAAGATAGCAGCAAACTGGTCCGTGAGTCCAGTTCTTATAGTACCAATTATATTTTCAACTTTAAGTGCTTCTAAGTTATCTCAGTGTGAAGTCTTTCCGAAGCAAACTATTCATGCTCTGCTTTTATAATTAAATCTGATTCTTAAATATGTTTGGCTTTTCTTAACCACAAGTAGCATTCATATTGCACTAGCCATTCTTTGTCCTTCACAGTTGTTTAGCATGTTTATAGTAATTTAGGTTGTCAGTCACTGGGCTCCTTTCTTGTTCAAAATAAGCTCTCTGAGGGAAAGGATTTTATTTATTTGTGTTCATTGCTATATTCCCAGGATCAAGAATGCCTGGTATATAGTAAAGTCTCAAACAGTAATTATTAATGTTGTCCCCGATCATTTTGATGTGCAAATCACAATACCTAACTCGAAGGTGCACATTATCTATTGGAAAACACAGATTTGGAGACATAATTTGGTAATTATGGCCCGCTATTTCTTTGGAAGTAAATATATTGGAATTTTCCATCGACGACATTTTAAATGTTGTTGAATATTAAGGAAGGAAAATAGCACTCTAAGAAAAAAAATACTTCTTTAAATGTTACTTTCTTTTATTCTCCCGGGAAGCAACAGGACCAGGGGCAAAACTAACCATCACACTGGCCTAGATCAGAACAAATGCAGACTGAGGTCTGTAGGTCTTTGGTCTTGAAGAAGTTTGTTCAGCACTTTGAGTGCCCGTCTTCTCACAACCTGTGTAGTAGCATTGCCTGACTTGACTCTGCACTCGGATTATCTGTGGCTTGTGTGTTCCTACATCCTGGTGTTATGGAAGGGAGAAAAGGGTAAGTGTTTTCATTACCTAACTTTTCTTTTCGCTGTTTTGTAGCTCTTGAATTCTTATCCAGATTGGCCTGGCCCACTCTTGTTATTTCCCATGCTGTTACAGGGGAATGTGCTTTTTAAAGCTCTGCTCTCCAACTCACTTAAAAAACATTATGGCTCTTATAGGACACTCTGTGTAAAGGGTGTCTCACGCTACCTTATGATGCATGCTCCCAGCATATGCATACCAATCACCAATAACCACAAAGGAGCCTGCACTGAGAACTAACTCGGTGAAAAGTGTTTAAAGATTCTTCATGAAAGGCACACTCAGTGTGGCATTAAAAAGAAGCCCAGCATCTAAATCCTAAGAGATTACAAACTTATTCAGAAGCTTTGGAAAGCAAACCCCATGTAGATTTGTTAGATGTGAAATCATTGAGAAAATGAAACTCTCATATTGTATTTATTTGGCAATTATTTATTGACAGCCCACTCCTCTGTGCAGAGCACTTTAGTGGGGTATGAAAGTTGCTCAAGGAGTCTCAGATCCAATCTCGGCTCTAATGGCTTCTGCTCTCTTGGGGAAGGGCCAGGGACAGCACAGAGGATTACCAGGAAGCACACTTTGATTTCCTTTACCCTAGATGGCCCCACAGAGGACAGGCTTGCCTCTGAATAGCTTGCAGCTACCCAGAGACAATTTTCGCTCATTCTATGCTATTGCTGGGCTAGCACAGTAATCAGATCATTTGACACTGTCTGCTTCTTAGTGTACCCAACCTGAAATGCCACATGGATCCAGGTGCCGGGCATCTGCAGCTGCGCAATCTCACACATATCTCGTGGTGCTAAGTCTTTGTGAACAAGTAACATTGACCTTTATGATGTTGCTGTCTAAGCATTTCTTTTAGGCAGAAAATGTACTATCATATATAGAATAAAGATTGCTTACATCATCACTCCAAAAAAGTACTGTCTCTGTCCTTGATTCATGTAGTCTGCTAATTTGCCACAATAAAACCTTAGAAGTTATTTATAGCCTCCTTCTATCTGAAGACCTGGTGCTGATGTCTGGACTGAATAGGGCTCATGGGTGATCGCTGGTTACAATTTTTGACTATTGAAATGCAACCTTTATAAATTTAATTTCTTATCCACTGATGCTCTCATCCTAAAGCTGTTTATTCTTTCAACTGCTCTCTTCCTCTCTGTCTTTCTCTGTTTCTCCTTCCCATTCTTATGCAGACTTAGATCAGCTGGGAATTGATCTCAAAAACGTTTGCTCAACACTTTGAGTCCCTCTTTTCATCTCCCATGCAACAACAGTATTGCATGACTGAACACTATGCTCTCACTCTCTTTTGCTGGTGTGTTATTACATCCTGGTATTATGGAATTCTTTAAAGGATGAGTGGTTAAATTACCTGATTGCTCCTTTCCTTGTTCTGTAACTCTGGATCCTTATCCAGATGGGGTTTATCCACTCATTATTTCCACTGATGCTAACCTGCCGAAGTTAAGAAATGTTGATTTATAGATCTAGATTAAGTGATCTACACTGGGGTCCAGAACTCTGTTTCTGTTTCTTAAGGCACCTGTTGTTCAGAAAGGAAGTGGGTAGCTTTGAGATGTCTAGAAAATCTGAGTTTGTGCAAAGTTACCTTTTTTGAGGATAGAATGTTTAATATAACTTTTATATGGGGAAAGTAGGAACACATGAAGACAAGACAAAGAACATTCTAGCAGTACAGCCAATCATATCCACTACGAGTAAAGATAGGTTACAATGGAACATGAGCCAGCCAAACAAGTAAGAAGCAATTTCAAAGTCGTCCTCTCTTGCCATGTGGAGGATTGCTCTGCTTCTTTGAATATAGCTTCCTGGACATTTTGGTTTTATTTGTTGTTAAATATAGATTTGCCTTCCAATATGAAGATAAATTAGAATAGCCCAAATTAGCTCCCCTTTCCTATAAACTCTCCCATACAATTCTAGTAAAGAATGTGGGTAGCCATACTTTATCAAATATATTTGGTTGATATTCAACTCTGCCTCTCATTAGGCTCATGATTTTTAGACTAATAATAGTGTTAAATAGATAGTTTAAATGAAATAGTGCATATATACTAATTAACTCAGCGTTAGAAACATGGGAAGCTTCCAGTAAAATCGGTTGCTATAGCTATAGCTATAGCTGCTAGCTCCAGACCTTCACAAGATCAAATCAGCCAGCATTACTGAATGGGTAGGGGAGGGACTTAAAATGTTCTTCTCCTAGCTGAGTTCTGTTGGCAGTTGCTGACTCTAGTTGGGTTTCTTTGGAGGTGTGACCCTTGGTACTTCGTTGTATAGCTTTACATCTATGTCCACATGAACTGGACTCAATGGATCATTAATACTAAACAAGAAGAGGTCATGAAATTGGGAAAGGGACTTAGCAGGGAGATAGAGGAGTTTGTAGGAAAGGGATGGGGAGTGAGCATCATCAAAATGCATTGCTTGCAGAGGCAAAATTCTAAAAGGATAAATAAAAATAAGTTTAAAAATAAACTGTTCTTTTTGATATTTTAAATTAAAATAACACCTATCTAAGAGAACTATAACACTAAATGAACAGAAAAAACTAGCTGTAAAATAATGATCAGTATCTTATAATTACTTTTAGGAACAGATTATTTTCTTTTTTGGTTTAATCAAAGAGGATTGAGAAATCATAAATGTTTGTGTTTCCAAGTTCACATTGCTCACCCTCACTTTTCTTCCTCCTTCCCTCCCTCCCTTCCTTCTTTCCTTCCTTCCTAATCCTGAGACAAATACAAAATGATTCAGTTGCATGGTTAACGCAGTGGCATTGTCTCCTATGTTCATTATAGGCTAAATAACTCATTGGAATTGTTGCTTTATAAAACATATAAGTATTTAAAACCTGTGACATAAGTGTATAACACACATGAGAGTGATAGTCACTGTTGGTTCTTACAGTGTCTGCACTAATGTGTCCACTCTTTCACAGAACACCAATTTAAACCCCAGGTTAAGATGAATGCAACCCACTGCTCAGAGAAGACCTGGTTATGAAGTGACACAAGGAATTCTGGCCCTGATGGAATGGGTTATTTGCTTCTTCTCTTTTGGTCACCTGGGATTCCCAACTGGGTGGATCATAAGTTTATATGGCAGGGCTTTCTTTTCATAAAACCATTTTGTTTCTTCTGACATGTTTGCAAATTGGCTGCTTGGTGATGTGTTCCAATGTCCTTCCCCAAAACAAGGCTGATATGCATTACTCTCTGTCTTTAAATGGACTCATCTAAATCTCTTCTTTTATCATCCATGGGCATTGCATTGATTCCTATGGGTTCAGAGTCCATGGGACAAATTCAAAATACAGATTCAAATACAAAAAAGTAGCCCCTCTGTATTCCTAGTTCTTCATATTTCCTCCTTTCCCAGCAAGAATATATTGGCTGCTTGCCTGGGCTCTCATCTGGTCTGTGTGAGATGAATGCAAACTAATTCTAAATCATAGTCTAAGATAAACATTATTAAGAAGATAAATATGCTGGGGGTAGGAGGAGGTGGAAATTACAGAGAAAACTAAAAACAATTGAAAAATGAAATGTCACAATATATTCTGGGTGTTCTGAAAAGTTCTTAGTCATTTAAATTAGCCATCTCTAATATGCCAACTGTCTTTTTTTCTGTGCTAAAACCCACAACCTCCCACATGCTAGTCAATCTCTCTACCACTCAGCTGTACTCCCAGCATCATATGCCAAGTATCCAGTTAATAATCAAATAGCCCTTTCTGAGACATTGTTTTAGATAGCTTATGAGCAAGGAAAATCAGAAAGATACACTCTGAGCTATAGACATGGGTGCCAAAAGAATAACAGGCTAGGGAAGATGGCTAGAATGTGTTGAGAATCATTGCAGAAGCTTCATTGAGAGGGCATATTTGAGTGAATGAAAGGAAAGGGAGCAGAACCTGTGGCCACCTGGCAGAAGAGCCTTATAGAATAGGAAACATCAAATGCCAAGGTCTTAGGAGAGAATGACTGGTGCTTTGGTGGACCAGATGGCAAGAATTCAGGCAGGTAAGTAGTGACATTGACGGGTGACATGATATTGACTTAGAAAAGGATAACAATGTGCCCCATTTAACCTGTGATCGTGTGGGCCAACCCTGTATAGCTGATCATATTAATTTGGATAATAAATCATCTGGTGAACACCTAGCTAGCATGTTACTCTTTGGAGTTTGGGTTTGATTTTTGGAGCTATGAGAGGGCATGAGTGGGAACTGGCAGGGAGAGGGGTGAGACATGACACACTTTTTATCAGGGTTGTTTAGGCTTCGGTGTGGGATGAAACAGAGAGGCGGGGGGGGGGGGTTAAAAGAATGGTCATTCTAGATCATGCACTGCAGCCAGATTTGAGTTGCTCCACTTGAGGCTGTGCAGCTGCTAGCAGTGAGAACGGAAGCATCTGTTCTCTTAGCCGGCTGTCTGGTGTCCTTGCACTTTTTGCAATAATGTTTCTCTTCATTTACAACCAAGGTCAAAAAGAATGCCTTGCTGACTCTTCTTGAGTCCGTTGAGCTTCCTGCTCAATGCCACCACTCAGTTCCCTCTTCCTCCTACTGGGAGAAATAGATGCGAAATGTCATTTTTTCTGTTTCTCCTCTGTGATAGCTCATTTTACCCACACCAACCTTTCTATCGATCCTTCCTGTGTCTACACATTGGTTCCTACGGCAACTTCAGAATAATGAATTCCACATGTTCTGTACATACTTATTAACTCATGAATATTATGATATAAGTTAATAAGTTAGAATGGAGTCTAAGTACAGATGTGAATATGAATTTTATGCCTGCTTAAATAGGGCCATATGTATTCATGGGAGTTAAATGGATTCCTACAGATCTAAATATATCCATGCAGAAAAAAATATCTTCAGATTTGCCTGTATTTTATTTCCACTTGAATTTTCTTTCATCTTTGCAAGAATTATCCCTAGTTATTGATCATTGCTTTCCTTGGTTAAAATGAATAACTAAAGCAGAGAATATTAAGTATTGATTATATATGGTTATCTAGTCAACAAGGACAGACTGAGACTGATATATATGTGTGTGTGTGTGTGTGTGTGTGTGTGTGTGTGACTTAATACTGTTTAAAATATGTACTTGTTATATATACTTATGCTTCTAAGAGGGATATTATAAATGTATAACATTTTAAATGATCTATGTGTCTGTGCTCTAATAATGAATTTAAAATTGTATTATTTTTGGCTCTCAAATTTTAGCACCTTTAGCATTCAGCAGAAGTTGTTGGTCCTAAGGATAAATGGCAATAAGCAAACCCTTGGCGTCTCTATGGAAATTGAAAACACACTGAAGTGTTTTCTAACGTATGCTAGAAGTTAAGGAAATCTATTTAAGTCGCTGTCTGTTCCTTATGTATGCTTGTGGGCTTTTTAATCTCATGCTTTCTTCTGCTTTCAAGTGTCAGAACCTTGTACCAAGTCCTGTACTCCAGATGGTAGATAAAAGCTAGTGGAATATTTTGGGGGACCCTCTTTACAGAATGGGGAAATGTCGAGGAGTCCCCCAAGTGATCTATGTGGAGATCTTACCTGTGTCTTGTTGAGAGAGAGGAGGCAGACCAGCTTTGGGTGTCCCTGCTTAGAGGAGCAAGAAATACCACAGTGGATTGTGAAAGGTACAGCAAAAGAAGAAAGAGGTGCTAAAGAATTGTTTAAAGATATTCAAAACACCTCACCCGGCCTTCCTCAGAAGCCCAAACCCCTCAGCGCTCACACTGGCACTGAAGAGAGAAACAGCATCTACCCTGACTACAGTCCTTCAAAGAAAAAAATGAAAACCAGCTTGATTTCAGGGTCTTAGTCTAGATTGCTCACGTTTAATTTCATTTCAAAACAACAAAAGCAGCAAAATCTTATTATTTTCTATACTTTGAATGAATCTTATCCCAACTCTTGGAATGTTATACATCAAATCTAAAATTCACACATGTAGACATTTTTGTTGTTGTTGGCCAATTTACACCCAGGACACAGAAGAGCTCTGTGCATGGAGATTCAGGCAAGGGTACCTGTGATCAAACGGATTTCTCACTTGAACTTTCAAATCCATCTTTAAAGTAACTTCTTATTTAGTTATTTGAACTCTTGGTAGGATGTAGTGGAACAAATAATCCAAAATAGTGGATAATCCAAAAATGTCATTTATATTTGGCTTTGGAATACACTACCAGATGTTACTCTCTCAGATTTCCCTTCCTAATTAGGCCTCACTTAAAGAAGAAGTTAATTTCGTCTTCATTAGCTGTTTCCAAATCAGCAGGGTAGGGCAAGCAAGGGGCCTAGGGCATGCTGGGTACTTGGGGGAAGCTGGCCCAGAGTGGAAAGTCAGTGGTAGATTGTGCACATGGAAGAAAATTCAAATGTGGGTAATCAAGATGATGGGCATGTACACTGCAAAGACTTCTGGGAACCCATCTTGAAGATTCTCAAGTTGCATTGACACTTTTGTTTATCCTATTAATCATAAATTCAGAGGAATAAAAAAAAGAATAAATTCCATAACAGGAATGAGGCAGAAAACCCGAAACTTTGCCCAGGAAAATAGAGACACTGTTAGGTTAAGTGACCTCTCACAGAGTTTGATCTCTGAGTCAACAGTTCCTAAGAAACTGAAATTGATTAGTGAGTGATAAGAAGACCCCCCTGTTTCCTTCTTATTGATGATTTGAATAATGAGGAAGCAGAATTCTCATGGCCTAATTCACATTAAGAGAGCTAGGATAATGAAGCTGTGATTAAATGGCTATTAAACTATTTTTATCAAACAGAGATCAAGCGAGTGTGAGAATGTGGGGATGCAGAGTGTAATTGCAATGCTACAAGATGCAGGAAAAATTACTATCATGAGTAGGGCATGGTCTTTCCATAATAGGCTGCATTTAGAAACCTTTGGGAATGCCACATGCGGTTCTCCTCTGGGTTTCTCCCTCCAGGTGTCCCTTAGCAACCCAGTCCTTCATCTTCTCCCTGATTGGGTGGATTTGTTTGCTCTCTAGGGCATGTGGCTGGATAAGCTGACTTTGCTGTGTGCCCAACCACCATGTTTTCTTTATCAGTTGAAAGGTCCGTTTTGCTTTTATGAGGAAAGCAAGACAGTCCAGTTCAGGCCTGGAGTCTGGGATTTTAATCTTCAGGTGACCTTGAGAACCCACAGGAACGTGGTCTACCTTCTTTAGTTGTGCTATTTGGATTATATCACACCCAGTGCACAAGCCATTTCAGGACACCAAAGTCTCAAAGAACAGCAATGAGACTCCAGAGTCTGTTGACTGTTCAGAACCATCATTTATTAATGATGAGGCGCATGGCTTCAGAATTGTTGCAGATTCCAGATTTGGGGTTGTCAGTACAAAAGCCGGTGTATCATCTGTCACTGGAAATTCTTTACACCTGGAGGGAGGTTTTGTTGCTGTGCCTCCTTTCTTCCTGGAGAGCCCTTGGAGAGTGGAGTTTTACAGACGCACAGACCTTTATTTAGGTCAGAAGTCTAGCAGCAGAATTGGACCATGTAAGGAGAAGCCAGGGTTGAAGCTGCCCACAGGACATGCCCTAGATGGCTGCAGAGCAGCTCCGGAGGCGCCTGTTGACCTGGGCTTTCCTACCTCTCTTCAGCTGCAAGGAATCAAATGGAGCTGGTGATGTCCACACACCTTGTAGTCATCAGCTCTTTCATCCTAGATTCTCTACTTCTCAATCTGTTAGAGCCGTGGTTCTCACCCTTCCTAATGCTGTGACCTTTCAGTACAATGTCTCATGTTGTGGTGACCCCCAACCATAGAATTATTTTCTTGCTCTTTCAGAACCATACTTTTGCTAGTGTTACGAGTCATAATGTAAATGTCTGCTATGCAGGATGCATGTTCCAGAGCCCCAAAGGGGTCACGACCCACAGGTTGAGAACTACTGTTTCAGATGGTGCCAAGAGATGCTCCTCATTGTAATAGTGCTTTTTCAAGTGACTGGAGAGGAGCGCAAAGGCCAAGGCTGTGAAAGTGTCCCCTTCAGTGTCCCCTGGCTCACTCATGTGCCTCCATTCCCTGTCACATGTGAGCAGACATGTATTCATAGGCTTCTGTGCTTCATCCGTGGCGACTTTGATTTATTTGCTCTGTAAACTGGGACCAGAGGACTAATGGAAAGCGACATTAATTGTTTAACCCAGTCCTCTTTGTCATATCCGTTGCCTTCTCTGTGAGGATGACGTTTGAAATTCACACAACACTAATTGAAATTGCCACGGTGAGGGACAGCAGCCACTCAGTTTTGCACGTAGGAATATTGGTTGGTCTTTGACACAGAGGTGTATCATTAGGGTCCCGTAATTAATGAGAAAAAAAACAGAGTTTGAAATTATAACACCCATTCTTCCAAAATTCAGAACACACATTACGAAATAAATGGTCATGGAGCACCTGAACATACAGGAATAGTAAACATACCCAATGACCATTTTTAATTGACAGTGTAAAAACACTGGTTTTATTTGTATTGTATATTCTGGTTGGATAGCAGTAGCCTCCTCACCCAAGGGTCTCAGCCATGCACACTGTAGCATCTATCCCATTACTGTAGCAATATCCCATTCCAGAAGCCCTCCTTCCTACTGCGCTTTCAAGGAAGGAGAGTTTCAAAAGTTGGTGGGTTGATAAGATCTTGTAAATTAACTATGACATCATCAACCTCCAATATTTCTGCCATTGTGTGCATATACATTCGCTCAGGCTTATTAAAGAAATTGGTGAAAACCAGTTAAAGTGTTCTTTGTCATTTTGACTTGATTGGAATTACCAGAGTTTGTTTACATAGCGGATCGAGCTGAGGCACTATTGTATCCTGTGATTGAAAGCAAATAGCAGCTTGGAGTCTCGCTGGAAAGCCAAATACAAAATTTAAATCAGGGTAAACAAAATTACTCATTTATTGGTAAACACTCTTAACAATTTTTCTTGAGTTCTTTTTTGACTTCAGTGAATTGAACCTTTTTGAAAATGAGATAGGTATTTGTGAAAAGTGTTCAATTTAATGATATTGTGCACATATATTTGAGTATGTGTATGTATTTGAGAGTCCTCAAAGATTATTTTATTAGAATTATAGTCATTTATAGCAGTGCAAATCTCATTAATCTGAGAAGATTTACAATGGCATATTTTATTTAAATATACTTTTATTGAGAAAAGTTTGATGACTTACATTTAATTTTGGTTTATTTTTGGCATATGGTGGTAATTAGAATTTAGGAGTACCAAAAATTGAGTCATTAGAATTTTTGGATAGTAGATTATGGTATAAATCAGAGAATGAAAAATATTTTACTATTTCTCTTATTGGGAGTATATGGAAAGACACAGAAGCATTGGGACCTGAGGGTTGGTTGGTTTGCTACTGTGCAGTTGAGGTTGTGAGGAATGTTTAGTGGGTGGAAGTAAGTGTGCTCTCTGAAAGGGATTGCAAGCTTCGGGTTGAGTTTCTCGTCTTCATCAGAGCTTAAAACTCAATCCATTTGTCACACTGCAATGTGCCCAAAGTACACAGTGTCTGTAGCCTCAAACCCGGAGACAGTAAGAACATGCCATACGCAAGAGTTAGAGAGTTTTTTAAATGCCCACAGAGAATAAAATGATTCTTCCTGGCCTCTTGAACCTAAAACAAACAAACAAACAAATAAACAAACAAAAGCCAAGCCTGTAGTCTGACTCCTAGATAGAGCATGACCAGTAATGAGGGAAGACATTTTTTTTCTCACGTAAAAATAGAATGTCTACATGATAAGGCCCTGCCTAATTTCTCTAGTAATATAATTTGATTTTCTGATTAGCTGTCTTTTTCTGTGATTCTTGTAATTTTGTCAGGTCAATTAACCGAAGTTCAATGCTAGTGAGAATGGAAGTGTGGGTATTGCCAGCTTTATTAGATGCCAGCAGCTTAGGTGCATTTTGTAATAGAATTTTGTGGAATAATTTAGCCATATTGTTAATGTCATAGCATACAGAACTTGACAAAAAAAGAAAGAAAAACAACTTTGGAAACAGGTCAAATTGGATAAACAATGCAGAATTCGAAAAGAAAGAATAGAAAATGATGTGCACAGTCTCTATGGGTGCCCATAAAGGCTATCACTGAATTATTCTGACTAACCAAGGAGTATATATTCCACATGCCCAGCGCTGGAGTTGACTGATTACATGCATAGACAAGAACTTACTATTATATTAACAGGTATAGACATTACAGTTTTTATACAGAGAACCAAGACTAATATTATCCTTTATATAATTTGTTCATATTATTCATAGACTGTTTACCTTTCGACTAAAAGGAAGAGTTCGATCTTTTTTCTTTCTATGTTTAGTCCTTACCATGACATTGCCAAGATTAAGGCATTCAATAATATCCAAGGAAGGCGCAGGACGATATTAGTTTTGTGTGAGCATCAATGAAAACGAGTTTAGGCGGAAGGAAAGAAGGTTAGAATACATCACAGAAGCAAAGCCCCTACTAGAAACCATACTATGCTGAAGTTATATCTTCGGCACTAGAGATGAGTTTAGTTAAGATTCATTGCAAAGGGAGGATTCCCTTTAGCAACTGACTTCATAATAAGGAGCCCAGGCATCCCAGAGCGCAAACCAGAAGAATTGCTAGTCAAACTAAAGTAGTTAAGAAAAAGAATAGTAGTTTTGCTATGAAAGGTTCCAAGTTTGAGTTTTGGAGACAAGAGAGCCATTATATGGTAGAAGTATCCAGTGGGCAGAGATTTATGACTTACGTTGGGAGGGACGTCAGGAAGAGAAATAAATGATTTGGGAGTGAGCAGTGATGAGATTATAATTGAAATCACAAAAGTGTGTAGATTCCCTTTGCGTAGTTCGAGTTTCTGATGGTGTTCAAGGAAAACGTTGTCTAAATATTTGGGGTGGCATCCTGAGTGGGAGATCTAAGAACTGTGTATGAAGATTAGATGATGCTTACATTTCTCCGAGGGCCTGAGATTTCTTATGTAGGAGGCAGAAGATGTAAGGATGTGAAAAAAGACGGTGAACACAACAGAAAATGCAGGAGTACTAAGGACTGACCTAGCAGATTGCTAAACCAGACAGCTCCAAGATCAGTAAAAGGATTTGGTAGTCATATAATTTAGACTAAAAATGATTTAGAAGTTTGTGGAAGACATAATCTTTGTGTCCTGGCATGGGCTTTGAGAATTTTACATACAGTTTCCTCACCCACCCGGGCATGTTCAGTCGATGCTGATTAATCATGGCGCCTGCCTCCTCATGTCAACTAACTCATGTCTTCTGTATTTGTCCACTGCTTCTGCAGAAGATAGATGAAGAGAATGAGGCAAACTTGCTAGCAGTCCTCACAGAGACACTGGACAGTCTCCCTGTGGATGAAGACGGATTGCCCTCATTTGATGCCCTGACAGATGGAGACGTGACCACTGACAACGAGGCCAGTCCTTCCTCCATGCCTGACGGCACCCCTCCGCCTCAGGAGGCAGAAGAGCCGTCTCTAGTAAGAACCCTTCCTTCTGTTTAAACAGTGGTCAGAGTTGCCTCTGACTGACCAGTGCATGGTTGTGTAGAAATAATCAGGTTTGGATTTTTAATTCAGACTCAAGTGAAAAGAAATTTACCAGTCAGCCTAGATTTTCCAATTCTGTAATTCCCTACTAAAAGTGTTGATAAGGCATTTCTTACATGGCATAATGGAAGTTGGTTATGACAACAATCTTTTACTCTTATTGTGTGTGTGATCATTTCTCTAAGAATTATTCAAGTTCATGATAAAAGCCTTAAGAGAAGAGCAAGATCTAGAAAGAATAGACTAAACATTTACCTGTGCTTTTTAAAACCTTATCATATCAAAATGACTGAATTTTTTTGAATTTAAAATTTAAGATGGATATGTCATTGTATTTTATGATTTTTAGAAATCTCTTTATTTCTATAAGTTTTAAGTTAAAATACAATTTTATCAATTTTCCCCTTCTCTATCATTCTTCCATTCTCTCCTGGGTACCTCCCTATTAGCCCTCCCATGATCCCCACTCTCAAATTAATAGCCTCTTTTTCTTTAATTATTATTGTTACACACACACACACACGCACATATATGTACACATATGCAAATCTAACCTGCCAGGTCTCTTTTTGTTGTTTATGTATATGGCTTCAACGTATGCAAAAATTTTGGCGATTGCATAGTATTTTTTTGTATGGAGATGCTTTGATTTATTAGGCAATCTAGTACCAGGGAAATGTTTAGTTTTTTCTTTCCATGTTTTTGCTGTTACAGATTATATAATAATGTTTACATTTCTTTGCATATGATTCTAAAAATAGAATTGCAAGTCAGGCAGTATGCTGTAGCTTAAGGCTTTAGATCAGCATTTCTTAAGTAGATGGAAAAATAATAGCTTATCTGCAGCCCAAGTTACTAAGATTTGTGGTAGGCAATGGAGAAAAAATTCATTGGCCATGAGGAGTGACGTTTCTTTTCAACAAAATGCTTGACCAGAATTTTATTAGTTCTGAGTATCATTTGCCTCCCCATCTATGATAGCCATTTGTCATTTGCTATAAATCTCATGGAAGAGCAGTACTGTGTAAATTATGGAACGCCATTGTTCTAACATTAATAAAATACTCTGGCATGCTATTTGGAGGTTGATTCTCTCAAATCGTTAAGTCTTAAGGAACTCTACATGAACATATGGAGTTCTGCTTGTTTCCTCTTTGTAGTCTAAGATTTCTGCTCTTCACGAAAATATTACATGTGTAAATCACTCCTCACTCACCATGCCCGCCATGTGTCACTGGCTCTATAGTCTAGTATCCTAATTCCTCAGCAAGGATTTGCATCTATACAGTTTGTTCAATTGCGTAGTGTTGTGGAGGTAAAGGCCTTCTACATGGGCAACATGCAAGGGCAGGTATGCTCTTGAGAGTCATTGAACCAAATGAAGAAACTGGGGTCATGGAATAAGTGCTAAACCCAGGCATTGTAGTGCATACGGATGACCCAGCTGCTTAGGAGGCTGAGGGAGGAACAGGTCTTTGCATAAGGAGGCTCTTACTCAAAAAGCAAAGATGCAAGCCCAGACAGTAAATGCTTGTCTGGTGCTGTGACCCATATGTAGGCTGTTGAACAGCACCCTATTTACAAAGCCTTTCTTTCCTCACACCAGTGCTAGCCACTGCTCTAATCCACATATTTTTAATTCATCAGCTTATATATTTAGTTATGAAATATGGTTCAGAAATGTTTTTATTGAATATCACGTGAACTTGATGGGTGAAAAGAAGAAAGAGCTAATATCTAACCTCTGCCTCCAAAGCGTTAGTGGGCAAGGCAGCCTTCTTTACCCCAGATGGTTTTGCTTTCGGAATCATTTTAGGGAAGATAGCACCATTATTCTACATAAAAAGTCATTTAAAAATTGAGGATAACAATGCCAAGTTTCAAATAAATGGTAAGGGAATATTTACCTAGGTAGCACTGTAATGATAAATCTTTTCTTACTTTTAATAAATTTGTTTTCTTTACCATTCTTGTGCTAAAGCGTGGTATAGTTAAAGAGACATTCAATTACTTTTAGTCAACTTTCAGTTACCAATCTGAAGTTTAGAAGATGTGTAATGTTTCCTGCCTTCCCTTCTCTGGTATGTCTAGCTAAAGAAGCTCTTACTGGCACCAGCCAATACTCAGCTCTGCTACAATGAATGCAGCGGTCTTAGCACTCAGAACCATGCGAACCATAACCACAGGATCAGAACAAGCCCTGCAGTTGTTAAGGTGCGTGTGCAAGCATTTTAAAACAGAGAAAAAACAAGAGGGTGGGGGTTGCACAAATCTGTGTAACGGACATAAAGTTTGTATGTGTTCATTCAGCCAGGATCCAGTAGCTGCCCCTAGAGGGAAGCAAACCAGAAGTGTGCCTTGTCTCCAAACACTGGTGCTTGGGAGGAAAGTAGGAAGAGTTCCCTCAGGCATTGTTTTTCTGAAGATCGGAATGTGTAATTCCTTTCCCACTTGATTAATGCACGCAGTGGTCTGTACAGCAGTACGATTTACTGGTAGGCTGGTAGTTGTGGTCTGTGGACGGCTTTAAGATGCAGGATGGCTGTTTTGCCAGCTGTTTAACCTGAGAAAGATGGTTTCGAATTCACTTCAAAAGATCCGTCTCTGCCATTAATTGGAGAAAATGCTGGCAATGACATAATTCAGTTAGCGGGCTGTATTAAACAATGTTTGTCTTGCCATTCGCTGTGAGCGAAAGCGGAGCGTTAAGGGGTACTTAAGAGAGTTGTGAATACTGGGCCTCGGCAATCAGCGGTAAATTAAGGTTTAAAGCAGCTTTCTTTTTTTTTCCCTTTCCTCACAGTAAAGGCGCTGTAGGGTCTTGTTAGTTACATGTTGCTGAGTAGGAACATCGGGATGTAGGAGAAATGAAATAAAAAGCTGCATAAATGGCATTTAGGAATTTTAAATGTAATTTTCTTCCTTGTTCTGCAAACAATTATTCACAGCTCATAGATCCAGTACACTTAGACTGAGCACTTCACCGAAAATCTCATCTCTTCAGAAAACCTATATCCATTCTGATAAGGTTCACTTCACTAATTTTAGCTTTCTTTCTGCCTTGTTTTTTAAGACCGAGAATTCATGGGGCAATAAAGCAAAGAGCATTTGTCAACAGCAAAAGCCACAAAGACGTCCCTGCTCAGAGCTTCTCAAGTATCTGACCACAAGCGATGACCCTCCTCACACCAAACCCACAGAGAACAGGAACAGCAGCAGAGACAAATGCGCCTCCAAAAAGAAGTCCCATACACAACCGCAGTCGCAACAAGCTCAAGGTATGCCAGAGCAGCAACAACCAGCAGGGGCGCTGACTGCCCCTGGGAAGCCTGAGCAAGTGGACCCTGTGCTTCCTCCCATCTGTGTCTGTCTCGGACAAAAGGGGTGGAGGAGTGGGCTGGGATCTTCCCTGGCCACAGCTTGAACATATCGTATTTGGCAGATAGGCAGCGTGAGTAATACACTCTGAAGACACCTGCATTGTTAAGCTAGGTGGAGGGGGGCCGCAGGGATTACAACACCTTTGAGGTTTATACGCATCTGGATTACTGAGATCATTGACGGTTATGTTCGGTCGCTTGCCAATTCTTTGCAGGGCTCTTTAATTTTCCCTTTCCAGCCATGGAAAAAATGAGGCGCTGGAGATTTCTTCTATCTACCTTGGGAAGCCGTAAACAGCATTTACGCAGCCTTTCTGATTAAGTACATTCTTGTTTTACGTTTTAAGACCACCTGCTATGCTCACAGATTTTTAACTTTGCATGTAAGGACTTGGAAGTTCCTGAGTTCCTCCACCCTTCTTATTTTAAAAATACTACCTAGATTAAACAAAACATCTGGGTGATCTTTATTCGTCCCATATGTAGCCAGGAGGCTGATGCTTGCAAGGCAGATTCGGATGAGTTGGGGAAAATCTCTCTTGGCCGAGATACAGTTTCCTCTTTCAACTCTCTCCCTGTCAATTGTGGGAGTCCAGGAAGCAGAAAGAGAGTTTTTCTGAAAGTAATCGTTGCTTTAAAAATGCCAACTTCTGCTTCCTACCTGGAATCCTGTCCTAGACCCAGGCATGTTCAATGGTAGCTACAAATATCCTTACTTTGTGTTTCCGACTCCCTAAGTTACAGCTGCAGGGTGGTAGTCCCTGTCTGGTTTGAGCCGGGATCCTTTCCTACAACAACAGGTGCGCTGCTTTGTGTTGTTGCTGCTGATTTTAATAAGCATTTCTTCCTCGGGGTTTGTAATCCCCCTGTCTTCCTATTTTAGAAGGCTCTTAGGAATTTTCCTGTCATGTTTTAAGTTGGCTCTCCATTAGGGTTTTGTTGTTGCTGTTTGTTTGCTTTTGTTTTTGTTCTCTTTGCTGGATGTATGAAACTTGCTATCAACCTGGGTCTGTCACTTTGTGAAGATGAATTTAACTATACATGCCAAATTCCCTTCCAGCTCCTTGGGCCTGATCCCAAGCTCTATTATTGCTGTGTTGGTTTGGTTTTATCAGAGGGATTGATGATGTTAATGACCTAGGAAAAGGAGCTCACTGAGCTCGGTGGAGTGAGTGAGTGAAGAATCCATTGGGTTCCTCCTCACCAGTTCCCAGCCATACATTCATCTGTCGCTGAACTGAAAGTCTCCGGGTCTTTGAAATCCTGTGTTAAGGAATCTGGCCAATTAGCCTATAGTTTAAAGTTTTCTTTTTGTCTCTTATTCCCCCCTTCTCGCTTTTACTCTTGTATTCTCTCTCTCTGGAGTTTGAGACATTCTTAAAGTTCATTTACCTTTAAATATTACCATAAACTTTTATAAACCGTGGCATTGAACAATTAAATAGGTCCTGGAAAAATGGATTCTCTGAGGGGGACCAGGTATATGAAGAATTTTTTTTAAAGTATAAATCTGTGATAAGGCCCAAAGTGTTCATCCCAGAACAAAACCATCTGAATCAAAAGAAAAAGAAATTCTACAGTTATTAGAAGCCTTGGGAAATGACCCCTAGCCTATGATTAATAACCAATAGGTGCTTACTCTCTAAGATTAAGTTTTTCAAATTAAAAAGTTGAAGTCGTATGAACAGTCAGAGACTACTTTGAGGAGGACAGGGAGGCGACTTTCTTCCTGCACTGGTATGTTCCTGACTGGGCTTTTGCTCTGCTCTTCCTTACATGGTGACATTATACACTTTTTGCTGCCTTAGAATAATTGCCTAATCTACAGTGTGTGATCGGGTCTCATTCTTTCATTCTTTCACACACACCTTTATTCAAAAGTAGCATTGACATGAAGGGTAACTGTAAGGGCCCTAACAGCCTGTGGTCAACCAGTCCTTGAACAGAACCAGTGAAATTCCCTACAAATGAAATCAGTGGTGCTTGTGAGCCCACGTGCAGTCACAGGTTCAAGGCTGAGGGTGGCTGGAGGACTGCACCCCTGTACAGGCCTCTCATTTCTGCTTGACTCTGCTGGTATTCAGCATGGCTGGGACCAGTTCTCTCCCTCTATTGCTCTTGGGATTCCCTGTGTCTAGCTATCCGAATTTTGGAAGCATTTGCGTGAGAATTTAACACGGCCTGTTGTAGATCCTCGTTTCTGATTTTCAATGTGCATTTATTGTGTGATTTATCTCACTGTTCCTAATCGGGTAGTATTGTCTATAGAACCTGCGTAAATTATCCTGGCTATTAGCAAAATACCATAAAAGTGAGTAAAATTTGTTCATAAATTTATTCTTTGTGAAAGGCTGATTAAATTAGGCATACTCAAAAATTAATGTACAATCAGCTCATCTAGCTGTATATATGTAAAAGCCAATTAATCAATGTACCTAATTTGTAGAAGACAGCATGAGCTTCATATTTCTGGATGCACTTCGGATAGATGATATACTTACTATTCAATTGTTTCCAAATTAAATTCCAATCTACAAATTAAATATGTAAATACTATTTTTCACATAAAGTACCTTATTCCAGACTAATTTAGACATAAATAATATTTTTACATTTCAAAGAACCTTAATTATCAGGGTTGGTTAACTTCCTTTAAAGTATATTGAATTCAGTTTCTTTTGATAATAAGAGGAGGGGAACATCCTAGTATCCAGCTCTGCCAAGATTTGGTTATATGGTCCTGTAGGCATCATTTAGCATCTCTGGGCCTTAGAGTTTTCAACCACAAGGTAAGAAGCTATTCCAGAGGCCATTTTTGTTTCAGCTCCGTGATCTTCATTATACACGTAGTTACCTATTGACTTTCTGAAAGTAATTAGCAAAAAACGAACAAAATCTTACATGTATCCGTAGCTGTAGATTTGTCATCATTTTTCCTCTTCCTCCCACTCAACACACAAGACTGACATAGAAAAGTAGTTGACGTATTAGAGCAAGAAGATTCCTATTCTTGCATTTCTTGTTGAGAAAGGACACCAACGGAAGTAAGATTCTGTGACACTCAGGACGGAAAGGAATAGTGAGCATAGAAGAATGTCTGTTGATATTTTAGCTGATAAATGTGACACCGTCACGTGTCTATCAGATTTGGGATGCAAACTCCATTGAAGCCATTCAGGTCAAAGTCCGCAATTTGTCATCATCTCTCGATGATGGTTATTGCTCGAGTCTTAGTCTCAGAAATTTCCTATTCTCAGGGCTAGATATAAAACTATGCATTTTAGGCGTAAAACCAACTGAATATTCATAGCGATCTGTCACCTCGTAGTTACTCCGCTATTTCCCAGTGTAAACAAGCCGTGTACTGATTTCAAATTAAAAACAGAAAACAATATTTCTCTTTCATGATATGATGCAAATTTCGTGTCCTTAATGAGATGGTGCATTTGTGGGAAAATTCTCTGTTTGTATGTGTTTCCTAATGGTATTGTACTGATTCAAATGGGGTTTGGAATTTGCTTTAGCATAATGGGCATAATGGACTAGAGTCTGTCTTCCAGCCAACATTCAGGGTTCCCTTACTTAATTCCTACAGTTGCCTCGTTGTTTCCTACTTGAGTATAGCAGAAAGTCGATCTGAAAAAGACTCAATATTTTATAATTAGTTTCTTCTTCTTTCCTTTAGCCAAACCAACAACTTTATCTCTTCCTCTGACCCCAGAGTCACCAAAGTAAGTATTAAGAAATGCAACCATTTTCAGAAAGGGAAGGGGGTTCTAATACATTTGGCTACAGCAACTCCATTTCAGTTTGTTTTTATAAATGTGCCATATCTTCCAGTGACCCCAAGGGTTCCCCATTTGAGAACAAGACTATTGAGCGAACCTTAAGTGTGGAACTCTCTGGAACTGCAGGTAAGCTTTCATTTCAGTTGAAACTTCTCTCTGTGAAATCCATAGTCTATGATAGGCTACATTTTCACTTACATAGAGGACAAGTGGAACTGAATAAAAAGTCATCTGCCAAGCGTCTTCAGTTGCTTACATCAAAACAAAGCAAAAACACCAAAACCCCCAGAACCTTAAATTGAAAAGTGTGTTAAAGAGATGGTTTCACTCATTTTCAGGACTAGCCCAGCCCCTGGGACAGATCATTTTGCTCTGGATTCTCAAAGAACATTACTTCAGGTTAAGACACCCAGACATTAGGAGGAGGAGGAAGAGAATTGAATATTTTTTCCAGTTTATTTTTTAATAATAATATTAGTATTAATTCTTTTGAGAATTTTATACAATGCATTTTGAACTTCACATCTTTGATCTCCCACCCAATAACTGTGACTGACATCTAAGTGTTTCAGTCAAGTCAGTGACCAAATGAGGAGAGTGGTCTTTTTTGATAAAAAAAAAATAAGTTAGTGATTTTAAATAATGTGTGAAATGTCACCAAGAGGGAAAACAGAGGTGACGCTTATATTCAAATTTATTGTCAGTACTTCATGTATAAGATTTTCTCACTCTTTCACATATTTAGCAGTATAATGCTATCATATACATATCTGTCTACTATCTATCTGTCATTCATATATATGTATTCGTATACATCATTCCTACATATATCTTTCCAGGAAAGAAGAAAAATGAAAATATTTTTTTAAGCAAGCCACAATGTGTGTGTGTGCGTGTTTCTTTGTCTCTTTGTCTCCATCATTGAGCATTTGAGACTTCTGAACTGCTCTAGTTAGTCCATGTGTCACATGGAGACAAAGGAGCTTTAAAACTTGGACTAACTGAAGAGTTCCTAGGCAAGTTTCTGAGTTGGTTGTAAATGGTGCTTTAGGTTGTAAATGGAGGATCTTGGCATTCACGAGAGAGTAAGTTTTAGGATGTCTACACCAGAAAGGCCTTGGCTCTGGCCATTACTGATAAGGATAAAGGGACAGTACGTTAGACAAGATGCTTTCAACCAGAACTGTGGTGCCTACACGCACCATGGTCATTGTCGTTAAGTTTAATTTCACACTTTGAGTTTGCAAAATTACCTTCTTATCAAAGGTCTACTGCATGATTGCATGGTTTGGTCAAGCAGCAGAATAGTTAATAGCATGGTGTGTGTATGCAGATGACATATATATATTTATATATATACACATATATATATACACACAGGTTTCCATATACATGCACACATTCATGCAATTCACTGGTAAGCATGTGCATAACTTTGTTTCTTTTTATAATCATTGTTTTTAGTTTTTAAAATTATATTTATATGTCTGTAAGTGTGGATTTGTGCACATGAGTGCAGATGCCCAAGGAATACGGAAGAGAATGTTGGATCCATTTGGAGCTGGAGTTACAGGTAGTTGAATGCTACCAGGCTTGGGTGCTGTGAATGCAGCCCAGGTCTTCTGGAAGAGCAGAACATGCTCTTAAACAGTTGAACCATCTTGATTTAGCTTGATTTCTTAAATAAATTATACTTATATGCTTTAATGGGAAGAACTGTTGTGTGCACACATTATCTGTATGAGAGGCCTTCTTATTTGACCAGCAAAGACAAATAGTTGGTGGGTTTCTTTGAAAAACTGATATGCAATTCTTCATTTAACTTTTGCTTAGAACATATAAATGCACATTCAAATACCATACTTTTGTTAGGAGACTGCGGGCATGGCATTGAGCTTCAGTGTGCTCACCAGGAATTCATTCATCTTTTCTTGCATAAATCACACTAATGAAATGTCATGAGGCTCTCCAATTTTTATTTCATGTTTTTTTGAGGAATGATAATCTGAGTGCATTTATTTTCTGGATTTTTTGGTGATATTCTCAGTGCTTTGCAATAACATACACACAAACATACATATATACATACAACACACACTAATTTTAATTTGACAGTATCTATTCTAGAAATTTACATTAATTGTGTCTTTTAATATAAACAAATGATCATACTCACATTCTATTCATTTATATAAAACTTTATCATCTCACCTAATAACAGTCCATGGACCAGTGAACACTAGCAGGTTTTAGAAGATTCAGCACTGTGCAGCTCGGTAGTGTACAGTTGAAAGTGATCTATTAATTGAGAGTGTCCAGAAGCTGTGAAGTTAGACACTCTGTTTTAGAAATGAGCAAGATAGCTTCTCTAGTTGTGTACGAATGCCTAACTTCAATTAAACAGATATTTTGTTATGAGTATAACTAATATCAGCTAATGAGAAATGTTATAGACATAAGCCAGCTGAAAATTCTCCATAGTTCTAAAATTAAAATATTCATAGAATTGTTTTCTTTAGATAGATGCTTGTAACTGTAATCATTACGTATGTCAGTAAATGCTTATATAATCTTAGAGCCAAAGTTTTCACATAACATAAGCTATTTTTTTTGTACCATCTCAAATTCTGTTATCAGGATATGGCAGTACTGTATAATATTCATTTGAGTAGGTAAATAGAAACTTATTTGCTCAAATGCTCATTTTTAAATGTTTAGGTTGTTTATAATGTTACTATTTTGAAATAGCACTCTGGGAGAAAACTTTGTGCATAAATTTTAAAATCTGATTTTCTCAAAATAGATTCCTAATAGTTGTTATTGCCAAAAATAAGCATTTAAATATGTTAGAGCATTCTGATACATACATTGCTACATTGATTTGCAAAATGATATTTCTATTTATAGTCCCACTAGCGCTAAGGGGGACATCCATGCCTCATTACATCTAGGTCGATATTGGATGTCTTTATGCCAGGGTTTCTTCCTAATTTATAAATATGAACACGTCACACCATTTATATGCATCCCACTAAAGATGTTATGATATTACAAAATGTTCAGCTTTATTTCCTTCTTTTATTTATTTTTGTTTTTATTTTTAGATTTTATTTAGTTTTATATTTTTATTTGGCGGATGTTTTGCTTGTATGTATGCCTGTGCACTACATGCGTGCAGTGCCAGCAGAGGCCAGAAGAGACCATTGGATCCCTGGGGCTGGAGTTACAAGCAATTGACAGCCACTATGTGGGGCGCTAGAATTAGAACCTGGGTCTTCTGGGAGAGCGACCAGTGTCCTTAACCTCTGAGTCATGCTCTGGAGCTGATTTATCTATTCTTGTACTATTTGGGAGGAAGGAAAAGTCCCTGCACTTTACTAGGCAAGCACTGTACCACCAAGTTGCATTCCCCATCCCAGGTACTTAGTTTTAAATAAGCTCTATGTGAGTTTGAGATTTTAGTAGCCTGCTCTATGGAAAGGTATGTGGAGATTATTTTGTAGATTCTAGACATCCTTAACATTTTATATAATACATTTATTTTTGTCAAGGACTTTATGCTTATATTATCAATTAAAATGCGTCATTCTTTATTTCATTGAAAGACTATTTGTACAATGGAAACCAATTTGCCATGATTGCCTTTCCTTTCTGCTCATTGTTGGTAACATGTCAGGCTTCGGGGAGACAATGGTCAGGATAAGACATAGAAACAATTCCATGTCTAGTGCTGAAAACAGGATCTAGTCAAAGGAGTTCTACAGTAAAGTGCTTTACGTTTGAGATATAGTCTAACAGCTTATTGAGAAAAGAATGTTCGTTGATAAATGGCACAAAGGAAAAGCAGCATATTATTTATAATATTTTGGCATCTTTAAGAAAGATGAGCCTAAAGGATGATTTTTTTTTAGTTTGCTAAGTTTGACATCAGTAACTATGTAGGGAAGCTGAGCTGGAATCAAATTGCACTATACACTAGAGGGAATTGGGGTGAAGAAAGTAGGAGTCAAATGGAAGGGCTGAAAGGTGTTGAGGGTGCAGTCTTCTAGTTAGTGTAAAGGAGGATTTTGGGTAGAAGGAAGAATTTTATAGTGACAGGCACTATTGTGGGTATAGAAGGAATTCTATGTAGTGAGTGATGCCCATCTTCTGTAGAATGCATTGCTCAATGGCCAACATTGCAAATCAGGAACCACAAAGAAGAAAGGGAATCACCAAAGAACCACAGTGATACCCCATCTCTATTCAGGGAAGAGCTTTCACAGAAGATTTAGAATGTAGAAGACTGCAGGGTTGGAAGGAGTGTCAAGGCAATGCCATTACTCTAGGTAATAGCCTAGGAGACCCATGGAAGCAGACTGAAGGGAATTGGGCTTTTAGTGGGCTCTCCTGACTCAGCACTTCTTAAGAAAGAAAAGTGTTTGCATTGGAGTTGGAAACAGGGGGTGGAAGGAGGGAATCAAGAAGGCAAAGAACCAATGAGAGGGTCCGATGGCAGTGTGCCTGGCGTAGCCATGATATCAGCAAGAGACCACAAGAAGGGACTCATACTTCTTCCTCTTTATCTTTTGATTGCTAAGACTGTTCTGCGTCCTTGGCCATGCTTCACCTTTTAGGTTACATTCACAACTACTAAATGAGAATACTGTTGTACTCAAAGTAGCTGAATACAATAATTTCAGTGTTTAACCACTCATGCCCTACAAAATATGGCAACTGCATATAACACAATTTGACCTTAAGCACTTTATAAACAGCAAAGATAAAATTAAAAGTACACTATTAGGATCAAAGAGACAGCCTGTCTTAGTGAAGTTATACAAAGACTACTCTGATGTCAGATAAACTCAAGTTCAGCTTAGTGCCGGAGTCTCTGGGCGTGTTCAGTGAGATTGAGGACAATGGCAAGCATAGCATAGCATACAGGCCCTCGGTCCATATTAGCTTCTGCGGAGGCCAGTGCACCTTGCCGCTCACATTGTCAAGTCTCAACTGTCTCTAACACTTCTGATTTCTCTGCTGCAGACTCTTTGGCAATCTAACCTATGATGTTTTCTCTTTTCTTTAATGGCACACACTAGCCGACTTCTACTTCTGCAAACACTGAATGAATACTGCTTTGGGTACACGTAGAGGATTTAGGAAATGGAGGTGTAAGCCACAGATATTTCAGATTCTGTCAACACCTACTTCTACTACTGCCACCTACTCTGGTGATTCCTCTCTGGCATTAAATATATATATATATATATATATATATATATATATATATATATATATATATATATATATATATATAATTTTGACTCTCTGCCCATTATCTAAGAAAAAGCTGTATGTTGACAGTAGCTTCCTGGTGAACTCTGGGTTCAAAGAAATCTCACCAGAGTGTAGATTCCTTTTCTGAATTTTAAAGATAGTAGTTGGCATCTGTTATGTTAAATAGTTTTCTTCTGTCTTGCCAAAGCGCCATTGATCGGTATTGACTGCCAGAAGCAGTGTGTTGAGAGAGATTCTGAGGCCAAGTTTGTACTCAGTGGGAATGTCATGATCAATTAGTGATGTCTGCCACAGGTGCAGCAGGGGGTGAATGGAGCAGAAACAGCATCCATACAGTTGATTCGTTGATCTTTGATCTACATGCCTATTCTGTTCAGTAGAGACAGAGATGGTATCTGAAGCTTCTGTGTGCATCCTCCTCCTGTCTTCTTTTAACTGACTCTAAACATTTGTTAGTGAATTTCCCCAAACATTCAAGAGGAAATGTAAAGACTCGACAGAATTCTAAGACCTCCAGAATAATGTGTGTGCCCCATCTGCAACATCTTTGGGAGGCAGGAGGAAGGAGAGAGGGAGTTGGTTTTATTAGGTATTGCCGGCTGCTCTGACTTCCTTGTGATTGTCCTACGCTAGCTTGTTGTGACTGATAAAGGAAAAAAAAAACTCTTCTCTTTTACAGGTGTAAAAACTAATTTGATTTCAAAATAGCTGTTGTTAGTGAAGTAGGATGAGAGAAAAGAGAACGCTCTTTTGGCAGAAGGCATTTAAATCTACTGCATATGGAGATTTTTCAGACACTACCAACACATTTTTGTGTCTGAAATGGAAATGGCAAAGCAATGTCAGCTTAACAAGGTGATAGTCTGAAACACAAGACATGAAGGAGCTTGGTTGGGGACCAAAATGACTGGTCCCCAGCTTTTATGTATATGCTTAAATGTTTTCATTATCACGATAAACACGGCGAAAGTGATGGAGCTGCTTTATAAGGGATGAAGAAAGTGAGCAGAAGAGGACAAGCAGCTGCCTTTTCACTCTGGGACCACTGGGCTCTGCCCACATCTCCCTCTGTTCACATAGCCTTGGCTACACCGTTTTAAATAAGATGGACATGTGGCTAATTTAATTTGTTATTATTTTATTTTTTTGAGGATTTTATAAATGAGTACACTGTATTTGCGTCATTTCCA
Source organism: Myodes glareolus (assembly GCF_982192425.1). Classification (NCBI taxonomy): domain Eukaryota; kingdom Metazoa; phylum Chordata; class Mammalia; order Rodentia; family Cricetidae; genus Myodes; species Myodes glareolus. Next base: position 55,046,981 of record NC_142033.1, read on the forward strand.
CCCTCCCACAACTCCTCCCCAAACCATCCCCTCCCATTTTCAAGTCCTATCCTTCTGTAGTTAATGCATCATACATCACACACACACACACACACACACACACACACACACACACACACGCAGTACAAGTAGTGTTGCTCTTATTTAGGGCTAACCAGTTAGGATTGAAGTCTCATCTCTGAAAAATTAAGAAAAGGAAGAAGAAGGAGGAGGAAAAGGAGGAAGAGGAGGAGGAGAATGAGGAGGACGAGGAGGACAAGGAGGAGGAGAAAAACAGCACAGCAACTGGCTCCACTTCCCTCAGCAGCCATTCACTGCCTACATTCAGGTCTTATGCAGACAGCCACATTGTTTAGAGTTCATGGATTCATGCAGGCCGTGGCCAGAAGACACGAGCATGCAACAGTCAACCTGGTCTTCAGGCTCTTACTATCTCTTTACCTTTACTTTTATGATGATCTCAAAATCTAGGGTTGGCGGTTCTGTTATAGATGTCCTACTTCGGGTTTGGGCACTCCATGGTTGCTTATCATCTGCATTTTGTCTGTCATTTATATTTAACCGAGTATTTTCATTTGGCTGAAATAATCAATTATTTAATGTGCATTTAGTGAACTTGCGGTGAAAAGGAACACACATTTACAAATTAATTTCTAATTTCTCCTATTTTGAATTTTTTGTTTAAAAGATGAATCTTTACTTCTTTAAAACAAGCATTGCCAGAGTATATGCAGCATGTTCTTTTGATAGCCATTTCTTCTGCATTTGATAAGCCTCAAGAAAAATAGACAAATGCATAGAATAAACAATACTTTGGGAAAAAGTATTTTTACAGGGAAAAAAACCAAAAACTGCTACAGAAAATTTGGTTCAGTGACGAAATGCACGTGTTGCTAAGCTTGACAACTTGGATTTGATCACTGCGGTTCCTGCGGTGGTGGGCGAAAACCGACTCCCGTGTGTTCTCTGACCTTCATCCTCATAAGCCCTCACACACTTATCTGTGCATATACAAATACATGCAGGCACACGCACACACTCAACTGCCACCACATACATACATTAAAAATGCATGCATGTAATTTTTTAAAAGGAAAATGTGAAGTGACTTTGGCAGGTTATTTAATCCTTCCCCGTTTAGGAAGCATCCATGAAAGAGAGACTTTGGGACCCAGGGCGGTTTTTGGCGACTCTGACTAGCAGGTGTGGTACCCACTAGCTTCTAGTTCCAGCCTCATTCATCACGGTCGGAGGTCTGTAGTACTCACTCTGTCCTCTGTTTGCTTTCCTGGAAATGATACTGTCCCATGGCGTATTGAAGCCAAGGCTAACAAAGTAACTTCCCACCCCATCTCAGCTTCCGGCTTTGGTAGTGGATAACTGCAATTCCAGGTTGCCAGCCTCAGGTCTGTGGGAAAGGGCCTACGGAACAATTAGTAATAACCTTGGCTTCGAAGAATTCCACAGGTAAAAATTGGAGTGTTAGGTGTTTTGTTTTTTTGGATTTTTTTTTTTTTTTTGGGTAGGAAAAGTTTTGAAACTTTTCTGCGAAGTCAATTTCATCCCTGATGAACAGGATGATATCCAAAGTAATCGGTGATGTCAGGCAGGGACTTCCCAGTCAGTGTGAATGGATGCTCAACAGAGAACCAGGGTAATGCATAGGAGGACTTACCGTGCCAAATGCTAATACTTTAGTGGATGGATTTTGTGATCCACAAGTGACTCTTCGGAACGGAAGAGAGATGGAGGACAGAAGAAGAACCAAGATCAGCCCAATACTTGAGCAGCTGTTCAGCCGTAGCCGCTGTCCCAGCGCATCAGCCTTCTCTTCCTTCTCCTGACAGGCCCTTCTACTTCTGAAGTTCTGGGATACCTGAGAAAGACAAGACCTGCTTGTCTTCACACTACTTCTCAGTGTTTCCCCTTCAAACCCTAAACTGTCACACAACCCAAGGAAAATCCTGCTGTTAAGTTACCTCAGAAGTTAACTGTAGAGAGGGCAGGGCATTCAGAACCAGGTTATAAATCGTGCACGAAAAAAAAGGTAAGAAAAAAATAGTCCTGCATAATTTAGGTGGATACCAGGGCTCAGGAAACAGGGCTGGAACTTCATCGTTTCTTAGAGTCATTCAATTAAACAAACAAACTCCGAAGAGAGCTGCTCAAAGCAAACCACACTTCATGGCACACATAATGAAAGACAAAGCAAAACAAAACTTGCCTCTGACTTTTTTTTCTTTAAATAAAAGGGCTGTTTCGAGCGATGACTTGTAGAGTGTGTGCCACTTCTCCCCGATCGGCAGTGCAGAGTGTGAGTGATGTAGAGGTACTTGTTTATTATAGAGCACATTTCAATGCAGTAATCATAAATATTGCTAAGGTTGTGCTCTGTTGAAATATGACCTACATACTCTTGATTGTTTGTGTTACGTGATTTGTCTGACACCCATTACATTCTGGGTAATAGCAGCCATTTGTTGCTCTGCACAGCAGGCTCTTTTGACAAAAGAAAATAGGCAGCAATAAAAAAGCTATAGTCTGAATTACATTCTGCACGGAGCTGCACTGCTGAGAGTTTGTGCAAGTGTCTTAACAATGCTCTGAACTGCCTCTTGTCAGCCTTCAGCCTGTAATGGCCATCTGTCCTCACATAAATCTGTCAAAACCTGCTAAGTTCAAGAGAGAGCATAGAATATACCTTGTACTGTCAACACCAAAATGTACACATTCCCCAGAAAAATCAACACACAGGAAAGGAGCCAGAGGTTACGGGAGGCATTAGCACTGTTGATTTAGGCTTGTGGCATGAAATCGAGAGTCCGGCCATTAGTGGAAAGATGAGCAAAGGAATTGAGCATTAAGGAACGGAGTGGTGACCTCTCCTGGACCACAGGGGAAGAAACTGTGGGCAGAGCAAGCCAGGTTAGAGAAATATAGCTGATTCAGAGGCCAAGGGGGGTAACCTGTCCCATCAGCTGTGCTTAAAAGTTTGACACAACACTAAAAGAAATAATAAAAAAATGTCCTTTGTGCTTCTGCTTTCCTTTATTTTAGCTTAGGTTTCAACTATATTTGGAAATAGATTTTCAATTAAGCACTGAGTGATAGAAAGTCTATCATTCACGAGATCTCTCAGTCTTGGTCACAGGTATTCTCTGAATTTGGGGATTTCGGTAAAGAGTCTAAAGACAGTGAATTATCTAGAATCTGTCCCCTACCCTCCCATACACTGACAGATTACTCTTTGCCATCTGGTGAGCGAGTAGGGTTTGACTCAGCAGGTGATGTGAGCAGAGACTCTTAGCCCTGCCGACTTCCCTCGCAGCACACATACCGTTCCCCCAGAACATTGCCACCCACTTTAAACATATCTACAAAAAAACTTAGTTATTTCAGAGCTAGAAAAATTACCTATTCATTAAAAGCGGCTGTGTTGTCTGTGGGGGTGGAGTCCTTGAGATACCAGCAACCCACATCTGGCACACAGTAGGTATGCTATGGATGTCTGTTCAGTGGCAAGAGCTTCTCATATCTGTAGGGAAAAAAAAGTTGTCTTTAACTGAGAGGAACTGTGATCAGGGAATCACCACATCCAAGAACAATTGGAAAACCATTTATTTAAACAATAATGAACTTAGATACTGGGACAAGGGTTTCAAATTTTCAAGAGTAAAAGAATTTCTATATTTAAAATCCCTAGATAGTTGAGGTATTTTTAGAGCTAGTCTCTCTTTTATAGTGGCCTAATTTGGCATTTCTGAAGTTCAGGGTTTCTTTTTATACATCTGGACTGTCAGTCAAAACACAGATATTTGGAGTAAAGGCCATGTGCGACACAGATGTTCAAAGACCTTGGTTCTCAGCGTGTGGTCCGGGAACCATCTCATTAAAAATTTGTAACTAGACTCCTAAGTGCTCTTAGGCCACTGACATGTGAGACCAACTACTCAGAAAGATACTGCAAAAGTGAAAATAAACAAAATAACCTGTACACAATTACATTCAGGCAGCGTCCTACAAAGCCTTCATGATCTCTCTGGAGAAAACTGATGTGATTCTCATTTTTTTAAAAAGACAATTCAGAGACATGTAGTACAGATGAAGTAAGCCACCCCAATATGAATCATTAGAACTGAAAAAATTTGTCATAAACTGGATGGGCATAAAGAGATTTATGTAGATTGATTCTGGATGTTGAATGGCGGTCTCTCCTCGAGGGTCACTTCTTTTGGTTATTTGACTGGCACTTATTGGCACGCACTCAGCTTACTCATCATTAGTGTTTGAGTGTGTGTTGTGTTGTGTATATGTGGCATGGTATTTGTTAGCGTTGGTGTGTGCATGTGTGTGAAGGTACACATTGATGAAAGCACATTAGGAAGCCAGAGGTCAGGTTCAGATGGCTTCCTTCAGGCTCTCTTTAGCTTTTATTTATTGTTTATGAAACGAACTCTCTCACTGAACCTGAAACTGGACCATGGATTTGGCCAGGCTTTCCAGCCAATGAACTTCAGGAACCCATTTGTCTCTGATGCCCATCACTTAAGAGTTCCAGATACATTTTGCCACACCAGACTGCTAATTTAAACTCGGGTTCTCATGTATATGCAATAGGCACATAACTGGCTGAGCCAGTTCCCCTGTCCTCATCATCAGTTTAGGAGCGTCTTTGACTCTAATAGCGACTATTCAGGAACTTGACATCTCTCTCTCTCTCTCTCTCTCTCTCTCTCTTTCTTGAGCATGGGGACTTTAAAATGTCTTGTGTTGGTAACACAACACAATAACCTATGGTAGAATTCTCTACACAGGAATCTCTACACAGGAATCTCTACACAGAGCAATGCAAAGTCTAAACAAAATGAGGAAGAAAAGAAATAGGAGCTTCTTAGTCTAGAAACAAGCCATGCTCTTTCTCATGGAGAGAGCAAAAAGAGCATGCATCTCAATGGCACAGAAGTTTGATGCAGGAAAATGTTACCTGCTTTTCAGCCACAGCAGAGTGGACACATGGATGCAGCCAGCTCCTGTGGATTCAGGTGTGCCCAAAGGAAGAGTGTCCATGCCTGTATTCGTCCTTCTCAATGCCGCCCCTACCTTTCTCCGTGGAGACAATTAGCTCAACATGCTAAAAGTTGCCTAAGATTGGGCCAGAATCTTTCCTTTAAGGGAAAACATTAGTTTCTTCTGCATCTTTATCATCAAGTAGGAGAACAAGACAGCGTCTTTCCGTTTATATCAAAATTGCATGTGGCTCTCTGTGACCTACTTGGTTCTTGACATATTTATATTTTTTTGCAGCAAGGTAGGAATTTTTTCCCCATTGAAATGCACAGTTGCCTTAAGTCTCACCCCAGGCTTGTTAACAGACCTGAAACCATTTTTTTTTTTCTGCTGAATAGCATTCGCCCATCCTCCTAAATAGAAAATGTATTGTAAACTAAAATGTTCCCTTGTAAGCATAAAACCATTTGAACTGCAGCCTGCCCTCCTTCAAAGTTTCTTGGACACTGGAGCTTCACAGTGATTCTTCCTGAGTAGGACGGAGTGAATCGAGTTTATTATTCATGGGTGAGACTTTGAGGTAACGACTAGGTCTCGAACTAGCCTATCTTGGCTTTGGAATTTTCTGTAGCCAGGCAGATAAGGCACCAACCCATAGATGCCCTGTCTTCCCTTATTTGTTCTTTATGTGATTAGCTGCTGAAGCTTGGAATTGTTTTAGTCCCACTGTCTCATGCCTTGGGTGACGATGTGCTCCAAACAAAATGGTCCCCTGGCATGGAGATATTTAGAGTCACTTTGCACTTAGCTTTCCGTTGCAGAACCATATTTTAGACAGAATGTATTAGTTATGCTTACAAGAATGTATTATACCTACATTAGCCATGGCTTACTAAGTTAATGAACTGTGGAGACAAAGACGCATTGCTGTTGAGTTGTGGAGGGGCTCTGATTCCCTGTGTTCAGCTGGGCCCATCCTGTTTTGCTGAACCTAGTTCAAAATTCTCTATGTATGTCATTCTTACCCTGGCCAAAATTTTCAGTCATTTCACTTTTTGAAAAACATTGCCCCAAGGGTAGATTCTTGATTGTTCTAAGAGCCTTGAACCACTTGTATTTTTCCTGCAGCATTCTCTGTAGACAAATGCCACCAAGGCTGAACCATGATTCTCAGGTCCCGGCCCATGGATTGCTTTCCGTGACTCCTGCAACACCCTTGAAAATGCCAGTGTTGGTGACACCTGCTGCTGGGGCTGCCAGCAGTGACACATTCCTGTTTTCTAGGCTGCAGAGTTTGTTAGCATAGACGTTTGAAATAGCAAAATATCACAGCCCTTGCTGCTGACTGGCGTTGCCCATCTGCCTTTTGCAGGCTGACAGGGACTTGGGAGTAGAGTCCAGTTTTCAGGACTTGTCATGAATTTAGTTTCCTCTTTCTTCATTCAGTTTTAACCATAGTCTGAAATGAAATCCAAGAAAAAAACTAGAAAATGTGTTTATCCTTGAAGAATATTTTGTTTCTTTTCTCTATTTCCCCACATTTCTGTTTTGTTTCTCTTTCGTCGTAGGCCTAACTCCACCCACAACTCCTCCTCACAAAGCCAACCAAGAAAACCCTTTTAAGGCTTCTCCAAAGCTGAAGCCCTCTTGTAAGACCGTGGTGCCACCACCATCAAAGAGGGCCCGGTACAGTGAGTGTTCTGGTACCCAAGGCAGCCACACCACCAAGAAAGGGCCGGAGCAATCTGAGTTGTATGCACAACTCAGCAAGTCCTCAGTGCTCAGCCGGGGACCCGAGGAAAGGAAGACTAAACGGCCCAGCCTACGGCTGTTTGGTGACCATGACTACTGTCAGTCAATCAATTCCAAAACGGATTTACTCATTAACATATCACAGGAGCTTCAAGACTCTAGACAACTAGACTACAAAGATGCCTCTTGTGACTGGCAGGGGCACATCTGCTCTTCCACAGATTCAGGCCAATGCTACATGAGAGAGACTTTGGAGCCCAGCAAGCAAGTCTCTCCTTGCAGCACCAGAAAACAGCTTCAAGACCAGGAAATCCGAGCTGAGCTGAACAAGCACTTCGGTCATCCCAGTCAAGCTGTTTTTGATGACGCAACCGACAAGACCAGTGAACTGAGGGATGGCGACTTCGGTAATGAACAATTCTCCAAACTACCTGTGTTTATAAATTCAGGACTAGCCATGGATGGCCTCTTTGATGACAGTGAAGATGAAAGTGATAAACTGAGCTACCCTTGGGATGGCACGCAGTTCTACTCATTGTTTGATGTGTCGCCTTCTTGCTCGTCTTTTAACTCTCCGTGTCGAGATTCAGTGTCACCGCCCAAATGCTTACTTTCTCAAAGACCCCAAAGGATGCGCTCTCGTTCAAGATCCTTTTCTCGACACAGGTCGTGTTCCCGATCACCATATTCCAGGTCAAGGTCAAGGTCCCCAGGCAGTAGATCCTCTTCAAGGTAAGGTTGTCAAAATCCACCCAATGCTGAAGTGTTTCCTCAGAGGTCAGAGAAAATTTCCAACCTCAGGGTTACTCTTCCGGAGCCAGTCTACCAATTAACTGAGGTGCGGACACCCCCAGACCCCACTTCTTCATGTTCTCTCACACACCCAGCTCTGAGCACTCTACATTGGCCAATCAGAACACAGAGATACATTCGTAAGAAACTTGTTTTGCGTAACTTTTTCCTTTTCTTGAAAAGGAGCCCTGTATCTGGAGAGCTGATATCCATATAAGATAAACCAGACAGAATACCCATTCCATGAGCCATGGTAACTTCAGTAAGAGACATGGAGAAGGAATTGGTCACTTCTTTGGTCTCTGGTCTGACTAGCTCATGACAAGCTGTGACTGGAAGATCTTGCTAGTAAGGAGAAGGCAACTGATACAGCCCTGAGCTTCCAGTGGTGTTCAGTGGTCCCGGTGCATTGGGCTAAGAGCCAGTCGCAAACATCCTTTTGGTTTTCTCCTCTCTCCCAGATCCTGCTACTACTATGAATCGAGTCACTACAGACACCGCACACACCGCAATTCTCCCTTGTATGTGAGATCACGTTCAAGGTCACCCTACAGCCGTAGGCCCAGGTAATGAGGCCTGTCCTTTTCTTTCAGCTCCCTGTATCCCCTCCTTTAGATGGCAAGACATTACCCCCAAACTCTCCCTGTTCCCTCCCCAAATGACAATGTGCTTTTTCATACAAACAGTGGTGGGCGGCCTAATGATGAAGTTGTGTTTCCCAGGTATGACAGCTACGAAGCACATCAGCATGAGAGGCTGAAGAGGGACGAATACCGCAGAGAGTATGAGAAGCGGGAATCTGAAAGGGCCAAGCAGAGGGAGAGGCAGAAGCAGAAAGCAATTGTAAGCCGTGTGGGGCTAATTTCTTTTCTTTGCTTTTCCTCTGAGATTTTTTTTTTTATTTTGGTAGATTAAACAGCAACAGAAAGCTAATGCTCTGTTAACATTATTTTTGACTTTAAAAATATCTTAAGGTGCTCTTATTTGAAAAAAATGGTGTCGGTAGACTTATGATAGTTGGATTGTGACATTCAGTAGCTTTCTCAAGGTTTGTTTTGAAAAATGAAGAAACGGGAGGATCCTTCGGTCTGACAGGACATGAAGAATGCATGTCTTTGTAGCTGCTTCCTGTTACTCGTTGAGTGGGGTGCAAGGAGATTTCAGATTCTATTTAAAGTCATATTGGAAGTCTGGCTAAGGAAGTTAGCATTTCTTACCTCTGGACTGGACATCACCTGACTGGCGGTGGGGACGGAGTGTTAATATAGTCACCTAACATGTGGTCAGTGCTGATGCTCACGTGTAAACCTGCAAGCTATGATGAACCTGTTTGTTCTCTGAAGTATAGTACTGTCCTTCACTAGGTGTTAATAATGTGGCACTCAGGTGGTCAGAATCCAGTACATGCCCATGGCAGACACTCTTAATCAATCACGGAACTCTGTTCCTCTGAGGTCCTGCAGAGCCTTGAGGTCTTTCCCAACACAGTGCTCCTGGGAGCTGTGGCTAATTGATGAGATATGGCACTGTTTTGGTTCATTGCCCCCGCTGCCTATCTCTGCAAGCTGCTTCAAGTCACTGCAGTGCAAGGCAGCATCTGACATATCTTGCATATAAGCTAAGCAAGCCCCAGAGAAATCAATGCCAGCTATTAATGGTGGGCTCCAGTGGCACCTCCAAGAAAATCCAGTAATATCAACAAAAAAATGAGAGAACAGTAAAACTCACTGTATCAAATATATTCCTGATGGTGCCAAACCAAGTCTTAGCTGTCACAAGCCAGAGTAGAAAGGTTAAATGAAAGATGGTTTATCTTGGGAATCGGAAGAAACAGAAGTGAGAAATAATTGAATTGTTAGATTGGATGTTTGGTACCATTTAACTATGCATCTACCAAGGGCTGAATCAAAGGCATCCTGTGAGTTATAACACTTTACCTCATTTTCGTTCTCAATTTTCAAGTAAGCTGTGATGTTAAGATTTGCCAGAATGTCATTAGTTCACACTTAGGAAGACTAATGAAAACGGAAATTTCCACTTTTCTAATATCGCTGTATTTAATTAATGACCTATTCAATAATTATCATAATTCACATTATAGAGCGCTCTATAGTTTACAAAGCCTTTCCACAGAACATGCTACAGTCACTAATTACGAAAGTGAGCCATGTTGAGAAAACTTGCAGTCACATAGTGTTTGCTGGTTCACTGCATTTGCTGTTTATAAATTCATATCGTACAAAGTTCTTGATTTTCCTTAAATATAGGGTATTATTTGCTCATTTGGGCAAAATACAGTGCAATTCTAATCAAAGCCAGATGAATATTTTAATCAAAAATATGTAGCTAAATGACACGTATTTATTTTCTGCCTACCAAAATAATTTAGGTCTAGATATCCAATTAGAATAAAGAAGGGGAGGGAGTCAAACTTTTTTTTTTTCTGGATTAGCTTTCTCTGAAAACATCTACTAGTTTGCTATTAGTCCTCATGAGACAAAAGCAGTCTTAAACTCCCCCGTTCCTTCCTTTGCCTCTCAAATGTTAACTTAATTCTTTGCCCAAGACAGTTCTTATCAGTTTTCAAGTCCTTTGAGAGAGGACTTGGAGTAATTCAAATGTCACCTTGGCTATATAAAAGCATTATGCGTTAACTGGACACTGGTGAGACTTTTGGCACTGGTATTTATTTAGATCTGAAAAAAAAACAAAAACAAAAACCCAGGGAACAGAAACTGCCTACTAACACAGTGATCTCCAAGTAGTAAGCGCTTCATACATTTCGGAGACTTTCTGTGGAATAAATTCCCACTTGCAAAGGTAAATGCTTTTACTGTTGACCACACACAAAGTCTCAGAATCTTGTGATAAGTAACTGCCAGGTGCTTGAGATATGCATTTAGGTAAGGTCCAGCACCTGATCCAAAGAGTTAGAAGTCAGCTGACAGATAAAGACATACAAGCATAAAATATAATGTGATTAATGGTTTGATAGAGAGTTCATCTAAGGTACATGGTTAAAAGTCATCATGAGAGCATGTGGGTATGGAAGAGCAAGCATGGGGTAGTTGAAATTGTTCAAATTTTTGAAGGAAGGGAGGGCAATTTTTTTGAAACAATTTTATTTTACAATACCAATGCCAGTTCCCTCTCCTGTCCTCCTATTTTTCCCACCTTCTCCCCACCCCATCTGCCACCCCCATCAACTCCTCAAAGAGGGTAAGCCTTCTATCGGGAATCAACAAACAAGGCCCTCCCTTCCATATCTAGACTGAGCAAGGTATCCCTTCCTATGGAATGGACTCCAAAGAGTCAGTTTATGCACTAGGGAAAAGTCCTGGTTCCATTGCTAGTGACCCCACAAACTTCCCAAGCCACACAACTGTCACCCACATTCAGAGGACGTAGTTCAGTCTCAGGCAGGTTCCCCTGCTGTCAGTTTTAGCAACTAGAATGTTCAACAGGGTGGCCAAAGTTAATCACGTGGTTAGTTCTCTTAGGCAGAATTAAGATGGACCATGTGAATGGATTTTAAAGACTTGGTACAAAGAAGGATGGGAAAGTTCTAAGTGTTTTTCTATCTCTCATGAGTCATATGCTGTTTTCGGTATTCTGAACTAAATAGTAAGCATTGTTAGCTTTATTATCTATTTCTTTTTATATTTCTTAATGTGGCTTTTAGAACATTCTCACTTACATTGTAATATGCTTTTATTGAACATTGATATTCAAGAGTGTGCCTACAATGCATCTCTAGAAAATAGTTCATTATACTGACGATCCCTAATGATTTAACTGTTAATACTGGGGGATGTTGGATCAGATATAAGCCAATACATTGCAGTGGCAAGCAGATTTTGGAGCCTTGTAACTCACACTAAAGATGTTGATCACTGTGACACAGAAAGATTTTTTTAAGTGGTTCCCTTCTTCCCATCATAAAGGCCATTTTCATGTGCCAGTCATGGAAAAATCTTGGAAAAACATTGGAAAAATAAACTTTTGTGTACATGAACACAGCATGACTACAATAATTTTTTCACTCATTTGCTTTGAATTCCATTCAGGAAGCAGCTGTGGGAGCCAAGATAGGCCACCCAAGTTATCTAAATAGGTGACTGCCATTCAAGTTTTGAGATACCCTTAAAGTAATGAAATGAATACCCACTTGAATTTGCAGTCTCTTGGATGCCACACTACATTAACTGCTAAGGAGGGCAATCATGTACTCAGGGACCAGCAATTCAGAAGTTCCAAAAGAAAACTTAAAAAGCGGTAAAAAGTGCTCGTTGATATTTTGCAGAATAAGTGTTCAGTTTTGTCTCGTGGGCTGCATCATATCTACGTTGAGTTTTCAAGGAGATCTGCAAATTTGTCATGAATTGAAGTTCTAAAGGCTTCTTCATAGAGCTCAGGTGGAGCAAGCCTTTCTAAAGCTAGCAGTAACGATTGGAAGCTGCAAATACAGAATTCTCCGTGATGACTGGATAGCATGATCATGTCAGTGTCTGCTTTCCCATGACTTCCATTCAAACCCACTCTCAAAAGCCAATTGACTCTCTGCCTTTCTCTGTCCCCTAAGCTTAAAATAATTCAGATTAAACCAAAGCTATGAATGCCAGAGTTTAGTACTTAGTGTCTGAACTGTCACTGTTTTAATTTCTTGCTGAAATCCAAGTCCAACTCCATTTGCAATCTGTACAGTTCCTGCCAGAAAGCATCATAATGGGATGTTAATTTAAAGAACAAATCTAGACATTATGATGTGGCTCAGTGCTTAAAACCAAATCCAGATGCTGAAAAATGGCTAGGCTCTCACATAGTTCTCCTCTATTGGTCACTATAAAGTCCAGGAGTCACAACCAATACATCACTACTGTTGATTATAAATGCCTCTCTCTAAATGTAGAAATGTCAGTTATTCTTCTTAGAGAAAAGAATTCAGTTTCATGTATAAACCTTTTTATCATGGTTCTTGAGTATTTAGCCTCTTTTTGAGGAGTTGTCAGTAGAGGGAAATAGGTCTTATATCATGACTTTAAGTTCGGTATTTGGAAATTTCAGTTTTATAAGAAAGAGAAATGCTAGAGGTTTATTTACAGCATCATCCCGATAGTGTGCACTTTGATAATGTTTAAATGATAGATCTCATAGCAAGTGTACACCTGTCAATAATACACATACACACACACACACACAGAGAAAGAGAGAGAGGGAGGGAGAGAGAGAGAGAGAAGGGTGCCGCAGTAACACTAGGATATTAATACCTTTATTATAGTCAAGATTTGGCAGGTACAAATATATTTCCACATTCATAATAGTATTTACATTGAATATGTGCAATTTTTATTTTCTGATTATATTCAAATAAAGCTCTTAAAGAACATCATTATTGGTCTATAGATTTAGGTTCATCTCAGCTTTTATTTGGCTGTTTGCTTCTGGATTGGTTCAAGGTAACCTTAACTTTTAGCCTGGGAGGTTCCATATAGTATCTGCCGACAGGTCATTTTGGAAATCTGAATGCTATCATTTTGTTTCTTTCCTGAAAATCCACTTTATTAAGAGATGCTCAGTGGATGGTTTCTCCACTGTATAAGTGTGCTCAATAGTAAGAACAAGGACAAGAGATTTTTTTTCAGTCCTTTTGCAGTTAATCCTTCTTTTTGGCCAGCTTTATATCTAGCTTGGCTGTCAACTCTGCTACCCTTTTTTTTTAAAAAAAAAAACTTTATTTAACTAGAATGTTCACTCATGCATAATATTCATAGGTGTGTGTGAGTGTTGGGCGGTGTGTGTGTATGTGTGTAAAACACGAGGACTTTGCATGTTGAGCATGGGCTCTACCCCCTGAGCTATTACCTAAGAAGTACCTTGAGCATTTTTGCCGAAGTCATCTTGCAAATACTCTGGAATTGAAAACAAAAATCTTTTGTTCTGAAGGTTAAAATGGATTTCTCTTTGCCAAGAGAGAAGAATTAACTTTTTTAATGCGGCTCTGAAATAAAAAAAAAACTGTAGAATAAAATTACTGGGGACCAAAGTCAAAATGATACCAGACACAATGGTGCCTGGGATTATAGGGCATTTCACTGAGGTAATCTGTTCGAACGTATCTACCACATTGCTTGGCCTAGACAGTGAGCAGGAAGATGGGAAGCTCCTACTGCTTCCCATCTTCCCTCCATCAAACCCCTCTTACAAAGTGTCACTTCTCATTTCATGAGAAACAACGTTGCTTCTTTTCCCCAGATAACCAGCAAGTACTATTCTCTTCTTGATAAAGATTTTAGTAATGTAAAGTCAGTTAATTCCGTCACACTTTTTTTTCTTTATTTATCTCCTGTGTTTTAGTGTAACGAGGATTTACTGCGGCGGTTAATGCAACATAAATCTTCAGTTTTATTATCCACCCCATCAGCAAGCTAGCCTTTGTGAAAATTGCAGCTAAAAGTTCTTTGATGAATGCTCCGTGCTCCTCAATAGTGAAAACTGGTCGGAAAATAATTTTTCAACCAGCTTTTTCCAAAGGTTCTGAGTTCCTTCAAGCCCCTAAGAAGTTAGCAGCGTTATTAAGCATTTTGATTTCTTCTCCTTTCATCTCCTGTTTGGAAATTAATGTCTTGAAAAATTGGATGTAAATGTTATTTTTTTAAAGATATGAACTCTATTCATCCATCTAATTCAACTGCAACGTGTTAAAAGGGCGACTCTTTGCTGCAAATCTTGGTCAATCACGAAAGATTTTTGTCTTTGCTGTCTAGACCTTAAGGTGTCTTCCTACTATTTTCGTGTTTAGCATGTTGAAAACAAAGGGCTTCCGTGCGTTTTAGAGCATGCCAGGTTGGCCTCAGTCTTCTGCTCTTTACAAGGTAGCAAGGCATGGCCCATCCTTGTGTTTCATAAAAAGAACTGGTGGATTAAAAGGCAATTTGAGTGATGGAAGAGCAGCTCTATAGAGATGTGTCTCCTTTCACTGCCGAATCTTTCAGTCCTACAAAAGGTCCTCTGGGTTATCTCTTTTAGTGAAGATCATTGTTGCATACAGCTTTGTATAAAACCGCAATTCAGAAACTGTCCCAATATGTCTGCACATATGGTCGATTTTCGCTTTAACTTCACATTTCCTTGAATACATAGGCTGTGTGTATTCCCATAATGGTAGCTGAGCAATTTCTGTGCGATGGCTCAATTTCTTCCTTTCTCTTCTGCAGTTCCCTCTCCTTTCTTTACACAGTAGTAACTTCCCTAAAAGGCTCATTAAAAAAAAAAATCCATAACACCATGCAAGCAGGCGCCAGGAAGTTTAAGTTTAGATAACAGTCCCATCACATTTGGCTGTTGGGCTGAAACTGGGTGCGTAAATAGAATGGAATGTGGTGTTATGATTCCCTGGAAAACGTGTGTGAAGGACTGCTCTGTCTCGAGCCTCCCCAGCCATTTCTGTCTACTGACTACACAACCATGTTACATGTTCTGGAAAAACAATTTCAGACTTCAGTTGCAACATGCAATATACATGCAAGTGACTCTTGAGTCTGCTTGCTTTATTTCATCAGGTCACGTAGAAGTCTTGATAGCATGAGCAGAGGAATTCCGTTCCAGCTGTCTGAGTGGAGACTGCCCTCTGAGTTCCAGAGTTCTTTCTACAATGAGTCTGCTAACTTGCATCTATTCTATCCTCCTCGCCCTTCAATCTGTAAACTCCTTTTGGTAACTCATTCAGTTGAGCTGCCTAAGCAGAGATTTTTCCTTAATAGAGGGCCATATTCAAATAATACCCCCTCTATGTTGGATTATTTCAGAGAGTAATGGTCACCCAGGCATGGGTTAGTGTTAAAAAGTATTAATTGATGACTGAAGCAGATACTGAACTTCTAAGAGTACTTTTTGCCCTTGAAGAGGATGCAGATTTGGTTTAACTCCAACCATTACTACAACTCTTGTTCTCTCGTTCCAGGGAATTCAGGGCCTTTTTCTGAACTCTCTATGTTACCAGGCACACATGTGATTCACACATATATATTCAGGCTAAAATAATTGTACACATAAAAAATGAAAAAAAAATATTTTTAATTAATTCTGCTTCAAATATTTACTGAAATTCTCTTTCATACTTAACATAAATTAGGGCAAAGAACAGATATAGACTCTAATTTCATGAATTCTTCATTGGACAAGGGAGAGAGGCATTGAACAATGAATAAACTATAATGATTTAATTGTACTTAAGCAGAAATAGAGGGGAACACAGATTTCTTAAGACCGGCTAATAGAGTCTTATCTGAATTCTCAAATGACACAGACACGGATCTTAATGTAAGTCTGGACAGTAAATGTGAGGGGCTTGGAATACAGTTTAGGAAATGTGTTTCAAATTACAGTGGAACACCTTGTGCAAAGCCTTGGAGATGGAAGAGACACAGAGTAACTTGGGGCCTCTAGAAGTTCAGCGTAAAACCCAGAGTGAAGGAAACATGAGCTACAGGAGAAAGACCACACAGAAAAGTTTAAATTCTGCAGGCCCCACCTATTAGGTCTTTATAATAAATTAGATGCATTACCAGAAGTATTAGAGGCCATTATTGCATTTAATTTAAATGGTACATGACGTGACAAAATCCTCTGGACTTTTTGAAAATTATTCCATCTGTGGTAAAAGGACAAATTAGAGGGAGCGAACACAGACATGGGGGTTTAAGTTGTCCATAAAGAAAAGTTGGATGTTTAGCCTGGAGAGCGGGAATAAGGAAGACAAATTAAAGTGAGATTAAAGAGATAAAGCTTAATAGGACCTTGGTTCAATCCCCAGCACTCACATGGTGGCTCACGCCTCTTTGTAATTCTTCTTCTGGAGGATCATGTGCCCTCTTGGCCTCCTGCTGTGTAGTTAGACACTGTGCTTTGGCAAGGTTGTTCCAGTTGACGAGGTCTAGAGGACGTCCAGTAGGTGGTTGGTTATCTGGAGCTCAGAGGAGCTCCCTTCCCTGATAAGGTATTCAGTAGTGTTGTTTATAATAAATGTGAGTAGTCAGAGATGAGCAGACCATCGACGAAGCCACAAAACACGCAGGCTGTTTAGTTGTCCTGCACAGGTGCTAGTGAGCGCTCCCCCTGTGACAGATCATTTGCTAATATGTATGGAAAAGGAAAAGCTGCCAATAAACTTTGGTGGACGTCTCTTTATCTTAAGCCTGAGGTGAGTTTTGTAGCTTCTAAGAATGAGGCGCTCGGTATAACCAGAGAACAACTCTTGGGCGTCTGAATCTGTATGCTACCCCCATGTTTCCCAGCCTCTTGGCTTTGATCCTACTTAAATTCTGCAACCTCAAGTTCACTTTGTTTTGCTTGTCCCCGGTAGGCACATAACTAGTTGGTAAGGACAGCCTCTATATTTGTGCCAAATGTTCTTTAAAACTTTCCTCAGTTTTGAGGCATTATTCTATTTGGTTCCTGCCCTAGAACAAAATATTCAAGAGGGTTTCACTAAGCATGAAGCCCACATTTATATAAAAGGAATCTTATCTTCAGGCAACAGTATGGTCTTCCTGTGTTTTGTAGGTTATAAATTTCTAATGGCTTTTACATTATGATCATATTGACTGCACTTGTAGAAATGAGGCTACACCCTTCTAGTCTGTTCTTAAAATAGGACTGAATCTATTGGTGAAGTAAAACTTACATCCTTTTTCATTCGGCCCTTACTCTTCAGAGACCCATGACTAAAAATGGCCTACATTTCAAGACTGTATCTCAAATGATTCTCTTCAGAACGCAGACTTTAGAACTGCTGTGTCCTTGCTATAAATGAAGATCACTGAGGCCTTATCTCCCATTTGGTTTTTTGTTTACCTTCTGGATAAACCCCAGCAATTGCATTTGGGTCACGTTCCTGCAGGAAGATTTTTTTGGGGTATTAGGGATTAAGAACCACCCTTTGAGAATGTCAAAATTTGTACATTTTCAGATTAGAATTCTAAGTTGTTGGGAACTTAAATCGTTTTATAAGCCAGGCTAGCTATTATACCAATTCTGAAGATTAATAACCAAGTAATAAGTGCTCACATATTTCATATGTCCTGGTTATCTTCTCGGTGATTTAAAAAAAATCTCATTGAATAAATGTCTTCTCTGACATATGAAGTTCACGGGAAGAAAGACAAGGGTGGGACAGAAGAAGTGGGAAAGAAGCTCAGTGAAGAAGAAAACTTAGTGTGACCGAAGAGCATGAACACAAGGCATGGAAAGTCAAACTTGGTTCCCATGTGGTAGTTTTCCTTAGATCTGATATCTGTTGTGAGACTGCTCTCTGAGTTCTTGTACATGATTATATGTCCGTGGATGCTTCCAGTGGCACAGCTGCATTTTGTCTCCAGAGCTAGAAAAAGCCTCTGCTTCTCCTTCGCTTATAGGAAGAGCGCCGTGTGATTTACGTTGGTAAAATCAGACCTGACACGACGCGGACCGAACTGAGAGACCGCTTTGAAGTTTTTGGTGAAATTGAGGAATGCACAGTAAATCTGCGGGATGATGGGTGAGAATCTTCAAAATTATTTCTTGTTTAGAAGCTGACGTATGTTAAAAATTATGACCCTAAGATTACCGGGATGGGAGTTGCCAATGTAAGTGTTTTGACAGATGACATGTTGAGTTCAGAACCTTATTTATTTTCTTTCATCCCTATTTATTAATCTTTCTAGTTGAGATTTCCTGTCTCAGAATAAGTATTTAGCTGCCTGACAGGACAATCACACTGATAAATGGATGTGGTGGCAGAGATGCTGGCACCAGTGATGTCTCCCAAAGTAGAAGGGGTTGCAGTCCTCTGTGCCAATGCTGCATAACCAGCTCTGAACGCCTCTTCCCTGCCCATTGCAGAGACAGCTATGGTTTCATCACCTACCGTTACACCTGTGATGCTTTCGCCGCTCTTGAGAATGGATACACTTTACGCAGGTCGAATGAAACTGACTTTGAGCTGTACTTTTGTGGACGGAAGCAGTTTTTCAAGTCTAACTATGCAGACCTAGGTACGGTATATAACTGTTGTACATGGAAGGGTGAATCTATAGTATAGAGCTCCTAATGGAAATGAGTGTGCTCCATAGACCCCCTTACATTAGGCTACCACTTAGATTTACTGAAGGGAATGTATGAATAGCGTTTTGTTTTTGTAGAAGACTCTTTCAGAGCAAGGTGCTTAAGTCTGAGCCCTGAAGGGCAGATGTACTTGTACTCCCTGAAGAGATGCTAAGCCGTTTGTGGTGTTTGTGTGTGCTGGCGGTACTGTCTTATGTGTGCATGTGTTATATGCATCTCTGTTTACATTTATTCAAGTTTTGCACATGTTCATGTTTGTTCTTTATCCATACTCTCAATCCTTTTCTATAAACTCAAGCATTGGCATTGTAGCACAGGATAGGGCAAGGACTGTTTTTCCTTCCTCATTATGACACAAGTACTTGGAAACACTCTTATTATCTATGAACTGTACTTGAGAAGAGAGAGATGAAGTCCATTAGCTAAATGACCACAGACTTAATTTCTTGAGAATAAAATAAAACAAAAATCAAGCTTGTAGAGTATTTCTGGATCCTACATATTGTATGGGAGGCTCAGCAAACAATTGTCATTTGAGAGCAAAATCACAGTCAGAGGTTTGTGCTGTTGCCGTGCCCTCTGTACATTAAAATAAAACACATCACTATTTACTTCTCAGAGGAGACTCTTCAGATGAAAAATAAAATTTTGATCAGCTTATTACCCACAGATGATGATATTAACATCTGATTTCAGAATTTTGTCTGAGAGTTCCTGCTGTTCTGTAGTTGAGGTCATGTTATGTATATATGTCTCTGTGTGGATATACCTGGACATATAGCTTAAGATCTATCTTTTTCATCAATAATACATATATTCATTCCCTGATGTGATTCATGGGACCAAAAATAATTCATGCATATATTTTAATGGTTGCATACTATTTCACTGGGCATGTAGTATCATTATAGTTAGATAATTCATTATACTTCTATTTGTATTTATTTTAATTTTTTGATATTATAAATAACGCTACAATGGGCATCTTACTGTTCTTTCTAATTTTAATTTTGTCCCATTGCTTTCCATTCCTTATCTAATATGTGTGTTATACACCATTTAATTCTTTGAGGAAGGGATGAAGAAAAGTGGTAAATGTGCCTTATCATTATTTTAAATTAATTTATAATAAGCATAAAATTAGTATGCACATCCATTCTTCAACATTAGTAGCTCTCCATTCACCATTGCTCTGATGCTGTATAAAGACAAAAACAAATACCAATGACTTAGATTTCTTTTTCCCTTCCAGGACAGTTGTGTCTTTCTGGAGTAATTGATATGGGTGCCGAGCATTGTTTGGGAGAATATGCTATAATTCACTTCACAAGCTAAATAGATAGAGGGAAACAGGGAAGCGGCATCTGACTGCTAGAGAGATAGAGGCCTAGGGATGAAATTATGAAACCTGGCAAGTCATTTGTTCAAATGCTGGCTGATAAAAACAGTCAAGACAGATTGGAGCCTTGAGTTGATTTGACTTATTTTCTTCAGTGATGAAGGCCGGGGTATTTCTACTCTCTCACAACATCTAGAGTTTAAAACAAGCTACCTAGAGGGGTCTTTAGATCCCGATTCATCATGGGAGAGGGAGGATTGGATGGTATTTCCAGATTGAACTGGCGCCTCCCTGAAATAGTTCTAAGGAGAACACTTCTCAGCTTGTTATCTCCCTGCCTAGCCAGCAGCCATGGAAACTTGACCATTGCTAAGCTCACTCCCTAGCTTTTGAAAAGCATGTTTGATGCGTATTGCAATACCTTGGGATATTCGAAGTCCCTAAAGCATGTTAAGGCCATAACGATGTTGTTCTCAACACACTGACGAGGTGGCCAAAGGAGCCTCAGCATTACAATCAAGTCACCCTATGTTTGAGACCTGGTTCACTGCTGATCTTGAAATAAGCATTTCAGCTTCATTAGCTTCTGATTGTTTATTTATAAAAACACTCATATGTTGTGGAGGAATATTAAATGTTTGTGGAGGAGCTGATATCACAATACCTACTATAAAATAAATGGGCTACAATTAAAAGCAAGAGCAATAAGAAGTTAGAAATTTGGGATTGTTTTTAAATGGAAGAATTAACATTAGGGTCTAGCTTAAAAGCTCAGTGAAGTTTTCCAGTATCTTGTCTTTGTTTCCACGAAGAATTTAGAGTAAATGTTTCAAGTCATGTGATATCTAAATAAAAGAAACATAATAATGTACTACATTCATAAAGGAATTGGAAACTCCTAGATGCGCTAAAATTAAAGAAAACTGACATGATAGTTATTAATTGGACTGAAACGGAAAAATATTGTATTATTTTAGGCAGATTCTTCCTTTACGGTTTTTCCTGTTTTATTTGCTTCTCCAAATGAAGTTACCTATCATATGCATCCTATTTCTCTACCACAAAACTGCCTAATGATGACTGCATTGCTATTAGAAGAGCAGATAATGATTGCAGCTACTATTTATTAGCTAGGTTTATAAGAGAGAGTGAAAAATTAATGTGACTTGATTAGGGCTACTGTGATGAAGCCAGGACTTGAAGTTGGCTCTACTATTTAAGAATTTCTATCTATTGGTTCTATTTACTGTTATGGAAGCAAAGGCCTCTTACCAGCAAAATGTCTTGATTAAAAAATATTAAGAAAAAATATTAAGAAAGACTGGATGTATGGATCAGTAGTCTAGAATAAATATTGCTCTTTCAGAGGGCCTAGGCTTGATTACCTGTGCCCATGTGGTGGCTCACAACTGTTCATAACTCCAGTTTTAGGGGACCCTCTATCATCATGTACATGATGCTCATATATACCTGCAGGAAAAATACTCAGGTGTATAAAGTAAATAAATGTAAAGTAAAAATTGTTAATCAGGAAAGGCAGAATCAGAACAGGTGACTTGGTATTAAGAATATAGTGCTTTTGATTAAGTATTAGTAACAGATGGAAATCATGTTCAGGCATATATGAAAAATGAAATAATACATTCTTAATTAGTTCTTTACACAAATAGTAGACTATTATATTATGTTATGTACATAGAAACATATATATATATCTTTACATTTTTCTTGCCGTTTATTGGTAAATAATTTCCAGATCCCAACATGAATATTTTCAGCTATGGTTTTAATAGTATGTAGGTGCCTGAGATTAATGCATCCATTCAACAACATTAATTTGACTACCTACCTAGAGCAACAGTTTTCCAGGTGCTAAGAAAACAAATGTGATTTTTTTGTGTCCATTAATATGGGAACATTATTTCTAATAATTTCTTTTGAAAAGAATGAGGTGGCTTTTAGTTTATTTCCACATTTTCATTATATCTTAGCCATGTCCCAACATCTTCTCCTCAATATGAGAGGGCGTGGTGGAGATCCTCCTGCAGTCTCACATAGGGCTGTCTCATCCAACAGGAACATCTCTTTTGGATGCCTATTAAGAGATATAATGTGTGTGCTTGTGTAGGTGGGTGTCTATGTGAAGTCCACCACAGTGAAGAAACTTTTGAGAAATATTGTCTCCCGGCATTCTGAATATTTATCAAAAGAAATACAAAATATTAAATTATGGATTAATTATTCTTAGGGTAACCCAACATTAGGTAACTACACTTCTCTAAATTCCCTCCATGTAAAAGGGATGCAAATTTCCCTCCGTGGTTGCCTAATGTTTTGCCCTATACAAAACCCCTGAGCTCAATCCCAGCCCCAGCTAAGTGCGTCTTCATATTGCAATTTATGATTGCACAGTCTCTACTCTCGCACTCCTGTTCTTTGGATTTTTGTGCTGTAACTTAGCTTAGGAAAAATGTGGAATGCTTATATGGTTAATAGAATTGTTAATGTGTCTCTGAAAGGTTTTATTTCCCTTCAAATAAATACTTCCCAAGAAAGTAATTCATTCACAGGAGGTTTTGGCTATAATTCCCAGAAACCCTTTCTCACTTATAAGACCAGCATGCACCATCTACCTTTTTCTGTAGCTCTAAATAGAGAATGACTGGAAGTGTTAACAGTATTTTACTTTAACATACATTGTTAAACACAAGTGTTTTAAAAGAGTTGTTTGACATAATATGTGGGATTTTGCACAAAATCAGATTTGAACAAATTGAAAAATCCAAGACAGTCTAGAATGATCTTTGTCCATCATAATCTACTGAATTTTATGCTCAGTAAAGTTAAATCCATTAATGGGAAAAGTATTTCCAGTTTCTACTTTTACCTTTCCATCTAAGTTATTGGGGAATCATTGGCAAGTCATTTAAAATGCTGAGATAAGGGAAATGTAGTCACCTATAAAAATATTAAATATTAAAGAAGCATTGAATACCCTTGTGTTCTCTGAGTTTTTAGGTATACAGTGAATCAATTGGCTTTTGATTTTGAAAGCCAACTATTCCCATATATATATATATATATGTATATATATATATATATATATATATATATACTCAATAAAATTCAGGCACCATTTTTAAGTACATTGATTCATTACATTACAATTGAACCAGGTATCTTGAATTGCATTGAAAGCCACCAGCAAAGGGGGCATCTAACCTGGTTTGGTGTTCTGTTTTGTTTTGTTTTGTTTGTTTCTCCAGATTCAAATTCAGATGACTTTGACCCTGCTTCCACCAAGAGCAAGTATGACTCTCTGGATTTTGATAGTTTACTGAAGGAAGCTCAGAGAAGCCTGCGCAGGTAACATGTTCCCTGGCTGAGGATGACAGAGAGACGGTCAATACCTCAAGGGACAGCGTGTCCTTTCCCAAGACTCTCGCAAGTCATACTTAGGAATTTCTCCTACTTTACACTCTCTGTACAAAACAATAAAGCAAAACAACAACAACCATTAGAACAAGAACAACAACGGTTTACATGAACACAGCTGCTGAAGAGGCAAGAGATGGAATGATAATCCAGTAAGCACACGTTTATTCACGGGTGTCAGCTTTGCTTTCCCTGGAGGCTCTTGGTGACAGTGTGTGTGTGTGTGTGTGTGTGTGTGTGTGTGTGTGTGTGTGTGTGTGTGTGTGTACTTATTTGGGGCATACATGTGTGCACATGTGAGGACTTGGGGGCACCTGACCAGAATGAACAAGGGCAAACCCCTTCAAATGGCAGCATATCCATGAAGACACACTTAAAACCTAGAACTTCAAAATGTTCATATTCTAGACAAAAGGAAAATAAATAGATATAAATCAAAAGGAAAGAAAACTCACAGCCACCCTAAAATGACACTGCTGATGTCCGTTGTCAGCCTCCGGTACCGTCTTTCCAGAAAGTACAAAACCAACCTGCAGCAAGCTCTCTCTCTTAACGTAACGATTACCTGACAATCCCGAAGACACTACAGGTTCCACAGAACTAATGTCCTCTCTCTCTCTCTCTCTCTCTCTCTCTCTCTCTCTCTTTCTCTCTCTCTCTCTCTTCCCCCTCTCTCTTCCTCTTTCTTTCCTTTTGCCATGGAATCTGGGTGGGAGAGGATACTGCAGGCAACAGATGCTAAACTTTCCTAACATTTTGAAGTTTCTGTAGTTCGTCCTTTGTCCTGACACCTATGTATATGTCCAAAATGTTGATCATCCACTGGAAATTTTTGCAAAGCCTTGTCATTGGTCGAGCGGGGAGTGTGTTCGGTGGTTCCTTCTGAGGAGGAGACCTGGTGTTCCATGACCACTGAGAGTTGAGTAGAACTGTCTGGGTGTGTTCAGATCGTGTAATTGCTACATTCTCTGATGTAGTTAAGTATTTACAGATGTTAAATGGAGTATTTTTATTTTATGTACATACTCTACAACTATGTTCTTTTTTTTGTTACAGCTATGCACTGTAAATGCAGCCTTCTTTTCAAAACTGCTAAATTTTTCTTAATCAAGAATATTCAAATGTAATTATGAGGTGAAACAATTATTGTACACTAACATATTTAGAAGCTAAACTTACTGCTTATATATATTTGATTGTAAAAAAAAAACAAAACAAAACAAAAGACAGTGTGTGTGTGTGTGTGTGTCCGTTGAGTGCAACTACTACAAATTGACGCTTCACGCACATCCATCCCCTCTTAGGAGCTTCGATCTAAGCATCTTGTCAACAAAAACAAAAGTCCTAGGCCCCTAAAGGTATTAACCACTTCTGCGATATTTTTCCACATTTTCCTGTTGCTTGTTTTTCTTTGAAGTTTTATACACTGGATTTGTTAGGGGAATGAAATTTTCTCATCTAAAATTTTTCTAGACGATATCATGATTTTATGTAAAGTCTCTCAATGGGGAACCATTAAGAAATGTTTT
Organism: Myodes glareolus; assembly: GCF_982192425.1. NCBI lineage: Eukaryota > Metazoa > Chordata > Mammalia > Rodentia > Cricetidae > Myodes > Myodes glareolus. The sequence continues at coordinate 55,071,935 of NC_142033.1, forward strand.
TATTTTCTCTATCAACAGTAGTTTTGAAACTAGAGGTCAAAAAAATCTTTTTAAAATGCTGTTTCGTTTTAATTTTTTGTGATTTTAATTTGATACAAAATGCTGAGGTAATAATTACAGTATGATTTTTACAATAATTAATGTGTGTCTGAAGACTATCTTTGAAGCCAGTATCTCTTTCCCTTGGCAGAATATGATGATGGTATTTAATCTGTATTTTTTACAGTTATACATCCTGTACAAATACTGATATTTCATTCCTTTGTTTACTAAAGAGACATATTTATCAGTTGCAGATAGCCTATTTATTATAAATTATGAGATGATTAAAATAATACGGCCAGTGGAGACTTTCTACCCAGGGTGCATGGCGGTTGTCAGGTGGGAGTGTAAGTTCTTCATTTGGGAAACTCGGCTCTCGCAGAAGCGGTGTTCCTTCTCTCACTAGCATGGCCTCTGACGTGACCATGATGTTGTTCGTGGTGACATTGCTTCTGCTAAATTTGGTAATAATAATAATACTAATAAATGCCAGAAAAAAACCCTCCATTCTGAGCATCAGGATTTCATCTGAGTGTGGAGCTGCTGCCATGGAAGTCACTAAAGTTTGGAGTATGTGTTAGATTTCCAAATTGAGATGTGTTTACTGTTTGGCTGACGTGACTTTTCTGGAAGATGTGATAGACCTACTACTTACTTAATTGTTCTTTTCCTTTCTCTCACCCAACACGATCTTACAAAATGGGTTTCACCCCCCAGGCCAATGCAGCTAATTTTGATGGCTGCGTTCATTTATCACCAGCATATTGTGTTCTGAGTGAATCCACTGTCTGTCCTGTCGGATGCTTGCTCAAGTGTTTGGCTTACTATTTCTAAGTAGATAGAAAGCAATAAATAACTATGAAATAAAAGAATTGTGTTCACAGGTTCTGCGTTACAACAGTAACACATCTTTAATCCGCCTAATTCTTGTTCTGTAGGTTCAATGCAGGTATTTTAACTCTTTGTGAACGCCAAACTAAAGTTTACAGTCTTTCTTTCTGAATTTTGAGTATCTTCTGTTGTAGAATAATAATACAAAAGACTATTAAGAGCAATAAATTATTTTTAAGAAATCAATATTTAGTAAATCCTGTTATGTGTTTAAGGACCAGATGCGTTCTCTATTTTGCCTTTCAATTTTTGTGATCCAACTTTAAATACGTTATCTGTTTGCCCTGGATCATGGACGTGACTGAAATACGTGGTTTCTTTTCTTACTTATCAAAAGACAACACTACAGATTTCATGTTGAGGATTTATTGATCTCCCTCACCCTCTGGCCTGACAAATCTTGTTACCATGAAGATAGTTTTCCTCCATGGACTTCAGATTGCATCTAAAATTAGTGAAGCTTTTGTATCTTATGCAGACACTGTGGGTAGCCCATCAGACTGTAAGCTGTATGCTGTGTTCCTTTCTTTCTTTTTTTCCCCACTTCCTTTGGGAGAGAATCTTTCCAACAACACATGCACCCCAACATCATGGGAGGCAAATTTCAGCATAGATCTATAAGACTTTCAGATGACCATGGGCCATTGCCTTCATGCTGTGGTAAGTACTACATCTACAATTTTGGTCCCCGAACTGGTGCTTTAGAAATGCAGGGTTTTTATTTAAAAAAAGAAGAAGAAGAAGAAAAGAAATGTAGCAGAATAATTCTTTCAGTGCAACAAAATCAGTTTTTGTAAAGGACTCCGAGAACAACGGTTGAGCTGTCAACACTCAAAACAGCAGAGAGGGAACTTGGCACTATTGGGGTAAAGTGTTTGGGTCAGTTGAAAAAAGGAAACCTTTTCATGCCTTTAGATGTGAGCTAACAGTAGGTAATGATCATGTGTCCTTTTTTGATGGCTGTACCGAGAACTTCAATCACTGTAGTCTAAGATCTGATCTATAGATGACCTAGAATAGCCATGTAATATAATGTGATGATTCTAAATTTGTACCTATGTGACAGACATTTTCAATAATGTGAAAACTGCTGATTTGATGGAGCTACTTTAAGATTTGTAGGTGAAAGTGTAACACTGTTGGTTGAACTATGCTGAAGAGGGAAAGTGAGCGATTAGTTTGAGCCCTTGCCGGCTCTTTTCCACCTGCCAATTCTACATGTATTGTTGTGGTTTTATTCATTGTATAAAAATTCCTGTGATTTTTTTTAATGTGCAGTACACATCAGCCTCACTGAGCTAATAAAGGGAAACGAATGTTTCAAATCTACTTCTGCTTTTCTTATTTATCGGAACCAAATTGTTGGCATGTTTCTCAGATCAGTACACATCACTGCTTACTATTCAATTTCCTCCCAGACTCTCTCCCTCTCTCTCTGCTTTCCCATACAAATGGATGTGCTTTAGCTCTGAGAACATGTGCCCCTCTCATATTTTACCTAGTGTTTTGCAAAGTGTAAAGGGGAAGTGTGGTTGATTTCTATAATGAAGGTTGAGCAGGGGAAAATTGACCTGGAACTTTATCAAATGGTTCAGCTCTATTTGTGCAAGTAACCCTGGAAAGTATGTACTTTTAAGGTTAAATTATTGCCTGGTGGGTTATCAGGTAAATATTTGGCGTGGATCTTGATTCTATTATAGATGAGTCAGATACTTTTTGATGACTCACATCAGGAGAAAGGCCTTGTCCTAGTCATGTTACCAGGTTGTATGTGGAATGGGCAGGTATGTCCTGCTGTCTGGCTGTCTGTTGTGCCTGGTAGCAAGTTGTGATCTTAACGATAAAAGGCATTGTCATTATTACAGCCTCTGCTGATATTATGTGTTCCTCTGTACTAAACCATTTGCTTTTCAAGACCAGAGTAAACACAGCATTGGGAGATTCACAGCTGAATATATTCTCTCCCACTCACCCCACAAAATCCAGAGAAAATAATGTTTGTGAATATTGAAATGTGATTAAACTATCATTAAAATACACTAAAAACCTGCAAATCACATAGGAAACACACTCTCTATGGTGCTACTTCTTTTCTACACAAATAGTAAAGCTCATTCACATATGTTGTCAACATTTGAGACAAAAATCTTAATGTTAAGTCCTGCAGATATACAACTATAGATCCTGAGTATTACTGAGATCCAGGGAATGTTCCAGAGCTGACTCACCTTCCATTTTTGCTTATGTTGTATTGGGAATCTTTTTATCTTCTGTTTGGAAGCAGCCAGGATATTAAAATAAGAAAAGTACATCTGAAGGAATTAACTATTTACCATAATAAGCCTTTTGGGGGAGGGTAGATAGTTAATGGGGATTCTAAGTGATCTTAACTGCTAGCTTTGTATTGGAACATCTTGATGGGAGATAATAGGCTTGTTTCCTTCTGCCCTCGTAATGTTAAATTAATTCCATCTTGGATGATACTATTGGCAAAAATCATTATCAGAACCAAAAGTAACTAAGTACTTGATCACAGTTGTTTTTCTGTCTCATTTAAAAAATTTTCCATATTAAAATTGTCTAAGCTATAAACAATGTGATACTGAGTTGAAATTCTTTTTCAACATTGCCAGTTTTCTCATATTTGTGGGATTATTTAGCAGATCACTGGATGATTTTTGCAGTCCAAATATTACTATTACACTCATCTGACACTAGTATTACTAGATATTCAGTTTTAACTCAGTATTAATTATGGAACACTTTAAACAAAGCCTACTTTTTGCAATATTTACTTTATATTAATCTCACATTGTGTGATTTCTCCTTGGCCCTTTTTTTGTTTCAGCATGCTGTGCACCATTATAAACCAATCTTTGTACTTTATCAAACAACAGAGAGTAATAAAGAAGGTCACAACTCAGAGAGAAGTTCCTTGGAGGTTTGTAACATCATGATTTAAATCTCAGAAAGATTTAATCAAAAGCTGAATTAATCCCCGAGGAAAAGATGTTGTATAGATTCTATTGATGGGTACAAAGCAACCTATTTCTTTTCTACTGGTCTCTGGTAATATGTTGAGGAAAGGAACAGTTTTTGTGTGAAGAAGACATGGATTCTTTGGCAGGAGAAGGCTAACATTCAATCCCCTTTAGGTCAGCCTTCCTCTCTTCCATTATTGCTATAGGGGTGCCGTCAGTGTTTCTAGTGCATAAAGTTCAATGTCCTCCACCCGTTTGGTCTCAGCTATCCCATGTGATTCTGTAACTACACACCGTCCCCAAAGCTGCACTCCAGTGAAGCATGTGGAATGTGTGGGTCACATGGGCTGCTTTCCAGGTCTCTTCTGTGCAATCAGGTGATTGCTTCAGGGCAAATTCTCAGCATTCAAGGGTACCAAGGACTCGCTGAAAGAAATGAACATAAAATTAGAATATTTTCAAGACCCATTTCTACTGGAAAGCGTAGCCAGGCTCACTGATTAAGGGCAAGAGACTGCCACCCTCCCGATGCTGTCTTGCTGTCCACAATTCCATAGCAACGCAACCATGTCCCTGTTAGCTTAACGCTCTTCGCCTGTAACCAGAAGACTCACAGATGAAGCTTAGTGGAATTAATTAGTTGAAAAAAAGTGAGAGAACTTTTAGAGGAGACAAATCAAATGATCCTGTAATATTTTCATGATTAAATTAAATGAACATAATTATACATGCACATATGCACACCAAGGCATTATTATAATCAGGAATCTTAAAATATTGTATTGTTTCAAATTTATGCACATAGCAGTTACTGAAGGCAACTAGCGAGTGTGATATTTGAATTTGCATATTGACCATTTTCATATATTTTCATATATTAACTTCTAGGAGGAAGAAACTAAATTATTAGTCAAAATCCTAGGTTGCTTGGGGAAAATTATTGTGCTTTTGCTGGGCTTTGAGCATCAGGGCACTTAGGAACATTATCCCCCCTCCCTTCCACACACACATAGTTCTGATGAATTTTCAACAAGATGACATTCAAGTGAAAGCTGAAATTAAATGGGGAGGAAAGAATCTTAAGTGGCGAAACCCTAAATAGCTTATTAGACTACTTAATTGGAGGGAATTTATTTTTTGCAGCTATTAGGTGCTCTATAGTCAAGTTCCTTCGTAACAATACTAATTGATGAGAGAAACAGCAGCTATGGTGATGTGGTTACCACACAATACCCTCCAGCAAACCGTTTAAGGAAATTCACAGGTGCTTTCCTTTGATTGACTCGGGTGTTCCTGATAATTTGGTCGTGTCTTCATTTGCGTTACCATTTTCTCACTTCATTTCCAATCAGGTGCCTTGCTTGTTCTTAGAGCGGCTCCACAGAACACTTAAAAGTCTTACTTACTACTCAGAGGAGCAAAGCTGTTCTTCCTCCTCTCTTAACCACTTAGCAGGTTTTCCTGTGATAAGCACACCCTTTCATTACATGTTTCATCTTGCTTAGAGATATCAACCTTTGAAAGCATGTCTCTATCAGTGAATGACTGTTCCCTGGGCCAGCGATCTAAATTGCAATGGAGATTTCCACGAGGACAATAATTGGAGGGAAAGTTTCAAACTCACCACCCATTATTTGGTTTCAGCCTCTGCAGTGTGGGAGGTGCCTACGCCTGGGCTGGTCTTTCCCACTTCCAACAGCAGGTGCTTTGTAGCACATAAAGGGACGCACAAGAGCCTGATGAATGAAATAATTCATAGGGAGATCACAAGGGCTGCTTTGTCACATGGTGCCAGTGTGTCACACAATCACATGGACTAAGTAAAGGTCATCTGAAGGAAACAGAAGGAGTAAATAGAAGGTTAATCAAACACCTTTGAACATCCTGTACAAAGCAAGGCAGGCAAAGCTATCTTGGGTCTGATTTGCCTTTTCTGTCTACACATTCCATGAGGTCACATAAACAGAGGAAGAGGTTGTACGGATAGGAAGCTGGTCTCTGAAGAAGAGAATGAATATTGTAGACTGGCTTCATGTGTTGGGTTGTCTCTGTGTTTGCTTAGAGGATCTGACTAAAGCCCTGTTTACTGCCTTGCTGGTAGGATGGAAACACAGGGAGGATTTCAGATACAACATTCATGTCGTACTGTTATAAAATATAAGGTTCACCCCACATACAACACGAAGGGTATTCCATATGTCATTTATGCTTTCGGAAAGATTCCTTTTTCTCTCCCGAATGGTTCACTCTTGCCATTTCCAAGTAGCCGTTTGCAACAAGAGATCCTGGCAGACTTTCAGAATTTAGAGGTTAACATTAACCTCCCTTAAAAGCCATATCTGTTAGTTAGCAGGGGCATATATAAATCTGTAGTATTGCAGATATTGAAAGACATTTCTTTCCTCTTAACTTTGGCATGTAAATTTTATTTAGAAACATGATCAAGATGGGGGAGGGGAAAGTGAGGGGAGGGAAACTGTGGTTGGTATGTAAAATGAATAAAAAAATAAAAAAAATAAAGAAGACTTCTTTTCTTACTATGAGATGTACCTGGTTGTTGCCCTTTCCCCCAAATTTGACCTCAGATAATGGTGTGGCTGGATCTGAAACTTTTTCTTAAATATCCTCCATTCAGATATTTGCAAATTTGTCCATTAAGGCAAAACTTTCACTGAATGAAGGCACACACACAAAAAAAACTACCTCGAGTTGGAACTCCAGATAAGCAGGCCATGAGACTATGAAGATAATGAAAATTGCAATGATGATATCAGTTCCCATTTATTATGGATTTGCCCTCTCAGCAGTCATTTTGCCTAGCTGATTACAGGGCACTTTCTTAATCAGTCCATATAACCAAAGGATAAAGGAGAAACATAACCCTTCCCATTTTATAGATGAGGAAATAGAGGTTTGGTACAATTACTGTCTAGAACAGGGCAAAGTTGAACTGACCTCAAAACGTATTTCCCTGTCATGCAATGTATAAAGCCTCCAGGAACAAAATATTGATGATTAAAGAGAAAAAATTCTGTCAGAGGAAATTGGCTACCTAAGCATTTGTGTAGCTTTGTTGTTCTCTTCTGGTTGTATCAAAACTCTCTGTAGTTTACAGCCTTCCATTGTACAGTGGTGAAATTCAAACATGCAGATGATTGCAACCTATACAAGGAGCAGAAAAGGATAGATGCGAATCCTGTTCCACACCTAGCTACCAGTACAAAAAAAATATTGAAATGTAAATTTCGTAAGAGCAGCAGCCGGTCATTCAGAGTCTCTGTATGAGCCTCATTCACACATACACTTTTTCATTTGCCATGTTTTCTGAAGAGCACTGCTTGCATCAGTGACTGATGGAGATTATTTCCCAATAAACATACTAGAAGTTTAACATGTTTAATCTAGTTAGAAATCATCCCATGTGTATAATCTCTGAGCCCTCACCGTTGAGAAGAATAGGAAATTGCCAAGTTCTGTAACTCCCCTCATGAGCGCAGGGATCACTGGTAACTGTAGTCCACCTGCTGGTCCAGTATCACAAGAGAACACTGTATTAAACAGTGCTATCCTAAGAAAAGATCAATCTGTGAAGCATAATTTTCAGTAAATATGTAGTGTTTACAGACTATCTTAATATAAAAAAAATCTTAAAATTACCTTAAATTTGAAACATCTATATGACCAATGTCTGTGAAGACAGAGAACAGATTTCCTCTACGGAAGGAAGGATCTTGGAATGTGTGTACAGCCTCCTTTAGAAGTACTGTATTGTATGAACCAACATGTGTCTTTGCAACATTTTCTAATTAAAACTTTAAATGGCTTGTTGAAGAACCGGCAATAGGTCTCTGTTATAGCTACTGTTAATCCAATTATTGCACTAAAGGAGATTTGGTGGTTTAAGATGCGATTGCCTTACCACCGAGGAATTAAATAACAACAATATCATATATTGTAGCTCTTTATGATATTTAAGCAACTTTAGAAGATTCTGGATTAAGGCAGCAGTACCTGGCAAGCACTGGACATACTGACAAGACATCCTTTGACCAAATGTTTTTTTTATTCCTGTGGCTACTTTGATGTGAGTGGGTTATTGAGAATACCTTCTTAAGAGTTCTGGAATATTTGTATCTGGATTTCTCTCTACCATGCTAACCTGTCCACACTTACATTTTATGTTTACTATGAGGGAGAAGGGGCTCAATATTTAAAATTTCAGAGTCTGGGTTTCATCCCAAGCAGTGGCCAGGCTCAGGAAGAAAGAGGTCCTTTAGAATTGAGAAGAAAAGAAGAATGGAAGTTGTTCAGTGATGTGTAATCTTTGGAAGTCTTTGAACCATCATTGAAAAAACCCTGGGACTTGGGATTTTCATAATTAGCAAAGAAGTTTTATTGATTGGCAATAAACATATCATTATATACAGTAACAGAAGGGAACCACATAAAACTGCCTCTCAAATTGATGATATTTCAACACTATTCCACTATAACTGTTCCTTCTTTTTATTAAATACTTCTTTTTATTTTATGTGTTTGAGTGTTTTGCCTACATGTATGTAAGTACATAACATTCATGGAGTGCCTTAGCACAGCAGCGGAGGATGTCAGGCCCATGAGACTGAAGTTACAGTTACTAGGCACAACATGGGTGCTTGGAACTGAATCCTGGTCCTCTACAAAAGCAACAATGCTCTTAATTACTGAGTCATCTCTCTATTCCCAATACTGTTCCTAAAACAAGTCACTTCCCTCTTTTGTCTCATTTCCATCTACTCAGTAGCTTCTATGAATTTTTTTTCCATTGACATTTTCTTTTATTACACTTTGTTGCAAACAAAGGCACAATGCAAAATTACCTTGTGTCTTTGGACCGTTTCATGATATTCTCCTTTTGCAATTTGCTAATTGTACCTTCTAGTAAAAATGTAATCAGAACAATTGAGCCTTTTATGGGAGGTGGCCTTCTCTTCTTCCAGTGTGTGGCGTTGCCTTAGAAGCTTGTCCCTTGTCCCAGCTAATCATGCTTCACTAAGCTCTTTACATTCCTCTTTGTTTCAATTTGACTCATGGTTATAAATGTATTTAAGCGATAGCTGTAAAGGTCTTTGAACCCTTGGCCCATGCCTTTGTCTTGTTTATGGATTGTTATAAAGTTATTCTGAGGAAAGAGAATGCAATAAAATCATAGGAGAAAATGGAAACCAAGCCTTAGGTTGTGTGTATGTGTATGTATGTGTGTGTGTGTGTGTGTGTGTGTGTGTGTTTTCTTTAGTCATAGATTTCTGCTGAGCTCCTCAGAGTTACATCCCCAAATGTTTGTGAATGTCTATGCTCTTCCAGGGAGGATACTTTGAAGCCCAGCACTGAAGAAATTATTTCTCATAATAGAACCAATTAAACTACTTACTTGCTGGAGCACATGTTTCTGAACTTAAGTTAATTGAACTGCTTCAAACTAAATACGATCCTAAATTGTTTCAGTATTCCAAAGTACTTCATGCATGCAGGTAAAAATGTAAATAAAAAGACCTATTGAGTTGGCTTTGAATGTGCGAATAAGGCATACAGCACTGACACTTAGATCTATGATCTGATTACTACACAGTGTCACATGGGCTTCTATCCCATCTCTTTTGCTGAATTCTACTTAGAAACTCTTGAACAGGGGTTTGTTTCTCAAACATGTAAGTCAGCTTGCCATCAGACAGGAACTGTCTGCATCAGGATTTCCCCACCAATTTTCCCAGAAAATAATCTCTTCATAATTCATTTCTTGTACCAAGCATGAAGGGAATTGTTGCTAGGAGGTTAAGCTTAATGGAGGAAGTGTAGTATTTAATTCTGGAAAAATTGGGATCAAGATTGATTTATGGGTCTGCTTGTAGTTGGTGTATGAATCCATTTGCAGGGTATCACTCCATGATATGTTGGTCCTTCTGCATCTGGAGTCCAGGCACATTATCAATGAATATCTAAATTTTAAAAGGAGATGACCGTGAAGGAAAAAGTTTGATGTTCCTCCACTCCACTATCTAATACACACATAGAAATCATTCTATTTACATAGATTTCCATTGCTACAGATTTCCTGGACTCCTCCATAGATCAGGGAAAGGACTGAATAGGAGTTGTCTGAGAGCCTTTGGTAGCTTGCGAACCTCTTGACAGCTTAGAGAATCATCTTGTGCAGTAAGTAACACAAAATCCATGCCATGCATCATATTCCTCCAACATCACACTTCCACTCCCAAAGAGACCTAAGAAGATGAAGTGACATCCTGCATTGGTTGATTTTGTACATACTCTATTTGCACATTTTCAGAGACTTGAAGAATTAGAACTGATTTTAGAGTGTGGTTATGGAAGAACATAAAGAGGATGCTCAGAGCCACAGGTGGTAAGACCCAGGCTTCAGGTCACATAGTGGGACAGACCAAGTGAGAATCAAATGGTTTCCTCTACAACAGCAGTCTCCTGGAATCACAGAATACCAGAATGTGAACCAGAAAGCTCTTAATAAAAACATACTCATGTAGCACAACCTGTTTTAGAAGGACAGAAAAAATAATGGATGCTCCATCACATGTGGCTTGACAACAAGGCAGCATTAATAGGAGAGTTAGACAGAGACTGGAGTCCGAATAAGCATATGAAAGACGCTAACTAACTGGTGTAGAGCAAAACTAGATATCCTGTCCACCAATGCCACCATGTAAACAGAAAAAGCATATGTAGGAAAGCATTCCATGCAATGACTAACAAGAAGTCAGGCTGCTAGGCACAGCATGACTGAGCTTCTAACCCTTACCCCAATTGTGGTCCACTATCTATCTTAATAAACAGTCTCTGCTTCTACAATGTGTCCTTGCCCAATAGCTTCTTTTAAGACATGAGAACCAAAAAAATCCTAGTGGTACCTACTAGACTTGCATGTCCACCTATACCACCTCCTGTATACCTTACAATTAGCATTGAAAGTTTAACGTTTAGCGTCCTGGGGGCATTCAATTAAGCTGGAAAAATAAATTATACTGTGTTCTAATGTGTTCTTGCTTAGTTCATTTCATGATGAGAGCTAGTTGTATTAGAGCAAAGGTGAGGAAATATAGACACACAAATCCTCACTACGCAGTGTAATAGTGTGTGCTTAGGGAAAAAAATGCACACACTAGGCAGTGTGCCATTCACTTCACAAGTTAATGTGAAACAAGACTACATTTATGTACGTTACTTAAACTTTTTCTGAACATGGACTTGGGGTACCTTGCCAATTATCTGAAGGCCAAATCTATTCATTCCTACCTCCAAGGAATACTTAATCAAGAATAGAGACATATATAATATTTGACAAATGAAAAGAATTCTCAATATGTCTCAGACAGCAATGCCATCATGAAAGTGATAGAAATAACCTCACAAGCTACCCTGTTCTCAGGCAAGTTGAAGTTGATGAGTACACTCTATGACTTGAGTGAAGAACAAGGAAATAGCCGCAGTTACATAGTAAGGTTTGTGCAACTAACAAGAGAGGAAGGACAGTGAGGATTCTCCAGGCACTAAGATAGTCCATGATATGTACAATGATCCATACAGGAGTAGCAAAACTCTGTTCTTCCAGGTATGTCCTTGAGTTCAGAGCCTCCAAGGTGTTGGTACCCATGTGCTTATGAACACATTGCTACAGAAAGTCGTAGCGCTGTTTCCGGGGCAATCCGTCCTCCATCCGTGCCAGATTTTAGACCTCATACCTTCTTTCTGGTTTCTTCATCTAGCACTGAGGGTATCATATCAGATTCAGAGTTGTTGGTTTGCTTTATTTTTGTTCATGACCTTGATATGGATGTTGGCTGAGCATACAGAGAATCAAATAAAACTGGATAGAGTTCGATGGTTAACTAAACCAATCCCCAAAGGTGTGATCCATGAATTATTTATAGAGTGTCATTCTACTGAAACTCGTATAAATGACTTATATGACTCTTCATTTGGAAAAATGAACCTTCCAGACTTCTCTGACAAATTACACGTAGGCAGTGTTTGTGTAATAGTTTTTTCCTTTTCATGGCTCATTCATAGAATAACCCAGGTCACGACAGTCTGTTAAGACAATGCTGTGAGTCCTCTCTTGAGCTAACCTCATGTGATTTTTGCAGAACATGGGCTATCTTCAGAGCCATGATTTCCTATGGCCTATATCATCTCTAGACATGAAAGCTGTGTGGTTCTTCCTTCTATATATCACACTCTGATTGGAATTGCTTGGGTATAGGGTACTCAGAACAAGCTTCTTGGTTCTGTATGCAGTAGAAACTTGAGTCAGCCAAAGGGGCCTCCTGAGGATGTGGGTTCAAAGCCAGTCTCCCTGTCATTTTGGACAGCTCTGGTAGTTACTATTGTAAGGGCACTTCCCTGGAGGCCAACAGATTCCTGGTGACTGAGAGAAGCTTGCAATGTCGTGCAAGACTCTCTTGTACTCAAATAGATGAAGCCCGGGGACAGTTGCTCAAGCTTTCCAAATACCTACTTGAAAAATGTCTCATTTTTACTAATTCTCTGGCTAAATGAATTGTCACATTCATGTGCATCCCTTACCCAGCAATCTGTTTATCAAGAAAGAAGCCTGTTGTCTCCCAATTTCTGCTTTCCATGCGACTGATATTAATTAGTTTTCAGTAGGCATGGTTTATCTCTGACTCAAACCAAAGCATATGAAAATGCTTGCTAGCAGGAAGAATTTTTTCTTCTATAATGAATGGAATGAAGATACTTATCGGAGAGAACAGGTTTCAGTTGGAACTTCCATCAGCAAGCAGTATTTTGAAATGCATTGTTAGACTATGGCTGATCCAGGTAAGGAACAAAAACAGTATGTCATATTGTGACTACATTAACTCCTTTCTAACATGAGACATGAGGCCCTTGCACAATGCTAGACTTGCTCTGATGGCAGAAAGCAGTGATGCTTTAAATAACCATGGAGTTACTTCTCAATTACTGGCATTTCCCCGAAGATATTGTCAAGTTCACAAACACAGAAGCAATATATTAGAATTCATCCTACTCCCCCAATATAGATGACAAAACTATAAAACCAACCTACTCTTTCCTAAGTATTAACAACCTTGCCCAGCCCCCTATATCCTTTAGTGGTGAATACCTGCCTGTGAAGTAAGCAATGAACTTCACATAAGCCATTGTTAGAACTGCAGAATGTGACATAATGACATCCTGGTATATGACGTTAGATTTCCTCATTTCTTTGTATCTTGTAGCGTCAGTCTCTTCAACAGATAAATGAGAAAATAAAGCCCATTGACAGCAGTGGATAGGACATTTCCTCTCATCATCTCTCTGGAAGAACCAGGAAGACAGTGTGCACACTCACTCCTTTCTCTCAGTGCCCAAATGAACACTGTCTCTGAGAAAACGGAAAGTTAAAGCAAAGTCTGAGATTGGAAAGACAGACTTTTCAATGTTCTTTGTTGAGTTCTCATATACTGTTCTCCACATTGAGGTTCACCAAAATAAAAACCAAAGCAAAGACAAACAGTAGTTCTGACGTGGGTTGGAATTAGAAGATGGGACTTTTATTTCTGGCTGTAACACTGGCCAGGGGCAACCACCGTAGGACTGTGTATGTCACCTCCTACGTCTCTAGAATGAATAGGCAGACAGCTCCCAGTCGTGGCATCTCAGGAAACAGGAGGATGTATTTGTCTGTCAACCTCTGTGTTTTCCTTGGTCCTCTGACTCACACTGGTATCCTTGTCATTTGTCTCTTCTCGTTCTTGACTTGAATTTCTTATGCTGAATCCCTAGGTCATTTTTGTCAGTTCCCATTGCCTTTTTCACCCTCTCCTTGAGATAGATCAATGACTCTGGCAGCATCGAATTCTATGAGACTGTGGAGGTGACTTCTAAATCTATTTGTCCAATGAAAATCGCCTGCTGAAGATTAAAAGCGTAGGAACCGGACTATTGGAACTCTGCTTTTGAGTTTCTCCCTGTAGTATAAACACAGTTAGGACCAGACTGAAAATATCATACTTAAGTTCCTCTTTTCAAAGTTTGCCAGACAAACTCCAGTAAGTAAAATATTAGGAGTCACCATAAATTCTCCCAGCATTTCATATCCACAGTAGATTAATTCCCAAACCTTGTTGATTTTCTTTTCAAATTGTCCAAATTAGTTCCCTTTCATCTCTCAGCTATTGCAAGCATCAGTATATCTTTTAAATGTTCTCTTGTGCTACAGTTGTACCCTTGTTGTGTCTTTGAAGATTCTGGAATTGACAGTGCTCCTCATATTTGCAAAACTTCGCCGAAGTTGCTCCTTCTGCTCGAAATGGCTTCTTTTCCTACCAAAGTGAAGTGTGTATGTTTGCAGAGAGAGTAAGCATCAAGCCTCTTGAGTAAGACCTACCTACAATAAAATACTTGATCTTGTGTGTATAACTCCTTGAATATATTCCTTTTATAATGGAAACAATAATATTTCCTTAACAGTGTGTTCTAAAGACTAAATGTGACATATTTAGAATAATACACAATACAGGATAGCTAATACTTGTCCTTTCCAACTGAATCCTAAGCTCCTCTTCTGCCCTTCCTCAAGCATACTTCCAATGCCCAGGTGGTTTTCACTCTGTGCTGGCATGGGTGTATAGTACTTGTCACTGCCTTTGATTCACAGCAAAGCTGGCATAGAGTAGATGTTTCAGTCAAGACTCAGTTCGGATGCTCCTCCTGGGAAATGCTGGTTGAACCCGAACCTTCCCTTGGTATTTATATTTTCCTCTAAAACAGTAAGTTCTGCTCCTAAGCCCCGGGAATAGCTTCTTCTACAGATGCTCGAGTATCTGGAGGTGCGGGCGGCACAAGCTGCATCGCTGAACTCCCACCCTTTCCCAGCTTCACATAGTCCCGCCCAAGAAGCCTTTGTGAGTTAACGAATGGATTCGAAATAGATGACTGCGTCTTCCCTTCACCTATGCTTTCCTATCTTCTTTTTCCTTTTACCATGCTCCATTTTCTTTCTGAGAAACAAGTGGAGGGGCTGGAGGGATGGCTCAGCATTTGAGAGAGCTTGCTGCTCTTCCAGAGGATGAGTTGGTTTCCAGCGCCCCTGTCAGGAGGCACACAACTGCCTTTAACTCCAGCTCCAAAAGATCCACCTTCTTATGAACGCTACAAGCATCCAACCACCCATACCCTTACCCCCCACCACACCCCAACTCCCACCCCACCCCTTCTACACAAAGGAATGAAAAATGAAGGAAGAGGGAGAAGAATTGGACAGGGGAATCTAGAAATCCGGACGGGGGACATGGGCCTTGTGAAACCAATACTGCTCCCAGACTAGACACTCCAGTCCCCTGGTCCTCTGATGGAGTTAATGCTGATGGTGACACCGGGGGAGAGGAAGTTTTTCTACCAAAAGAATTTTTAACAGCTTCCTCTGAGGACAGACAGGAAAATGACACAAGTGGGCTGCTAGGGAGCTATGCAGACTTCCCTAAAGGCAATTTGTCAAGCTGGGGTGTAAGTGAGGGCTCACCATGGCATTATGTTCAAGGAAGAGTACCAGTAAGAACAAGGGATGTTTGTGTGCTTTTCCCTAGTCTCCGGTGAGAGTGGCCGAAAGATGGCCTGCAATAGACTTCTTTATCTTGTTCCCTGACCATGGCCTCGAAACCACCTTGTGATCAAGGCAACAAGCCCGAGCTGACCCGGCCATGCTTCAGAATGACAGGGTTTGTGTGCAAATCAGAGGTAAAATTCCCTTCAGCACCTATGGGAAAAGTGCCAGGGAGTTAACATTTAGAAGCCTCAGCTCCGTGCTAGGCCGTTGTTTAAAAAGGAGCAGATCTTGAAGCAAATGTCCGGGAAGAAGTGAGGACAAGGACTCCAGGAATTATACGTTTAATTAAAAATAATGTTCCAGGTACTTGATAGCGCTCTTCCTTATCAAAAGGGGAAAAGAAAGCGAGGCCAAAAGGAGCCCTCGCAGAAGCAGGCTGCTCCCACGGTCTCCAGGGGAATTGAGAGGGCAGATGCTACAAGGTTATTGGAGTCAGTGTCAAATGTGAGAACAGTGTCAGCGACATGAGCTGAGAAGTGACTAAGCACCGGAGCCCCGGAGTAGCTAAGAGCTGGTCCTCCTGCCAAATGAAGCAGTTGTCTCAGCTCATTTGAATACTTCTGAAGAGGTGCTGAAAACCTCACAGGGAGGATGGAGTCCATTCTGTGCAAGCATATCCAAAGGCGGTGAGATAATGCTGCCTACCTCGGTAGAAGGGGTTGAGAGTCATCACTCTTTGAACTCAGCCAGACTTTTTTTTTTCTCTGGCCTTTTACAGTGAGAGTCATGGAGATCTTATTTCATAAAGGATGGTTTCATATTTGCAGTTTAGGGCTCCCGCCTCCCCACAAGGGCTGCCTGGGGCTTCAGGACCAGCAAAGGCAAGGTTCTGGTTAATTTAGAACACCTCTCTTGCTTGCTGTTTCTATTTCTCTATTGATCTCCATTGCTTGTGTATATGAAGTTCCTGAAGGCCTGGGTGAGAAGAACATAATTACAAGAGCCGAGCGAAGTTAGGAAAGTGTGTGCACCTGAAGAGGGACTGAGTACGTGTGGGTAGCCAGTGCTTACAGATCAGCCCAGCCCAGCTTTGCCTGCTCCTTATTGCTTTGCTCCCTCCTTGGCTTCTCTTCCTTTCTATTTGATTAAGAAAGGAGTTTTCAGGGGGAAAAAAAAGCATTTTTCAGGATTTGTGGGAAGACTCCGTGGGCAAAGGTCACTGCTGCCAAACCTGATGTCTTGAGTACGGGGACGCCTACGGTGGAAAAAGGGGAGTGGCTCCAGCAGGTTGTCCCTCTGATCTCCATATGGCCCCACCTCAGAAAATAAATAAAAATGGTATAACTTTAAAAATAAGTGTAATTAAAACTTTGAGGAAAAAGACTATCTTTAAAAGAACAGTAGTTAACGACAACAACCAAGCACGACTTACTTTGTGCCTCCTGAGCCCGCGGTGCCGCATCAGGCATTTTCATGATCTCCCTCACACCGTTTTGCACCTTGGAATAAGATGGGCAAGTAGCTTCTCTTTATAAATGAGAATGTTGAGCTCAACATAAAGCAAGTCACTTGGCCCTGTCAGTAAAAGCAATGGAGCTGGATCCCAGACTCAGCATTACTATGCTGCACCATTTCTCTCCTGCGACACCATTTCTCTCCTGCAACATGCAAATCTAGATCCTTGGAGACGCAGTGCTTTGAGCACTTACCCACTGGTAAGCTCCAGGCTACTGGAAAAAACTCTGATACCCAAAACAAGGGAGACATTATATGAGAAATGACATATGTATGCAGGCAACCTGCAGCCTCTGCATTCATGGACATGCATGTATACATAGAGATGCACACACACACACACACACACATGAGGTTTGGAGGAGATTTTTTTTAAAAGTATAGATAGTCTGAATAGTAGCTACCCTTTTCAAACACATGCTGTCTCTTGCTTGTCCTTCCTTGCCCATAAAAGCCCCAGTGAAAAACTGGGTGTGGAAACACAACCTTCTAGTTAGGAATGACTTATTGGCTCTGTTACATTTTCTTATCTTGAGTGCCGACGATACAAAGCTCTGCTCTAAGAACCAGTGGGAAGAGCTCCAGTCCCTGAGAGGAATTTCCCTTCTCTGTTCCTGTCTCATTGGACAATTTCATACCTTGTTGACCACTTAAAAAGAAATCTTTGAAAAGATCAAGTAGGTGGCTAGGGAGCAAAGGGATTAAGGAATAGAAAAGGGGGATATTCATTTTAAACTGTTCATTTAGAATAACTAGTTTCAATCAATGACAATTTTAGGATATTAAATGCAATCTGGAGTAACCTGTCACACCGAGAAGGAAAAGGTGCTATTACTGATATTCTCCAAGGCTTTTCTAATAAGATCAGGGTCAGTGATGGGAAATAAGCTCCAAGATGAATAGGATGTCAGAATGCAATTGAGTTCCAAGGAGTTATTGAAAGTTCCCAGTAAATACACTGTGAACAGGTTTGTTCCAAGATGATGGTCAGGGATGACTTTGTTGAAACTGGTCCAGGGAAGAGCTACTCTTTCACCACTCAAAATAGTAAGCTGTTTAAGCTCTGGAAAATAACCCTAGGTGCTTTCCTCCGAGTGAAAGCATAGGGCCACAGGAACCCGCTCCTCTCCTCTTCTGTTTCTTCACTTGCTTGTATTTTAATAATATACCTCCACAGACTGGCCACAACACAACTCATACCGCATTCTAGTTCATTTCTTAGGGCCTGGTTCCTTTATGTGTAACTTCTAAACTTCAGTTTCCAAGGCTGAGGAATGGGGATAATAGCCTTCTGGCTTGTCATGATAGTACACACTGATATAGGGATTGTATCTCTGTTGAGACACTTGCAATGCTAGACACTGACCAGCTCATTTGCTGCTCACCAGACCATGAACAAAGAATGCTATAGCCGTTGGTAGCTTAGTAAGATTTAAGTGTGCAGGCCAGTCATCACTAGACGTGACTTTTTATAAGTATCATGATTATCTTTCCGAAAACGCAATGCATGAATTTTGTGGAGACCATCTCTGTTGGAAGGCATGTCCATTATTTCATATGTAGCATATTTCATAAGTGCAGCCGTGACACAATAATAGGTCTCAAAGAGAATTTATTCCAGTGGTTTACATAATGCACACTGAGTGGTCCAATAATAGCTGTCTTCACACTTGAGACCCTGAGAAACCTATCACCACTCTATCTACAAGGCTGGAGGCCTTAGCAGTCCTAATCACTGATGTAGACCTCGAGGATTCATGGAGAGCCACTGGTATTCAACCCACATGGGAAGGCTGAAGAAGTTGGATTTGGATGTCAATGTACAGTGTAGTAGAAGTAGCAGCAGCAGAGTAGATGTACTCAAAAACAAGGAGTGAAGGTGAATAGGCAAAGTAGGTTTTTCCCTGAATGCTTGCATCTGGGTCACCACTGCCAGAAGATGCTGCCTATTTTGGGGAAGGGGATGTCTTCTCATTTAATTCTTCCAGTAAATAGCTTTACAGAACAACCCAGAGCCATCTCTCTTAGCTGAATCTAGAGTCAGTAAAGTTGACAACTGAGTTTATCCAACATTGTTTCTTCTTTTGCTTCTTCTTCTTCAACAGGCATATAGTAGCTTCTTCAGCAATTACCAAGTCCTCTCAGGGCACTGGATGCCAAGATTTTATGAGTCAGCTTCCTGATATTCTAATGAAATAACTCAGGTGATTAGCATATAAAGAAAAGGTTTTTGTTGGCTCCAAGATCTGGAAGCTTCAGCTTAGGAGCAAGAGGTGCCAATGCTTTGGGCATCCCACAAGTAATACACAGCTAGATATGAGCCTGTGACAGCCATCTGCTCACCTCCATGACTCAAGAACCCTTACAAAAGAGAAATTGAAAGAGACGAGGGTCACGATTTCTTCAAGGGCATGCCTCTGATGCCGTTAAATTCCAACAAGGTCTCACACCCAATACTTACTACCATCTGCCCATAGTGTCATCTTGGGGATTAATCTTTAATATAAGGAATTATGGGATACTGTTAGCATGCAAATTACAGCATAAATCATTGAATTTATTGCAAACTTAAACTGCTATTTTAGTGCACTTTAAGGAACTATGACAAAAGGCCTGTGTTCTTCATGATGAAGTTTATTTAATCCAATATTTAGGAGGTGCAATGCTATCGAACTGGTATGGCCTTTTACAATCTAAATATTTATTATTATTATTAATGTTTGTGTGTATATTACTGTGTGAATGCATGTACACTGCATATGTGCAGGGAGCTGTGGAGGACAGAAGGAAGTGTCAGCTTTCCTAGAACTAGAGTTACAGTCCTAGTCACCATGTAGGTGCTGGGAACCCAACCTAGGTCCTTCACAAGATCAGTAAAATTTTCACAGTCCTGTGGCAGGGGATTCTGGTCAGTGATTCAACTCACTGTTATATAATCACCCTTCATAAGAGCTTAATGAACCCAGAGAAGTCAGCATTGGACAATCCATAAAGGTGACATTTCATGATTACGTTATCTCTTCAATATTCCTTTACTTCAAAACTTGAGGATTAAGCTTCCATGACAAGAAATTTTGGGAGACAAGCCATATCCAAACTCTAGAAACCCCCCACTAAACAGTTGTGGAAGGTACTTTTACACAGTAGTGACTTTGCAGAAACGTTTTCACATAACTCACTCTTCTTCCAAAAGTGTGAAGAAAAATAATCAGTGTTTTCTATCAGCAGATCCCTGATTTTGTGTCCTGTTCTTGGATTTGTCCTGGACATCAAGCCTACTAGAGACAAGGGATACACATAATTCATCTTCAGCAGAGCCCTTCAGGGCCCCCTCCCTAAACCTCAGTCCACTGGTAGTCTGTTCAACTTAGTGAAGGAAGGAAAGCATTTCTTCCACTAAGCTCTGATAGAAACCTTCTTTCTTCTCACCACACCTGCTAATCGTTCCTCTACTCCATTCTTATTTAGAGATCTGTACAAAAGGAAAAATTACTTAAGGTCAACAGTAAAAGTTGTTCCTGGTTCCCCTAACCACATCTGGACATGTCCGGCCACATTTCTCCTGGGTTGCAGTTCAATAAAGCTTCCTAATGTCTTTCTTATGTCTTCTCTCTCAGGTCCCATACAGCATCTTTTCTTATTAGTTAGAAATCTCCTTTTGATGTGAGACAATTTTGTCTGTTACGTTTCAGTATCATTTAAGAGGTGACTTGGGCAAGAGTAAGGCCAGGGGATAAAAAAAGTAGAGCACCGAATACTTTGCCATAGACAAGTGATTATAACCACAAAGGTTCTGATGGCTCTGTCTGAGAAAGGCTAGAGAAAAGGCTCTTTCCTGGGCTCCATCAGGTTCCTGAAACATCAGGTTCCTGAAATGTCATGATTGTCTACTAAGCATCTTTCAAATAATTTACTTATTCATTCAGTGTAGGCCACACATTAGGGGATTGTATAAGCACCTACTGAATGCTCAATAATGTAAATGCTATAAAGAACAGTCCCAAGATCTTGCTTTCTAAGTGGCACAAACATAAACAATTGATTGAGATAAGTGTGAAGGCAATGAGTCCTGGAAATCCCTAGTGTTTGTCAAGTTGCAAGAGAAATTCTTACTTTTCTCCATAGGTCAGAGAGCCAAAAAGCAAACCTGTCTAAGGACAGTCATAGTGTACCAAATCATAGAAGTCAAGGGCAGCGACTCAAGAAGGGAGGCAGAAGGAGTGGCATGTTTAATATCTGGCAAGCTCACATGTGTGTGCCACATGTGACTTGTGGTAACTTTGACAAGCTCTGGCCCTGTCCAACTTTGGTTTCGTGAGCCTTAACAAAGATTGGCATTTGTAAGGGTTCTGTGCGAATGAGAACATAATCTGTAATTTTCTAGGATCGTGTCCCATACAGAGCATGCAAACATTATAGTACATGGAGACCTATTATTTTATTAAGTGTAGTGAGAGTTATAATATTATGAAACTAACAGGAACAATTCAATGAAAATAAAAACTTGATTATTAAAAAATAAAATACTTCCTTCCAATTTGGCTGATGTTTGCAGTGATATACGGTAATAGGTACAAAATCAGGACCCTGTGCATTGAAGGGCTTGGATTCTATATTTTGTATTATGAATCATTTCTTCAAGAGGCCGTTGAACATTGGCTCATTTTAGGAAAATCTGTGGGCATGCAATTAAACATTGCCATGATGACCTGGTGTGCCTATCATCTGGTCTTGGTTTGTCAAGTCTTGGTTAATTCACCTCCTGGCTGTGGAAAATAAAAAGCCATCCACTGCTTCCCTTCTGAAGAGTTCTTAGCAATTTTTCAGAGTAAAATATTTGCCGTGAAATTTCTGAGGATTTCTTCCCCCTCACTCTGAAAGGCCCTGCATTTCAAACAGCTCTAATGTCGCTGACTCATTTCTAGTTTCATAAGGATCTAGGTTGACTTGTCATAAGTTATAAATCTCGACTTCACAGAGTTTCTCCCGTTGCTGTAAGGCAGACCTGAAAGTGTGTCAGAGGGATTCAAGGCGGGCTAAGGGGAGGGTGAGCTTACAAAGTTCCTATCATTTTGCATAGTTTTCCTCTTCGTTGTCCCTCTTCCCTCTCTCTTCCTTCAGCTTTCTCTTTCTTTTTCTCTTTTCTTTCCTTTTTACATTAAAGGGGAACTACAATTTTTATGTTTGTTTTTAAGAACTCAATACACTAGTGTTGTATTTATGCAATTTCTAGCATAGACTGTGGAGGAAAATCTCCTGCTTCCATTTTCCTGACCCAATATAATTTCAAACTGTATTTTAAAAAAAACTTATCCTTATGCCCACAGGTAGCTCCCATTCCACATCAAAGAAACTACTCTTTTTCAGTAGATGAAAACTATTACGGAAGCACAGAACTGGTCAAAATTCAGAGAGTAGGAGACCATGAGATGCCCAATCTCAATTGGCGTACTTACAGTGCAGACCCTACAGCTAAGGTTCTGAAACCTCACAGAAGAGGGGGCAGAAAGATTGAAAGAACCAGAATAATAGATGAATTCTGAGGCATTTTCTCCTTTATACGACAAGGAAGCTACTTTTATGAAATCTCAATAACATGGTAGCCTGAACAAGTTTTACTTAATTATGTAATCACTACAATGATTTGCCATCATAGATGGGGGAATTTCACAAGGTTCTGCTAATAGATGAAGAGTTATAGGCAATCAATGACCTTTGGAGAGGAAGAACCAGCTTTTTCTTCAAGAATGAGTCCCCTGATAGGCTATTTAAAGCTATAGAACTCAATCTTAAACACGTATACATGCGAATAACTTTAAATGGACTCAGTAGGATGCATGTGTATGTATGTGTGTGTGTGTTTGTGTGTGTGCATGTGTGTGTGTGTGCATGTGTGTAGTAATAATAAAAAGATGAAAAGCTCATCAGATTGAATGAGTGGGAAGATACGAAAGATAAATCCTCAATGTTTTTACAGAAGGCTGTTATTTAATTTTTGTCTTGAGGAAATGTTAGGGAATAGGCTTCAAAGACATGTTCATGAGTTTCTCAGGGCTTCCCATAAAGCTTTGTGGAATCTCCACATCAGTCAAACCAAAAACATGTCAGAACTGCAAGAGGAAAGGTTTCTGATTTTAAGTCTTTGATGTGACCACCAGTTACTTTGGGGAATGAACCAGGGACTCATATATTAAATAAGAAATGCAAGCATATGAAAATAAACAGCAAAAGAAAAAGGAGCCTGGGTTGAGCCAAATATGACTTATGCTGCAGTTTTGTTTTGCTTTTTCAGGAGTCAACTGCATTGACAAGTCTATTGAGTAAACACCAGAAGATCTGAATTATGAGTTTGTCAGCCAACTTACACAAGAATAGCTCTTTCCCACTAGAAAAGCTTGCCCATGTTTTGTACAAGTTTCTCTCCCCTTATAGAATGAACTAACATCTGTGTGCCAGTAGATGATGGGTAAATGGCAGAGAGGATGGCTCCGCTATCTAGGGTAACAGCCCTTATCCAAACCTGTAACTCCCTCATCCCATTGTTATATATACTTTTTCCTTGAGTGTTTTTGCAGTGCTTCTTTTTTTGATATAACTTGTTTGATCTCCTCTCTTTTATTTTAACCTTCATGATCTAACGCCGACTTCAGAAAAAGGATATTGGGAAACCGAGCCGTTACTATTTACTATACAGTTTCCTACAGGAGGAGAAGCTCACTCATATGACTGGCCAGATGGTTCCTATGTGCAAATGTCTAATTCTTCTCTTACATTGATTTTGTTAGGCAACAGGTCTGTGGAGTGTGAGGAGCTGTCTATCAAATGCTCGTCTTACAACCTTGTACAATATGGAGTAATGTCATCTCTACTGTTTCTTGTTGTATCATCTTCTCCCCTGATGAGAAATGCAAGTTCCACAGGGGCAAGGCTTTGAGGTTCTTGGTAGATGATGAACCCCTACAAATCCAATCCCTTGCACAAGTAGAAACTAATTAAATATCTGAATTAATTAATGCTTGAATTCAAAGTCAATACACCTTTATTCTTTTCTTAAAGTGACTTTATGCGGATCTCTTGTATCTCCCTTGGGAAGAGGTTGACAGTATCCCCACAATAAAGCCCTTAGAGTTGTTCTTCAAGATTGTGCCACTATAAAACAAGGAGCTAGGAGCTGGAGGCTAATTCTGTCTCACTAACCTCAGAGAATTGCTAAATTAACTTTTCTATATTATTATAATCCTTTTATTTCTGATTTAGTTAAGTAGAAGCCTGGTTTTTTAGGTTGTTGTTATATAAAACTATTCATTTTCAAAATGTCTTAAACCTAATTTTGTCTTTCATTGTTTTATATACTATATTATATTTTTAATAAAGTCTCAGTTGTCCTTATGTGCAATCCTTCCCTTTTGAGCCACTAGTAGATATTTTTCTGAGTCTCTGATAGACTCTCTATTTATTTTAGTAGGTACTATAGTTTCTTTTAGTACTCTTTCAATATATTCTAAGTCAAATAAATTCCTTCCCATTTACTTAGTGAGAAGGTAAACATTAACTCCTAAAATCTTTCTCCTTTTTTATCTATTCTTCCACTTAAGTTGTAATGTAGAATTGAAATAGAAAACAGAAGGTCACTCAGCAGGGATCTATTCTATTGGATAGGAGAAAGACATTTAGTCTACAGGTTGCACCTAGAAAAAAATTTTTTCTAATGCTAGTTGTAATTTCTCCAAAAGGACTGATCAAGTCTTTTATAAGAAGTGGTGAAGGCATCATTGTGTATATAACAATAAGAATACTCATAGACAAGTTTCAAATGCTCAGATATAAGGAAAAGAGAGATGAAATATAAGTGTCAATTATCACTATGAAGGGGATGGTGTTTGCTAGCATCATAATGGGGAAATTTCAATAAATTAGGTAAGATTATGCATGTCCTGTTGAGTAGCCATTAAGATAAAGTTAATTAGGACTCAAAGGAAAGAGGAGAATCCAGAACAAGACTGAAAATTCAGAATCCTTACTTTAACAAGATATGATTTTCTGGGGAACAGATACGTGTTTGGGTCATGAACAATATTTTTGCCTAATGTGTTGATAAAGTTGCTAAGAAATGAAATCCATAGTGAAATATGGCCTAAGGAGATGGCTCAGTAGACAAAGAACTTGCCATATAAGCACAAAGACCAGAGTTGAACTCTCTAGCACCCACACCAAAAGCCAGGCTGTCTACTCGTAATTCTAACACTTAGGAGGCAGAGAAAGGGGATTACATTAGGGCAAATTATCTATCATTAAAAAGAGTCCGGCTTAATTGATGAGTTTTGTGTTCAATGACATGTCAGGACTCAGTAAAGAGAGTGGAGTGTGGTCAAGATACCTGAAGTCAATGTCTGGCCTCCATATGTTTATGTGCACACATGTGCAGTCTTGCACTCATATGCATATATAATATATAATGTATAGTAAATAATACATATGTGTGTGCCCATATATATGAACACTTGTACACATACACATGTACACCATACACATACATATGTAAAACACAATGAGTATCCAAGTTATATGCCAGCTTCAGTTGACTGGAAATGAATCCTAGAGCTGTGTATTAAAGAGAGGTTCTCGATATCAAGAGGGATGTGTGATTGTACCATTAGTTATTAATAAAAACAGACATTAAAAAGAGGGATATGTGAGAGAAAGAGCAATGACCATCAGCTATATCAGCCATGGACATTTCTCTTGGACATGTTGGCAAGCATCCTACACAGTTTTCATTATTTATGGCTAATTATTGCTTTGTAGCATGTTTAATTGTATCTTTGTTGTTTCTAAATTTTGTATTAAAATTTTGTTTAGTAAAGATTGATGTGTTCTACATTTCATCTGACCCTTGTATTGTTTACCCAGTTGGAGCTACTACAAAGCTGTACCCTATTTGTCACCTCTAACAGAGCCCATATCCCACCTCAACTGAAAAGAAATGTATTTTGATCTAAAAAAGCAGAGCTTTACTTGTTTTTGTTTGGTTTCTTTGTCTCTGTTTTTTTTTTATCATAAACCTAGCAGTAGACCCTTCAAATTCACCACGAAGAGCTCTCAGTTGCTCTGTGCTCGCAGTTGTGAACAGGAATAAACAAGAGTCAATATTGGCTTAATGTAACATGAACAATGGCTTTTCACACCGCAAGAATTTGGAAGTTGATCTTTGCTGACATTTGTTTAGTACCAAGAGAGCATGAGATTTCTCATGTCTCTATCTCTTGGAGTTTTTCTCCTTGATATTGCTTGGAAGCCACATTGTCAATTCTCCTTTCTACTTTAGCAAGTGCAGAGCCAAGGAAAGTACCAGAATCCTCTACTCATTTTCTGAAGAAAAATTATACACATGTCCTTAGAACTTTGTCACCGTTTGTTAAAAACTTTATCCTGTGGCTCAACTAGTGGCACTGGAAGCTCAGACTGCGTGTCTAACTTTTCTAGCTAATGAATGAGGCAATACCTCATTGGAGCAAGTATTAGTTAGCCAACTACTCTGTCTGTCACAATATAGCCCTCAGATTAGGGGCTATATTATACTTGGCCTTTTCTTTCTCTCTGTTTATTTTCACTGTGTTTACTAATCTCATTTTCACAGAAGGTAGCTCCTTGTCATTTGTTTTTTTTCCTTTTTTCCTTTTTTTTTTTAAATCTAGCTTAAAGTGCAACATCATCTGGTGATGAATGAATTCTCCTCATGATCAGATCCACATATGGATTTTCTGGTCTAGTGACTAATACCTAAAGGGCAAGTTTTCTCTTCCCTTTTTCTAGCATACAACATTGATGATAGGCCAGGATAGTTAGAGTAGCATTACAGCTTTGAAAAGAGAGGATTGAGAATGACATACAAGTTAGCTATGTCAACAAATAGGAAAGATTTTTGTCCTGGTAGTGGGATACATTGCTGTCTTAGAAATCCACTCCTCCCCGTATTTTCTGGAAGTAAGGCTAGTATCTGGAAGGATGCAGGAGATGCATATGCTAATTTTCCTCACAGCCACATGTGACGCAGAGTTTAGAGAAGGAATGTGTAACTTTGTAGTTCATTTCTTATTTATGCAAACTAAAGGACTAATGGTCGTGATGACGCTGTTGACATCTTTCATGTGAGATAGTGAGAGAGGAAAAATGTTTGTGGAGATTCAATTTGAACTCATGAGAAAACCTACCTCCTAGTACCCAAATTTAGGAATTAGTATAATATGCAATATCCTATGAAGATATGAAAGATATAGGGTCTTGTTTGAAGATACTATCTGGATGACGGAATAGCTAAAGCAGTTGTTAAATGTTGGCATTATGCCTTAGTGAATAGGTAGGTGCTCACCCATTCCTTGAGTCTGTCCTCTCAGAATCTATCATTCAGGATCAGTGCTCACCACCATACAGAGCTCTTTGAGGACCTTGTTTTAGTTTTACTCCCAGCATTACTTGATTCTTCATGATGCTTTTCTTTCCTACTTTCTAGTGCTTGTCTTTGATGTCCCCAAACTGTGGATTATGATTCAAAGCTTGGCCGTAATATAGTTTTATTGGAAAGTTGAGCCTAATAAGAAGGCTCTTAAATACTGCACATGCTCTTGGACAAGATTTGGGGACTCTAGTCCTTTTGACTCATTGCTTGGTGAGGTAAATTCTGCCCCATTTGCCTCTGTTGTAATATGGTATAGTGAGATAGAGCGATTGTACTATGTACTTGAACTTTCTAAACTTGAAGTTAATTAAAAACTTCTTCACAAAAGAACTATGTCAGGTATTTCATTAGCTAAATGAACCAATATTCTGCTATTAGATATTTTGTATAGTATATCTGGCTTATATCCAGTTATGGCAGCATAGAAGTATAGTACTTGTTATAAGGGCCCATGGGATCAACTCTGACATTTTTTCAAGAATATATCACATTATTTGAATGCTAGTCAAAGTCTTTTTTTTTTAAAAGAACAATATTAACTTGTAAGAGTCAGTTGTAGGGAAGTAATAAAAATAAAGAGAAGGTCAAAAATAGGTTGGTTAGACACAATGTATGGTTTGGTTGAAAGTAGATTCAGGAGATAATTATGCTAATGCGGACCAACTGCTGTGGCATTTCTTTCCTGTGTATCTTGGCACAGTTTAGTGCCCAGGGCTTATCCTTAAAGCCATTGACCCCTCCTGGATATAGGCCAAGCAAGAAAGGGTGAAGAGCAGAAGCCCAATTAATCAGGTACCTCCCATGTAGGCAGCCAAGAGACCAAAGACAGGAAGGTCAGCTGTGACGGGGGGAACATGAAGGTGTAATAGATCTTAGAACACCATCAGGCTCCAGAGTCTCAGAGGTTATGGATTTGGCAGAAAGAAACTCTAGTAATAAGTGTTGAACTTGGACCCTAGGGCAGAAAGTGTTCCCTTGACCTCATTATTATGAGACCCGACAAATGTGAGTGGGTTGCTGCATATTGTCAAAAAGCCTAAAGCTTTTTTTCTCTGACCAAGAGTGGGCCCAAGATATCAGTAAGACCTTAGATTTTATTAGCAAACTATGTCTTTTGTTCTTAGTTTTTCTCAATCATTCATTTAATTGTAAAATTTCCTGGTAATACAATTCTGACTGTTAAAGATTACTGACATTCTGAAAGGGATTGATTAAAACAAACTAGATATATGGTTTTTTTGTGTCATTTTTGCTTAATAGGAGGATGTAGGCCACCCTCTACTTTACATTTGATACACATGTTCTCTATATATTTCATATTTTCTTATCAATACACCCACCTATTTATCCATCCATCCATCCATCC
Source organism: Myodes glareolus (assembly GCF_982192425.1). Taxonomy (NCBI): domain Eukaryota; kingdom Metazoa; phylum Chordata; class Mammalia; order Rodentia; family Cricetidae; genus Myodes; species Myodes glareolus. Next base: position 55,100,770 of record NC_142033.1, read on the forward strand.
ATCCATCCATCCATCCATCCATCCAATTGCATCCAAACTATTATGATAGACACAAAAAGTACAATAAATAAAAAAGCTGGTAGAGCTTCCTTAGACTATTATTATCTATCAAGGGAATCAAACCATTAAATAAATGTTTATAGTGTGATGTCACCAAAACAAATTGAAAGAGATATTGTAAATTTAGAGATGGGACAGTTAGTCTTTCTCAATGGGCAGCAAAGCTTCTTTAAAGACATCTGCAGGGAATAACAAAGATCCCATAAACAATCAGAGAGTAGGAACAACATGTTAAAGAACTAGAAAAGTGAAAATTTCCTGATTAGACCGTAGTGTGAAAAAGGAGAAGAAGAAAGATCGGGAATGAAAGGAAGGTGGGATGTCAGGCCACCAAGGGCCAGAGGTTTGTATTTTATTTTAATGGTACTGGGAAGTCTTTGATGAATGCTTAAAATTTATTTCTTTTACTTTTTTACCATCATAATATAATCACATTATTTCCCCCTTCCCTTTTGCCTCCCATGCCCTCCCATATGCAGCTTCCTTGTTCTTTTTCATATTCATGGCCTCTGCTTTCTTTACTTATACATACATACACACGTGTGTGTGTGTGTGTGTGTGTGTATGTATGTATACAACCAGCCGGTCTGTACATTGTTACTTGTATGTGTGTTTCCAGTGCTAACCATTTGGTATTGGCTGATCAATTAGTGTCCCCTTCCCAGGAGTAGAGGAAAGTCATGATTCATTTACTTTACTTTCCAGAAGAATTGCTCTGCCTGCGGTGTGGAAGATGGGTTGGATGGGAAAAAATTCCAGTTTTATTCCCGCAGATAAGAGATAGTAGCAGAAAGTAACAACAATGGCCATTAGAAAATTTTAAAAAGTGGATGAGATGGACTGATAACTAGGGAGTAGAGCTCTGCAGAACTTGCCGTGGGCTTTTCTTAGGGAATATGTAATACCATGCATATATCGCAACTCATATGGAGTAAATAGAACTGAGTTGGGATCTCGTGCCATAATTCCAGCATCTAATTGAGTGCCTGGGGGATTATGGAAAAGCTGTGCCTCCAAAATGTACATTTTTGCACTTGATAATACATGACAAGAGAACCTCTCATTTTCATAAAATAGAGCTCAATATTTATAGCAAAGGACTGGTTGTATTACAACATTAGGGCCATGGATGCTATTTGAATTCATTCTTTTTCAATTATGAATCCAAGAGAAAGTTACACTGTAAAGCACTGAAATATAGGTCTCAGTGGGGAGGATGAGGGGAACTCTTCTTCCAACAACAGTTACTTTGAACAAAAAAGGACTTCAGGAAATAGTCAGAGCTCCCACCCTACAATTCTGCCTTCCCTTTCATGTTAGTAACTTCTCCTTTAAGGAAGGACTTGGAGCTGGACTCTAAGAAAGCAAAGTGACAGCCAAAACTTGGAAGAATCTGGGTGCAACTTAGATGCCCAAGCAAGGCTATGATGCAAAACCCAGAGAAGCCTCATTTTTCATCCATTTCATAACCAGGAAGTACATGAATAGACGCTTCTTTGTGGAATTATATTGCCTCTCTATTGAATTTAACTTTTGTCCCATTGAAAAGACTCATATTTTACTGCCAGTCATTTCAGCTGCTATTCAGCAGAACATTGAGACCAGATATTTCTTCTTGCACACGGTACATACTTGTATTGTTGCTGTCTCAGACAGTAGTTTGCAACCAGTTCATTTCTGTGCTGTGGCCAGCGAAGGCCTAATTATTAATGTGTCATTCTCTGAAATTGAGCTCCTCATGCCTTGTCTTATAAAGAATTGTATTGCATATGGAAATTGGCATTCAGGTGAAATCAGATAGAGGGCTTTCCCTGGCCAGCATCATTATGCCTCTTATTCCATTGAAGTTCTGCTTCCTTGTCATTTCCAAGGTTCTTCAGAGCTTAGGGACATTTCTTACCAGTAGAATAAAAATCTTACAGGATGGTGAGTGAGGTGTTCCTGGGGTACCGTCATCAGCTCTGGCCTGAATGACTGCAGTTGCCTGTGTTCTGATCTCTCCAGTGTTTATTGTTCAGTTCTCTAACATATCCTCCAATCAGCAGCTGAACATAACCTTATCTGTGCTGTTCCCTGCTGCAATCCCTGTGAACTATTAGAGCCTTTTATAATTTCACCTTTTACTTACTCTCCTGGGAGTCTGCGGTCTATCCAGAAAGATCTTTATGTTTCTGGAAGAGCTGTGTTTTCAACTTCATCCAAAATTTCCTTGTGTCTGAAATAGTCATCTCATATGTTTATCCATCCGACCAATCTGAGGATAACCCTGCTTGTCTCTACAAAGCCTTCTTTCGGCAAACAGAATTATGCACTTCTATTTCTTTCCAATATTAAGTCTCTTCATTCTTTCTAAACTTTCTGTTCAAATACCTGTCTTCCCTCATGGACTGTAAGTGGTTGAAACAGCGACCGTATTTTCTACCTTTGACGCACTAACACCCAGCACAATGGATACCACGTAGAGATAACTCGATAAGTTCATGTTGGCAGCTTAGGGTTGGAGGAAAGACATATTCTCTCAGCCTCACAACAGAAATCTTCCTCATTAATCAAGGACAGTATCTAATATTAATTAATTCATTCATGTCTATTCAATAATATTTTCAGTATCTATGGATATGCCAGGGACTGTTTTGAGCACTGGGGATGTGAAGATGAATGTGGCATTTTTCTTTTCCGCAAGACACTCTAAGTTTATGTGGAGAAATAGAGAAGTAAATAGTTATGATGTGATATATGGAATAATAAATAAATGCATAAGTTGCTGTAGAACATAAAAATGCAGTGCTTAAATCTGCCTGAGCATCTAAAGAGACCTGGCATACACTGAGTGTTGATGAATTTGCCCATGGGTAGCAGTCACGCAGCCAGAAAGAAGCAATTCCTCGTGGGGAGGAGACCACACCTGCCAAAGATCAAGTTGATAAGAGCATTGGCACATCCAGGAAACTGAACGGTCAATATAGTGACTGCTGACGGTCACTCATTGGACATGTCAGGCCTGCGAGGGGCTAAATCATTGTGTCTTTTGATGCAAATACAGACAAATGGGAAATATCGATTACTTTCCAGTAGAGGAGAGACGCTTAGTGCAGTGAATTGCAGAGCAGCGCTGTGGAGGACAGACGGGGGGAAGGGACTATTAGAGGCCTATAAGCCCCATTAGGAAGTAATTTTAATAATGCGGGTGAGAAACAGGAAGCTTCTTCAGAAAGTATCTAGCTTTTGGCAGTAGACCTGCAACGGAAGTGTAACAGTCATGAGTGAAGTTGGAAGTTGGACCACCATGTTGCCTGTGTGCTTCTTGGAATATTTTGTCCTTTGTTTACCTAATCCTTATTCTTTCATTCATATACCATCATTTAACCGAAGATTTGTCTCTGTCTAGTTTCTTTGGTTCTCTTACCTCAGTCTGCTTAGGTTCTCCTTCCCTGAATCACTCGTTGAATATACTATGCAGTCTCTGCAACACTAAGTCAAAAGCAATTTGAGAGTAAATATGATATCTGACTATCTCAAAATGTTACAGGAGTCTCTACGACTTGGTATGTGGCCAGTAAATATTTTTTATATGGATAAATGGTATGAACATGACTAAATAACTACTGAGACATCAGAACAATAAAAAATGAATTTGTGGGATTCCTGGATTTTTCTCTTAGAGAATAAGTAATGTGGTTGGAATAATTACAGATTTACAGATAAGAGGGGAAGAAAAAAGTTGAAAAAGACTTTAGGAAAAGTACCAGTGGAGACATCTAGTTAGGGAAATTGGATTCGAGTGGTATATTAGAAGAAATCAGGAAAGCTGAGATCAAGAGTTATGACTTCTTGATGGATAAGTAGGTGATAGTTGAAAGTGTCATGCCCTTCATTCATCCAGGAATACTGAGAATAAGATAATATTTACCAGACAGGCTTGAGGATCACCAGTGTATTGTACAGCAATAAAGATGTCAAAGAGACCCACGAGAAATGTGTAGACATTAACATAAAAGTTTGAAGAGAATATTGCTCGGGAAGACAGAAGAATAAGTCATGGGAAATAGTCGGCAATATCAAATATTTCCAAAGGTCGAATAAAATAAGGGTTGAAAATGTCAAGTTCACATAAATGTATGCCAGTATTTTGCAGTGATAGAGATAAAAGTATAACCTCTCACATACTAGTCAAATGCTTTACCAAAAGCTGCAGTCTCAACCCCTGAGTTCCAAGTTCGAAATTATTTACTCTCTGTGAGGGGCAATATTAATAGAGTGTTGAGAATGCATGCCATAGAGTTGGTGATGGTTGGAGGAACAGAACCATTAGAATCAATGAGAGTAACATCTTTTAAAATGTTTTTCAAAAAGAGATAATTAATGGGATAAAGGACGGCAAACTTGAGAAGTAGTACCCAGACTTAGAGAAATCACTTTTTTTAGCAACTAGAGAGAAAAAAATAAGGCATCATCTTGAGAACATGCTTCAATTTCAAAAGATATCATTAGTAGAACAGTGAAGATGATTTTTGCAGCAAGCTCAGGCTAGGATGGACTTGGAGTCCCCAAAAGATCATTTTGTATAATTAATTCTATTTAAAATAAATAGAAGAAAGTCGAATTTGAATTTGAGTTACAGGAGTTCAAATGAAATGGATTTTTTTTTCGTCTTTCTTTAGAAAGTAGTGGCATGATCATCTGCAGGGAGTGAAGGGGAAAGGCATAATAAAAAAAAGGGTTTTAAATGCTTGTTGGCTAGCTTCTGTGGTAATTAAACATGAAACTTAAGAGAATGAGGAAAAAGTACTGTATTTTTTACAGTAGCTCTGCAGACTGTAAAAAAAGGGATAAAAGCATATCTGTTGTGTAGTAATTTTCACAGTTGTGTGGTTTGCTTAGCATCAGGAAACAGTTGTGCCAACTTAAGTTAGAGAAGGTAGGTGGTTAGAGATGCAGATTAACAGTAACTGGCTTCCTACATAGGTTTCTAGCTTGGGATCCATGGCTCAGAGTTCATGTGCAACTACAGGAGAAGGTATCTTAGGGATTTCCAAAAAGGAATACAAAACACACATGCATACAGAGAATTTTATGAAGAGACAATAGTACCTCTGTCTGCATTTGACATTAAAGTAATTTTAATAAAATTTTAAGATTAAAATATTGGCCTGGAGAGATGTCTCAGAGGTTAAGAACACTTGCCCCTACCCCTATTGCAGAGGACAAAGGTTTGGTTCCAAGCAATCACAATTGTCTGTAACTCTAATCTCAAAGCATCTTCTGCTCTTTTCTGGAATTTTTCAGCATCAGGCACATACACAGTACACATTTATAAGCAAAACGCTATATATATATATATATATATATATACATATATATATACATTTCATGTATATATAAACATTTCTGAAAGACTAAAAGATTGAAAGAAAAATATAATACTTGAAGATGTGTGAGTGATACTCAAAAGTTAATGAAAGAGAATAAAGATGAATCTTTTACTTTATAATATTTGCCAGCAAATTTTTATTTTAAACCACATACACAGGCACATGAATAGAGAAAAAAATATCACACACATACACACCTGAAAAATGATTAATAGCCAAATTATATTAAAAACAACCTTAACAACTCAATAGTAAGAAATGAATATAAAATAGGCAAAATTTTTGGATTGACATTCAGTAGAGAAGATATATACAGAGCGAGCAATCACAGACAAAGTTGCGTACCAGTGTTAATGCCACCATAAAGAAATACACTACACTAGAAAGCCTCATTTAAAAAGTGCAATTCAAAATGTTGGTGATGACGTAGAAAATTTGTAACTCTTCACATTGCTGTGATATGGCTCAGTGTTTATCAAAGAGAAAAAAGGGCACTTATTTAAAGACCACATCAGACAAGTTTCTTTGGGCAGTTGACTGTAGTTAGTACAGACATTTATAACTGATTAAAGTACAGAGAGTAAGAATAAGTATCAGTGGGCGTGCTCAGTCACAAATTGAACATCACATTTCCACAGGTTCATAGAGTGTCACGAAAAAAGGAGTAGAAGGATTGTAAAAAGCCAGAAGTCAGGGAGAGAAATGGTGTCCTCTAGATATGAAGGAGTGCTCCACTGACAGGCTCATAGCACCCGAGGTTACCTAAACAAGATCTAAAAAAGATCAAGCCAGGAAATATGCTGACATAGAAGGGGGAGAGGCTCAAAAGTCCTTATCTCTATCTGAAGAGCTACTACAAGTTGATGACTTGTGGGGGAAGGAGAGCCAGTTTTCTTTAAGGGTATGACCTCTGTGGTTGGCACAACACTCAGGTATGAATAACATAAATTTGACTTAGTGAGTATTACAAACATCAACATCAATAACAAAGCAAAAAGACATTGAATTGGTAGTGGAAGGGGGAGTGGATGTAGCCTTGTGAGGAGTTGGGGAAGGAGTAAGACGAATATGATAAAAAATATTTATTATATGAGACTCTCAAAGAATTAATAAAATAAATTAAAATACTTGTCTACACAAAAAGATCTACAGGAAAGTTTAGTGGCTTTATTCATAACTCAAAAGTTTGAAACAATTCAGTTGCAAATGTCTTTTAATAATGTGGTATATCATTCAATAAAATATTACTCAGCAAAATAAAAGGAGGCACAAAAGTTTGAAGCATGTAGCCAAATAGAAAAGTCAACAGCATATGGTAAATGGGGAAATCCAAGTTCAGAAGCTTACAGTAGTGGATGATTCTCAGATGTCATGTTTTGAAGAAAGCAAATAATTACAGATTGGTGTTGAAAAGTTAAGGATAGGATTGCATATAAAGAACTCACAATGGAAAGTGGAAAGGAGAATGTACAAAAAGAAATTCCCCATCTGATTTGAGGGGTTATATGTATATCAAGTGGGGTAGAACAATGCATCTGAAAGCTAGAATGGTTTATCTTCTATGTGAATTATAAATGCCAAAATATGTGTGAAAAATTGGGCATGTGACTCTCCAAATAAATGTACTACAAAGAAAACAACTGGACTGTAGTAGATGATTTTGGACTATTTTCTCCTCAACATCTCCCTTAGCATAAAGTTTGTTCTTCTTGATTAAAAAAAACCTTCCTCAATTGCAAATGCAAAACACAGAACACTCTAAGGTCTTTGTGAAGATGAATTCTGGAAAAAGACTCTACATGAGGGGAAAGCACCCTACTGGCAAGATGAAAATTGGTGGGAAACATCTGGGCCTTTTCCACCTAGTGTCTTTTCCCCAACTTAAATTCTTGCAAACTTTGATCTGTATTCATAATGGCCTCCATTGCCTTGTACCATTTACACAAGCACAGACTTGTACACCGGGGAAAGGCAATCAGGCTAGTTCTTACTATGCTCATTTCATCTTAGATTAGGTGCTTACTAGATCTCTATACACTGACTAAAGCAAGTCTTGCTTGGAATGCATCTAGGATAAGGAAACTGTTGTACAACTTAACTGGGAAGTACTTGTATCAAGCATGGATGGGACTCAGAACTTCACCTGGATGGGATTCAGAACTCCCAACCTTCTCCTGATCACTGTGCAGCATCATGTGCTTGCTCTGGATACATCAGGGGAAAGAGGTGGGGGTGATACAGGTGAAAGTAGGACTAAAGATAGGAAAGTGTTAAGAATAAACTGATAGCTTTATCCTTACTAAAGTGATGACAACACTAAGAACATGTGGTTCAAGTACTGTGGGTATGTCGTCAGGTTTGATTTAAAATGAATTCTATTTAATTGAACTGAGTGGCTGAAACTCAAGGAAAGAGAAGATTGTGAGTTTCATCTCTTGAACAATAGTATTTTCTGAGCAATGAAAATCAAATATCTACTCCTAAGTCACTATGGGACTGCAACATGAATTAATATCTTACAAATGCCATTGTCACACTAAGAATTGCTACATAACATTCAGGAGAGGGATTATACTTAATTTACATACATGATAGCTCAGTCACTGCATCCCAAGAAGACAGGGCCACTATTAAATGAGACATGATACATTTGAGCTTACTTCTTAGTTTTTTAAAAAAGGCATTTCTTCTAAAAGAGATTCAGAATAAACTGGTCCTTATCCCAGTGCTGTACAGTTGAGAAGTGAGGGAACAGAAGAGGGCAGAGAGGGAAGGCAGAGGATAGTGAGAAAGAGAAGCCATGTCAGATGAGGGCATTTTAAAGAAAAGAACCAGTCAGAATTTTGTCAAGGTATGGGAAGAATCATGTTATCATTTAAATATAAAATGTCCCGTGGAGGCTCATGTGTTTGAATATTTTGTCACTAGTTGGTAGAGCTGTTTGGGGAGCATGCTGGATAGTTTTATGTCAACTTGACATGAGCTAAAGTCATCTGAGGTGAGGGAACCTCAACTAAGAAAATGCCCCCACAATAATGGGTTGTAGGCAAGCCTGTTAGGCATTTTCTTAATTAGTGATTGATGAGTGAGGGTTCAGTCCATTGTGCGTGATGCTGCTCCTAGGTGGATGGACCTGTTTTATAAGAACTTGGGCTGAGCAAGCCATGGGGAAAAAGCCAGTAAGCAATACCAGTCCATGAACTCTGCATCAGTTCTTGCCTCCAGGTTCGGCTCTGCTGATTCCCTGCCCTTGTTGCTTTTGAGGATGAACTGCAATGTGGAACTGTGAGGGAAAGAAACCCTTTACTTCCCACATTTCTTTTGGTCATGTTGTTTCGCCATAGCAATACCAACCCAAACTACAACAGGGAGGTTACAGACATTTTGGAAGATAGAGCTTAGCTGTGAGTCACTGAAGCAGACAGGCCACATGGGTTGTAGCTCGGCCTGCTTCAAGTTAAATTCTCTCTACTTCCTGTCCCACTGAACTGTGAGATGACCCAGTTGCATATTTGGGTTAGCACAAAAGCCCACCATTCCTTTCCTGTCAAGATGGACCTTTTTCAATTATGACCCAAAATAAATCTGTTTCTCTCTCAATGGTTTCTTCAAGTTGTTTCAGGTTTTTGTTTGTTTGTGTGTGTCAGTAATAAGAAAAAGTAACTAATTTAGGAAGCATAAACGTTATAAATATTGTAAATAAAGATGCAGATAACTCAAGTAAAATTTAAATCACTAAAACTTAAACTCTTACACATTTATTAAGACAAATTAACTTGAATATAAAATTGATCTGGACATAGTTAGGGAACCATCTAAGGTCAGCTAGAGATCAAGGCAGCCCAGTTATCCCCTCTGAGGACAGTCACAGCTATGTACAATTGGCAAGAGTCTATAGTATATTAAATACACAGGAAATGGAAGGAACATTTTATTTTCATAGAGTTTGAGTTTTCAGTACTATGTTTTACTTATATGTGCATACAGTTAAATATGTCTGGGTATAAATGAAGGCCATTTGTTCTTTTCCTGGCCACCTAGACTCAAAATAATCATACAGAAACTATATTAATTAAAACACTACTTGGCCTATTAGTTAGGGCTTTTTGTTAACTAACCCTTACATCTTAAATTAACCCATTTCTATTATTCTATGTATCGCCATGAGGCTCATGGTTTACTGGTAAGGTTCCTGGGCCTCTGTCTCCTTCGGCAGCTACATGGCATCTCTCTGACTCTACTTTCTTCTCTCTTCTATCTCTACTTGGAATTCCAACCTTGCTCTATTCTGCACTGCAATAGGTCCAAAGCACCTTCTTTATTAACCAATGTTAATAAAACATATTCACAACATACAGAGAGGAATCCCACTTCATCTGGGTTTCTGTTTCAACCAGGTCTTGAAAACTCTATTGTTTCATAATCAAACTGAATAATTTGGAGAGTACTTGAAAGGGAAAAAAATTTCAAAGTGCTATTAAAATGTCAATATGTGGAGGAAAGTATGTAGAGGCTATTAAATTAAGGGCACAGGGTACTCACAGCCTATTACAGACATAGGGAGGCAGAAAAATAGTGATTAGATTCACATGAGAAGAAAACGAAGCATAGGACACTTCATAGTCTCTCTCATTTGAGGAGTTAACAGCCAATTGCAACATGACATCTTTCTCTACTTCTCTTGATTTCTCAGTGGTCCTTCTCTTCTCTTGGTTTCTCACTGATACTTCCCATTATCCAGAGTTCAGAAATCTATTGGCGTAAGCTCTATAGGTTTTCATTCCAAGGCCAAGAGCAGAGTGTAGAAGAGAAGTGAGCAGGTCTGGAATGGCAGGAATTACTTGGTAACTGTCTTGCTTCATCTGTTAAGTGGTTATGACAAACAAAGAAATACAAACCTATTATATCAGTGTGGGTGGTGGTATAATTACATTCATTATTCTGGTAGAAAACTGAAATGCCAGATGAAGATCATGATATAAATCAGTAACCATAAAACATTTACTTCTTCTATCATACCTTAGTAACTGTTCATGAGGGTTCGTTGTAAGTTCTAACTATCACCTGAGGTTATATGCTCAATTCTCTTTCTACTTTCTATTGGCCAGTTGCCTTTTAGTTAGGTGTTGTTCTGAAAACGTATCCCATACCTCTGTCTTCATAGTACTCTTGTCTTCCACAGGGATATAGCTCTAACTTTCCAATTTTTTTGATACCATAAGGTAAATGGTAATAAATATTTGTTCTTGGTGGTATTCTTTGTTTCATCTTCCTGGTACTCATTGATGACTACAATTCTGTAGCCATAAATTAATCACTCATGAAAAAATAGTCATCCTTCTCTAGCTGCTAGGGCACCTTCAATACAGATATGGCTAAGAAGGAAAAGATTGCTTAAATGTTAAGGGACTCAAAGTTCATGTCATGATATGAGCATTCCTCTTTTAACATTCATCAAGCTTTTGTGAAATTAAACTAGTTGATGTCCAGAGTATAGCTGATCATAGCTTTGACTTTCACTTAAAATATGTCAGATAGTGGAGAGTATGTTCTGAAAGGTATCCTAGTTTGTAGGCACGTACAACAAAGTACTAAAAACTGAATAGTTTAGAAACCAGAAATTTATATTCTCACCGGTTGAGGCCAAAGTATCAAGAGTACAAGCTTGGCTGGGCTTGCTCAGAATGGTATATGATAGCACCTGTTACAGCTCTCTCACCCGTCTCTATGGAAGAATATATTCTTGTGTGTGTATACGTGTGTTTCTGCTCCATCTTCTCTCTTATTGGGATAACATAAAAGAATGGCACTGGAATATGAAACTGTTTGTATCTGCTATGGCCCTACTTTCAAATGAGGTCATATTCGGAGCCACAAAAAAAGCACTCTAATATTTTGGGGGAATACAATTCACCCTCTCACAGGTATCATGATAATCACAAAAACTCTCATTTTATACACTGTAATTAACAGAGTCTATCTTCTGAAGACTTCCTGGACAAAACTAATATCCTGCAGAGAAAAGGTTACTTCCCAAATATGTTTCTACATCATGAAATCAGGGAATTTTAAATGATCACTTTTATTACTTTTAAGGGTTTTGAATTAAAAGATCCTGCCACAAATTTCCAATAAGGAGTTGTTTTTTAGTCTGACTGTGGTGTGTGTTACATACAGTCCCACAGAAATGAAAAAAGTAGAAGTCTTACTGAAACTTTTCTGCACTGGAAAAAAAAAGACAGACTCAAATAAAAGGAAATTTTTACTTTTTATTGGATCTTGTCTTTGTGGATAAGCATATATATACATATATATATATGTGTATGTGATATAATACAGATATAGACATAGATAGACATACACATACATCTCTGTGTATTGCAAATGGCAGACAAATCTAGGAACTGTTTCTCAAACAATGTATTATTGGCACAATAACTATATTGGTCTTTAATTAATTTTTCTAAGTTGAACATATAGCCTATAAATACACACACACACACACACACACACACACACACACCACAACATCATAGAAGTTATAAACAGCTATTCGTGTGATATATGATCTGCGTAGCAATAAGAAACTCTTGCCTCAGACTCAATCTTCTTTTAACCCACTTTATATTCTAGAATTGTCACTTTGTTCCAGGCAAAAATCCTCCCTGCTACGGTATTCTGTGAAGAAGTCCTTTGTTCTAATGAAATTTTCCCCTGAACTAAGTATGTCTGATACAGTGAAAAGATGACAGACTTGCGGATGTAGAAATAGAGACACTACTTCAAGTCCTGCCCCTAATTGTCCATGCAGATATGACAAACTGTATCTATTTGGCCCCATGTTACCTCATTTGAAAGATAAAGAGACTGATAAAAATCAAGGTTGTAATAATTGACTGATCAAAAGGATCACATGGGAAGCTTATTAAATGATGGCTCCCGGATTGCTCACCTTAGTCTCTGGAGAACACACCAGGAGTTCTGGTGTCACATTAAAGCCCACACTGTAACCTATGCTCTTAGTTACAATGTAGGAACATGCCCTATCAGGTTATTTCTGAACTCCAGTACTCTCGCAAGTCATCCTGGAAACTAAATAAAGGCCCCTGCACTGATTAACCCGTGAGCCGACGTTATTCCAGTTAGAAGAGTATCAAGAGGAATTGTCTACGATGGGTAACTTCTGATCAGCAGACTGTTCAGTGCAGCGGGAGGCCCAGATGTCAGGTGCGACTTAGAGAACTTGAGGACAGAAAGAGGGCCGAATGGATAATTTGGGCATAAGGGAAAAAAAAGTCTGAAAGTGTGTATTATCTATCAGAGTGTGTGAGCGTACACACACATATACATACATATACGCATGTATGTGTGTTTATATATGTGTGCATATATATGCGTATATATATATATACATACACACACACATGTATGTGTGAAGCAGCAGACTAAATGTCCCAATTACAGCTACATTTATAGAGATTGCTAAAAATGATAGCACAGATCTCTGTTTATTGAAAAGGAAACATGCACACTATGGACTTCTATGTGGCGATTAGCTCCGCTTCAGCTTTGGCTTTGGAAAAGAAACGTTCTTTTTGAATGTGAAGGTTTGGAAGGCTGGATGAGTCTGAGTCAGGAGAGCATAGTTAATTTTTAAGCCCTCTTGCTGCTATTTTCGGATAAACTCATTTTTTTTTTGTTTACAGTAGAAATGTAATGGTTTACAATCATGAATAACAATGAAGCTATTTTCACTGTGACAATAAAGGACAAGGTAGGTTTCACAGGGGAACCAAAGATGGTGGTGGTTCTTGCTAGACATATTAAGGGGCCAAAAAGAACAAGTCTGAATCATTGGACAGAGAGCAGTGGGGGCAGCAGCGCTGGTAGAGGTAAAAGGAGTAAAAGAGGGGAGGGACAACCACAAGGTTGGCTAAGGCATGCTTCTCCTAGGTCCCTATCAGGTTACACTTGGGTCCAGGTAGGGTAACAGTCCTTCAGTTTGTGGTGTTCCGGGACAGTGAGAAACCTGTGTGTCTGTACAGCAAGGATGATTGCCGTGTGTGCAGACCACGTTTTGTTGTTTAAGATTTAGGCCCTTTGCTTCCTGTTGCCAGCCTACAAGCTTGCCTGTGGCTACCTGATTCACTGACCAATGTATTTATTTCTGTGTGCAACCAGTATTGCAAGGTTGACTAGCAGCTTGGAGGGGAGACAAGGGAACAGAGGCTATTTATAGCTGACAGCAACAAAGGTTTCCTTTCTTCCCCTTTAACGCTAGTTGTATTTCTCTGAGACTCTGCCCATGTTGTGCAGAAATCAAAAGGGCAAAGGAACGAGTTCTCCAGAGCTGGTTGCAAAAGTTCCAGGGCTCTGTTTTTAGAGCAAATCTGCCGGCTTCAGAGGAGGTTGCAGCCACCCTCAGATTCTAAATCAGCTTGATGGCGGTGCAAATAGATGCAAATGAGGGTCAAATCAATTTCCATAATGAACAGCGCTAGCTAAGCGGCCTCCTCGCCACCTGACTCAAAATTACTAGAAAATCCAGTCAGGGGAAGAAGAAGCAAAGAAAGCAAAGGGGATGCTAACATCTTAGCAACTTGAAAACTGTCGCATTTTGGATTGGAAAACAGAAACTCAAAGGTCCAAAGATGATTTGGGGCTTATCGAAAAGCTTATACAAAAATGACTGATTTAGCATAGCTCTTTAAAGAATTTTATTTTAACCACGTCCTCTGTTTTCTTTGCCATATTTTGTCTTTTTCCTGGTTCAAAGCTCCACTTGCTATCACACCTTTCTTGTCCCCAATACCTTAATGGATGCTTATTAAAGTATATATTTTTAATTGACTTTATTGAGCTATTCATTTTTCTTTGCTCCCCTTCCTCCCTCTACCCTCCCCTTCAACCCTCCCCCATGGTTTCCTTGCTCCCAATTTACTCAGGAGATCTTATCTTTTTCTACCTCCCATGTAACCTAGATCCATGTATGTCTCTCTTAGGGTCTTTTTGTTGTTGTTGTTGTTGTCTAGGTTCTTTGGAATTGTGATTTCTATGCTGGTTTTCTTTGTTTTACGTTTAAAAACACTTATGAATGAGTACATAAGATATTTGTCTTTCTGGATCTGGATTACGTCACTCAATATGATGTTTTCTAGCTCTATCTATTTGCCTGAAACTTTCAAGATGTCATTATTTTTTTCTGCTGTGTAGTACTCCACTGTGTAAATATACCACACTTTCCTTATCCACAATTGTTTTAGGTTCTGGCTATGACAAACAAAGCTGCTATGAACAGAGATGAGCACATGTCCTTGTGGCACGATTGAGCATCCTTTGGGTATATACCTAAAAGTGGTATTCCTCGGTGTTGAGGAAAGTTGTTTCCTACTTTTCTGAGAAATTGTCATACTGATATCCAAAGGGGCTTTACCAGCTTGAATTCCCACCAGCCATGCATGAGAGTTCCCTTTGCCCCACAATCTCTCCAGCATAAGTTGTCATCAGTGTTTTTGATCTTGGCCATTCTTACGGGTCTAAGATAGAATATCAGAGTTGTTTCGATTTGCATTTCTCTAATGACTAAAGATGTTGAGCATTTCCTTAAATGTCTTTCAGCCATTTTAGATTCCTCTGTTGAGAGTTCTCTGTTTAGGTCTGTACTCCATTTTTTTTATTGGATTATGTGTTCTTTTGATGACCAATTTCTTGAGTTCTTTGTATATTTTGGAGATCAGACCTTTGTCTGATGTGGGGTTGGTGAAGATCTTTTCCAGTTCTGTAGGCTTCTGTTTTGTCTTGTTGACCATGACCTTCGCTTTACAGAAGCTTTTCAGTTTCAGAAGGTCCCATTTATTGATTTTTTCTCTCAGTGTCTGCGCTACTGGGGTTATATTTAGGAAGTGATCTCCTGTACCAATGTGTTCAAGTGTACTTTCCACTTTTTCTTCTATGTGGTTCAATGTGCCTGGCTTTATGTTGAGGTTTTTGATCTATTTGGACTTGAATTTTGTGCATGACAATAGATAGGAATCTATTTTCATTCTTCTAGATGTAGATATCCAGTTATGCCAGCACCATTTGTTAAATATGTTTTCTTTTTTCTATTGTATATTTTCTGCTTCCTTGTCAAAAATCAGATGTTTGTAGCTGTGTGGATTAATATCTGGGTCTTCAATTCCGTTCCATTGGTCATCCTGTCAGTTTTTATGCCAATACCAGCCTGTTTTCAGAACTGTAGCTCTGTAGTAGAATTTGAAGTCAGAGATTTTGATATCTCCTGAAATTCTTTTATTGTACAGGATTGTTTTGGCTATTCTTGGTTTTTCTGTTTTTCCATATGAAGTTAATTATTGTTCTTTCAAGGTCTGTGAAGAATTTTTTTCATTTATCTATTATAAAATTCACCCCTGTAAGTGCCATGGAGTTTAGTACATCATGGAGTTTTCATCACACAGAAAAGAAATCCATTGTCAATAGTGATCCACCCTTTTTCTTACAGGCTGTGGAAGAGCCTCTCTGGATCTGTGGATTTGACTATTCTGTGGGTTTCATATGCATGGACCCATGTTTTATGTAGCCTTTTCTGTCTAGCTTCGTCTACACTGGAGCTTGCATTGGTACTTAAACCTTATTAAGGTGGTTTTGGCTTTTTAGAAAGAATAAAGCCGAGAGAAATGAACTTCGTATGTCTATATATCTCAGACGATAACTGCCACTTGTTCTGATGAAAGCTACATGGTCATGGAGGTGATAGTAACACAGCCCCAATTTACTACTTGGACATTCAGTTCTTGCTGAATGTATTTTGCTCTTGATTTCTGCCTATTTCAGAAATTAGTTTCATGCCACTCTGTTAATATTGAGTTCTAAGTTGACTGATATTCCTAACTAAACCAAAATATGAAGACATTCATTTTCAAAATAATTTTGGTACTTCTGGTAGGTCCTTTATGCTTTCTATGGTTGACAAGCTTATCTGAAAGAGATATTTATGCAAAAGAGTTGCAACAACTGTACATGTGGGGCTGTTGAGTAAACCAGTTAAGGAATTTTTACTTGTTGTGTATGTAAAATATAATGTATTATAATTGTTTTAAATGCTTAAAAACACAGAGGGTACTAATTGAGCAGACTTTATTTTCTGGAAGATATTAAATGCCCTTGCATAACCCTAATTTTCTCTGTCTTTAGCTTTATTTCCATAAAAATCTGTATCTGTAAGTCATAATCACCAGTTTTTCTTGTGTTGACCACATTTTGAAGCAATGAAATCTATGTCAGTAATTGTAAACATAAAATCTTCTTTGCTTGATGTCTGAGTCAACAGAACCTCACAATTAGTAGAGAAACGTGCAGAGAGAATAAAAACCAAGGTTGCTGAACATTCTTGGGAGGCAGTGTTGATATCTATGAAAGACAAAGGATTTCATCTCACCTCAAGCTTTTTTCTTGCTAGCAGGACCATTTCAGAGATTTTTTGACAGATAGATAGGAAGAGTAAGTCAGCAATCTGTTTTCCTGCTCTGTATGAGTAAAGAGGATTCTCCTGACAGAGAACTCATGCTTCCCAAGTCTGATCTGGGAGCTCGTCCTGAGGGTATGAGTTCTCTTATACTTAGTGTGATATTCAAGGAACTACATAGCTGTGTAGCAGACCCAAGAATCTTGGATAAGAACAGTGTTAATATAATTATCATGGAGAGGATGCAAAATTCACCAAAGGCAATACATCAAATAGAGTTGGTTTTCACATAAGATTACATTTGTTACTCATGGAATGTGATTAGGAAAGCTTGAAGAACACACATGCATGCATAGACACACACATACACATACACACAGTGACATTATTTTCTAAGGCAATCGAAAAATAAACTGACTCGCATAATTATTCATGCATAATTATTATTCTGTCATTACAAAGGGAACAATATCAAAATGAATAGAACACTTTCAAGTATCTAGATTGATACTAGCCTGAGGTCTTTACCTACATGTCAAAAGCTCTATAAAACATAAAATCACAAGCCAAAATAATTTTTGTATCTATGTCACAAGTATAATACAAAGATGATTGCAAAGTTTATTTTAGCCCAAAACTGGGTGTAACTTTGATATGGCAACAGCTTAGCCTGGTGGAATAAACACAACTCACAGGAGGTCCTGCAGTAGCAGTGTTTAGATGCAGCTGTGTGAGGATACTATGAAAAGTATAAGACGGTAAGAGGGGACAAAGAGTTTTGAGAATGAGATAAAATCATAACAGCATTGCTGGTACCAGTGGGATTAATGAGAGGCATCAGACAACTGCCCAAGCAGAATTGCTGTGGCCATATCCTGCCTTCCTATACTCCACTCTTCACCTATTTTTGTAACTCCTCAGTTGGTAAGATTCATGTCATGGGAGAATGTCAAGAATAGGTGAATAAGGTCATTAGGGACTTTGAAGAAGTCTATACTAGTAGATTTGGGGGAACTCCAAACAAATAAAGATGATTTGAACAGAAAAAAATATACCAGTTATTGGATATACAATGTTCTAGGCTCTGTGCCAAGTGTTTTACATTTAGAGTTTTAAAAAAATGAGTCTTTGAGTTAAGTATATTTATTACATCCACGAGCAATTATGGAAACTGAAATTTTATCTTATCCCTATCAAGAGAGGGATATTGTCCGAATTCACCAGGATCTTTTCTAGCCTGATGTTTTGGCCTCTATATTGTATTACCCCCTATTTTATAACTTTGGGAACCTGATTTTTGTGTATTCATGTTTTGTGTTTGCCTATTTCTTTGGGTACATCTTGAATATGCTATTTGAAACATTAATCCTTATAAAGAAATTTTCAGGTATTCATATGTACTTAAGTAGATTCTCTTCACTAGGGTAAATGAATTCACAGGTATAATGAATGTACTTTATACAAGGGAAGACTTCAATGGGAATAAAGATTGGTATTAGGAGTACACTTTATTATTATTTACCCATGAGTGTCTTCAATGAAGAGTGAAAGGAAGAAAGATGGACTTTTGGTTGGTGACATGGCAATTTTGTAAAATTTGTATCATTGCACTCTTTTCTTGGGTGAGAGAGGTGACATCTGGAGCAAAATGTTAAGTCATAAGAAATTCAGAGTTATGCATGGATGTAAGTGTGCTTGTGCCACTGAGGCACCTTCTGGTTGAATGTTGGACGCAGGGAGAGGGTTATCAGTTTCTTAGTCTTTAAACATACTTGAACAGGGAGCATCTATCTATCCAATTCTTCTAACAAACACTTGTGGAATGCTTCCATTACACCATGCTAGATGATGTTAGCAGTCTTAGTACTGATCTTGGTGGTAAACTCCATTATCTGGCAGGAGAGATAGAACATAAATGTTCATTTGTAAGATGCATTAATGTATGAGAGAGAAGGTGAGGCCCAGTAATACCTGTGATTAGATAACTGTAAAGAAGAAGGACGTTTTGTGCAGATGTTGGAATGGAGTTTACCAGAGAAAGAAGGTAAATTATGTGTGTGCGTGTTTGTGTGCGCGTGTGTATGTGTGTGGCTTGTTACATGAAAGAAGGAGAAATGTTTATGAGGAAGAAGGTGCTCATCAAAAGTAGGAAAGGGGGTTGGGGAAAGAGAAAGGAGGAGGGGTAGATAAGAACAAAGTATACTGACACATGTATGCAAATGACACAATGAGGCCTATTACGGTATATGTTGATATAAAATTATTTTAAAAAGGAAACAAACCAAACCTATACTCATCCTGAAGACCCAGGAGAGCTCAGTGTGGTAAGAGGAACACTCCTTGGTGTGGCTTGAATGTCCAATTTTGAAATAGGCAGTAAATAAGGTGACATTTAATAGCTTATTCCTAGAGACTAGTCTTAAGAATTTTTCAAGTCAAGAAAACGAATCTGGACTCCCTCCCCACCCCGTACCTGACAAGAAATCATTATAGCTTGCATAGGGAGGGCAATTAAATTATTGTGTGGAGAAGATAATTATGTATTTGTGGTACGCCGATGTATTGATAGGAGTACTAAGAAGAATTGTTAAGAAGGCAATCATGTTGATGCCATCTCTAACCTCTCCTGGAATATTCTACACTGCCATTGTTACTGAAGAAATGTGTCGAGGTCAAGTCCATTTTCTTTGTGTCACATCATGCTCATGATCCTAGAGCCCGTTCACCCCTCAGTTTCCCTGTTTTCTAGCTACTTCATATAAGTCTTGTCTGCTATAGTTCCAGTCACACAGAGCCCCCTGTAAACCGAAGGTCTTGAAGATTCTCAGAATACCTGAAAGTAGTTTATAAATACTGCCATACTTCTGTGACATTCCTCAGGCAGAGGGGTAACGATGAAGTTTAACTGGTACGAATCAGGAGAATTTCTCCATGGGTTTTCCCCATATGAATAATAGCTGATGGAGAAAGTGATACCTTCAGCCTTCAGCACAGCCTGGTAGATGGGTAATAGCTGGAGTTCAAAACTGGTCTGGTGCATAACCATTCCCTGTAAATTGAGACATTTATCCTCGAGGTGGGGAAAGAGGCTCATAAGACTCAGGAATTAAACAAAATTTACAAGATTCAGGAAACTCCTGAAGCCTAAAATATTCACTAATCCCTAACTGACAATTTCTGAGGAAATAGCTATCTCTGGCCAACTGAACTACCTAAATGGTGCAGAAAGGAAGAAAGGAAGGGAACTTTCCTAAGTTTCTATTCATGCTAGGGTCTGCCTTTTGATGATGGAACTGTTTGATTTGCTTATGGTCTGTAAGTAACTCTAGTAAACTCGCTTATGCATTAAGCTAGGCATACATGGAATCAGTTCTTTCATCTATTATCAGTGCCCTGAATGGGGTGAAGAGTTGATTTTTCATGTGTTCCCCTAAAAAGGCATACCACATTGAACAACAAAGAGTACCTTTCATTTATTCTGATGATTCCTAATAGTAGCTATATTATGTGTGTGTGTGTGTGTGTGTGTGAGTGTGTGTAACATAATGCAAAGAAATATAACTAAAAGAATTTAAAATATAAAGCTTTCCCTGTTGTATGAGGTTGTAAAAAAGAACAGTCAAGTTGGGAAATAACCCTTTACTCACATTTTCCGCACTGGACTGAAAGCATTGGCAGAGACTTGAATTGTGTTCTTGACTCGCTTTGTAGTTGGTTTTATGATATTGGCCAAGTCAATTAACCTTTCTATTCCTCAGATTAACCTGGGTAATCTTAGAATAATGTAACACAGCCTGCATGTGAGGTGGAAAGGGTTAATGGGCAGAAGTTTAGAAAGTATCCAAGGCTGTGTTTATCAGAATGTCTACAGTCAGTTTTGATAGGCAATCTACCTGTGAGTGTGCTAGATAGCGGAGGGCTATGAAGCCTTAGTCAGAAAGATTACTGGGCACAGCTATCTTCTTTCCCGAAAGCCCTCAACTTATGGGTCAATGAGACCTCGGTACTGGATGGTGTTCAAGGTTAGAGGAAGCACAGGCCTTGCAAGTAGATTGTAACAAATCAGTTAATTACAGGGCAACCTGTTCTTAACAGTCCGTTCCTGACCCTGAACGAGGGCTGTGAAAGGACACTTGCAGGACACGTGACTTTCATAACCGGACTTATGAGGGCTCTCCCTGTACTCGGGTATTTACAAGAGTAGCTAAATGCAGGACTTACAGTCTCCTTTGCGACTCGCCACACCTCTTTCCTATGACTTCTCAACTCTGCACAGAAGAAGATTAGCAAGTAGGGGGTTTCTTGGGCATCAGACCTGCCAGGCAGTAGAAGACTCGTAATGGAACAGGGTGCATTTTATCATTGGTTAACAGGTGACTGGAAGAAGTGGAGCACTCTTTTCAATGCCATTTTGAAATGACATTGGCAAACCTGTGAGGAGTGGCGAAGAAACGTCAACGTAAGAAGGCTAGGTGGTAAACCCAGTTTGGGGATTTATTTGGCTGCATGTGTGAAAATTAAATTTTCACATCTCTGTGCCCTAGCAATTTTACTTTATAGCCCTATAGAAAGCAATCACTCATGCATAAAGAGCCATGAATATGAACAGACATTTTAGCACACCTGCTAATTTTTTAGAAAGGCAGAATGGAGGCATACCTTAAAAATAGGGAATGATGAAGCACAGAATGGACTAGTCATACAGTGAAATGTAGCAGGCAGAGTTAAAAGAACGCATGGGGGAAGGCCTAGCACTGGCAAATCCTGGTAGCTTTCTCTTCTGAAGTCTGTTGTGCATCTGACCAGTTCCAACAGTTCCATTCTAGACCGCACCTCATCTCACTCCTTCTGTGGACTAGGGCATGCTTAGTCCCTTTCCCAGAAGTCTCATCTATCACTCGCTATCGCCCCCTACAGATCATTTTCCACTAGGCAGACAGTGCCTCCCATCTGCAAATGTGACCACATGACTGCTGAGTTCTCATTACATTCCAATCAAAGCCAAAGGCTCTCACCAGTGCCTTCAAGGCCAGAAAGGTTTGGAGCTCTGCTGCCTCTCCCAGGGATTTTTCTCTTTACCATTATGATACTCCAGTGTAGGCGCTCAGCAAAACATTGCTGCATCTATGTAAGCGGTCTCTTAATTCACTTAAATCCAAAGAGCAAAATCATCTACAACTTATATTAGGGTTGAAAACACGCACGGTCAGTTCAAAGTAACCAGGTTCTAATCCGAGATTCACCGGCTTTCAGCTGTGCTGTCTTTGACGTTCACTATACTTTATGTATCTAAAGCTTCTTATCTGAAAATGGAACCGCTGTCTGATGGAGATGTGGTGAGCAACAGGCGATCGATTCAGGTAAAGCAGCAGAACTATGTCTTACTCCCAGCATGCCTCAATTAGTGTGCTCTCACAACTCTATGGAGCTTCACTGGACTTCTTGGACTTGCCTCTGCCTTTCTTGCTATTCTGGACCAAGGAAATTTATTTTAAAAAGCATTTATTAGGAGCTTGTTTACAGCTTCAGAGTCCGTGACCATTGTGTCAGGAAGCATGACACTGAGCAGGCAGGCATTATATTGAGGAAAAGCAAAGAGCTTACATCTTATCTCCAAGTTGGACTCAGAGAAAGATAAAGACTGAGCCTGGCATGGGCTTTTGAAACCTCAAGGCCCACCACCAGTGACATATCTCCTCCAACAATGCCACACCACCTAATCCTTCCCCAAATATTCCACTAACTAGGAAGCAAGTGTTCAAATGCACAAGCCTATAGAGGCCATTATCATTCAAGCCACCATATCCTTTTTATATTTTTACCACTGTGTGTCGTTTGCTTTACTTTACATGACATTATGAAAGCAGGATTTATTACTCAGGAGATTTTTGGAGAGATCCATAGCCCCAGTTCTAATAATAAAACCCGGATTCAGATATTAGGAGGTGAAAGTTGAATGATCAGAGAAGCAGAGCAGCCAGTCACTAGGGTTCTTACCTCTATGAATTCTTCAGACCAAAAAGGGTATCCTGTCTCTACAAGTCCTCAGACTGAATGCCTTGAGCTCCTGTCTCCTTGTGCCTTATATTTCTCTCTCTTCCCAGCCTTTCCTGTCTCCATCTCCTTAGTGTTAGGATTAAAGTTGTGTGACTCCCAAGTACTGGGATTAAAAGTGTGAGCCACCACTGCCTGGCTGTTTCTCTTTGAGACTAGATCAATCTAGTGTAACCCAGAGTGGCCTTGAACTCAAAGCTCTATCTGCCTCTGCCTCTTGATTGCTGGGATTAAAGGTGTGTGCCACCACTGCGTGGTCTCTATGGCGTGCTAGTGACTAGTTCCACATTCTGATCTCCAGGCAAACTTTGTTTATTATAGTACAAACAAAATATCATCACAGAGATCCGTAGGCTGTGATGCTGAAGACCACAGAGCTGTTCTGGAAAATACATATGCGTGGGGGGAATCATTCAAGCAAACCATCTGATTTGGGGGTGTTCTTGAATGCGCTATATGAAGCAGCACTGTGGTACATGATGAAAATGGGAAGAAAACAACACTGAGCTTTTAGGCAGCGATGACATGGAACAGAGCTTTGTGTTACATTCTAATCACAATAAGCCTTAATGCTGTTTCATAGTGTGAGACTTCAGTAAGAGATGCTTAACGATGAAGGTTCTAGCAGGCAGAGAACTAAAATCCCAACACTTACTTTTGATGTCTCAAAGGCTCAGTAGGTTTTAACACATACTCTTCTTAGTTACTACGACACTCACTAGCTCTTCTCATTACTGTCCATTGTTTCTGAGTATCAGTATATATTTGTTGGTACTTAGTACACAGTACTTTATTTGAATCTTGCTATGATGTTCTGAGTTTCTCTGTTATCCAATTCAGAAAACGGAGAATCAAAAACATGCAGTTACTATGATATGGGTGACACCAGGCCAGAATTTCCTAAGGTTATTTCACAGAATATTAAGTGCTATGAAAAGAAAATGATGATGCTACAAGATTGGGAAATGTTAGATTAAATCAATATAAGCATGCTTTTTAACGGGACTTCTCAGGCCATTAATATGCTAATATAACTCTGCAAGGGCTTTAGCATGCCACATTTCTCAGTTACTTGAGCACAATTTCTTTCCTGGAGCTTCTCAGAAGTTTAATACTAGGAATAATGTATTTTGGGACATGCCTCTTTAGGTCAACTCAACCCTGAGGAATGATAGATGTCTGTGACTTTGTTTTATTTTTTAATGACATTTCTTTCAAAACCTTTCTCCGTGTTGTGCCACAATGCTACAAGCATCTGATACTATCTCATGTTTCCTATTTTTCACTACAATCTGGGCGTAAGAACCCATTTTGATTGATGTGCCATTCCTGGGCAAACGAGTATGATTTCACCTTGATAAATACTAAGTGTGCTTGTCTTATAAATAGAGTCGGGCCACAAAGGTCTTCTTTGGGCAACTTTAGCCACAAGCCATCACCTCAATGTAGTAGTCATTCCTTGGGCACTACTTACTTTTTCCAGTCTGGTTTGTTTTGCCCTGCTTCTGGTCTCCTTAAGTCTGATATTCCAGACAATACATACATGCATGTAGTCTTAGTATGTGTCCATTGCTGTGGATATGCAGGCTTAGTATCCATTGTGAGAATGGGAACTCTTTAGAGGGTCATGACTTTTCTCAGCATCATGAGTTCTTTATTCTCACGGGGCCTAGATGGCTACATGTTATTGTTGCTCTGATCTCATTGCTGATTCCTGCATCATGGTAACCCTCAGTTGTGTGAAAGAAAGCCCAATTGATTACAAGTACAGAGGTAAGGTATTTAAGTGCAAATTTTAATGTAAGTTTTAGATCTTAGAAAGCTGTAGAGAGATGGCTTGGATAGTGAAATGATCAGACTTTCACACATCTGACCCAGAGTTTCTTCAGCTGTGATCTACTTCTGTTATTGTTATGATACATACCTGACAACAGCTGGACCTAGTATTGTATGAATACTGAGTCAACATCTTGCCAAAGTCTTCAAAAATATTGTTTTTTTATCATCAATTATCTTAGGAGTGAAATAGAGTTACTACCATTTATTAGATAAGGAAACAGCATAAAATTAATAATTTGCTGAAAATATTATCCCTAGTTATTTTAGGGACAAGACTGGTACTCAGGTGTTCTCAGACCTGTGTCCTTCATACCTAAACACTTCTCCTACACATTTAGGAAATGAAACTTTACTTGAATTTGCTTACATTTTCTTTAATCTAGATTTAAATAAGGTTTCCCTAGAAAGCAGAATTCTCCATAGCAGACTTCATCCCTGTGTTCATTTGTTAGTAAACCAAAGGTCTAACTGAAGGATGAAAAGTTTTAAACTGCATAATTCCTGACTTCAAAAGCCTCCTGGTGTTGAAGAATATGGAAAGATAAGCCCTGGTATGGAGAGGACCTAATGTTGACTATTATAGCTACTTACAGCCTTAACACTCTGTCCTTTAACTCAGTGGAACCCTTATTAGGATACTACAAGACCCATTACTTCAATGTCTATAAGCCCAATATGTTTCAAGAAAGCTCATACTTATTCAAAGTATGCTTTAACAACTGTATATTTATGTCACCACCTGAAACCGTTTTCTCTTTGCATTTTGATGATGATAAGTACTTCAAGGAATCATTTATTATCTTTCCCAAATGTGAAAAATCATTGATAACCCAAGGTGGGGAAGTAGAATTACTCAAGAAGGTCACAAGAAGAAGGCTTCTTTTCAGTTCTTTGCTTTTCAAGCTAAAATTCTCCATCAGTTGAATGGAAAGATCCTGTGAGTCTAAATATTTTGAGCCAGAAATGCTGGCTTTGTCCATAATGGTGCTATCTGTTGGTAGCTATAATAAAGATGCAGTTCCACCTGTGAATGTCAGAGAGATAGAGAGATGTCTGAGAGATAAATCTTCAGAAACATAGCAGGCAGTCAGACAGCAAGAGAAGCAATGTGGTGACTGATGAAGCAGGAACTTTGGGTGAAATAATTGTGTTGGGGACAGGAAATATGGAGTATAAAGCCTTTTCACTGCTTTTACAAGTATGTGGAAAATAATTGTCTTCATATGATAGTCTAGAATGAGGTAGACCTAAGTTTGGATCTTCAGCACACACACCCTTGTAAAAAGCCAGACATGGTGCTTGTGCCGGGTACTTTTATGTCAACTCGACAAAGCTAGAGATATCTGAAAGGAGGGAACATCAATTGAGAAACACCTCCAGAAAATCAGGCTGTAAGGCATTGTTTTTTTTCATTAGCGATTGACAGACGAGGGTCCAGACCATAGTGGGTACAGTCACCGCAGGTTCTATAAGAAAGCAGTCTAAGCAAGCCTGGAGAAGAAAGCCAGCAAGTAGCACTCTTCTGTAGACTCTGCCATCAGCTCCTGCCTCTGGTTCCTGCCCTGCTTGAGTTCCTGTCCTGACTTCCTTCAATGGCCGACCATGATATGGAAGTGATAGCCTATTAAATCCTTTCCTCCCCCAACTTGATTTTGGTTGTGGTATTTCATCACAGCAGTAGAAACCATAACTGGGACAGAGATTTTCACGTCCATAACCCTACTACTTAGGTATGTGTGGCAGAGGCATAGACAAGCTGAGACCTTGGACAGTCAGCCTCCCATATATCTGGTCAGCTTGGTTTTTGGTAGTTTTAATTGCCTGTTTAGAGTATCTGCTGATTTCAGATATTCAAAGAAGTAGAACCAGGGATTTTCCCAAAGTACACATCAGAAAGAAGGCAAACTTTCTTTCTCACCATGAAAATGGGTAGGAGTTGGGGGAAAGTCCCAAGAGAATACTATAAATTTGTATTGTATCATCAAATAGAATTTTAGTGCATCTTTGGACTCACAACAGTTGCAACAGTATGCCCAAAACCTGTGCAAGATCAAGTCACACCATGGAGATGGGAGTTAAATATACAATCTCATCCCTCACCATGAAGTCATTGGTAATTGTTTGTGGTTAAGAAAGAGCAAGTCAATTTTCTCTAAGAGTATAGACTCCTGAAAATTGACCATGTTTCAGTGGAAGACCACATGTCCAAAGAATAACCCACATTGTTCTTGATGGGTTTTAGAAAAAAAAGAAAGAACATAGAATTGGTTGAGTGGGGGTGAGGAGATCTGGGGGAGTAGGTGAATATGATCAAAACACATTTCATAAAACTCTCAAAGAACTAATAAGGGAAAAAAGATTAAGAAAGGGACATTAGGTCTCCAGAATTCCTTTACATTTAACAAGAACAGTGCCCTCTTTTGATGATTAGTTTTTAGTTCCTTTAGTAACTGGGAGATCCAAAGACTCTGGGAAGAAGAGACAGTCATGGACAAGAGTTAAAGGTGATAAGCAACTTCTGACTTGTCAAGTAAAATCACAGTCTTTCACAAAACTTGGGCAACGCTGAACATGGTGGTGTGGCCTTAAAAACCCAGCACTCAGAAGGTAGAGGCAAAGGCAGAGGCAGATGGATCTCTGTCAGTTTGAGGCCAGTCTGATCTACATAGTGAGTGCCAGGACTACAAGGACTACAAAGGCAGACCCTAGCTAAAGAACGAAGAAAAAAAGAGAGAGAGAGAGAGAGAGAGAGAGAGAGAGAGAGAACAAAGAAAGAAGGAAGGAAGGAAGGAAGGAAAGAAAGAAAGAAAGAAAGGAGGAAGGGAGGGAAACAGAGAGGGAGGAAGGAAGGAAGGAAGGAAGGAAGGAAGGAAGGAAGGAAGGAAGGAAGGAAGGACAAAATTGTAGACTGAATTTCACCACCTTTCCATACTCTATTCTAAGACCCCCATGTTGATACCCTATGTAAGGATTTTTACCTTTTCAAATCCTCATGTGATTGAATTGCTAAAAAATGGTAGAAGAATAAATCCAAGATTTAAAGAGAAAATGAGTGAATGTTGTCAGAGTCTTGGGCTACAAACAGCTACTGAGTTCTGCCCTTCTCTAATAGTAGCTAGTTCCTCTCCAAGACCCAAATTGAACATATGAGTCCTGCTTTTTGATACATTCAAAAAATTCTAGAATCTCAAATTAGGAACCATTTATCAAGACTGATGGCTAATAGAAGCTTTATAAGTCTATAAAGTGACACTATTTGGGGGCCCACAGAATGGCACTTCATAGAGATTAGGTCGCAGAGGCTAGCATTGAACTAACTAGATTCGGAGGGAACAAACATGGGTCATTGTTCCAAAGCTTCTCATATCTCTTTAAATATATAAGTAATTCCAGAAATTAGCATAACCACGAGGCTATCAATGATTAGTCGCTGTGATATGCTGTAGAGCTGAGTTTATGGGAGGTCCGAGGAGGGAGAAGATCTCTGTGATTATCAGTATGGCCAATTTATAAATGACTTAATTTGGATGCCCACTCTGATACTTTGCCATCTGCTTTAAAAGAATTTCCTTCCATTATGTAAAACACTGGATCGTGGGGTGTTGCTTCTATTAATGGATGTTTTTGCTGCTAGGGAAGCCTCATGTGCTCCATCTCAAGTCGAGCTCCAAAGTCAGATTACATTAGATGCTCACGCTGTTAGCCACTTGGCAATTCTCATCTATCAACAGATGTCTGGGTAGAACACTTTTGTGTAGAGAGCCTTTTGAGGAAGTTAGCGCTAAAGAAACTCACCAGTTCCTTTAGAGACAAGAGCGCACAAGGCACACACTTTCCAGTCCAATCTTTATGGCTGAGCAGGAGACCCACAGTTCAATTTCAGACTGTTTCTCATCGTGTAGAATCTGTTACTCCTGAAACTTCAAAATGTACGTATTTCCCCCAAATGAGATCTAAGTCTGCTGAGTTAATTATCATACAATTATAGCAATGGAGAAGAAAACCCTAATCAAACATGAACAGCTTGTCTAACTATTAACCAGGCTGTGGTGAACCATTACTTAGCTCTGACTTGCATGATCCATCATATAGACTCTTGGCCCTCTGTGAACAACTGTGTAAATGAGTCCATGGCCATTTAAAACTAAGAGGCCTAGCCGCCTGGGATCCTGTGATTGTCTTTAAATTGTTTAGTCATTATACTTTACTGGCATGAAGTTATTACAGCAACCTTCCAACTTCCTCCTGTCTTCCTGCAATGGGAAAGAGTGGGCTGGGCATCACATGAAGGGGAAAGACAAAGTTTCCTGGGACTCTAACCTACTAACATAGTGATTTGTTTAAAAACATCTCTGCTTACACATTCCCTTAAGCTACTAAGAAGCATTAGAAGTCAAATGCCTCTGGATAAATTTTCTTTCTAGGAAGATCCCGGAGTCCAATGCATCTAATTCAAATATCTTTTAATGTAAGTCCCATTTGAGCTGTCTTCGGGCAAATTCAAGTTACTGTCAATACAACAGGCATCTAATACAAAAAGACTCAGGTGTGGCACAATACACTTTTAGTTTACAGCCTGAAAGAGTCCATTTCTACCAAAATGGAGACATGGAAACATAGCTGACTTTTGTTAAATAAGACCATATCGTTAACCAGAGAGAGATCTAGAAACAAGAGGTAAAATCAAGAAAGGCAGATCCAAGGGAATATGACTGTTCTTTTGAGTTAAGTAATCAGTCAGTTGGATACTTTTATCCTTGGCACAGTGAAGTGTATCTGTCCCACCCATTGCCAGCAGAACATGTGTTCACTGTAATCTAGTTTTTTTTTTTTTCCACCAAACTTGTTTTTATAGCAGTCATGGGGGTCATTGACTTCTGGGGAAAAAGCAGCAATGGGCCCATCTTCTATGGTACTTTGGAGTCACCTACACAGTTAATATGCAGGGTGATCAAATGTGGCGAAGATGACAGAGTAGGGTGTTTAGAAATGGAGACAAATAGGTAACTTAGTTCAGCAAACACAAGCGTGGCTGCTCTAAATATAAACTTGAGCGCTGACAAAGACATCTAAATAGTGTTTTGATTTTCTGTTGTTGCCTGGTAAGGAATCGGGAGCAAATAGAGTGAATGGGGGGTGGGGGTGGAGAAAGGGTGGAAGTGAATCCCTGCTGCTGATACTGTGCCTCTGCCAAGGCAACCGCCAACAGTGAGAGACCCAAGGGCCCTGTCTATAAACAAACAGGCTCCTCCCAGGAAAATATCAGTCTCATAAGACAAATGTGAGCAAACCTATTGTGTTCTTCCTTTCTCCACCCTATCTGTCTGCTGAGAAAGACAAACAGCATGGGAATAAGAACTCCGTTGGGGGTGAATATTTCAGGATGTATTGAATGTCAAGACTTACTTTCGAAATTTACCTTGCTTCCTGTTAAGTGTTTTTACAAAATCTGAAAATTAGCTCTGAAAGAAATCCCATGACAAGGTTTATAAGGGGAGAGAATACCCGAGAGAGCAAAGTTCATAAAAAAGATGCCCAGGCAAAAGCTGAGCAAAAGTCAAGTTAAAAAGTTACAGCGTAGAAAGCATGAAAGGCACATGGAGAAACAGTGATGTCTACAGCAAAGAAAAGGGGGAAGGTGGAAAGAAAAGGAAAGCAGATCAGTGAACCCCAGAGGAGGGTGACAAAGAATTAGCCACAGGGAATTGTCTTGGGCTGAGATTTGGAAAAATTCCAAATTCACTTAGTGTGCTAAGTGAATCTCCTGAGAGCTGTCTGGCAATGAAGTAAGGTAGATCTAAACCTATCATCGGTAGGTCCACTTTCTGCTATATTGCAATGAAAGCACTTCCTACAGAAGAATGAGATAGAGAATTTTTATAAAACAAGGTTGCCTTGGTGAAGGTCTGTATACACACTGTTTGGAAACAAAAGGGCAGCCCTTTAGGGACCCTAATAGCCCAGAAAGTGGTATGAATGTTCTATCTTTAAGGAACTGGGACTGCATAAGGATTCACTGCCAGTGATTCCATATCAGTGTTGGAGGAATCCGTCATTATTTCTACCACTGGACTCTCAGTTGTCCTAGATCAGAAGAAAACGGGGCAAAGGTGCACTCATCTGCATGATATACTCCAAAGATGTGGGCCAGCATAACCTACAGGAGTGTCCAGAGACTCCTCATTTCTTTTCTAGCAACTGTTACCACCCTTTCCCCCTGACTAATACATTGGTTGGGAACATAGGAAACCAACCTTGATGAAGTGATAAAGAAAACAAAACAAAACAAACAACAAAGGGTTCCAAAGCTCTTAGACTAATAGCTAACAGAGAATATTAAATAGGAGAAGCAAACCAGATTCTTTTTAAAAGGTCAGAAAAACTCTCGGGGTGGCGAGCTCTTCCAGTGTAGATTTTTGTGTCTGCTGCCCAATAGATTTTGCCTACAAAGGTTAAGTCACCAAATTTAGCAAAGGTGTACTGTTTGATATTTTCAATATATAACAGAAAAATGTGTTTAAATAGACAAGTAAGAGTTCATCTTCTCAATGTCTATTATATTGCTCCTATTATTTTCCTGAGCTTGTCTACTCATCAATAGTCCTGCTTTCTACGCAACACCCACTCAGTCTGGATAAGGTTATGGTGATGGGGCCCCTCCCTTCCCTTGTCCTGGTTAGTAGTGTTTTAGGTATTCTTATTCCATTCTCTTCTTATAAATCACATTGGCATTGAATAATTGAATTACATTTGCTAGATTATATTCACTTAAAACAGAACTTTCTAATGAAAGCAATACCAATACTACCTTGTATAAATGTTGTTCTAGGGAAAGCACTTTCCTTGGATAAGTTTTCTTTATCTTTCATAAAATTATTCATGTAATCATTTTAAAAACCATTGAAGGGTGAGAAATACCCGGGCTTCAAGGAGTTAAGCACAGTTCTCCAACTTTACACACTTAGAGTAGCAGAGCAGAAACCAGGAGACAAGAAGAATCTGACTATATCTCATAGGCATACCGATTAGACTAGATCGCCTCCAATAGGACACTAATAGACTCTGTGATAGACATTTTAGCTGGGCTTGGTAGTGCAGGACTTGGTAGTACGGGACTGACATGCTAACTAAACAAGCATAGAAGAAACATAATTCCGAGACTTACCTAGGCTACATAGTGAAATCAAAGTTAGCTTCTGTGTTTCAGTATGACTATTAAGTGGATGGCTTAAGTTTTTAGTAGAAATACCTGGTAATGCAGACTATTTCTCATTTTAAACTTTGTGGTGTTTTTCAGATTATCTGGACAGAATCCTTAAGCTTGCTGCTACAAACGTTTGTTCATGATATGTTATAGAGATGTCTTGGTGGATAGAAGAATTGGTTGGATGACAGTGTTCAATAAATTGCTAAATAAATGACATTTTGAATGTGGCTCAATTTCAACTCTATTTAAGGGGTATTTTTTATGTGTGTGTGGGCATTTTGTTTGTACTTATATATGTATACCACATGAATGTCTGGGGTCCTTGAAGCCTAGAAGAGTGTATAGTGTCCTCTGGAACTGAAGGAGGAGTAGATGTGAGCTGCCATGAGTGAGCTAACACTGAATTCTGTTCCTCTGTAAAAGTAGCCAGTGTTCTACCCACTGATCCACCTCTCCTTACCCTTAATTTCAACTCTTGAGAATGGGAATGAAACACTTACAGTTGGAAGATAAATAGCTGAATATGTAATGATTTAGTGTCCTCAAAAGAAACAATATTAGGCAAGAAAACAATAATGTACAATGGAGGTCGTTGATACAGTTCAGTAAAAGAGTTCTTGCCTAGCATGCATGAGGTTTAATATCTAATATCACATAGAAAAAGTAATCATTATTTGTAGAAGCAAACTGAATTCATAATTCAAAAATTTCATTTTTCCCCAGAAATTTCTTCAAGATAGTATGTTCTCAATTATGAATCTGCTCTTTAGTCTAGTAACCAGTGTGAACTGTGGATTCAGAAGCTGGATAGATGTGTATTCCCAATCCCATTTCCTTCTCTACTGCTGTCTCTGTGTTCCAGGTAATATTGGTTAACCTTTAAAGATTTATAGAAAGGGTTGCGTCCTAAAGGGTGGTATCAAAAAAAAATGCTCTAGGTTTCCCTAAGGTGGTTTTATGGAATACTTTATCCTATCTCACATTCACATGACATCATCCACTTCCTTAAGCCCTCTGGGCACTTGACATAGACAGGCCTTCTCTGAAGACACAGGGCAGACTGTCCACTCTTGGGTGCTTCCCTTCAATCACTTCCTTTGAGGAATATTGAGTGTCATTCTCCTTATACCATATTTTAACCTTCCCACTTTTAAATTCATACATGGTAATGCATTTCCTTAATTTTCTTGTATTAAAAGGTTCCTTATTTTTTTTTTATCTCTTTGTGTAAGTGTGTACCTGCCTTGTGGAGGTCAGGAGACAACGTCAGTAGTCAGTTCTCTCCTTCCACTCTATGGGTCCTGGGATCGAACTCAAGTCATCAGACTTGATGACGGGTGCCTTTACCAACCGATCTGTCTCACCAGGTCCTCTTTTTAATGCTTTGATTCGTGACAAACTACTGCCAACATCTCAGTAAGTAGCCATCTGCAAGTGACAGGAGCCTTTTGCAAGCAAACATTGTCTATTGATTGCTGGTGCTTCCTTTTCATCAATAGGCCTTTTTTTTTTTTTTAAAAAAAAAGATAGTGATCAAGGGCAGAAATGCCAAGCCAGGACCCATTACAAATGAGTTTAGACTTCCCTGAAATCTGTAGTGGAGGGCTAATGGGATATATTGTCATCCTGCAGATAGTGCAAAGGCTTCTGTGGTTTACTTAATCTGAAGGGACATTTCATAATTTTAGCTAAATTGGAATCACAAGTCAGATGAAATTTAGGAACAAATTATAGTGATCATACCCTCGAAAGGTCTGGGAAGAATGAGTTTTGCCAAAGTCAGTAATGATCTTTGATGAAGTATTTTTTTCCTCAGGAAGGGAAACTAATATTTTAGGAATTAAGAGTTTTGAGAGTTTCTGGAACAAAATGAAATAAATGATCAATTCTTCACAAATCAAAAAGGCGCATAATTAACAAGAGTGAGAAACACTAGTGTTCAATGAAGCCAGAGAAGTAAAGTACCTTTAGAACTATCTTAGGTAGGAGTAAGAGAAAGCAGGAAATGGCTGCATCTAACATTAATGTTCTAATTTCAAGTTTAGAAGAGGAAAATATTAAAATCAGTATTGAACAATTATTTGTACATGAAGAACTGTGTTAAATATCACAAACCTTATATCGTATAATTCTTACAACACACAAGATATATCTACATTTAAAATCTTTAGTTTATAAAGATTAACTTATTCTCTTCAGGAAATATGTTTAGAATATTGCATAATTTCAATCCACCCAAGATTTGTTAAGGTTTGTGTCTTTTTACCTCCTTAATTTTTTTGCCTTTTGCACTTTACTTTTGGGTCATTGATTTGGGCTAATTTTAACATAATGCCAAGGATTACTATTAGCCAAATCTCACTAAAGGAGGAGCTTGAACCATTTAAATGAAAACGGTAGAGGGATTTGAGGAGAATGACTGAAATGGGAACACCCATGTGCCTCCTTCTGAATGCACACGGGCATCGTATCTTGCTTTCCGCTTTGCCCAAGGATTTCAGATACCAAATTCCAAACAGCAGCTAACACATGGTCCTAGCAGCACAGAAGCACTTGTTCGGGAAATGACAGAGCTCAGATGGGGATGTCAGTGTCCAAGGCTTCCGCTCGTTTCCTTTACTGTAAACACTGCCTTACCCATGTTTTCCTGTTAGATACAGAGGGCAGAGCACCACAGAGAGATAATGAGTATGGTTTTCTATTTCCCTTGTTTTAATAATTTTCCCAAGAGGTTTGAAAGCTATTGAACAGTACTGGGTCTTTTGGCTTTCTCCTCCTTTGCATTGCTCGGGATAATTTTGAATAAACAGGATGTATTCTGCCAGGCAACACACCTGATTGATCCATCTCAGGACTTGCTCATCCTGCCATCTTCCTTGTAGACATGAGAACTCTGCTCTGAGTCAAGAGCTCTTGGGACTCAGGAGAAGTCAGTCTTTGTGGGAAATAGAAATGAAGCAGTCCAGGTACAAGGTCCAGTGGGCATGAAGAGATGTTGGAAATATCAGCAGGAAACAGTGCGTCATAATATGCATCCTGGTCTTTTCCTTCTTGGACTTGAATCCTTCTGCTGCTAACCCTCTGTGTGGTTGCCCAGATCAACAGAGAAGAGCAAAAACAAAACAAAACACAAGTTGACCAGCCCAGCAGTCAGAAGTTTCCACGGCTGTGATCTCAGTTAACTTCTCTCGTTCCTCCAAATGGAGACTGAAATGGGGGTCAGGACAATCTACTCTTACCTGGTCTGGCAGACTTAAAAGTTATGCTTGGATCCTTCCTCACCAAAGCGCGTTGGCTTCTGTAGTGATATGTGCATAGAATGAAGGCAGAATCTCTCCTGCTGGCCTTTTGCTTTGGGACTTGGAGAGCTACAGAGTGAACTCTCAATGAGTATAGATTGTGTGGCTGCCCAGCCTGACTTTTAAAACTGAGCTAAACCATGGGGGAAAGTTGTTTAATTCACCGGCAGCTGATAGTCCATGAAACTGCTTCCTTCAAACTGAAAGAAAGACTCTGACATTTGAATACCAATAAACTGATCATTCTGGTCCATTCATTTGTTTTATCAGTCAGTCAGCAGTAATTTGAGTGACTTCTCTGCAGAAGGCATGGCTCCGGGCCAAGAAAACACAGTGACAAATTAATAGATACAGTCTCTGCCTTAAAAGGGTTCGCTGTCTCATAGAGGAATCATCTAAAATAAGAGAACCAGGAATACATGTTATATTATTCTATATTAAATTACAAGAAGAAATGGCTAGATTAATAGTCTCAATGTGAAAAACAGTTCTCTTTATTCACATGTATTTAAATATTGCCAAAGACTTCCATTTTTTTGTTTAACATTTAACCATATCTTCCTCCACTTAGTAGGCATATTGTGTATATAATACCATAAATAGCTAACATTTTTGATATTTTTTGGGTCAGTTATTAGAAAGTTGCTCAAGTTTTATTTCATATTGTGCAAAGCACATAACATAATAAGAGTTAATATTATTGGGCAGTTTTCAAAGCCACTGATTTCTGTGTAAAATTAATTTAGACCTCATTTTATCTTTATGGGATTATTACTATTATTATAGGAAGAATTGCCTGCCTAAGATCATATACCTGAAAACTATCTACATTCAGATATGATCCCTGATACTGGTTTTCATAGTGACCATTCATAAATACAGTGATGACCATACTCTAGTACACTTTAGAATATATCAGAATGTACCACAAATGTAAAATACAAGATATCTTTTGATGGTAAATATGCATTTATAACTGTGTACTAGTTAAGTATATATAGGATCACAGTGTGCCGTTATTCACTTGCTATTTGTACCATGATCAGAACAGCTTGAAAGCCAATTTTGTTACTCTTCATCCCAGAACAGTTTTCTATTTATTTCAAAATGGACGTCGAGGGGTGGAGACGTAGATCATTTGGTGAAATGCTCACTTAGTAAGTATGAAGCTCTGAATTCCTGCCACAGCAGCACATAAGCAGAGCATGATGGCGCATGCCTGTAATACCAGCATTCCAGGAGTAGAAGCGAGAGGATCCGAAGTTCAAGGTCAAGATCATCTTCCATGTAGCTAGGTGGAGGTCTGTCCGCGCTATAAGGAAACTGTCTTAAAGACCACACTCCACAAACGGGACTTTAAAGAGAAGACAATACATTATTTAAAAGGGATATTTTCTATGGTTCATGAGTTTTGTGACTGAAGACAACTGGATACACCTCCCAAATCTGTAGCTAAGAATGGTGAGATTTTTGATAAGTTTGTTTATTCACTGAAACTGAGAATAAATGTGTTTACTTTCCAGGATATAGTAAGACATGTTAGATTTAAATCACATGACATGTTATTGATGCTTAATAAATACTGTCCCAGATAACATTTCTTTCTCTGGCCAACCTTCAATCTTTAATCTGTGTAGACCCTAGATCCCATTTCAAAAATTACTATTGATTCTCCTAGTCTTCTTGGTGGCCCCAAGTCATGTGACAGAGTTCCCATTTCAAATCACTTCCTTTGGCCATAATGCCTGAGAAGTAACTGTCCCATCCCTTTAGGAATTAAGCAGTTCAAGATAGTTTGAGTGCTAGTATCTGTTTATAAGCCTCCCCAGTTCTTAATCTCAGAATAAGGTAATGAACGGAAGTCTTGAAGGGAAGTATAGCTTTGCTTCTCCGCATCCTTCTATGACCTATAACCACCATGCTTTAGAGGAGGAAGCCACTGTGAAATTATTGGTTGGAATCACTGTGCTTAGGGTAAGTTACAAATTCACAAACTGTGGACTCACTCCTCAGATACAATCCCATGAGAGTTCTAGAACCTGTATTTTCCCACTTGCAAGGACACCTTCTTTGAAATGAAAAAAAAAAAAAACAAAAACAAAAAGGCAGATGCGTCTTACAGCTGGTTTCACCTATTATCTCTTTAATCTATCTTAGAAGAAAGCGTTGCTTCTGTAAAAGCAGTGTGCTCAATCTGGGTAGATGTGCACAATGTCTGCCTGACAAAAACAACTGCAGAGGAAATGCCAGATAAGAATTCTCTCTCTCTACAAATTTCCTGTCCTCCTTGCCTCTGCACCAAGCTCCTTCAAACTCTTGCCCTTACCCTTAACCCCTACCACCATCTTTGTAGTTGAAGGCATGGGTGGAGATGTGTGTCCAACTCCTTAGGTTCAATACATTCTCAGCATTTTTCAGATACCGTGAGATGCTTTCCATTTTCATTTTCAGCAACATTTGCTTTTATTTGACTCACTGTTCCAATAATTGGGAAATGGAATCTTCACCAAGAAGGTATAAATAAATGGGACCTAATAGTTGTGTTTTAGTTAGAGCTAAAGGAGACACATGAGGTTTGTACCCTTGTCAGAGTAAGACACTCGCTTTTATGAGGAGCGTGTATTTGAACAGTTGAAATTGAATATGTTCCTCCTAACCCCTAAACTCTTAAGTAATAATAGTAAATGGTGATCTTTAACACACACATAGACACACACATAAGCAAACACACACACACACACACACACACACACACAGATACAGAGAGAGAGAGAGAGACAGAGAGAGACAGAGACAGAGAGCAGGATAAAACAAGTGCATTTCCAACTTAATCAATCTAATGTCTCAGAATCTCTCTCTCCCCATCTCTCTCTTCTCTCCCCTGCTCTTGTGTGTATGTGTGCACACTTTTTATTCCAAGGTCACGCCTAAGGTTTGCCATTACTAAGCTTCAATCTAAGGCCTTTATTATACTTCACCTCTGCTTCTCAATGCCCAGATTTAAAAAAAAAAAAAGAAAGAAAGAAAAGAAAAAGAAAACGAGCAGTCACCATCAGACACAGGCATCCACAGAAGCAAATATAAACTAAGACATGGCAAAAAGTCAACTAAAGGAGAAAAAGAACAGATTGAAATTCCTTGTGGCTCCCCTTCTGGTTTCTTTCAGGGCCCCAGGCAAGAAGTGAGCATGTGCTAATTTGCATGGCTGACTAAATGGCATACTTACACCCCAAATTTGCATCTCTGCTTGGGATCCGAAGTGGGTTTTTGAACCAGCTTCACTTTGGTTTTGTTATTTCTCACTGGCAAGTTAAAACCTTTTGGAAATGTTACCCACCAGGTTACATCGCTGCAGAAAAACAATAATGCGTCCTTCCCATAATATGGTGTACACACATCTGGTACTGATGTGATGTGAAAACTAGAGGAGAGCCGGGGGCACTGGGCAGAGAAGGGGAGGGATAGACAAGAAGGAAGAAAGGCAGGGGAGGAGAGAGGTAGAGAAAAGTAAGGTGGGGCAAAGGACAAGGGAGATGATGGGAGAAGCAACGAAGATTTAGACCAACAGTAGACAAGCCTGGGAGGGCCCAGTGAAGGGAGAGGCAAGGGAAGGGAAGGCTGGGGAAGAGGGGGAAGGAGAAGGTTTCCAGGCTATTTGCATAGAGGATATCAAGTCTCTTGTCCTATTCTCCCTCTTTCCAAGTAAAGATCACTGTGCTCAGGTTGGACAAAGGGAGGCTCCACAGAGTTTTTAGTTACTTCCACCTTCATAGATCTCGATGGTAGAGGCAGAATGGGGTCCAAAGGGACTGAATGGTTCAAGTAAACCATAAATGTCTCTGTGCCTAAATTTTCTTACTCGTAAAATGGATACTCGGTGTATTCACTTCAATGGTGTGTGTTAAGAGCATTTCCATGGTCACGTGGAATCTTTTAAGGCCAGGAAGGAAAGTCAGTTGTCCTTTTGTTTTTCTACTGAGAAAGCTTCTGAAACAGAGCCAAGGTCTTTGAGGAAGGAAGTTGGGATAGGTACACTCCCACTGCCTGGATGCTATGCCTCTCCTGCCTGTATTAGCACCCTGATCTCATTTATCACAAACATTTCATTGATGAGGACATTAAAACTCAGGGAACTGAATAAATTATGAAATCCAACTGTCAAAATGAAATATTTTGCAGAGGCAGCGCCATTAGCCATTTATGCCATGATGGGGGTTTCATCAGATTACCATTTCCCACTTTGTTTCAGAGGAAATTGAGCTCAGTAAATAATACCAGTGTGACTGTTTGAGTCTGAATGTGTCAGCAAAGGAACCCTTAGCAAGCTATTGGCTAGAAGGGTTGTTTACCAAGGCCCACAGCCATGGCAACGTTGAGCAGCCACATATAGAGAGGAGGACGAGTCTTGTGAATAATTGGGATAAACACTTAAATCATCTCAACTTTCTTCTTTTCAGCTCCCCTACTGTTTCTAGAAAGGCATGTCACAAAGATTTACATTTTTTTTACTTTGACCACAAGAGGGAGACTGTATAACCCACTCCTTGCTCTAAAATGTTAGCTAGCATGGGACGTGCAGGGATTGGTCCAGAAAGCAGGAAGTAGAGAGGGTGTATGAAAACATGGCAGCTGCAGTCGTGAGTACTCGGGCAGCATAAGAAAGGGGTTGGTCTCAGGAAGAGTATTTTCCCCTTGCAGAATACTATTGTAGAAGAGTCTCAGCAAAGACCCATTAGTCCCATACATGCAAAGAAGAGGCTCTTTCAGGGCCAGAGTTCTCCCTTACCAGGTATCAGAATCTGATGGGGTTGTCATTCCTCTTAGCCACCATGTTGGGTTGAAATGTTGCTTTTTTCATATGGTAAATTTCCTCAGTTCAGTAAACAACTCTAACTTGAGCTGCAAAGAGCAAATTGTGGACTGTGATTTGATACTGTGGGATCCACACATGGACCCTTCTTCCTTTCCAAGAGCTTGTTTTCCCTGGATAATCCATCACTTTGTGCTTTAATCTATGCCCCTATGCATGATGGGAACATCCAAACTCCATATAACGGGGTTGTAATTTTCAAAGGAGGCCCTTCATCTTTCTTTTAAAAGCCTGGGATGTTACATATAACACAGACACTTCTTTTGATATAGTCAAGGTAATAAGCCACATGTAATCTTCAGTGTGCTTAGTAATTACACAAACCAACTAGCCACCTGATAAATGGAAAATTAAACCTATTCCAGGCTCCTGTGTGACTACAAGGGCAACTGAGGTGACACAAACAAAAAAAGGGCTCAAACCTTCTCTGTGGGCACTTTGTAAGTTGCAGCAAGGTACTATTGAGATTAGAAATTCAGGGCATCACAATTGTAAAGAAAGCATTTTGACTACTTTCAAAGTATAGCACTTTATAAATCAGTAAGTCATTGTTATGTTCTCAGAGGAATGAGGCTTTCCAAATGAAATAATACATCTCAGAAATTAATTGTATTTTTCTTCTAGTAAACAACCTCTTTTGCCTACAAATATGGTTGGATGCAAACGAAGGTGATGGTTCTATATTCATAATGGATCTTAAGCTTAGCTGTAACATAGCTTTAACTAGGCCAAGGTCTACATAAGGGGATAGTTATTTATTATATATTTATACCAGCGGTCTCGTTTGGATCTCTGCCCAAGTGGAGTGATATACCCATAACATTGGAAAAATTGTGGAATATGAGAAGCTTTTATGTATAATAGAAACCCCTCCTGATACTAAGGACAAATAATGCTTAATGAGAAGTGAATACTTCAGTGGCAACTTGCTGGCACCAGAAAGATACTTAGAGTCTTTTATAAAAGTTCATAGCAGGCCTGGGGAGATGACTTAGTAAAATGCATGCCCTGAACGTACAGGGACCCGAGTTTGATCCCCAGCATCTATACAAAATTGATGGGCATAGGTGCACACACTTGTAACCCCTGTGCCAAGAAGACATAGGTAAGTGATCCCTGGGCTTGCTGGCCAGTCAGTCTTGCCTAATTGTACAGGGAAGACTGGACTAATGAGAGACCTCGTCTCATAAAGGAGGTAGATGGTGTTGGAAGCTGTTTCTCTGGTCTTCAGAAAAACATCAACACACCAATTCTTATAGCAATCCCACGTGATAGTGATATGATTATCTACTTCCTGGATACTTGCAAACTGATTCCACAACATTTTACACACCCGAAGTCATTGCCACAGCCAGGCTCACTGCACCATACTGCCTCTGCTTTGTTTGAGGAGGAGTAAGGGAAACACACGCACCATGACCCTGACACTTGGGTTGTGTCTTCAAGCTTCCAAGATGATTATTAGAGTTGAGAGTTTTAAAAATCCCTTTTCAGCTTCACATATTTATGAATGTGCCAATGAGCACTTTAAGGATATATCTATCAATATCAAATGTGGTTTTTTAGCAGAAACCTTGAAAAAATGGCAAAATTATCCTCTGAAATATTGCTGCTATTATTTTTTAAAATTGCAAGAAAATGTTCTGCCATTTCAGACCATTTATCTCTGTTAACAAGACACTTTTTTAGTTGGATAGATAATGTACACCCATCTGGCGTGCAGTTTCTTCATTTATTCTGGTAATAATAACTAAAGGCATTTCTCCATTGCTTTGGCTTTGCCCAGGCCGTTCTTTTGTCTTTCCTGCTGTTTATGTGGCTTGAAAAAAAAAGCAAGAAAAAATTGAGACCTGGTTATAACACACAGATAACTCATCAAGAAGTCTATTTTGGTGTTGAGGAAGAAAAAACTGCTTACACGTCCACCAAAACAAAACCTTACTAAAAACACCAGAGCAAATAAATAGCTTCTCACCTTCTGCCACTGTCTTGCTGTGGTTTGGCTGTTGGGAGCATGTGTGCCCCTCAGGAGCCCACACATTGAAACATGGTCCTCAGTGTGATCATACTGGGAGATGGTGATGAAATTGTAAAGATGGGGACTATGAATACGGTGATCATCACTGCAGTCATCTTGGTGTACAGAAGGGCTTAAATGGTTCATATGGGACCACTGTGAACTCGATGGAGGTGAATTGTC
Organism: Myodes glareolus; assembly: GCF_982192425.1. Lineage (NCBI taxonomy): Eukaryota > Metazoa > Chordata > Mammalia > Rodentia > Cricetidae > Myodes > Myodes glareolus. The sequence continues at coordinate 55,143,135 of NC_142033.1, forward strand.
ATGAACGTGAGACCAGTCTCTCTCACCTCAGTCTTTGGCTTCCTTCCCCCCATCTCGGTCTCTTACATGCTCTAGCTGTTCTGATGTCATCTTCTCTGAGGTCTCCAGTTGAACCTATGGTATTATGAGCCAAGTAAATGTCTATATATATATATATATATACATATATATACATATATATGTATATATATATATATATATTACTTAAGTTCTAACGTTCTATTACAGTATCTGAAAAACAACAAATATACTGTTTTTCTTGACCATCACTGAATTTTGTAAAGTTCCCTAACAAGAGAACATATTTGCAAAGGGGTGTGTGATTCAGATGTCCTTTTCCTAAATTACCCAAGCAGATAAAATAATTAGAAAGAACTGAATCAACTTTTCTTTTGGCTTAAACTCTTGTTTCCAGCAGAAAGAGAAACAAATCACCAAGGCCATTTTTCTGTATAATTCAAAGTAAAGAGAGAATTTGCTTTGATCTCCTCCACATTTGGCCTGTTCTTTCATGCCCACAGTTTTTGGTCTCATTCTCCATTTTTCTTCCTGTGTTTGCATACTTGGCATGTATGATACCTGGGGATTCTCGAAAAGATCAGTGTTGTCCGCAAAGCTGCAAACTGCCCCATCCCCCTCTATCCTTTGCATACTCTCCTCCTCCTCCTGCTTTTCCTTTCTCCTTGTTCCCAAAGCTACTGGATGCTCAGTTAATTGGTTTTATTGAACATAGTCTATCAAAATACAGTTCAATTCAGAGAAATTTACTTTTTTGTTGTGGTCTGTCTGACTTAATTGTTTTTCTCTTCCATGCTTTGTTTGGACTTTCCTGTGCCTATTCCAGGCCTTTTTTGGCAGGTAAACAGAACTTCCTCTTGCCTGTCAGTAGTGGAGCCTCAAGCCCCACTTCCAGACAGGAGGCATGGAATGGTAAAGATTCGACAGCTTCTTACTTTCGAACAATGAAGAATAACCATGCAAAAATTCAAGTCAAGAGGTTTTCATAAATTCCATTAGACATAAACACAATTCACTTGGTCTCAAAGACATGTCTTGTGTAGAAGATTATTCAGTGGCAGGCAGAGTGGAGACTAAAGGGTTCGTGTGTGTGTGTGTGTGTGTGTGTGTGTGTGTGTGTGTGTGTGTGTTTTCACTTGTCCAAGCAGTGGTGCTTTCATTGTTCCAAAAAGTACATGCAGGGAAATACATTTCAGTCTTTTTGTTTGTATGTTTGTTTTTTTTTCCCTCTCCAACATGTTGTTGATTTTATTATCTGAAGATAACACTCTCAGGCATCATGCTTGCTTTCTTTTATTGGAGCTTTTAAAAAACACAGTTGATATACAGCAGGCAGTGCACAGGTAAAGAACACAGCATTACATGTTTTGACACATGTATGCACCTTCCATCATGAAAAATATGAAAATAGCCTGTCTCCTATATGGATTTATTGCTTAAAATTAACTGCCTATTATATGTATGTGGATATACATGCACATACATATATGCATCTATCTATCTTTCTATCTATCTATCTACACATATGATAAATTTTACAATGCAATTTACATTTAGGAGAAAGCAGGTAAGTGATACTATAAGATGTCTCCATTTTCCTAATGAGGAAAGTAATGCATCTGGAACAAAAGTCATTTATTTACCCCCAAGGATTTTTCGGGGTGTTCCCTGGCATGACCTTCTGATTTCCACTTCTGTGGTGGTTGTCAACATGCTATCTGTCAGTTCAAATTTTGATGATGGGAAGAAAATTCTAAAAGGAAAAAATTAAAATATCTTTAAGTCCTGATCTGAATATAAATTTTCTTATTGTATTTATAATGAAGTAAATAAGAAAACGGCCCCCCTATTCCTCCTTCTCTTGCAACACCCCTCTCTCCTTGCTTTCTCTGCATTTAGAAAGATTCATTCCAATAAACAAGGTCATGAGACACAGATATTGGCAGGCGCATAAAGAAAGATATATTGTGTGGGGCTAGATTTTTTTCTATTTAATAAACTTGCACTGAGTTAAAAATACGACATGCACCGTGTAGAAAACCCACACCCACCGTGTGCAGTGTGAAGAGTCTCTTCTTCTCTTGAAATTTTTGCTTATGACACCACCAAATCTACACCAAGCCTTTTTTGTTGATCATTCTTAGGATAGGAGACCTGGGATTTGGCATTCACCTGGAGTTTTTAAAATCAAATGTAGTGTTAGAGATGGGTGTTTTACTTATTTTCTATCTTTTTGTATATTCCTCTGTCTGTCTGTCTGTATGTATGTATGTCTGTTTCTCTGTGTGTGTGTGTATGTGTGTGTCTGCGGTGTTGGTGATTGAGGTGAAGGCAGTACAACACACACACACACACACACACACACACACACACACACACACACACAGCCACCAGTCTATTATTGAGCTATATATGCAGGATGAAGAAAGTACAAAGTACACAGAAAAATCTTATAAAAAGGATACAGCAAAATATAATTTTAAATAGTCTTCGTAGGCACTCAGAAATGAACTATCATTACAAAAATGTCATCTCAGTGTAGCTAAAATGTAGCATAGCAATTGCTGCCATGGATGCAGAGAAAGCTAATGCTTGTTAATGGTTGGTGGGGGGAAGTAGCAAAGCCTCTATTGTTGACAGAGGTTTCTGTCCTGCCCAGTTCCACAGCTGTTCAGTCCCAAAAAACCACACAGAGACCTACATTCATTTTAAACTGGTTGACTCATTAGCTCAGGCTTCTTATTAATCAACTCTTACATCTTACATTAAGCCACAATTCTTGTCTGTGTTAGCCATGTGCCTTGGTTCCTTTTTTTCAGTGAAGCATTCTCATCTTGCTTCCTCTGTGTCTAGGTGATGGCTGCAGCCTGAGCCTTTCCTCTTCCAGAATTCTTCTTTTCTGGTTGCCCTGTTTATACTTCCTGCCTGGCCACTGGCATATCAGAGTTTTATTAACTGAATACAAGTGACAAATCTTTACAGGGTACAAGACCATTGTCCCACAGTACTCACTCTCTTTTCAAAACAAGAACTCTGAATCTAATCTCCTTTGTTTAGCTTTTGTTCATAACAATCTGTAATCAACACTCTAAACAAACATCCATAATCCATTTTTGGAGAATGTGGGTGCAGCTTTCTATGCTACTTCCTTCTGCTTGGGGGCACTGATAATATTATGGGGACCTAAAGAAAATTTGAGATTATGGTCAAGTACTGACTGGATTATTCTCTGAGGCTTGTTCATCTCAACCTGCAGTCTTGAGGCTGTTCTCATGTAGAGCTCAGAGAAAATTCTAATAGAGGTCCTCTGAAATGTAAGATCTTCTGGGCCACCCACTTCTATTGGAGATTGTCCAATAATGTGATCCATCAAACCACTTTAGTCTGAAAGAAATCCACAGGTTCTCATCCTCTGTAGAAAAAAAGCAGAATCTCTTTTCCAAAGCAAAATATCCTTAGACCTAAATTTTAAAGTCAAGATAGCTTCAAAGTATATATGTTGATTTAGCTTAGCAGCCAGTACAATGAAATGCCTCTCTGTACTTAGTTTGTTCACAGTCAAAAAATTTAAAGAAAATATAATAACATATATAATCCAGACTCTCTGTGTATATTCCATCTTTATGTGACTTAATGTTTTTTTACTCCTTTAATATATGACTCTCTGTACTTTGTCTCTTTAAAGACTTTGTTTTATTTTTTAAAACCATTTGCTTTCTTAAAAACTATTTTTTATCTCCCCAAGCCTACATACATTTATCCAACATTGTGACTCATTTAGAGGGCTGTTATAGGTGAATTTGTCTTTAATGTGTAACTGTAATTATTTTTTGACCAGGAGCACTTACTTTTACTTTTTAACTGCAAAGCAAGCATGGCTAGGACCAATTCAGTGGTCCTCCTGCTTGTTCCACTCATTCCAACTTGGCAGAGACATGTTTGCTGCTTCTGAGTTACATTATCTCTGCCCCAGGTCCAGGGTGGCAGCAGGTGTGTGTCACATTAAACAATTTGTAACATGCTGCTCACTGACCCCACTAAAGTTCTTGGCTTCCCAAAGGAGCCAGAGCTGTATGCACCACAATAACAAACCAGGAAGCTGTTGTTTCTTTATTTTTAGATTTTATTATTACTTTTTATTGATTTTATTGAACTATATATTTTTATCAGCTTCCCTTCCTACCTCTCCCCTCCCCTTCAACCCTCTCCCAAGGTCCCCATGATCCAAATTTACTCAGGATATCTTGTCTTTTTCTACTTCCCATGTAGATTAGACCCACATATGTCTCTCTTAGGGTCCTTATTGTGACATAGGTCCTCTGGGATTGTGATTTGTAGGCTGGTTTCCTTTGCTTTATGTTTTAAAACCACTTATGAGTGAGTACATATGATAATTGTTTTTCTGGGTCTGGGTTACCTCACTCAGTATGATATTTTCCAGCTCCATCCATTTTCCTGCAAATTTCAAGATGTTATTATTTTTTCCTGCTGTGTAGTACTCCATTGTATAAATGTACCACATTTTCCTTATCCATTCTTTGGTCCAGGGGAATTTAGTTTGTTTCTAGGTTCTGGCAATAACAAACAACGCTGCTATGAACATAGCTGAGCACATGTCCTTGGGTACAATTGAACATCCTTTGGGTATAAACCCAAAAGTGGTATTGCTGGGTCTTGAGGTAGGTTGTTTCCTAATTTTCTGAGAAATCATCATACTAATATCCAAAGGAGCTGTACCAGCTTCCACTTCCACCAGCAATTCAGAAATGTTCCCTTTTCCTTACACCCTCTCCAGCATAAGTTGTCATCAGTGTTTTTGATCTTGGCCATTCTTACAGTTGTAAGATGGAAATCCCTGAATTCAAACTCTACTACAGAGAGACAGTATTAGTATTGGCACGAAAGCAAACAGGAAGATCAATGGAACTGAATCAAAGAACCGGATATCAATCCAAACACCTACAAACACCTGATTTTTGAACAAGAAGAAAAAATCTAAAAAGAAAGAAAGCATATTTAACAAATGACGCTGACATAACTGGATATCTACAAGTAGAAGAATGAAAATATATTCATATGCATCACCATGCACAAAACTCAAGTCCATATGGATCAAATACCTCAACATAAAGCCTGGTACACTGAACCTCACTGAAGAGAGAGTGGGAAGTACACTTGAATGCATTGGCACAGGAGACCACTGTAACATGAGGGGCCGGCTTGTTGGGGTTTCTGTCCCGCCCAGTACCCCACAACCGGCATGCCCCAAAGAGAAAATCAACCACACAGAGATCTCTATAAGTTATAAAGCTGATTGGCCCATTAGGTCAAGCTTCTTGTTAACTCTTATAACATATATTACCCCATTATCCTTATCTATGTTAGCCACATGGGCTCAGCACCTTTCTCAGTGTGATAGCTTACATGTTGCCTCTTCGGTGGTCTGTGCAGGAATGGCAGAGGAACCTCCCTACTTCCCAGAATTCTCCTGTTCTCATTGCATCACCTCTACTTCCTGTCTGGTTTTCCCGCCTATACTGCCTGTCTGGCCAATCAGCGTTTTACTAAAATATGATTGACAGAATACAGACAATTCTCCCACACCAGACCACTTCCTAAATATAACCCCAGTAGCACAAACACTGAGAGAAATAATTAATAAATGGGATGTTCTGAAACTGAAAAGCTTCTGTAAAGCAAAGGACATGGTCAACAACACAAAATGGCAGGCTACAAACTGGAAAAAAACTTCCTCACCACCCTCTGCTGTGTAGTACTCCACAATGCAAAGTACTTATTTCTATAGTATATTCCCTTTTAAATGTAAACAAACACTTATAAAAAATCATTGAGAATTTGGGCATAGTTTTCTCTAAATTGCTTCTTACTTTTTGTTGTATGAAGTATTTTTCTTCTGGGGGTTTTCAGAGACCTTTCAGGTGATCTTGGTCCATTAAACCACATTAGTCTAGAAGGAACCCAAAGGTTCTCATCTTCTGTAGAAACAAAAGCAGAACTTCTTTTCCAAAGTAACATATTCTTAGACTCAAAAGTTTGAAATCAAGATTCCTTTAAAATATATATGCTGCCTGCTGGGGTTATATTTAGGAAGTAGTCTCCTGTGCCAATGCGTTCAAGTGTACTTCCCACTTTCTCTTCTATAAGATTCAGTATGGCTGACTTTATGTTAAGGTCTTTGATCCGTTTGGACTTGAGTTTGGTGCATGATGATAGATATAAATATATTTTCATTCTTCTACATGTGGATATCCAGTTATGCTAGCATGATTTGTTAAATATGCTTTCTTTTTCCCATTTGATTTTTTTTTGCTTTTTTGTCAAAAATCAGGTGTTCAAAGGTGTCTGGAATAATATCTGGTTCTTCGATTTGGTTCCATTGGTCCCCCTGTCTGTTCTTATTCCAATACCAGGCTGTTTTCAGAACTGTAGCTCTATAGTAGAGCTTGAAGTCAAGGATTGTGATGCCTCCAGAAGTTCTTTTATCGTACAGGTTTGTTTGGCTATCCTGGGTATTTTGCTTTTCCATATGAAGGTAAGTACTGTTCTTTTGAGGTCTATGAAGAATTTTGCAGGGATTTTGACAGACACTGAGAGAAACAATTAATAAATGGGACCTTCTGAAAATGAAAAGCTTCTGTAAAGCAAAGGACGTGGTCAATAAGACAAAACAGAAGCCTACAGAATGGGAAAAGATCTTCCGTAACCCCACATTAGACAAAAGACTGATCTCCAAAATATACAACGAACTCAAAAAAAAAAAAATGGACTTCAAAAGAACAAGTAATCCAATAAAAAAAATAATGGAGCACAGACCTAAACAGAGAACTCTCAACAGAGGAATCTGAAATGGCTGAAAGACACATAAGGAAATACTCAACATCCTTAGTCATCAGAGAAATGCAAATCGAAGCTGTTGTTTCTTAAAGAAAGTGCATGGTTTTTGCTTTTTGGGTTTTTCTTTCTTTCTTTTCTTTTTTTCTTTTCTTTTCTTTTCTTTTCTTTCTTTCTTTCTTTCTTTCTTTTTTTGCTGTTAATGCTGAATCAGGAAGACCTTTCTTAAATGAGCCCACCTAAAAAAGAAATGCTGCTAAACTTTGGTTTTTGTTTTGTTTAGTTTACATGTATGTGTCTAGAATTTTTTTATAAGTTCTCTAAGGTTTTATGTGGATTTAGCTGTCTTGTTTCTACCAATATGTTGAATGGAGGCTGCTTGTTTGTTCCTGGCTGCCCAGACCTGAAATAATCACTCAGAAACTATATTTTTTGCAGTGTTTTTTGGCCAATAGCTTATGTGTATTTGGTGTGGGAGAATTGTCTGTATTCTGTCAATCATGTTTTAAATAAACGCTGATTGGCCAGGCAGGAGGTATAGGCGGGAAAAACAGACAGGAAGTGGAAATGATGCAAGGAGGGCAGGAGAATTCTGGGGAGGAGGAAGTTGATTCCTCCCACTCCTGCCCAGAACACCGAAGCAGCAGGATGTGAGCTGCCCCACTGAAAAAGGTACTGAGACATGTGGCTAAAATAGATCAGAAAAATGGGTTAATCAAGATGTGAGAGTTAGCTAATAAGTAGCCAGACCTAATGGGCCAATCAGCTTTATAACTTACAGAGATCCGTGTGTGATTTTTCTCTGGGACTAAACAGCTGGGGGGCAGGGTGGGAAAGAAACCCCCAAACAAGTAGGCTCCCCTCATGTTACAGATTTTTTTTTGGTTTTTCTTTCTTTCTTTTCTTTTTTCTTTTCTTTCTTTATTTCTTTCTTTCTTTTTTTGCTGTTAATGCTGAATCAGGAAGACCTTTCTTAAATGAGCCCATCTAAAAAAGAAATGCTGCTAAACTTTGGTTTTTGTTTTGTTTAGTTTACATGTATGTGTGTAGAATTTTTTTATATGTTCTCTAAGGTTTTATGTGGATTTAGCTGGCTTGTTTCTGCCAATATGTTGAATGGAGGCTGCTTGTTGGTTCCTGGCTGCCCAGACCTGAAATAATCACTCAGAAACTATATTTTTTGCAATGCTTTTTGGCCAATAGCTTATGTGTATTCCTAGATCTACATCTTAAATTAATTCATTTCTATTATTTTATATTTTACGATGAGGCTCTTAACCTACCAGCAAGGTTCCAGCTCGTGCCTAGTGTTGTTCTCCTTTGGCGGCTGCATGGCATCTCACTGGCTTCGCTGACTTTCTCCCAGCATTCAGTTTTGTGTGCCCACCTAGTTCTATTCTGCCCTATCACAGTCCAAAGACACTTCTTTATTCATTAACCAATAAAAGCAACACATATACAGAAGGACTCGACACTCTATAGAGATTGTTATAGAGATTCTTAAAGAAGTAACACATGAGCCTACCATATGATTCAGCTATTCCACTTGTGGTGGCTATTCTTGATTGTCAATTTGACTATACCTGGAAGAAACTAAAATCCAAGCACTTAGGTATAACTTTGTGGGATTTTTTTCTTAATTAAATAATTTGAAGAGGGAAGACCTATTTTAATGTGAATCTATTGAGGTGGGAAAATTCATGTCTAATCTAGCCCACACCTTCTCCTGGCAGCCTATATAAAGGACATGAAAAAAGGAAGCTGGCTCTCTTTGCCTGCTTTTGCTGTTCCTAACAAAACACATTCCTTCTCTGTCATTAGAGCCTACTGTTTTGGAATTCTGGCATATACTGGAGATTAGTAGAAACATCCAGCCTTGTGGACTAAACAACTACTGGATTCTTAGAATTTGTGTTAGTAGACTGTCACTGTTAGTTTGACTGGATCATGGCATGTAACCAATTCTATTAAATCCTGTGTGTGTGTGTGTGTGTGTGTGTGTGTGTGTGTGTGTGTATGTATGTGAGTGTGTGTGTGTGTTTGTGTACACATATATTCATTCTATAAGTTCTGTTCCTTAGAGACTAATATACCACTCCTGGTCATATTCCCAAAGGACTCTATATTCTACTACAGAGATACTTGCTCATTCATATTCTTTACTTCTCTATTTGAAACAACCAAAATGGAAACAAATTAGATTTCTATCAACAGATAAATGACTAGTGAAAAATTTTATTACATTTATTCAATGAAATACTATTCAACCATTAAGAAAAATAAAATTGTGAAATCTTCAGGTAAATGGATGCAACTAAAAATAATCATTCTGAGTGAGATTACCTAGACCTAGAAAACTTAGCAGCACATATTTCTCTCATATGAGATGTTAATGTAGAACCTTTATATATTTGGGTTTAAGCTGGAGTACCCAGCAAAGGAATAGAAGTATTAAGGGGACATGGTATGGGGATTTCAAGGAGAGGTTGATATAACATGGACGACTGGGGGTGGGGGGATAATGGAACAGGAAGGCATGAATGGGATGAGTTATTAGAACAACAGAAGAGAGAAACTGGGAGAAGAATAACTAACACTGAAGATATTTGACAATGCAAGTTGGAAACCTACTACTATAGAAGTCTCCTACAATTGGTCAGTGTTTAGAGACTAAAAGACTGTTGTGTGTTCTCTAGATGGGACAGCCATAACATACTCACTCCACTGGAGGCACAGGTATCATTATGGAAGAAGGGTTAAAATGATTGCAGCAGCCAGAGGGAATAGATATCTACTTAAATAGCCTTTGCTGAGCATGACAGAATAGTTGAATATATGAAGTCACAATGGCTGGCACAAGCTCAAGACAACCAAACTCCCAGCATGGATAGAAGAGGATCTCATGAAGTCCCACCCGTAAATAAGTAGCTATTGACAGTCAATAGCTATTCAGAAATGAAAGGAAGAACCATTTTTTTTCATCAGTGATACAGGCCCTGAGAAACTACCCATGCTCAAGTAGATGGTTCTACATGCACGCACGCACGCACACACACACACACACACACACACACAAACACACACACACACGTGCACAAACACACCGAAAGACAAGACAGACACAGAAAGAAGAACAGAGAAACAGACACAGAGAGAACTAAATTTTCTCAGTGGGTATTATTTTTTAAAAGAGGACACATGAAGATGAAGGTATGTTGGGTATATTGGATCCAAATATATTATACACATGTATGGATATTAAATAAAATAATTTAAAAAGTATTGTGTATATCTTTAGAGAGCCATTTTCCTTTTTTTATTTCAAATAAGAAAGCTCAGTCAGAGAATTCATGATTTTATGTATGATTAGCTAATCCCTTTCTATATTGTGTTTTTTAGTGAAAATATGCAATTTTAATTTTTTCAGCTTTAATCTGTACAAGTCTTTATAATTAGAATTGATAGGGTGCCAAAACCCTACCTACTCAAAAACCACATCTGAATAATCTAATATGTTAACACTAAAATATGCTGGCTTAAAGCTGTTTCAGAAAGTTTATGATGCAAGTTAAAATATAGTCACTAATACACTCTCGACATGTTTTAGGAATATGACATTACATCAAACCCCTCTCTCTTTCTGATGTATTACTTGTGAGGAATCTCTGTAGGCAAAGGTCTAGTACTTCTTAACTGATATATTCTCAGAACCCAGTACTTTACCTGAGACATAGTTGGATGCTCATGGAAGGCTAGTTCAGTGCCTGGTCATATTCAACACTTTCTTGATCTTTCTCCTAATGGAGAGTAAACAGGAAAAACGAAGCAGGGACATAGCCTTATCAGTGCTCTTTCTCTTTGCTCACCAACTGCCTATCTCCTGACTAAACACTTCTTATGGGCCCTGAAATACATGCACATCTTTTGACAGCGATGATTAAGGCAGACAAGATGAATGCTGTCTCATAGCTGAACTCTTACGTGTAAAATTCAAAGCTATAAATACCTCAAGGCAGAATTTTATGCAGGTAAAAATAAATCACTAAACCAGTAGTGAACTGATAAGAGGGTGGAGAAAGAAGAGAGAGTGTCTAGATAGGTCACATTTTGGGAACATTTGCCTCAAGAGATGAAACCAGTTACTAGGAGCTCATCTAGGAGTAACAATAGCAACTGAAAGGCAGACAAAAGACCAAGTAGATTTGCTTAGGAAACAGTAGGCATTAGCATAGCCTTCAGTGGTAACATAGCTCACAGACATCCACGTGGTTTCCAGCACAGACCATGGCCCATCTTGGCCCTCAGGGGCAGCACAGATGACAGACATCCAACATGGTCTCCAGTGGCAACATGGCCTCTGGATATCAACATGGTTTCAGGTGTCAGCACTGACTGTGGACATGCTGCTGCTGGAGACCATGCTGAGGTCTGTGGTACCACTGAAGGCCATGTGAGTGTCCATGATCCGTGCTATCACCTTTTGAAGTCATGTTGGTGACTGTTGCCTGTCTTGCTGATGGAGGCCATGTGGATATTCATGGTTCTTCTGTCAAAAGAAATCATATGACAATCCACAGCACATGTTGCTATATGGGGCAAGCAAGGAAGCCTCTTTTTTAGTGATACTTGGTGCGGGAGAATTATTTGTATTCTGTCAATCATATTTTAATAAAATGCTGATTGGCCAGGCAGGAAGTATAGGTGGGAAAGCTAGACAGGAAGTAGAGGTGGAGCAAAGAGACTGGGAGTATTCTGGGAAGCAGGAAGCTCCGCCATTCCTGCCCAGACCACCGAAGAAGCAACATGTGAGCTGCCCAGCTAGAAAAGGTACTGAGACGTGTGGCTAATGTAGATAGGGATAATGGGGTAACATAAGTTATAAGAGCTAATAAGTAGCCTGACCTAATGGGCCAATCAGTTTATAACCTAATGTAGACTTTGTGATTTTCTTTGGAACTTGCCAGCTGTGGGGTACCGGGCGGGACAGAAACCCAAACAAGCTGGCCCTCATGTTACAGATACTGATGACTAAAGACTCACAGTTGAGAATGAAAGACCAAGAAGGCTTCCGTGACAACCTCTCCCACCCACCTCTACTCTCTGCAAAAGAAACAGTCTAGATAGGAAGCCATTGAAGATAATTCTTTAAATATTGTGGTAGGGATCCTGAAATATAGCTCTTCCCAGCTGATGACTTTGGGTGGGAGTGAGATGGAGAACTGTTTTCTTTAAAGGATCATTCACTGGGAGCTTGACTGTGCTCCAGTGTGTACATGGGCAGTACTAATTGGAGCTCTTTTTTTTTATCTTCTTGTGTGTACATGAAAAGATCACAAGCATGGGTAGACCTGGGAAGTGAATGTGTTCAGCGTACATTATGGGAAATTACCAAATAATCAATCGAAATGAAATGTTGGGGGAAAATGGGAACAATGGGAAGGTTGAATAGCTAGAGGTGATGGAAAAATGGAACCAGCAAAGGGAGGCTGGCAAGGACAGCAAAGACACAGTCACAGCAGGCTTTGGGTATCTGCTATCTGGGTGGTTTTATAGTTTTAAATGGGTATCTTTCATTGAATTCCAGAGCACAATGGGTTTTATAAGTCTATTTGGTAAACAACAACTTTTAAATCTACAATCTATTTCTAATAGTTCTGAAAAAGCTATGACGTTAGGAGAGGACATAGGACCTTGCCAAATAAATACTTCTATAGCCAGACAAGGTACTTTGGCTTCTCCCAATGGTCAAATAATTAGTTTCTATTAAAAGTTGATCAGTTTTCAGGTTAAGATAGTTAATAATCTAGAAGGTGAGCATCCATAGGCAAAGTCCCATGATACCTTTTGGAGACCAAAATATCTGAAGCAGTATGGTAACTTTGGCCTTTTCAAATACTCAGGAATAGAGGCAGGGTAACAACAAAAAATGATGATACCAGTTTGTACAATCTAAGGAGACTATTTCTTAATCAACAAAAAAAAAAAAAAAAAGGAAGAAAGAAATCACTCCCATGCATGTATCTGGGATGTCACACTGGAAACTCAAGCAAGAGTTTGTAAATCACTGTCTCTATCTCCATCCATCATTGGATGAAGGTTCCCTCTGATCCTAACTTCCTTGCTCAGGTTCTCCCTCCTTCTGCTTCTCATTTGAACCTAGGGAGTTAAGTCCAGTGTTCCAATGTGGGCCTCTGTCTCTATCTCCATCCAATGCCAGATGAAGGTTCTATGGTGATACACAAAATATTCATCAGTATGGTTATGGACCGAGGCCAGTTCAGGCACCCTCCCCTCTGCTGTCCAGGGAACAATCTGGGGACCTCTCTTTGGACCTGGGAACCCCTCTAGAATCAAATTTCTTGCAGACCCACATTGGAGCACTGGACTGAGCCCCCAACGTCCAAATGAGGAGCAGAAGGAGGGAGAACATGAACAAGGAAGTCAGGACCACGAAGGGTGCATTCACCCACTGATACAAGGGGACTGATCTAATGAGAGTTCACCAAGGCCAGCTGGACTGCGACTGAACGAGCATGTGATCAAACCGGATTCTCTGAATGTGGCTGACATGGGGGCTGTCTGAGAAGCCATTGATAATGGCACTGGGACTTGTTTCGTCTGCATGTACTGGCTTTTTGGGATCCTAGACTGTTTGGATGCTCACCTTCCTAGACCTGGAGGGAGGGGGGAGGAACTTGAACTTCCCACAGGGCAGGAAACCCTGACTGCTCTTAGGACTGGAAAGGGAGTAGGAGAGGCAGTGGGGGGAGTGGGAGGGTAATGGGAGGAGGGGCGGAAGTGGAAATTTTTATAAATTAATTAAAAACAAAACAAAAACAACAACAACAAAAAAAGAGTTTGTAAATCACTGCCTTGAGACGGAATTGTGTCTCTGAGACACTTGTTCTTTCAGCCCGCAGCTGATAATATGAGACCCTATCACACTGCTCTGTCCTCTCCTACCATCAACTTCAGATGTTAATCACATGTGCAGGAAACTCCAAAGGCAATGGCTCTATACGTGTTAGAACAAACGGCTGGGCACTCTAACCTGGCCAAGCAGACACATGGATGAACCATCACAGGGAGTATGCCCAGCTTTCAGTGTTCATGTTATGACCTTTATCAGTGTGCTTTCTTAAACTGACACAGAACAAAACAAAAAAAAATCTGTATTCAGCCAAAACACAGGGATCATATAGACTATTGTTTTTGCTATTATCGCTTATGCTAAAAAGTAATTGGTGTTTTTTGACTTTAGCTATTCTGACAGGTGTAAGATGGTATCTCAAAGTTGTTTTGATTTGCATTTCCCTGATCGCTAAGGAGGTTGAGCATGACCTTAAGTGTCTTCTGGCCATTCGAAGTTCATCTGTTGTGAATTCTCTGTTCAGTTCAGTACCCCATTTTTTGATTGGGTTAATTAGAGTTTTAGTGTCTAGTTTCTTGAGTTCTTTGTATATTTTGGAGATCAGACCTTTGCTAAAGTCAAAAACACCAACGATAGCCTATGCTGGAGAGGATGCGGGGTGAGGGGAACACTCATCCATTGTTGGTGGGAATGCAAACTTGTGCAGCCACTGTGGAAATCAGTGTGGCGGTTTCTCAGGAAACTGGGAGTCAACCTCCCTCAGGACCCAGCAATTCCACTCTTGGGAATATACCCTAGAGATTCCCTAACATACTACAAAAGCATTTGTTCTACTATTTTCATAGCAGCACTATTTGTAATAGCCAGAACCTGGAAACAGCCTAGGTGCCCCTCAATAGAAGAATGGTTAAAAAAGGTGTGGAACATATACACATTAGAGTTTTACTCAGCGGTAAAAAAACAATGACATCTTGAATTTTGCATGCAAATGGATGGACATAGAAAACGCTTTACTGAGGGAGATAAGCCAGACCCAAAAAGAGGAACACGGTATGTATTCACTCATAAGTGGATTCTAGCCATAATTAAAGGTCTTTGAGCCTATTATTCGAGATCCTAGAGAAGCTAAATAAGAAGATGAACCTGATGAAGATTATTTAGCTATCCGCCAGGAGGTAGGAAATAAACAAGAGTCCCAGGTAACCTCGGGTGCATGGGGGGGGGGGATGGGTGGGAGGGTTGTTGGAAGGGGAGAGGGTTAGAGAGAAGGGAGTAGGGGAGGAATGGGGAAATCTCGGTGGCCTGGGATGGAGGGGAGGGAGGAAGGATGAATATGGGATCAGGGAAGAATATATTTCAACTAAGGGAGTCATTTTAGGGTTTACAGGAGACTTGATTATATATGGGATCCCAGGTCCAAGGAGAGATCCCCAGATTGTTCTCTGGACAGAGGAGAGGGTGCCTGAACCGGCCTTGGCCCATAACCATACTGATGAATATTTTGCTTATCACCATAGATCCTTCATCTGGCGAAGGACGGCGATACAGACGGAGACCCACATTGGAGCACCGGACTGAGCCCCCCAAGGTCCAAATGAGGAGCAGAAGGAAAGAGAACGTGAGCAAGGAAGGCAAGATCAGAGGGAACCTTCATCCGACGATGGATGGCGATACAGACGGAGACCCACATTGGAGCACTGGACTGAGCCCCCCAAGGTCCAAATGAGGAGCAGAAGGAGGAAGTACATAAAAAAGGAAATCAGGACTGCGAGGGATGCTATCACCCACTGATACAAGGGGACGGATCTAATGAGAGTTTACCAAGGCCAGTTGGACTGGGACTGAACGAGGACGTGATCTAACCAGATTCTCGGAATTTGGCCGGATTCTCTGAATGTGGCTGGCCCGAAGTCTTTCTGAAAAGCCATTGAATATGACACTGGGACTTGTTTCCTCTGCATATACTGGAGTTTTGGGATTCAGTCTGTTTGGATACTCACCTTCCTGGACCTGGAGGGAGGGGGGAGGAACTTGAACTTCCCACAGGGCAGGAAACCCTGACTGCCCTAAGGGACGAAGAGGGAGGAGGAGAGGGAGTGGGGGGAGTGGGAGGGTGTTGGGAAGAGGGGCGGAAATGGAAACTTTTATAATTTAATAAAATTACTTTCAAAAAAAAAAAGTAATTGGGCCTTGCTTAGGTCACACTTTTTGTGGACATTAATTATTCTGCTAAAAAGTGTATTTATTATGTTCATATGAACTCAATGTTGGCACACTGTGACTCACAGCTATTAGCCCCTGTCTGTTTTTTCTTGACCCATGAGTTTAGAATGATATTTACAGTTTAAAACATTTATTAAAAAGTTATATAGTATTCAAAATAGTAGAAGTGGTAAATTTCATTTTATATGTGGTTAACATATGCACAATTGAAGTCTGGATCTCTATAAGGTGTTGCAGAAGTTTATCTCTATTCTCAACTTCTAGATTATTAACAATCTTTATGCTAAAATGTACTTACCCTTAATATAAACTAATTTTTCATCATTGGGAGAAACCAAATTACCTTGTCTGATTATAGATATAGTTATCTTAAAAATTCCTAATGCACCCCCTAAGATCATAGCTCTTTCAGAAGGATTAGAAATAGATTATAGATTTAAAAGCTGTTGCTTACTGAACAGACTTATAAAACCCATTGAGTTCTGGTATTTAATGAAAGAGACCTATTTAAAATTATAAAACCAACCATATAGCATTTAGTTGGAAGCTTGCTTAGTCCTTGATCATCATGGTAGCGGGCAGACAGGAATAGTGTTGAAGCAGTAGCTCAGAGCTTACTTCTTATCCATAAGTTGTAGGCAGAGAGAGTGAGTCTGGGCCAGAAAAGAACTTTTGAAAACTGAAAGTCACCCCAGTGATATACCACCTTCAGAAAGGCTACAAGTCCTAACCGTTCTCAAACAGTTCCTCTAAGTGGGACCCAAGCATTCAAACACATGGGCCTATGGAAGCCATTCCCAGTCAAAACAACACACTTGTCTTGTCAAAGACCAGTTTCTTAATGGTGATTTCAAGTTCATGTGCATAGAGAGCATTGTCATCTCTTGGTTCCCATGAGGAAGTGGCTCCTGGACTCCTGCAGACATCAAAATCTGAAATTCAAACCCATTATTGACAATGATATAGGGCAGCCAGTGGTGGCACACACCTTTAATGCCAGCACTCAGGAGGCAGAGGCAGGTAGATCTCTGTGAGTTCTAGGTCAGCCTGGTCTACAAGAGCTAGTTCCAGGACAGCTAGGGCTACTACACAAATAAACCCTGTCTCAAAAAAAAACAAAACAAACAAACAAACAAAGACAGTAATACTATTTATAGTATACCATAACATTCAAGCTGTCTTTAGCTTAGAAATAATGCTTTATACCTCATAAATAGCTTTTTATGCTGCATAGTTTAGAGAATACTGACAGTGAAAGAGAAAACATGTACGGGTGAAGTTTAGAAACAATTTTTATGAATGTTTTGATCTGTGCTTGGTTAAATTCAGATACAAAACTATAAACACATGACCAATACGCTCTATGTGTCTGTGTATGTGCATATGTATATATGTGTCTTTGTATACGTGGGGGGGGTAGAATGTATGGTTATGTATGTGTGTCTCAGTTTGGGTTTTCATTGCTGTGAAGAGACACCATGATCACAGCAATGCTTATAAAGAAAATATTTAATTGGGGAGACTCGCTTATAGTTTCAGAGGTTCAATTCATTATTGTTATCATTGTGACAGTGGAGAGCATGGTACCATGCAGGCAGACGAGGTGCTAGAGCTGAGAATGCTGCATCTTGTTGGCAACAGGAAATTGACTGACACACTAGGCAGTACCCTGAGCACAGGAAACCTTAAAGCCCACTCCCACTGTGGCACACTTCCTCCAACAATATCATAACCATTCCAATAAAACCACACCTCCTAATAGTCCCACTCCCTATGAGATTATTGGGGCCAATTACATTCAAAGTATCACAATGTACATGTCTGTGAGTATGGATATATGTAAGTGTGTATGTGTGGTTATGGATATGTGTGCATATATGTGTGTGTTTGTATGTTTGTGTATATGTGCATGTGTGCATATATGTGTATGTGTACTTGTGTTTGTGTTTGTGTTTATATGGGTATGTATGTATGTATGCGTTATAAAGATGTGCAAGCACATATTTATGTGTGTGGCTATGCGTGCATACGTGTGTGTTTTCATGTCTGTATATATGTGAATATATGCGCATGTGTGTGTCCATGTGTACGTGTGTGTTTGTGTGTAACTGAGCTTATTTTGTATGCTTGTATACATGTGGTGTGTGTCTGTGTTCTACTTATTCTGCCTCTCTTAGGATGCAGTGTTTCTCAGGTCTGAGAAGATGATTGAAATTCGCCATGGCATCTAAGAATTCATCCATATTGTTCAGCCTTTCATTTTCAAATTTAAACAGGAGCATCAGCAGCTATAGACTTGGTACACATTGAAGGAGTCCACAGGAATTAACTTAGAAAGAGGCTAAGAATTTAGAGAGTTGCACTCCTAAACTTTTTTTTTTCCCTCTCTCCAAATCATACATATTACCTATCTTAGGAAAGAAAACCCAAAAATCCCTATGGCCCATAAATAGAATTTACAATTGTTCAGCCATTGGATTCATTCTATATTCAAGCCTTTCTATTTGCATGTTTCCTCCCTTTGCCTTGTAAATAACCCAAATAAATTCTCCTTGTATAGTTTATGGGAGTGCCTACTCTCAATTAGGAACAGAGTGCCGTAAAATGGCTGTATCCGCCACCGAAAGAATTCTCTCTCCTCATTAACTCATAGCTTCAGAGAGCTCAGTGCCTAGGGGAACCCTTGTCTTGTACCAGGGTTTCAGGCTGCGCGATTTTTTTTCTCCAAGAATTGAATGATTGCGCTATTGGGGGAACAGCATCACCAGTGACAGATAACTTCTTTATTGGAAAAGATGAGTAACAGTGAGCGCAGCATTGATATCATACTTAAAGCCTAAAGGGAAGAAAGGTGAGAGCAAGTATCGCCCAACAGCTGTCCATAAGGCTCATGATTCATCACACCAGAGAATTTCTCCGGAATAATACATTCATTGTGTCATGGCTACCAAATCTTCCCAAGTTTAATAGTGGCTGCAGACTCATGGTGCAGGAGAAGCCTCTGAATTAAGATGATTCAGTAGGTCCCAATTCGTCCTAAATAAGTGGCTGTCTAGATAAATGAAGTTCATCAAATTGCAATGAATACCATATAACAACCTTGCTGGGATTGCATGCCCCTGGGACATAGACCGTGTCTAACTGTGCACCAGGCAGAGATTCTTGTGCACAGCTCTTTGCAGTCCATGTTAAATAATAACAATGTGACAATGGCTTTGCCCTGAGTCATTTTGGTTCTTATCAGCAAAGTTAATGCTTTAACTACATCAATTAAGTCACTCAAATTCAACCAGGTAATAAAATGTTCTTATGGAACATAACCTTGGAACTTTTTTTTTTAAGTAGCCAGAAAAGAAAACAAAAAAAAGTCACTATAAATTGCATTTTAGTCAATGTATTTTCAATGGATCACTGTGAGTCATGTTTTAATTTCATTAACGTACTGCGGTGAGGAGGCTTCATCTGTCTTACAAATCTTTATCTAGATTCCTAGGACAATGGCAAAATACTAGGTTATTGACACAGTACCCCAGGAGGAGCCAGCCATATCTTTTACAATGACCCTGGATCCTTCCTGAAGTGCTTTAGAATGAGGCTATGGGTCTGGCTCCCTTCATGACTCTTGCCTCAGTGAAAGGAACTGTGCCCAAGTTCAGCTTTCCATGGTCCTAGACCTTTTCCGTCTAGGAGAAAGATCGCAAGTTCTCATGGCTCCAGGGACTCCAGGTGCAGATGCAGCCCGCAGACAGCTGTCATGCAAAGTTAGACTGTCGAGTGCCAACCAGCTTGTGCATTCTCCACAGACAGGCCTGTTCGCTCATATTTGTTCACAGAAGTCAACATAAGGCAAGTGGGGCGTACTCCTACCCCTGGATTTCAGCTGTGTACCGTACATAAGTCAAGTTCTGGTTCTTGGCTGCTTCTGTGGGACAATGGGATCACTAAGGAGCTGTCTTCCCCATTCTATCTGACCTCTGGCTGCTTTCCTCATTGTCCAAACATTCCTTACTACTTATTCTTTAACTTACCATGTGACTTTGTGAAATTCATTGTCAATGTCATCATCAGATAGAACTGATCCTGATGGATTCTCTTTGTAGAACACAGCCTAAGATGGCATTTTGGGTTCCCATTTCTAAGAAGGACTGCAATTCTGCTCTTCGGCCTGAAGAAAGCCCTTGGTACCAAGTGGGGTCATCTCTTTGGCCTCAGCTTTCTACCTGATATGCCATGTTTCCTTGCTGCTGCTATTGTATTACTGATAAAGGAAATGACTGTTTTATGTGCCTCCTGAACCCTTCCCTTATGAACCTCAACTCTGCTGCAGTGTTTTTTTTTTTTTTTTACTACTCCAGAGTTTTTCCATGGGCCAATAATCAAGGCTTCGTTTTCTGTCTTGAAATATCCAATAGGAAAATGAATTGCAGATAATTCCTTCTACCACAGAGGCCAGATCACCATTTCAAAACATATTTACATTTTATAAACACGTTTGTGATATAGAGATAAATCAGCAAATTTTGGATTTGAATATAGGATGAGAATCTCAGTCAAAAATTCCATTTAAGCTTTTATTTCTTTGCTTCTTGCCTTCAGATCCAGAAGGCATTTATAAGAAGTTGGAGGTGGGGAGAATCAGCACTAGCCAGCTTCTTTAGAGGGTTTCTGTAGGAATTTTCTTCTTTTTTCTTTTCTTTTTTGGTGAAATAACTTGTAAAATGAATAGACTTTTATAAAGTTGATAATGGATGGTCTTTTTGTGCTGAAGGGATTAAGGGTATCACCCTCACAAAAGATAAAGACACTGTGATGGGAGGTGGTGGTAGTGATATGGTTTGCTGGGAAAAGGCAATTACTATACAGGCCAGATTAACCTGAGTTAGATCTCTGGGACCATCAGTGGAAGCAAAGAAGTAAGTATGGAAAACCATTTTCTGAACTACACAGGTACACACATACAGGCACACATACAAGCAAGCACATATCATGGCCAATACATATAAAGAAAGACTAATAATATATGAATTAACATATTGATGAAACTAAGATAAAATTAAGCTATAGTTACTAACAAGTAGACCAAGGTCTTATGGCTGGTAAGTGACTGTTAAAGCTAGAATTCAGAAATTTTGCTCCTGCCTCCAGCTTTTCTCTCAGTGTGAGAAAGATTATAGCATGACGTCTCTTTGGAAAACAAAACAAAACAAAAGAAACAAACAAAATCCAAAATCCAAAACTACTGATGACCTCTCCCTTGAATGCATCAGCCAGACAAGTTCAGCTGTCCTCCCCACTTGACCTTGATGCTCTGTGGGCATAGTAGAAAAGTAGAATCTAATATGTAATCCCAACAGGGATCAGTCTGTAGGAAGAATTAGGCGTTGGACTTTCTGACCCATTTTTCTATATGGGAAAGAAAATGAGTTTCTATGAAGGGTTTATGCATCTTTGAGCCTCAGATTGCTTTTATGTTAGTAACATCTGCCACGTTTATCTTTTCTTTCTTTTTAGATATTAGTAGACATTACTTCTATTTTTAAAATAGTTTGAATAGTCTGCAAAACTTAAAACCTTTTTGTGGCACAATCAAGGTCATTTACTTATACAAATTCCTGGATAAATGAGGTTGTACCTACAGTAGAAGAGAAGATCTAATCCCTAGTGAATTTTACCTTTATTTCATAGACCCAAGTCATCCTTCCTCCGTGTTTATAAATTCTCAGATACAAATTTTGCATGTCAGTTTTCTTTCCTGCCTAGCATGAGCTTGGGTCAATACTGCTGAACATCTACCTGGGTGCTTCTATCCAGTTTATCATTTCCTGGCTGGTATATGCTAGTCTCTACAACATAAAGTCACGCTATCAAGTCACAGAGCAGGGAAACGTCCCTGAGTAAGGACTTTCTGTGACTGGCCAGACGAGCAAAAACAGTGCTCACTTGTTCTTTACTCCAAGGGATCAGGATCTGCTTGTACCCTTATCCAGCTCTGCACACTCCGTTCTTATGTCCTTGTGGACAATTAATCACATGTAGTGCCTGAAAGTTAGACACACGAAGGACCCATAGCCAACAGCTATTCTCAGGAAATCAAAGCTCCCCTCTTCTTTAGGATTACTAAAGTTTATATTCCTAAGATATTCGCTGTGAAAGAAAAGCCAGACATGGATATTTTACTTTCTTCTTTGGCAATGTAGGAGACAGTATAACAAATGAATGTGGATGGTGGATATCACCTTTGTTAATAATCAGTCACCATCGATCCTGTCTTGTTCCTCTCAACATAGGCACAATCAGACAAGGTAAGTTGCCACCACCTATTCATCTGGTCCTTGGCTCCTCAAGGTCAATAGGATGCAAGGGAACATGAGATGAGTATTCTAGAGTCTATAACTTTGGGCAACAGACAAATGGGCATGGGAATGTTAAAAGGTAGTTTGAGATATGTGATAACCTCTAGAGAGCAGGAAATAGTAATGGTAAAAGTGCGGGGAGAATATTTCAGGGGAGTCCTTGATATATACTTCTTACACTAAAAAGAACAAACTCCTAATTATGGTATGAACAAGCACATATTCAACAGAGTTAGGAGCCACCTCCGTTGCTCACAAGATATGCTTACTTCCTGAACTAGTTTTGTATGACTTTATGAACTTGGAATTTAAGACAGAAATAGAGAAAAATGTGAAAATAAATTAAGATCTGGTGTTAAACACCATGAGCTAAGGGTAGAACTTCAAGGTTTTGTTGTAACACAGGTTAAGAATCTGTGATGTGTAAATTAGAATCAATATCAATTAATATTTCCCTTGGGAACCAGCATGGAGCAAGGAAGGTCATGCAGAGGCTGATCTTATAGAATATCATATATCTCTGGTCAGAAGAAAGATGAAACACTAGGCATTTCTAAATAATGGGTTCTGTAATATAGAGGTGTCAGAAACTGGGATGAATAGATGTGCTGAAGCACAGATGTTGTACTGTGAAGTTCAGTACAAACTTCCAATGTGATATAGCAAAGTAACCAGGAGAGAGTTAGTAAGTCAGATTGATTATGTTTATATCCTAGGTACACTGCTTCCTAGCTGTATTGGTCATCTATTGTTATAACAATGTTGCAAAACAAAACATGCCAAGATCAGAGGTATAAATTGGCTAGAATATTTTATCAACTCAAGTGTCAATAAGACTACTGCACTTTTTTTTATATGATTGAAGCTCCTGTAATTGGTATCAGTCTTTGGGTTCTCCATCTACCTTCTGAGGATAACAGAGTACTATGCTATATTTATTTCAAAATGTGATCACTATCTTCATTGCCAATTTGACCAGAAAGTAGCAACTCAGAGATTCAAGCACACAACTGGGTATGCCTATTAGGTTATTTTCAGAGAAAATTAACTGAGAGGGAATGGGTAGCTCCAAGGATGAGTCACACTTTTTATGGACTGAGGATTTAAGGCAGAATAAAGGGGGAAGGGGGCGACTATAGCACAGAGTCTGTGATACCCTTTTTCTACTTCCAGGCTTATGACGTGTTCTGTCTACCAAGCCTTCTCCACCATGACAGTCTTTAACTGTAAGACAAAATAAACCACTCCTTTTATATATTAAATTGCTTTTATGGAGTGTTTGATCATACTGATGAGAAATGAAACTACATAGAGAAGATGGGTGTTCTGGAGCAAAGGACCTACTACACGCATGCACACTTCACACTTTGTTTACATAGTATCTACACAAATCAAGTTTCAATGGTCCTAAGTTAGATATCATTGGAACAAGAAATAGCCTTCCCATGGAAGCTGTATTGGGGAATTGGTGGATGTTTGGGGAATAATGAATTTACCATACTGATTCTGTAGCCTTGAATATTTTGTTGACTCTCTTAAAAAATTTCAAACTAAGTAAACAATTTATTTATTGGATAAAAGGGGAAGCAAAGGTAAATTGTTAAGAATAAATTGGTTATTTTACTTAAAATCCATAGGAAAATGTCTACATCATAGTAATTATCCAACAGGTACGCATCGTCTCTCTCATCTTCCGTAGACTTTACTGTGTTACCTTTTTCCAAAATCAATATATAGTCATTTGTATCTGAAATTTTTAGTTGCCAGACTTTTTAGTTATAAGTAACAGAAATTATTTTGTTGGATTGAAAGATGAAAGGAGTTTAATTAGGTGAAAACTGGAAATCAAGCCCAGGAATGAGCCAGAATAGCAGCAGGAATTCTCGCTTTGACATAATTTGTTATTGAGAAGTGCCCACAACCAGACCGCCAGGAGGGGAAGCACAAGCAGCAGCGCTGTGGACCTGGCCTGCTAGCAACACTGTGGGCTGTCGTGACAGCAGTGGCTTCCGGAAGTTATCTGACCACCAGAGCCTCAGCCTCAGCCCTGCTGACACAAAGAGGATAGAGCATCTGGGCCCTGAAACCATAGGCAACTCGAGAATGATTACTGAAGACTCCCCTCTGCCTACACTTGAAAGAGCAATAAACAGAGGCACAGGCCCCATCTACACTAATTGAAGGAAAGGGACAATCTCTGAAACACAGGCTGTCCCTGTACTGATCGGACGAAGAGATGGGTAGAAAACAAGGTAAGAATACACTCAATAACATAAAGAGCAAAACAACACTACCAGAAGTTAGTGGTTATATAACAGCAAGACCTGAGCGCCTCAATGCAGATAAAACAGAAGACCTTAACGCAATTTTATGAAGACGATTGAGGCCTATAAAGAGGAAATGAAAACTTGACTTAAACAAATAGAGGAAAAGATGAGCAAAAAATGAAAGTAATCAATAAATCTCTTAAATAAAACCAAGAAAAAGCAATCAAACAGGCGAAAGAAATAGTTTAAGACTTGAAAACTTAAATAGAGGTAATAAAAATAAAACACAAACCAAGGGATATATGGAAATGGAAAATATGGGTAAATCATCATATTTATATATGATGCAAACATAACCAATAGTATACAAGAGATGGGAGGGAGACTCTCAGGCACTTAACATACAATGGAGGAAATAGATTCATTGGTCAAAGAAAATGCAACATTCAACAAGTTCTTAAAATAAAATATCCATGAAATATGTAAAACCATGAAAATACTAAACTTAAGAATAATAGGAATTGAAGAAAAAGTCCAGCTCAAAGACATAGGAAATATGCTCGATAAAATCATAGAAGAAAACTTTTCCAACCTAAAGAAGGACATACCTATGAAGATAAAAGAAGCTTCTAAAACACCAAATAGACTTACCAAAAAAGAAAATAATAAGTAAAACACTAAACATTCACACTAAAGGGAGAATATTAAAATGGTAAAAGAAAAAGAAAAAGGCCAAGTAACATATAAAGGCAGACCTATCAGAATTGCACTCGACTTCTCAATTAAAATTCTGAAAGCCATAAGGTCCTAGATAGATATTCTGCAGACACTAATAGACCACAGACACCAGCACAGACTACTGTATCCAGCAAAGCTTTCAATCAACATAGATGGAGAAAACAAGGTGTTCCAAGACAAAACCAGATTTAATCAATACCTATCTACAAATCAAACCCTAAAAATAGTACTAGAAAGAATACTCCTATCCAAGGATGTTAGCTACATTCACAAAGCCACAGATAATACATAACCCCTCATCAGCAAATCCCAAAGAAGAGAAACATACACACAGCACCACCACCAACAAAAACAAAAATAACAGGAACTAGGAATCATTGGGTATTAATATCTCTTAATATCAATGGACTCAATTTGCCTATAAAAACACAGGCTAACAGTTTGGATATGAAAACAGAATCCATCCTTCTGCTGCAAATAAGAAATACACTTCAACTACAAAAACAGACATTACCTCAGAGCAAAGGGTTAGGAAAAGATTTTCCAATCAAATGGACCTAAGAAACAAGTTGGTGTAACTATCCTAATATCTAACAAAATAGACTTCAAACTAAAATTAATCAAAATAGATGAAGAAGGTCCTTTCATATTCATTACCGGAAAAAAATCCATCAAGATGACATCTCAATTCTGAACATTTTTGACCCAAATACAAGGGCACCCTCATTTGTAAAAGAAACATTACTAAAACTTACACATCAAGCCCCACACACTAAGAGTGTAAGACTTTAACACACCACTCTCACCACTGGACAAGCCTTCCAGACAGAAACTTAACATAGAAATAAATGATCTAACAGATTTTATAACTCAAATGGGCTTAATAGACATGTGTGGAACATTTCACCCAAACACGAAAGAATATACCTTCTCAGCACCTCATGGATCCTTCTCTAAAATTGACCACATGTTCGATAACAAGGCAAATATGAACAGATACAAAATAATTGGAATAACTTCCTGTGTCTTATTTGACTATCATGCTTTAAAGGTAGATCTTAAGAACAATGCTAATTGCAAAAAGCCCACAAACTCATGGAAACTGAACATTGCTCAACTGAATCACCACTGGGTTAAGGAAGAAATAAAGAAAGAAATGAAAGATTTCCTAAAATTCAATGAAGTCACCACACAACATACCCAAACTTATGGGACACAATGAAAGCAGTGCTAATGAGGAAAGTTCATAACACTAAATGCCTACATAAAGAATCTGAAAAAAATCCCACACTAGTGAATTAACAGAACACCTGAAAGCCCTAGAACAAAAAGAAGCCAACTTACAAAAAAGGACTAGGTGGAAGGAAATAATCAAACTGAGAGATGAAATCAACAAATAGAAACAACAAAAACAATACAAAGAATCAATGAGATAAACAGTTGGTTTTTTGAGAAAATCGACAAAAGGGACAAAAGTTTATCCAAACGAAACAAAAAGCAGAGGGAGAACATTCAAATTAACAAAATTAGAGATAAAATGGGGGACATAACAATAGTCAAGGAGGAAACATAGAGAATAATTGGGTCATATTTCAAAAAACTGTACTTCACAAAATTGGAAAACTTAAGGTAAATGGACAATTTTCTGGATAAGTATCACATACCAAAATTAAATCAAGACCAGATAAGCAAATAACCTCCAAGGAAATAGAAACAGTCAACAAAAGTCCCCCAACCAAAAAAAAAAAAGAAAAAAAAGAAAAAAAAAAGAAAAGAAAAGGAAGAAAAAGGCCAAGCCTAGATGATTTCAGTGCAGAATTCCCTCAAAATTTCAAAGAGTAAATAATACCAATACTACTCAAATTTTTCCACAAAATAGAAACAGAAAAAATATTGCACACTCTTTCTATGTGGCTACAGTTACCCTGATCCCCAACCACACAAAGATACAACTAAGAAAGAGAATTACAGATCAATCTTCATCATGAATACCATTGCAAAATGCTCAATAAAATACTGGCAAACAAAATATAGGAACATATTCTAAAAATCATCCAGCAGGACCACGTAGGCTTTATTTCAAGTATGCAGGGATAGTTCAATACATGAAAATTTGTCAATGTAATCTGCCATATAAAAAAGTGAAAAAAATCCACAAGATCATCTCATTAGATGCTGAAAAAGCCTTGAGATAAAATTTACCATCCCTTCATGATAAAAGTCTTGGAAAGAGCAGGGATACAGAGAACATACCTAAACATAATAAAGGCAATATATAACAAAACAGCAATCAACAGCAATCTAAATGGAGATAAACTCAAAGTGATTCCACTGAAATCTGAAACAAGAAAAGGCTTTCCAATCTCTCCATATCTATTTAATATAGTACTTGAATATTTTTCTAGAAAAATAAGACAAAAAATAAAAGGAGATCAAGGGAATGCAAATTGGAAAAGAAGTCATACTTTCACTATTTGCTGATCATAGGATAGTACATATGTGACCCCAAAAATTCCACCAGGGAATTCCTACAACTCATGAACACGTTAAATAATGTAACAGGATACAAGATTAACTCAAAAAAATCATAGTCCTTTATATAGATGGTAAATGAGCTGAAAATGAAATCAAAGAAATACCACCATTTACAATAGCACAAAAAACATAAAATATCTTGTGATAACTTTACCAAAGCAAATGAAAGACCTGTATAACAAGAACTTTAAATCTTTGAAGAAAGAAGTCAAAGAAGACATCAGAAAATGGGAAGATCCCTCATGCTATTGGATATGTAGGATTAAATAGTAAGAACAGCATCTTACTCAAATTGATTCTATATAATCTATTCAATACCCATCAAAATTCTAAAAAAATTCTTCACAGATCTCAAAAGGACAATACTCAAGTTCATAAGGAAAAACAAAAACCCAGGATAGCCAAAACAATCCTGTACAATAAAGAAACTTCTGTCCAGTGTTCCAATGTGGGTCTCTGTCTCTATCTCCATCCATTGCCAGATGAAGGTTCTATGGTGATAAGCAAAATATTCATCAGTATGGTTATAGGCCAAGGCTGGTTCAGGCACCCTCTCCTCTGTCCAGAGAACAATCTGGGGATCTCTCCTTGGACCTGGGATCCCATTTATAATCAAGACTCTTGTAAACCCTAAAATGACTCCCTTAGTTGAGATATATTCTTCCCTGATCCCATATCCATCCTTCCTCCCTCTCCCCCATCCCCGTCCCCCGAGCTTTCCCCATTCCTCCCCTACTCCCTTCTCTCTAACCCTCTCCCCTTCCAACAACCCTCCCATCCCCCCATGCACCCGAGGTTACCTGGGACTCTTGTCTATTTCCAATCTCCAGGAGGATAACTACATGATTTTCTTCAGGTTCACCTTCTTATTTAGCTTCTCTAGGATCTCGAATAATAGGCTCAAAGACCTTTAATTATGGCTAGAATCCACTTATGAGTGAATACATACCATATTCCTCTTTTTGGGTCTGGCTTACCTCACTCAGTAAAGTGTTTTCTATGTCCATCCATTTGCATGCAAAATTCAAGATGTCATTGTTTTTTACCGCTGAGTAAAATTCTAATGTACATATGTTCCACACCTTCTTTAACCATTCTTCTATTGAGGGGCACCTAGGTTGTTTCCAGGTTCTGGCTATTACAAATAGTGCTGCTATGAACATAGTTGAACAAATGCTTTTGTGGTATGATAGGGCATCTCTTGGGTATATTCCCAAGAGTGGAATTGCTGGGTCTTGAGGGAGGTTGACTCCCAGTTTCCTGAGAAACTGCCACACTGATTTCCACAGTGGCTGCACCAGTTTGCATTCCCACCAACAATGGATGAGTGTTCCCCTCTCTCCACATCCTCTCCAGCATAGGCTATCATTGGTATTTTTAACTTTAGTTAATCTGACTGGTGTAAAATGGTATTCATAGTTGTTTTGATTTTCATTTCCCTGATTGCTAAGGATGTTGAGCATGACCTTAAGCGTCTTTTGGCCATTCGAAGTTCTTCTGTTGAGAATTATCTGTTCAGATCAACACCCCATTTTTTTGATTGGGTTAATTAGAGTTTTAGTGTCTAGTTTATTGAGTTCTTTGTATATTTTGGAGATCAGTCAGCCCAAGTTCTTATAAAACAGGTCCATCCACCTAGGAGCAGCATCATGCACAATGGATTGGACCCTCACTCATCAATCACGAATTAAGAAAATGCCTAACAGGCTCCCTAGCTCCAAACGAGAAGCAGAAGGAAAGAGAACGTGAGCAAAGAAGGCAAGACCAGAGGGAACCTTCATCCGACGATGGATGGCGATACAGTCGGAGACCCACATTGGAGCACCGGACTGAGCCCACCATGGTCCAAATGAGGAGCAGAAGGAGGAAGAACATGAAAAAGGAAATCAGGACCGCGAGGGGTGCGATCACCCACTGATACAAGGGGACTGATCTAATGAGAGTTCACCAAGGCCAGTTGGACTGGGACTGAAGGAGCATGTGATCCAACCAGATTCTCTGAATGTGGCCAGATTCTCTGAATGTGGCTGGCCCAGAGTCTTTCTGAAAAGCCATTGACAATGACACTGGGACTTGTTTCCTCTGCATATACTGGATTTTTGGGATCCAGTCTGTTTGGATACTCACCTTCCTGGACCTGGAGGGAGGGGGGAGGAACTTGAACTTCCCACAGGGCAGGAAGCACTGACTGCTCTTAGGGATGGAGAGGGAGGAGGAGGGGGAGTGGGGAGAGTGGGAGGGTGTTGGGAGGGAGGAGGGGCGGAAATGGAATCTGATTTTCTATTTACAGTTACTTGAATAAAAAAATAGCCAAAAAAAAAAAAGAAACTTCTGGGGCATCGCCATCCCTAGCTTCAAAATGTACTATAGAGCTACATTAATGAAACAGCTTGGTATCGGCACAAAAACAGACAGGATGACAAATGGAACTGAATCAAAGAACCTGATATTAATCCAGACACCTATGAACACCTGATTTTTGAGAAAGAAGCTAATATCATAAAATGGAAAAAAGAAAGCATCATTACGTCACCATAATGGGATATCAACATGTAGAAAAATGTAAATAGATTCATATCTACCACCATGCACAAAACTCAAGTCCAAATGCATCAAAGACCTCAAAATAAAACCATCTACACTGAATCTCATAGAAAAGAAAGTGTGAGTGGCATGGTGGTAGTGCATGCCCTTAATCCCAGTACTCAGGAGGCAGAGACAAGCAAATCTCTGTGAGTTTGAGGCCAGTCTGGTCTACAAGAGCAAGTTCCAGGATAGGCTCCAAAGCTTTGAGAAACCCTGTTTCAAAAAACCAAAAAAGAAAAAAGAACAAGAAAAAAAAAGAAAGTGTGAAATAGCCTTGAACACATTGGCACAGAAGACCACTTTCTAAATATAACTCCACTGGCACGGACACTGAGAGCAATAAATAACAAATGGGACCTCTTGAATCTGAGAAGCTTCTACAAAGCAAAGGACATGGTCAACAAGACAAAATTATTATTTCTTCTATGGCTTAGTGAACATTGCAGGATATTGGGCAGAATGAACCAGAGGAAGGAGTTGAGCAAGTTATTTTGCTTCCCATGGAACATGATATTGCTTTTGCACTCTTGATTATATAGTAATTGTAATTGCTGGTGCAAGGCCTGCACAAGATCGGGCTTGCCAATATCTTGTCATTGGTAAGGGGGAGGAAGGTATATGAGGCCACCCTCTTCCTGAGTAACTAAAGAAGTCAATGGTTTCTGGAGGAGGGAGAGGCATATTTCCCCTCCAGTGGTGTATACACAGGTAAGGAGATTGTTTCTAGAAATGATCCCTCTTCCAGAACCTTGTAAGTAATCCTAAGAAAGTTCATTTGCATCATGCAAATGAAGAAGTAGGGTAAATTATATGATGAAGATCCTAATGAAATCTCCAAATAATTAGAAGGAATGCCAGTTAGTTATCTCTTGTTACTAAACACAGGTTCCACTACTGGGATTGGGTTACATTCAATTGTGTTTTGGTCAAAGAGGTACCATCGAAATCCCCAAACAGCCCAGGCTGCTGCCAAGACAATATGATGCTCTCCACAAACTGACAGCAGAGCCGCAGTGCTGAGGACGACAGTCACGCAACACTTTGAACACGGAGAGGTAGATCTGGTGCCGTCATAGAGCCTTCACCTCCATGTTCGAGTGTCTTTGGTTTGGGAAGGTGCTCTACAGGCTATCAGAAGACAAATATAAACACCAACTCTCCACAAAACTGATCTACAATGCTGTCCCCTCCTGCAAAACATGCTAAGGCAATGGTGGCACAAAGTTTGCAGGAGCAATCAACAGGTGACTGATTTGACTTATGGCCTTCTTTAAGTGATGAAATCCATGCCTGATACTCCTTGGCTGACCACAAACTAGACACTAAATAACTCAGAGACCTAGAGTAAAACCAAATACTGTTGATAAAAAAAAGTATGAATAAATGACTCCTAAGACATTCTGCTAAACTCGTTGATCAGTTCCTTATTCAGCAGTGACCAGAGAGGCCTCTTCCTGTAGCAGATGGGAACAAATTCAGAGACACATAGCCAGACAATACGCAGAGTCATTGGAACTCACAGCTCTAAATGGGATGCCTTCACCATATGAAAGCTCGGGAACTCCACAGAAGAGAAAGCACAAGGAGTGTGGGAGCCAAGGGGATGAGGACAACAGGAGTACAAACAATGGAGCAAATCTCATATTAACTCACAGACTGAAGCAGCAAGCACAGGGCCTGAACAGGTCTGCACCAGGTCCTCTGAATACATATTATAGATTTCAGCTAAATATTTTATGAGAGAAAAAGGAAGAAAGGAAGGAAGGAAAGAGACAGACAGACAAGAGGAAAATACAATTAAGTGGGAAGAGAAAGAGAATTAGTGGGAGCTGACTAGGAATAGAAGAGGGTTATGGGGGTGAATGTGATCAAATTATACTACATATATGAAAATGTCACGATTAAACTCATTATTACATATAATTAAAATATGACAATAGAAATATCCTAAGGGAA
The DNA here is from genome assembly GCF_982192425.1 of Myodes glareolus. Classification (NCBI taxonomy): domain Eukaryota; kingdom Metazoa; phylum Chordata; class Mammalia; order Rodentia; family Cricetidae; genus Myodes; species Myodes glareolus. Next base: position 55,175,534 of record NC_142033.1, read on the forward strand.
CCAAAAACATCTGTCACTCATATCAGCCATGCATATCAGCATGATTTTGCTATTGCTGCTAGTTCTTGGAACCCAGAAGTTAAATGCTGTTTCCTTGCTCCCACCCACCTTGGATGGATGCTTTATTGCCCCAAATTTTATCACCAGTTCATGTTGTGGCATTTCATTGTATTTTAATAAATAAATCTTACCTGGTAATTGGGAAAGTAAAACAGCCACACTGGTCAGCCTTATAGACAAGCCAGCAATGACACACACCTTTAATCCCAGTAGCAGCCACACTAGTTGCCATAGAAACCGGGCCGGCGCATGCCTTTAATCCCAGTGGTGCACACCCTAGAGAGGACTGCATTTAATCCAAACCCTAGAGAGGATTATAAAACAGGAGGAAACAGCTCTCAGACACAGTCTTATTGTGAGATTCCTAGAGGCAGGGTTGCCATTTTTGGACTTTGATTGAGGTAAGATCCAGTGACTGACTCTTTTGCTTTTCAGATCTTCAGGTTGAACCCCAATTTCTTTCTCTGAGTTTATACTAATCGTGCTTCAATTATGTCCTGACGGGGTGAGTTCTTTGAGATGATTCCATTGGATGATTTTAGCTCACATGAATATTATTTTTTTTGAGTATAAAATATATTTCATAGTTCTTTTTAAGGCTTGGTCCCCAGCTGTTGGATAGTTTAGGGGTGAGGTCCCCACGGTAGAAGTGGGCATCTTAGGGGTTTTGTTTTTCCTCAGTTCCCTCTGACTCTCTCTGGTTCCATCCACAAGAAACAAGGTGGCCCCTGCCGCATTTTCACACCACCGTGATGTTCTCTTCCAACATGAATCCATATTCTATGGAGATAAGGACTATGGAATGGGAACCACAAGCTGATCTAAGAAATTCTGCTGCCGCTTAGGTTGTTTGTTGTCAAGTATCCTATCAGCAAAATGAATCCTGGATAATGCCTATGTGCTATGGATTTGGAGAAAGTGATTTTCTATTTTTAACTACAGTTAAAATGGAGCTGTCTCATATCAAACAAATCACATGGAATCCCTCAAAGCCTGATGAGAAAACCCAGCCTGACCCAAATGAAGAAGGTCAGTGCAACTGTCATTTGCCAAGTCCCCTGTCTGCCTCTGGCTCCTGGCTCCTGGAATGCTTACACGTGTCATGTCATCTGTGCTTCCTTATGAACCATGCATGACCTCAGAGTCAAATTTCTCCCATTTATTTTGTAGCATAATTTTTTCTTTCTACTACTCGTGCTATTGTGGTGATTTTCAGTTTCCCCCACTTTGAAGTCTATCCTATGGGATTCAGGCTTGTGACATGAGGTCACCAAGTTTGCCTTGGGGTGTCTATCCACGAGCTCATGTTTGTTATATGGACTTAGAATACAACAGATTTCCGCATTGAAAATGAACCTAGCATAACTAAAGAGAGTTGCCTAAACTGATGTGTGTGTCGCTAACACTGGGCAAATTACCCTCATGTAACTGCTGTGTAGCATAGTCTTATGAGTGTGAATCCTGGATAACTGTCAGTTAGTTTGAAACAGCCATAGAACTCCCCGCTTTCTGTGTGTACTGTGAAAGTACACACAATGAAAATATTTTTGCTTCTTCAGTTTTATAACTGTGTGATATATCATAGAGTCCCTCGGGTTATTTGGCTAGAGGTTATATACTATTAGAAAAATCAGTTTGAAGAATACAAAGCTATCCATTGCATGTTAAATCTGTTTTACCCATCTCTTGCTATTTTCCCTTTGATGAGATGAAAGTTGTCTGGCATAGGTAATTGGGTTGCTTCATTGACAGCTGTCAGGTACTTTCCTTCACCTGTCCACAATGACAGGTGTAACGGAGAATGGAACAGGAGGATTGCCTCACGGCAGGAAAGAACAGATGTTGTACCCAAGTCAGTTCTCTCATAGCTCCCAAGTCCCTTTAGACCATAAAGAACATTCCTCCTGCTTCCAAGAGAGTAGCAACAACCCCAATGTAGCTCCTGCCATTTTCACAGAGGTCTGGGAGTTGTCTGTCAAACAGTTCTCCATCAGCAGTGGGTTGCCTCAGGACAATGGAGTTTTGTTTTGTTTTTCTCTCAGATGTCCAGGAATGCTCTGATTAGCCACCAGTCCTGGGAGGTAACTTTAGATAAGTAAGGGGGCAAAGAGACTCCAGGCCAGTCCTGGGAATTGCCTCATCATGGTGGTTGCTTTCACTGGTAGTGCTTCAGGAGTTTGCTTTAGCTGTGACAGCTTCAGGTGACCTATTGATGACCCCATACACAGTACTGATAACTACTGATAATGCAGTCAATGACTACCTTGTGGCTCGTGATAACTGTACTGGCTGCAGATGAGAAGGAACATTCCCTGTCCGCGATTGCTTCGTGTGTGTGTGTGCAGAAGCCACTGCCTAAGCAGCGTTCTTTTCCATTTACAGCAGTGACTGGGTCACCTCTCTCCAGTGTACAGCCCCTGAGAATTAGCATAGCATCCAATAAAGCTTCATATGAGCATTTCTGTTGCCTGATTATGTTCTTTCAACATAGGTAGAGTGGGGTTGACCTTCTTGTACAAAGAATAGGTGACCATTAGGACTGGCATTCATTCCAAGGCACACCCTGTCGAGCAAAAGAGTGGGGAAAAGAGTTACAGAGAATGGTCAGAACCAGAGGTCAGAAAGCTGAGATTCTGAAGAATTATGGAAAGGATGGGATGATGAGGGATGATGGCAAACATCCTGAAAGAAAGGAGACTGTGAAGAGCACAGAAAACAGGCAACAACATAGACTGTGTAGCCACTATTTCTTTATCTTGGTTTTCAAACGGAAACAATGACACATTTATTAAAACAGGCTCTTTTGATGAACAGTGATTTTAATCTCGGGAGTATCAGAAGTCACACTGGAGCTGAGTGAGGGTTTACTTTATATGTCCTTTAACTAGCTTATGAGTTATAAGGTTGCTCAACCACGGCTGATGCCAGCTGACAATGGCTTTGTTTACTTATTGAGACTACAATGAAGTAAGGTTCTAAACTTTTCGCCCATTAACTTCCTTAATCTCCATTCTAACTCTATGTTCCACTCTTACCTCCACATAAAGGTTGAATAGCTTTCTAAGATTGCCACAGGTAACAAATAACAAAATCAGAAAATGAGTCTGGCTTATTTCTAGAGTTGTATCTTTCATATTTCCAAGCTACACCCTCCACTGGGACCATCACACCTCAAGAAGATCTATTGGATGTGGCTAAGTCTCCATTCTAAAGGTTCATAGTCTAATGTATGCTTTGCCATTAATGTAACTTGGTCCTTCTTCAACCACATTCTCCTGCCTCTCTCTCAATTTTTCTGTTTTTCTCACCATCTTCTCATTGATTTTTTTTCTCTCTGCATATCTTTCTGAACTTGGCTGCTTTGCTTGATCTGTCCTTTCTCCTAACCTCAATCATCCTTCAAACTCTTCTCCTACATGATTTCTTCTTTTTGTAAACTCTTTTTTAAAATATTTTTTGTTAAAAATTTTCACCTCCTCCCATTTTTATCCCATTCCACCCTCCCTGTTCCTCTCCCTCTCCCTGCCCTATGGGAAGTCCAAGGCCCTCCCCCCTCCATCCAGGTCTAGGAAGGTGGGCATCCAAACAGACTAGAATCTCCAAAAGCCAGTACATGCAGTAGAATCAAATTCCAGTGCCATTATCATTGGCTTCTCAGTCAGTCCCCATGTCAGCCACATTCAGAGAGTCCGGTTTGATCACGTGCTCATTCAGTCCCAGTCCAGCTGGCCTTGGTGAGCTCTCATTAGATCAGTCCCACCGTCTCAGTGGGTGGACGCACCCCTCACAGTCTTGACTTCAGTGGTCATCTTCTCCCTCCTTCTGCTCTTCATCTGGACCTTGGAAGCTCAGTCCAGTGCTCCAATGTGGGTCTCTGTCTTTATCTATATCCTTCGCTGGATGAAAGTTCTACAGTGATATTCAAGATAGCCATCAGTATGGCTATGGGGCAAGGCTCGTTCAGACACCCTCTCTTCTGCTGCCCAAGGACCTAGCTGGGGACTTCCCCTTAAACACCTGGAAACCCCTCTAGAGCCAAGTCTCTTGCCAACCTTAAAATGGCTCCCTTAATTAAGATATCTTCTTCCCTGCTCCCATATCTACACTTCCTCCATCTCAACCGTCTCACTCCCCCAAGTCCTCCCCAATCCTCCCCTTCTCTCTTCTCTCCCCCCTCTCCCCTTCCCCCCACCCCACCTCTACTCCCATGCTCCCAACTTTTGCCCAGCATTCTAGAATTTTGCATGCAAATGGATGGAAATAGAAAAGACTTTACTGAGTGAAATAACCCAGACCCAAAAAGATGAATATGGTATGTACTCACTCATTAGTGGATTCTAGTCGTAAACAAAGGACATTAAGCCTATAGTTCATTGATCCTAGAGAAGTCAAATAATAAGGTAAACCCAAAGAAAAACATATATTTATCCTCCTGGACATTTTTGTAAACTCTTTAGTCGAGTGTTTGATACCATCTCCCTGATCCTTTGCAGAATTTCTAGAAGTTCTATCAGACTCTGTGAACTGAGATTGCAAGACATAATTTTTTTTGCCACCTCATCAAAAAGTGACATTGTTGGGTTTAGTTGTCAATTCTCCAATCATTTCAGTCCATGCTACAGACAAAGTAGCTCAAGAATTCTCGAAGTGAAGTGCTGGGTTGGAGCTATTAAATTGAAAAAGTTTATGAGCATCATGGGAATCACAATTAACGTATGTATAATTACAGAATTTCAATGATGAGCTGGGAATCACATAAGACATTCTAGACACACTGGTTAATATAATCATGACTCTTCAAGGCAGGCATTATCATTATTTCTATTTTACAGATGGCGATACTGAGTCTCCTAATCTTCCCCAAGGGTTCACAGCAGAAAAGCACAGAGCAGGCGTTCAGAGCATTTGACATTTTTACTAAACGAAACCAGAAGCTCCCTTTGCACATGCTTATTTTGTTTCTTTTAAATCTCTGCTCCTTTTCTACCTGACATAAATAGAACACTGGAAAGTCACCACTACTGTCAATATTAGGGACATGTCAAATCCTGTCACTTAGCCAGAAAGCTGCTTTGGAGTCACTGTGTAATATTATACAACATGACAAGCTCCTATCCACAGTGGCAACATTAAACCCAGGGACATGTGACTTGTGTAAAACCCCAAAGCCATTAGCTAAAATCCCCGGACCAGAAGGCTGAAGAATTAACCACCCAACCCAATATGGTCTCAGCCCTGGATACCAGAGGCCCTCTCTGCGTGGGTAGGTTATTTTCATTCAAGGCAAAATGTGTGCTGACATTCAGTTTTCTCTGCTGGAGCTAGCTGGGCACATTATCTTCTCAGTGTGGATTGGATGAGGGAGGTGAGAAGCAAACAGCAAATTCTTGGCAGCCAAAGACAGGCAGTAACAGAGGAAGGGAGGAGAGCTGTCAGAGGACTTAGGGAGAGTCATTTGACTTTTGCAATGTTCCTGCCATTCTTCTCTACTCATCAGTCTGCTGTTTGGGAATACCTTGTGATATATGAGGGGTGAGAGGGCATCCTGAGAATGAAGATGCTGGAAGGAGTCTGATTGCCTCCTAGATTTCTTCACTGCATCATCCAGAATTTTAGCAGCTAAGATACTTCCAGAAATAGGCATATCCATAGTACAGAACAGATGATCCAATAACAAAAATGATGAAAAAGAATTCACAATTCTATGTCACACTAATGTTCTAAGTCAGAATAGGCTGAAGCAAGCTTTGGCACACATGCATGCATGATCATACACATGTACACAGATACACATGCTCACACTTTCTATTTTCTGTAAGGTGGTTTTTATATTTGCATTATGGTAGTCGATAACATGTATCCTGTATGTGTCTTGGTTCATCAAATGAGAAGACCACCCTCAGTTTTCTCCAAGTAAAGTTCAGAACATTCCTTGGCCTATCTTCCACTTGGATCTCCGCTGGCCTATTTGTTTCATGGGAATCCAACACTCAGTCTGAGGTGTTTTTTTTTTTTTTTTTCTCCCTGTGGGCTTTTGTGGTTAGCTTAGAAGAAATGAGAGTTTAGCTTGAGCTCAGGATGAAATCATCTCAGCTTCTACCCTGAACCTGCATAGGGAGGTTGTTTTGCATGAATCCTGCTGTCCACTAGGGGGAAAGAATATTCCCAGTAAGAAGGCCCTCGGGCAATGCCAACTATGCGCATCATGAGACTCACAATAGTAAATCTCCCCATTAAGCTCCTCTGAGCCTGGTCACTTTAGCCCAGCTTTGATGCTGTTCCCATTGAAACAAGTGGACTTTTAGCCTCTGGTCTGGTATCCAAAGCCTGTTAGGGACTTCTTCCTATCTCTCTATCCCTTGTCTACAAAGAGCTATGGATCTCCCTTCCAGTCTTCTTGTCCTAGCTCATTGCTCACCATTCTGCCAACATATCAGCGTAAAGCTTCTGCCAGGAGCCCTTTATCACCTAGCCGTCTCCTGCACGACTGGCAGCTTCGTCACAGAAACTCTTCCTTTGCTTATTCTTCTTTCCTTTCCTTCAAGAGTGTGAATTTTTTCAAGGAAAGATCCATGGCCTCTCTCCTTAGTACCTGGTAATACATGGCATAGTACAGATATTTGGTTGCTGAAGAGACCTTTGTTGAGTGATTCCATTTGTCAATAAACTTTTACTGTTATGTTGTGCGAGCAAAATGTTAGCAGAAAATATAGCCAAAGTCCATTGAAAAATGTTATGTAGTTATAATGAAAAGAGCTTGAAGGGAGTCTTCCTCCATGGAAATTTTTTAAGTTTTATTTTATCTAGTTAGCATTTTTCATTTATTTTACATACTGATCACGGTTTCTTCTCCTTCCACTCTTCCTGTCCCCCACCCCATCCACTCCTTTTCTTTTTTTATTTTCTATGACCCTGAGCTACATCACTGGCACAAAGAAAGGTGATGTGCATGTCTTGGTATTAAAATATTACTCTATTTTCAGATTTTCCCACCAAGTTAATTTTTTCTTTGTTCTACTAAGAGGTGATGGAGGCCACATGGTTAGGGGTAAGTTGGCACTCATGCAGAGGTGCCTCTGGATTCTTGGAGACTGGAGGCACAGCGTGATGATTCAAGGTACACCTCCAGCTCTGATTCTATTAAGCAGGCTGAATGGTCAACAGTGAATAATTCTTCCTTGGATACTGGTCAGTTTTCTTGGGTGAGAATTGAAGAATACATTTATTCCAACACCTGATTCAAACTGGAATGGGAGAGAATAGTGTATTAAGTGGAAATGTATTGACTTTCATCAAGTTCAGTTTGCTATTCTGGCATTATTTTAACTCACTGCACAAGAAATTTGCACCTAATTTTTAACTATTATTTCATTGTGGAAAGCTCCTGGTACATAATTTGTATTACTATCAATGATGTATTAGCCTAATTAATTACAAGCTAACTCACAATTATGAAAACAAATGAAGAAACAGATACTTTTGCTATATAGTGGCTTCCACTTACTGTCTATTTTTTTTTCCTTTTTCACCCCCTTACTTGCTAACTCTCTGATTTAAAACACTGCACTGGATTTCCAGGCATTAGTATGAATTAAAAACACTCCTCTGTAATTCATTGTAATTCACCAAAGATGAAGTTTTGATAAATGGACAGTAAGTTTTTAACAAAAATCACTGTGGCGAAGCCAACTTTTAGTGAATTCTGGGTGCTTTTGGAAATCAAGCTCTCTTTCCGTTAGCTGTTCTGCTCTGCATCCCTTACCATCTTATGTGCACGTGGGGGGGTGAAATAAATAAAATCCTTAAAAAATAAACCCTGTAAACTTGAACCTGGATTTTAATAAACTTCACACTGGTAAAAAGTTCAGGTGATTGGAAGAAAGGTTTTTAATCAGTCCAGATAGATAAGATCACAGTCATAATTGCTGTGCTTGTTATTACTTCCTTCACATTTGCTTGTACCGAATGAAAAATAAAGTCTTGAGATGTCTACAGATGGAAATGAAAATAATGGTTTTCAGTGATAATTTGATAGGAAGTAATTGGCCACCTGAAGAGAAAACCCCTCATCATGGAAATAATTATAAGTAATTGGTTACTCCAAGATTGGACTCTATTTGACATACTCAATACAATAAATACTCCTAACTAAAGATGCTAACTGGAGGGTCTGAGGATACCAGCAACTGCATAAATTGGAGATAAGATACTCAGCAGACAGGGTAGTCAAGATCCTGTTTTGGCACATGGAAATGGTTTATTTTTATTATGTTTTAACTTGCTACCATTTCACTACAAATGAAGACCTTTCATAAAGTTGTGACTTGCAGTTTTTTCTCCTGAGGGGAAAAAAGAATGAATGGCAAAACCAGATAATCCTGGTCTGCTGTGGAACAATGCTCTTGTACCCTGTAAAGATTTGTCATATGTATTGCTTTAATAAAATGCTAATTGGACAGTAGCCAGCAGGAAGTATAGCTGGGGTGACCAGGAAGATCAGGAGAACTTTGGGAAGAGGAAAGGCTAAGTCTGCAGTTGTCACCCAGATGCAGAGGAAGCAAGATGAGAATGCCTCACTTATAAAAGATACCAAGCCATGTGGATAATATAGACAAGAATTATAGGTTAATGTATGCTGTAAGAATTAGTCAATAAGAAACCCTGAGCTAATAGGCCAAGAAGTTTATAATTAATGTAGGCCTCTGTGTGTTTCTTTGGGACTGAATGTCTGTGGGTCTAAGCAGGACAGAAACCTCTGTCAACAAATGGCTCCAATGTGGAAAACCAAATCTACTTAAAACCGGAAAGAGTTTGGGAAGTAATCTAGACACACACAAAAAAAAACAGCATTAAACATGGCTAGTTGGTAGCAGCATTTTCTCAGGTGGGCTATGTTTGCTAGAGGCAAGCACGTCTCATTTAAGAGAGACTTCCTGACTCAGCTTTGGCTGCAAAAACCTTGCACTCTATTAAGAGCCCCCACCACAAATGGTGTTTATGAATAGCCAACAACATACTTCCTGTTGGTGGCAGGAACCTTGAAACTCCATAGAGTTGTAGCAACCTCTGCTATGAAACTAGACTCTCAGAAACTAAGGCATGGACTGGATCCAGTTGTCAAAGTCACAGCTTTAATCCTAGCCGTATCGCTTAACAAATTAAAGCCTCATTTGATCAGAAAGAAGAGAGATATACAGTAAAGATAGATTCAGATTAAAAAAAACCTCTAAATGGTTTACAGTGTGTTTAAAAATATATGTAGGTTTTGAAGAGAAACGAAAAAGGATAACTTCCTTTTTTAAAAAAGAAAAAAAGATAGAGAATTGTTGGGTGTGGTGGCATACACCCTTAATTCCTGCACTTTGGAGGCATAGGCAGGCAGATCTCTGTAAATTCAAGGACAGGCTAGTCTGCAAAGTGAGTTCCAGGACAGTCAAAGACACAGAGAAACCCTGTCTCAAACACAAATAAAAATAAAAGAAAGAGACTTTAAAATAAAGTCACGTAAAGATGGAGAATACACAGAGAAACTAGATACTGTATGTTATTGTGTTGTCTTTGAATCGTTTGATGGCTGACAAAGGAGTAACAGCTGCTAAGACATTTGATTAATGCAATATATATATATATAAAAATATATATACATATATATATATAATGCCTTGACTTCAAAATTTAAGTCAAAAGATATGTTACTTTGGAGAAGAGGTTTGGTTTTTGTTTCCATAGGAAATGAGAGGTGGTGGATTCAGTCTGGATTAAGAAAAATCAGGTTTGATCAAAGAAGACCTCCTAAGAAATCTCTGGTAGGAGCAGATGGCCCAGATGTCTGAGTTCTACATTTAGAACCAACTCAAGACTGCTGGCTGAGATAATCAAGCCTCATAGAATATTCCAGTTGGGACTTGGCCATAATTATCAATTGTCTTTAGGTCTCCATAAGATTATCAGTGCCCCCAATCAGTGGGAAACTATGCCCACATTAAAAAAATGAATTATGGATGTTTGGCTTTGTTTAGAGTATTGGTTACAAGTTGTTATGGATAATGGGCAGGAAAAAAGCTAAACAAAGTAGAGTAGATTCAGAGTTTTTGTTTTGAAAGAAAAGGGTGAAAGTGCAGTGGGACAATGGTCTTGTACCCTGTAAAGACTTGACACATGTATTGTTTTAATAAAATGCTGATTGACCAGTAGCTAGGCAGAAAGTATAGGTGGAGTGACCAGGCAGAACAGGAGAATTTTGGGAAGAGGAAAAGCTAAATCTGCAGTTGTCACCCATATGTAGAGGAAGCAAGATGAGAATGTCTTGCTTACAAAAGGTACCAAGCCATGTGGTTAACACAGACAAGAATTATGGGTTAATGAACACTGTAAGAATTAGTTAATAAGAAACCATGAGCTAATAGGTCAAGAAGTTTATAATTAATGTAGGCCTCTGTGTGCTTCTTTGGGACTGAACAACTGTGGGACTGAGTGGGACAGATACCTCTGTCTACACTGGTCTTTTGTCACCATATTGGAAGCAACCTCTTTGCAACCAGAATAAAGCAAAGTAGCAGAACTCAACAGCCCCAGTATGTGCTCTAGTATACAGCAGCCTGGCTTCACATGCTCCAGCAGTTCATAGATGAGGTGGAGGTTGCGGTGGGGCAACTCATAGTACTGGTTCTGGGCCTGGGTGGTAGTCAGCTTCCCCCAGCCAGTTACTACCCCAGCTAACTTTCCAGCACTACTCCAGCCAACTCACTCAATGCAGGCTGCAGAAGGAGGGGGCCAGTTCTCCTACTCCCAGGTCTTCAGTTCAGGTCATCCACATTCATTTCCCCAGGGCCAGCTCTACTGTTTTTCCCAGGAGAGATGCAGAGCCCTCTCTCCAGTAGGAGACAAGGGGGGAGAGCAGGTCAGCTTTCCTGCTCTCATGCCCTCAGGGCTGACTCACCAGGGTGAAGGTCACCTCTAGTGTGCTGTCCAGACAGGCTGCCGAGCCTGCTATATCCTGTGCAGCCAGCAGGGTCAGGCAATCTCTCCCATTCTAATGACCCCCGGGCCAGCTCTCCCATCTGCTACAGATGGTAATAGGTGTGTGTGAGGCACCTTTCTCTCACTCATGCCACCACATGGCAGATCAGGGGGGTCTGATTCTTAATCACAGGCCTTTATACTGAGCCCTAGGGCACTCTAGCACTGGTTTGAGATCCATGATAGAGTTCTTTCCTGCAGTGATGTACACACTCCTCTTTTTGGAGACTGTTCGACTAGGCTTCATCTTAGATGAGATGATTGCTTGATGTGTGAAGCACTGAATAGCCAAGAATCAAGATGAAGTTCTAAATTCTGTCACAAAGGCAAACTTCTAGAAAATTTCTACTTGGTTAGTTGGAAAAAGGATCCATATTAAATTCCTACTGCTTCTCCAACAAGTTGATGAAATTTAAGCCACTAGCATGGGGCATATTACCTACTTCATTGGATACTAATTTCCAACTTGTCTTTATCTTTGATGAGTTTCAAAACCTAGAGACAAGCATCGGGGAATGTCTTCTGTTCTCTCCTGACTACTGGATCTTGGCGTAATGAGTCTTCACTCACACACACACACACACACACACACACACACACACACACACACACCTGCCATGGCTTAGCTCAACTGTGTCTCCCTGAGTACTCAACACCTCAACACCTTTACTTACAAAAATCCTCTGTGGGGCTGATCTTTAAAATATATAAAGAACTCAGGAAACTAGACATTAAAATACCAAATAATCCAATTAAAAATAGGGCACAGATCTAAACAGAGAATCGCAACAGAGGTATCTTAAATGGCCAAAAGACCTTTAAGAAATGTCCTTAGTCATCTTTAGTAATCAGGGAAGTGCAACTCAAAACTACTTTGAAATACCATCTTACACCTGTCAGAATTGCTAAGATCAAAATCACTGATGTCAGTTTATGTTGGAGAGAATGTGGAGTCAGGGGATCACTCCTCTACTGCTGGTGGGAGTGCAAACTTGCATAGCCACAGTGGAAATTAGTATGGTTGTTTCTCAGAAAACTGGGAATCAATTTACCTCATAACTCAGCAATACCACTCAAAGGATGCTTAATCATACCACAAGAACACTTGCTCAACTGTGTTCATAGCAGCATTATTCATATTATCCAGCTGTAAAATGCAATGACACCATGAAATTTGCAGGCAAATGAATGGAACTAGAAAAAAAATCATCCTGAGTGAGTTAACTTAGACCTAGAAAAGCAAACATGATATGTACTCATTCAGAAGTGGATATTAGACATAAAGCAAAAGATACCAGGGCACAGTGCACAGCACCAGAGAAACTAGGTAACAAAGAGGACCCTAAGAGGGGCTTGCATGGGTTGCCCTAGGAAGCTGAAATAGATAAGATCTCCTGGGTAAACTGGGAGGGGGGAGTGAAGAAGAGAGGGGATGGGGATGAGAACATGAGGGAATGGAAGAGTCGAGTTTGGGGGGCGGTTAGAAAGGGAGAACAATGAAAGATACAGTTTGGCAGAGAGGGTTATTATGGGGTTAGGGGAACCTGGTGTTGGGGAAGTTCCCAGGAATCCACAAGGATGACCGTAGCTAAAACCCTAAACAATAACGGAGAGGGGGCCTGAACTGGTTTTCTCTTGTAATCACATTGGTGACTACCCTAATTGTCATCATAGATGCTTCCTCCAGTAACTGATGGAAGCAGATGCAGAGAACCACAGCCCAGACCTGGGCTGAGCTCTTGGAGTTCAGTTGAAGAGAGGGAGGAACGATCATATGAGGGTGAGGTGCACGATCATGATGAGGAAACCCACAGGGACAGCTGCCCCGAGTTAGTATGAGCTCCTGGACTCTGGACTGACAACTGTGGAGCCTGCATGGGACCAAACTAGGCCCTCTGCATGTAGGTCATAGTTGTGTAGGTTTGGTCTATTTGAGGGACTCCTGGCAGTGGGACCAGAATTTACCCCTGATGGATGAACTGGACTTTTGGAGCCCATTCTCTGTAGTGGAATGCCTTGCCCAGCCTTGATGCAGTAGAGAGGGACTTGGTCCTGTCTCAACTTGATATGACAGGTTTAGTTGACTCCCCATGGGAAGCCTTACACTCTCTGTGGAGTGGATGAGAGGTAGAGTGGTAGGAGAGAGTGGAAGATGGGGAAGGGAGGAGGAACTTGATATGTGATTCCCCTCTGTATGCTATGAAAATGCTTTACTACTATTGGTTAATAAAGAATTTGCCTTGGCCTATGGCAGGGCAGATTATAGGTAGACAGGAAAACTAAAATTAATGCAGGGAGAAAGAAGGCAGAGTCAGGGAGATACCATGTAGCTACTGAAGGAGAAAGATGTGAAAACCTTACCGGTAAACCACAGTTTTGTGACAATACACAGATTAATATAAACGGGTTAATTTAAAATATAAGAGCTGGCTAGAAATATGTCTGAGCCCTTGGCCAAATGGTGTGAAAATTGATATAGTTTTGTGCGATTATTCAGGTCTGGGAGACAAGAAATGAAGGAACAGTCTCCAATTACAGGAACTCTCATTGGTATGTAAAATGAATTTTAAAAAGAGAGAAAAAGCAAAAGCAAAACAAAACGAAAACAAAACTAAACAAAATCCTCTGAGGTATAACCTATTTTACTGCTTTTAGATATATTCCTATGATGTGATTTTGCCTTTAGTTTAGTTGTCATTTAACAGTGACTACAGGCTGAATATGCTTATAGCATATTTGGTTATAAACAGCAGGAACAGGGTACTTAGGAAAGCAAAGGGTGGCTTCAGAAATCTGAAAATTTTACTACAGCTGTTACGTATCACTTTCGGGAGAGCAGACACGGTAGGGAAAGCTGGTTGATGTCTCCAGACACAAAGGGGGTAGCCTCAAGAGCTGTAGCTACGCCCTTTGCCCTTTAGGCAGGCGTCAGTCTTTCACATGCTTTCCTTGCACCAGCTTGGCGCTATGCTGTCATCTCTCCGCACAGCTTGAGCTCCTGACCTTCTATGTATCCTCCACACCTTTCTCTCTTTAAGTTCTGCTGAGTCATTCTCATCACTTTGACTTGCATATACTAGATCACAATTTTAGATTGCTCTAAAGCATAAGGACTCTATAAGTTTGTTGTTCTGTTGGAGACTCATCTCACGGCCTCACGCATGCTAAGTAAATGTTCTATGGTTGAGATTCCAACCAAAACACAGTATAAATATTTTGGCATGTATTTCATGTAATTTCAAAATACCAACATTAACATTAATTCCTATATCTTGACAAAATGTAAATGATGATTTTCACAACTTCAGTATCAGTGCGGCCTAACATAAATGTAATGTAAACCATATAAATAATTTTAATTGCTAAAATTTTGAATGAGTGACCAAAATGATAATTTACTAATATTGGCTAGAACAGTCATACTAAAGTGGTGTGGGAAGTCCTTCTCTATATGTGTTGCTTTTATTGGTTAATGAATAAAGAGGCTGACTTGGCCTGTGATAGGGTAAAGTAGAACTAGGCTGGGAAAAGTAAACTGAATGCTGGGAGAAAGAAAGCAGAGTCGTGAGATGCCATGTAGCCACCATGGGGAACAGATGAGCTGGAACTTTACTGGTAAGCCACAGTCACGTGGTGATACACAGATTAATAGAGATGGGTTAAATTATGATGTAAGAGCTAACCAATAAGAAGCTAGAGCTAATAGGCCAGGTAGTGATTTAATTAATACAGTTTCTGTGTGGTTATTTCAGGAGTCCAGGTGGCTGGAAAATGAACAAGTGGCCTCTCCTATATAAAAGATAATGGAGAATACATGAAATTAGCAATAATGTGTGTACACATATTATAATTATATTATAAATATATATAATTATATTATATGATTATATAAATTATTATAAATTATAATATATAATTATATTATATAATTATATAAATTATTATAAATTATAAAATATATATAATTATATTATAAATATATATAATAATTCTATTATATATTTAGCAGATAATTAAAATAAAAGAGATTAAATTTTTTAATTTGTTCATTTGTACTTAGCCTTTGGGATCCAGTACATACTACATGGGTGAAACAGCTTTGTATTTCCCTTTCAGGCTCTCCTGTATCCTTGGATGTATTAAATTTAGTCTAATCTCTTTGTTAGGGTATCCTCAGGAAAGAGGACTAGAAAATGGGGTCCTTGACATGAAAAAAAATAGTTCCCATGGTGCCGATGGACTGAAAGATGGGATGGGACTTAGGAAGTTAAGAGAGTAGGAAACAAGAGCGGGCCTAGCACTGGGCTAATGTGAGAGATTTTAAGGACAGAGGGACTAGAAATCGAGTCTGGGAGAATATCCTCTTTTTTCTTGATTCCCCTTTTACCAATCCATTATTAACACTTACTCTCCTGTTGTTAAGTTCATTAAGATGCCTGCTGGAACTTATTCATATTGGAGATTCCAAATGAGAGGAGAAACATGTCAGTCCTGGGGTATATGCAAGTCATCAATAAACACATAAAAAGAGGTTCACCTAGAACAGAAGAATGAAAGCTGAAACTTTCATATAAATACCTTCAAAGGATTTTAAGCAAGGGAGAGACGTGATCGGACCACTCTGAGTTGATGCCACTAACCTTAGTGTATTTGTAGAGCGTGAAATAATTCTGTTTCCAAGATTTGAGTATATGTGTGAAACAATCATGTCCAGGAGAAAAGACCTTACCTTGACAATCAAAGCATCATAGTGCATTTGATGGGTGCATAACAAATCCATTCTGTTAGTAACAACACTGTTACTAACCTGCATTTTAATTATATGCATCTCAACTGCTCCCCCTAAATCCTTTCAGATCTACCACTAACCTCCCTACTACAATACTTCTTGTTTCCCCTCTCCTTTTTTGAATAAGCCTGTTTGTACTATCCATATACTCATGTAAGTGACGTTATCTACTGGAGAGTGCTCAATTTGTAAGAGGTAGCACCCTTAAAGAAAAACTTCACTCCATTCTCCAAACCTGTCAATAGCTCCTAAGCTATGTGTGGGGAGATTCTGAGTCTCTCCCCTCTACTTACTGGAATGCTGACTGGCTTTATTTTATAGGTGCTTTGGGTTAGTGAGTACAATGGTCCTGTTAGAGTCAAAAGACACTGTTTTAGTCTGGCTTTCCTCTGGCTTTTGAATCTTTTCACTCCTTCATCCACGGTGGCCACTGAGTCTTGTTTGTGCCGGGGGTAATCAAGATATTCATTGTGGGTGAACACTTCACTGACTCTTATTCTCTGCACCTTCATCTCTTGTGAGTTTCTTCGTTAAGCACCATGCACTGCACAAATTTCTCTCGTGAGTTCTTAAAGCTACACTGATTTGAGTAGAGACAAAAAATGTAGAGGGCAATTTAACACTATGTTCATTTAGTAGAACGATAGTAAGAGTCTCACCTCTGGGATCTGGGGCCATCACCAAGTTTTGTTCTTGGCCATATTTATGGTATCAGTCATATGTTTCCTTCTACAGAATGGGTCTTAAATCCAAGTGGAAAGTAGTTACTTTTCATCCACCATGACATACATTCACTCATGGGTATATTTAACCATGCCAGTCATTGCTACATTCCACAGGATTGACAGCTAGGTAAGACTGTTGATGACTTCATCCTCTAGCAGCCCACACAGCACCTTTCTCTACGATGAGAGCTAGTTCAAAGGATGGTAGATTCATGATTAGTACCAAATTGAGTTCTTTCTGCCCTATGATTCAAGCCTGTAGTGTCTTCAGCACTAGGGTCATGTCATGAAATTCTGATGGCAACCACGAACAATGGAAATAAATGTGGATAGTTTTGCCTTTTATTAATATCAAATCTGTGCACAATGATTATAAGACCGAAGAAGGAATCCAGGTTGCCTCACCAGCCACTCAGCTATTCCCATTGGCAAACCAGCACTCTGTAGCTGAGCCATAACGTAACCCTGTTCCCAAAGGGCAAATCCGATGAGAACCAAGCTGCCAGTCATATGTGCTCCCTTGACTCACTGCCAGGGGAGCATTTGACTCTTCTTTATGGATTTTAATATGTCAGGTACCTCCAGAGAAGCCTACGCCCTTTGGGCCAGCCCCTCATCAACCCCCCCCCCCCAAACATTGACTTATCCAGCCAAATTCCCACAGGAGGAATAACCTGTATTGTTTAGGATGTCTCTGGTACACTCCAGACCAACAGCTTTGAGAGAACTTTGCAACACTAAGCACTAGGCTTTTTATTCAGCAATGTGTGACTCTTGGAAGAGAATTTATCCCTTGTTCAAGCTAGTTTTGTTACTGTTTAAGGATATACTTTCTCTGCATTTCTTTATCCAAAGTCCCTAGAGAAAAAAAGATCTTACTTCCTATGCTTAGGTTTATGTCAAATCATCATTTGCTGACCTTTCTGCATGGGCAGTTTTTAAGCCAGGCCATGCAGATAGTTAAATCAGTGATGGCAGGAGATGTGCTGTGATCCCCACAGGGCCGTGAGTGACTAGACATACTCAGTGGCATTTTTTAAACATGCTTATGTATTGGACAAGATGGAGAGTCAACTGTCCGGATTGCTTAGCTTCCTTCAAATCAGTATAGAGTGATATATGAGATATGGATTTAGAGATTGCCTGGGTTAAAACTTCAACCTTACTAAAAACTTTATATATTTCAACGACTTTGATTTAACCTATGCAAATCTTTCATCTGTAGATAGAAATTCTATATTTTGGCTAATTAGAAAATTAATTAAAATAATATTTGATAACTACTTGAATATGTCCTTATACGAGAATCAGTTATCTAGGTGTGTGTGTGTGTGTGTGTGTGTGTGTGTTTATTATCTCACTTAGGTAGCACTAATCATAAAATTAGCAGATTGATCTTTCTTTTTGATAATTTTTTAAACAACTAAATAGACAGGTATTATAATTCTCATATAATCCATGATGCAAACAGAGCTAACAAGGGTTAAGCAACTTTATCCTAACTACACAACTAACATAAGACAGATTTGGGACTTAAAGAGAAGGATGATTGAATTCAAAGCCTAATTCCCCTGCTTCACAAGAATTATTTCTGTCCCAAGAGACCAAAGATAGAAATGAAGGTGAGTGTTGACAGTCAGTATCCTTTGGGGGAGTTTTATTTCCATGGCATGCGATAGATTACTCCAGAACACATCCTTAAGATCATATTTTATTTCCATGCAGCCTCATGTTCAGCCCCCTGTCCTATTCATTTTTATGCTTTTGACTGCCAAAATGCCAGACCTGCCACTGAGCCTGGGTGCTCTGTACAGTCGGATCTCGCTGCCGTCAAGTCATCACTGATGTGTTGAAAAGGCTTGTTGTGCTTTGCTTTGCAGAGAGTGAACTACGGCCTCTTTGGGCCAAAACCAGGCACACTGCTTGAATAACAGGGCTGTAAAAACCCAATCAAAAGGTCCAGGTTTCTGCTCCTGGGACTGCAGTGATGGAACAGAAGGACACCGTACTGTCATTCTCTTCCTGCACAGTAGCCTAAAAATGGTTTTCATGGCTGTGCACCTTGACCAGAATCCTTTTGCAATTGCAAAACATTATTTTATCATGCTTTGGTTTTTGGAAAAGAGGTTCAGATTTTGAAACGATTCCTCTAAGACAGATTCTGTCTTTGGAGCTTTGAAAAAAAAGACACACACACCTGTGTAGAAAGGTGTAAGTGCATTGCATTTAAGGGTAGAGACGTTATAAAGGTTGGCGCTTTTAAATCCTGAAAAATCAGGGCTGGGAAGGGAAAGCATCCTTTGCTGATTGCAGGGTAACTAGTGCAGCTAAATGGGCCCCAGACACTACTAGAATAGCAGATCTCCACGTGTGACTACAGAGGAATATATAAGAAAGAAAAAGACAGATGGTGTACTTAGATGCACTTAAGTCTGATTGCATGAGTTGATAATGAATGTTTAAATATGGCACTCCCATAAAATCAGATACCTGTAGACAATACTGGAATAACTACGGATTTGATATGGAGAAAAAAAATGAAGTTGTGTGGATTCTAATTTTTGTTATTATTATGATTGTCTATTTACTCGTAGGTGAATTTTTATAACTTTTTCACAGCCTAATCATAAAACATAAAACACAATCAGTATTATGGAAAATAGGTTCTTGGAATACTAAGAGCCTTAAAGATCATTTCAATGCGGTGGAAATTTGTAGCCAGATAGGTGATATGACAAAGACTTACTCTTCAATCTACATCCTTGCTCCATCCTTCCCCTACCACAAAGCCCCATATTTATTTTTAAGAAGTGTTTATTTTAAAAGGTAAAGCAGACAAGGAGCAGAATATTAACAGTATATAACTAATGTTGTTCAAAGGTGGGCAAATTTTCTAACCACCCCCATCAACCACTATGGTTTTACCCAGACTCAAATCAAATTAAATACAATTTTTGCTTTTGAGGCACTGAGGACCGAGTGCAAGTTCTCATTTACACTAAGTTTAAATAATGTTTTTAAACATCTTCAGTGGTAAATAAGCATACATGCTTTTCATAGTGGCCCCAGAATTTACACTGTTTTCATGCATATATTGGCCAGACAGTTCTCCAGTTACAGCATTAAACTCCCAAATCACGTAGAGACAAGCCTCTTGCTTTGATGGGGTACCAAAAAGTAAGTATATAGCACAGGATAGTTCTTGAGAGGAACAGTCAACTTTATTGTGTGTAGGGACAGTGAGGGCACTGAAGAGAGGTAGTCCTGATCCCAAGTGTATGTTCCACACAGAAAGTAGACATCGATCAGAAGCCATAAATATATCAGACTTGGCACCTTAAGTGCCTTAAATGTTGAGAGTTAAGCCTTCAATTGCATCTTCATTCTAAGGGAAGCAGGTGAGCCTCCCATCAGAGAGACTGGTGACATAATCACGGCGAGAAATGTTGCTGAATTCTGAAAGGACTTCACAGTTTGCGTGGGAGAGACAGGCCCTGGCAGGGAGCAACAAAAGTCCACATGCCACCATCTGGGTGGTGAAAGATGCATGTACTTTAAATCTAGATTGCTGACAAGCATCAGGAACCTTCTGGATATGCTGTACTATTGCCATCTCAAGCAAGGTCTACATTAGTCTGCCAACATGGCAGCGATTGCTAGAAAACTCATGGTGAAAACTGCTCTTTGAAAAGCATGGAGGACGATTTTGCATATAGTCTGAAATAACTCAATAATTCCACAATTATAAATCATGCTTACATGATGTGAGCTTATAACTGCTGCTCCATCCATTTATATCACCTGCACAGATAAATTCAGGAAGCAATTATGACACAAGTGCCCTTTCTGGAACTTTTAAGTGATTTCTATTTCTCAGTCCACCAAAATGGCAATGTGATCATTAATTAAAATTGGCAAAGGCAAAGTAAATATTGTAATACTTGAACATATCCCTTGCAGTCCTCAGACAAAAGTTCAAAGAACCCCGAGTTTGTAACCAGACTCGTTTGACTCCAAGTGCCATGTGAGACTAGACATAAGAGCTCTGCATTTCACCCACTGAATTTACAGGAGGCAGTATTCATGGGCTCTTGGGAATTTGGGAAATGTTAAGACCTCCATTAAATAATGTAGAAGAATCACAAAGCTCATAGGTGAAGAAGAGCTCAAAAGACTCCATTTAGGTGTAAACTCATAAGAGAACTCATAGATGCTGATAGCCAAATCAACAAAAAGTTCACTGGTGAGATGGATTCACCATCATAGAGATGAGGTGATGGCTGCCCTACCAGGGTAGGGTTCTACACCAGAGATGCTACATAACCAGTCTCTTTGTAATATTAGGAATGATGGAATCCTAAACTGGAAATGCAAGTGTCTGAAATCAATGCTCAGAGTCTAAGTGGGATAATGATCATGATGAGGAGTCAGGATGCAGTGATATCCAAGAAAACTTCTTCAACAGATCTATGAAGACTGAAGATAGAATAGGTACTCCAAAGTGCATGATATGTACTCTACTAACAATAGAAATCAATCCTGCATGATATGTACTCTACTAACAATAGAAATCAATACTGCATGATATGTACTCTACTAACAATAGAAATCAATCCTGCATGATATGTACTCTACTAACAATAGAAATCAATACTGCATGATATGTACTCTACTAACAATAGAAATCAATCCTGCATGATATGTACTCTACTAACAATAGAAATCAATCCTGCATGATATGTACTCTACTAACAATAGAAATCAATCCTGCATGATATGTACTCTACTAACAATAGAAATCAATCCTGCATGATATGTACTCTACTAACAATAGAAATCAATACTGCATGATATGTACTCTACTAACAATAGAAATCAATACTGCATGATATGTACTCTACTAACAATAGAAATCAATCCTGCATGATATGTACTCTACTAACAATAGAAATCAATCCTGCATGATATGTACTCTACTAACAATAGAAATCAATCCTGCATGATATGTACTCTACTAACAATAGAAATCAATACTGCATGATATGTACTCTACTAACAATAGAAATCAATCCTGCATGATATGTACTCTACTAACAATAGAAATCAATCCTGCATGATATGTACTCTACTAACAATAGAAATCAATACTGCATGATATGTACTCTACTAACAATAGAAATCAATACTGCATGATATGTACTCTACTAACAATAGAATCAATCCTGCATGATATGTACTCTACTAACAATAGAAATCAATACTGCATGATATGTACTCTACTAACAATAGAAATCAATACTGCATGATATGTACTCTACTAACAATAGAAATCAATACTTCATGATATGTACTCTACTAACAATAGAAATCAATACTGCATGATATGTACTCTACTAACAATAGAAATCAATCCTGCATGATATGTACTCTACTAACAATAGAAATCAATCCTGCATGATATGTACTCTACTAACAATAGAAATCAATACTGCATGATATGTACTCTACTAACAATAGAAATCAATACTGCATGATATGTACTCTACTAACAATAGAAATCAATACTGCATGATATGTACTCTACTAACAATAGAAATCAATACTGCATGATATGTACTCTACTAACAATAGAAATCAATACTGCATGATATGTACTCTACTAACAATAGAAATCAATACTGCATGATATGTACTCTACTAACAATAGAAATCAATACTGCATGATATGTACTCTACTAACAATAGAAATCAATCCTGCATGATATGTACTCTACTAACAATAGAAATCAATCCTGCATGATATGTACTCTACTAACAATAGAAATCAATACTGCATGATATGTACTCTACTAACAATAGAAATCAATACTGCATGATATGTACTCTACTAACAATAGAAATCAATACTGCATGATATGTACTCTACTAACAATAGAAATCAATACTGCATGATATGTACTCTACTAACAATAGAAATCAATACTGCATGATATGTACTCTACTAACAATAGAAATCAATACTGCATGATATGTACTCTACTAACAATAGAAATCAATACTGCATGATATGTACTCTACTAACAATAGAAATCAATACTGCATGATATGTACTCTACTAACAATAGAAATCAATCCTGCATGATATGTACTCTACTAACAATAGAAATCAATACTGCATGATATGTACTCTACTAACAATAGAAATCAATACTGCATGATATGTACTCTACTAACAATAGAAATCAATCCTGCATGATATGTACTCTACTAACAATAGAAATCAATCCTGCATGATATGTACTCTACTAACAATAGAAATCAATCCTGCATGATATGTACTCTACTAACAATAGAAATCAATCCTGCATGATATGTACTCTACTAACAATAGAAATCAATCCTGCATGATATGTACTCTACTAACAATAGAAATCAATACTGCATGATATGTACTCTACTAACAATAGAAATCAATCCTGCATGATATGTACTCTACTAACAATAGAAATCAATCCTGCATGATATGTACTCTACTAACAATAGAAATCAATACTGCATGATATGTACTCTACTAACAATAGAAATCAATACTGCATGATCTGTACTCTACTAACAATAGAAATCAATACTGCATGATATGTACTCTACTAACAATAGAAATCAATACTGCATGATCAGGAGACTGGATGTAGTTAGACAACAAGAGTCTTTGTATTTTCCTTCCCTCCCTTCTTCTCTCCCTCCCTCCTTCTCTTCTTTTCACCCTCCTTTTATCCCTCTATCCTTTCCTCTATACCCGTTCATCCCTCCCTCTGTCCTCCCTTCCTTCTTTCCTCCCTCCCTTCCTTTATTCTTTCCTGGAATTCCGTCTACCCTGGTTATTTTTGTCAACTTGACACAACCTATTGGTATATGAGAAGAGGAACCTTTTTTTTCCCAGTTTTTCAAAACAGGGTTTCCATGGAGCTTTTGAGCCTGTCCTGGAACTAGCTCTTGTAGACCAGGCTGGTCTTGAACTTACAAACTTAATTAAGAAAGTGCCTCTATTGAATTGCCTATGGGTACGTCTGTAAGGAATTTTCTTGATTAATGATTGATCTGAGAGGGCATCCCACTAGGGGTGATACCCATTGAGCAAATGTTTTTGGATTGTATAGAAAAGCTGGCTGAACAATCCATGAGAGAAAACCAGTAAGCAGTACTCCTCCACCACCTCTGCTTTACTTTTACAGACAGGCTCCACCCTTGAGCTTCTGCCCTGACTTCCTTTCATGATGGGCTATGATCAGATGAGTAAGCCAAATTTCCTTTTGTTGTGGTGTTTATTTCACCGAGAGAAAGCAAACTATGACAAAGACATTTTTTTCACATCTGGCACCGTCATTGATGTCTGTTTTTCTATATCTGTTAAAAGGGCAGACCAAAAAACAGCACTCACATAAAAGAAATAACAGTATCCCTCGCAGTCCTTCGTCATTTTCTTCCTCCTTTTGCTCCTCGTTTGGATCTTGGGGGGCTCAGTTCGGTGCTCCAACGCGGGCCTCCATCTGTATCGTCATCCAACGCCAGATGAGGGATCTATGGTGATAAGCAAAATATTCATCAGTATGGTCACGGGCCAAGGCCGGTTCAGGCACCCCCTCCTCTGTCCAGAGAACAATCTGGGGATCTCTCCTTGGACCTGGGATCCCATATGGGATACTATCACCCACTGATACAAGGGGTCGGATCTAATGAGAGTTTACCAAGGCCAGATGGACCGTGACTGAACGAGCATGTGATCCAACCAGATTCTCTGAATGTGGCCGGATTTTCTGAATGTGGCTGGCCTGCAGTCTTTCCGAGAAGCCATTGACAATGACACTGGGACTGGTTTCCTCTGCATATACTGGATTTTTGGGATCCAGTCTGTTTGGATGCTCACCTTCCTGGACCTGGAGTGAGGGGGGAGGAACTTGGACTTCCCACAGGGCAGGAGACCCTGACTTCCCTAGGGGACAAAGAGGGAGGAGGAGAGGGAGGGGGGGAGTGGGAGGGCGTTGGGAGGAGGGGCGTAAATGGAAACTTTTTATAATTTAATAAAATTACAAAAAAAAAAGAAAAAGAAATAACAGTATACATTTTCAGTCTTGCCCCACAATTACCTGAACACGTTTTGATATGCAGAAAATAAATGTGTTTCGAGAAAGAGTTTCGGTAGTTGAAGAAAGAAGTGGTTATAAAACTCAGCCATGTAATAGCAATGAAGAACATACAATAAGCAGAAATTTTCTAAATTTTAGTTTGCCTGATAGGAAAACAATAGATGTTTGAAGCAGTACTAACTGAAGGAACACAATCAAGGGTCGAATGAGTCTAGTAGAACCCTACCACATGAAAGTAAGCAAAACTCTAAGCCGTGTTGGGCATATGTCATGTGTCACAAGCTATTACATAGTTTCATGAAAGCTGCATGAAATTATTGGGCATAGATGATTGATGTGGGATTTCCCTCTGTATTCTGTGAATACCATTAATGAATAATGAACTGCTTTGAGCCAATAGCAGAGCAGCGGGGTGGCAGAGTGGAGCTAGGCTGAGGACTGGACTGAATGCTGGGAGAAAGGACAGAGTCAGGAGAAGCCATGTAGCCCCATGGAGACAGACACACGAACTTTATCCAGTAAGTCAGAGCCTTGTGGTGATACACAGATTAATGGAGCTGGGTTAAATTAATATGTAAGACTTAGCCAATAAGAAGCTAGAGCTAATAGGCCAAGCAATGTTTTAAATAATGTAGTTTCTGTGTGGTTATTTTGGGTCTGAGCTGCTGAATAGCCGGGAACCAACAAGCGGCCTCCTCCTGCAACAGATGATCCCAAATGAGTAACTATAGAAGCTGAATTTTCCAAAAATTGAAAAATGAGACAAGTTTACAGAATTGATGGTGTGTGGATGCCTGATTCTTTGTTCTCTCTTCTCATTGCTCAAATCTATTCTTGATGATTGGAGAATAAATTATAATCATGTGTATATTTGAAACAAAGTTTTCCAAACTATGCTTTTTAAAACCTCACCTCATTCAGAGAGTCCGGATTGATCAGATGCTCCATCAGTCTCTGAATGTGGCTGATGGTGGAAGCTGACTGAGAAGCCAAAGACAGTGGCACTGGGCTTTGATTCTACTGCATGTACTGGATTTTTGGGAGCCTTGTCTGTTTGGATGCTCACCTTCCTGGACCTGGGGCCAACGGGGAGGACCTTGAACTTCCCATAGGGTAGGTTACCCTGACTGCTCTTTGGCCTGGAGAAGAAGGGAGAGGAGGAGTGGGGGTGGGGAGGGGAGCAAAGTGGGAGTAGGGGAGGAGGTGGAAATTTTTAATAAAATATTAAAATAAAACCTCACCTCCTCACACACAGCTTTCATCCTTTTTCCCAACCAGAAAACATAGATTCTCCTTTCCAATTTGTCAAGTTCTTGAGATTTATTTTGTAGGAGCTGCTTTTCTTTCTTTCTTTTTTTTTTTTCCTCTTTTGGTTTTTTGAGACAGGGTTTCTCTGTAACTTTGGAGCCTGTCCTGGAACTAGCTCTTGTAGACCAGGCTGGCCTCGAACTCATGGAGATCCACTTGCCTCTGTCTCCCAAGTGCTAGGATTAAAGGCATGTTCCACCACCGCCCAGCAGGAGCTGCTTTCAACAATAATAAAACTATATTTTGATGAGTAAATTTTGTTTCTGTTCTAAAGAATGTTCACATATTATTTAGTTAATTCTTAAAATAACTATTAGACATAGGAATATGTGACTTTCTTTAGAATTTTTGAACACTGAAAACAGAGCAATTAAAAACCTTATTTGAATTCCTACATATGAGAAATGGCACTTTTAATTCAATCAGAAAATCCTTAGATATGATAATCAGTTTCAGCAAAGTGGTAGTATACATAATCAACATAAAATCAGTAGATTTTTTATATACCAATAATAAACTAAAAAATGAAATTAGGGGAAGATCATATTCACATTTTGCTTCAAAATTATTACTATACCTAAAATCTAACCTAAGAACTAAAGTACCTTTAAGATGAAAACATTAAGACATAAAATAGTGGAAAAGGGTCTTAGAAAATAGAAAAAAATCTTCCATGCTCATGGGCTGGCAGAATTAATATTGTGTAAAATGAATGTATTGCCAAAAGCAGTGTATAGATTTAGGGTAACTTCCACGAAAATTCCAATAACATTCTTCACAGAACTATAAAAGACAATCTTAAAAGTTACACAGAAACACAGAAGACCCTAAACGATCAAAGCAGCCCAAAGAAAGAAGAATGTTAGTGGCATCACAATATCTGATCTCAAATTGTGCTACAAGACCACAGGGACAAAAAAAAAACCTGGCAGTGGGCCTAAAGCCAACAGGTAAGCCATCAGAACAGAATAGATGGCCCAGAAGTAAACCCAGAGTGACAGCCACTTAATTATTGACAACATGCCAAAATTATACATGAGTGAAATAAACCTCTATTTGACAAATGGTGCTGGGAAAACAGAAAATTCAAATTTTTTCTCTTGATCTGCCACCCTGTAGAATGGTTCATTCCAAATAACAAGAGATCTTAACACTTGAAGTATTAAAATGGTTGGATAAAAACCCTACAGAAGCACTTCAGAATATAAAAATAAGCATAGACAAGAACTATCTGAAAAAGATTCGAATAGCACACACATACACACACACACTACACACTCACACACAAACACTCTCACATACACAGAGCCTCAAACACTCACACACATACATATGCTCATACCCATACTCTCACACAGACACACTCACTCACAGTCATACATACCACACACAAGCACATGCAGACTTACGCACAAACACCCATACACATACATACATATACTCACTCACAAGGACACACTCATTCACACAGTCACACACACACACACCACGCACACAGAGTCAGGCACAGACACTCATATATACATATACTCACACACATGCACTTACATCCACACAGACTTACATAGTCACACACACACCACACACACACACAAATTGACAAAGATAACATGGACTGATAAACTTCTGCACAGCAAATAAAACAATCACCAGAGTAAAGCACCAGCTACAGAGTGAGAGAAAATCATTGACAGCTACCTATGAGACAAGAGATTAACAATTAGAATATATGAAAAATGTAACCATCACATAACTTCTCCCAAAATCTTTCCATCAACTAAACAGAAGTTCTCAAAATAAACAAACACAAACAAGCGAACAAACACAAATGACATTAAATATCTGAAATAGTGTTCAACATCCTTAGTCATTGGATAAATGTAAATTAAAACTACTTTAGTAACCTATTCACCGCTAATAAGTGCAAGAACTGACCAAGTCACTATTTAAATCAGTGAGGCTGCTCCTTAGAACACTGAAACTAGAACTTCCACATGACGCAGCTCATCCACTAGTACTTAAAAGCACGGAAAGTCCTGTCACGGAGATGCTGCATCATCCATGTTCAGTGCCACGCTATCCCCAATGAACTAAGAAATGGATGCTGCCTGAACATCTACTAACCTGATGCATGGGATGAAAGAAACATATGAAAGAAACATAATATATACACATTGGGACTGTGTTTTGCATGAGGAAAAATGAAATGAAATTTTCAAGAAAATTAATGGAACCATAAATTGTTATGTTAAGTAAAATACTTGAGACTCAGAAAGATGCCTCTATTATACATAGACTATGACACTAGACATGAAATCATGAGAAGGGAAGACAAAATCTTAACAGGGAGGAAGGAGGAAAAGGTAATAGAAAATATAGGCTATAAAGGCAGAAATAGGGCCATGGAAGGTCAGCAAGCTGGGGGCAGGGAAGAAAAAGATGTTAGTGGGCCTACTGTGCTGATCAAACACTGACCAACCACAACTTGGGGAGAAAAGGATTTGTTTCAGTTTACAGCATATAGTCCATCATGAAAGGAAGTCAGGGGAGTAACTCAAGGGAGAAACCATGAGACAGAAACTAAATTTAGAGGTCAGGAATGAACCCTGATCATTGTCTTACTCTCTAAGGTTTGCCTAGCTTGCTTTTTTATATAATGCAGGACTGTCTTCCTGGGGTGGAGATAACCACAGTAGAAAGGGCTTCTCATGTCCATCATTAAGAAATGCCTGCAGACTTACCAATAGACCACTATGATGAAATAGTTTTCTAATTGATGTTTCTTGTCCCAGATGACCCTAACTTTGCTCAAGTTAACCACACCCACACAAAATTAGCTAGCACAGGGTCAATAAAAATAAACAGTAATGCAACCCATTGACTTCTGTACTAACTTAAAGAGAAAAACAATAAGAAAAAAGAGAGCGCATGCTAACCTGAGAAAAAGACATGAATCTTTAACACATATGATCCAGATTATTACTATTATTGTTATTATTATTATTTATTATATCACAATCCAAGTTCCCACTTTTTTCTCTCCCTCCCCCTGCTTCTCCCCATCACACCCCCTTTCCTGCTCCTCAGAGAGGGTAAGGCCTCACTGGGGAAGTCAATTAAGACAATCACACCACCTCCTTGCAGCAGGAACAAGCCACAGTCCCTACATTACACCACCTCATGCCTAGGCTGAACAAGGTATCTCTCCATAGAAATGGGCTCCATAAAGTTAATTTATATATTATTGTTAGATCCTGGCCCCACTTCCAGTGGTCCCATATATTGCCTAAGCTACACCATTTTCACCTGTATTCACAGGTCCCAGTTCTCTCCTATGTAGGTTTCACATTTGCCAGTCCAGAGTCAGTGATCTAGCTCAGGTTGGCTGATTCTGTGGGTTTTCCCATGATGGTCTTGACCTCTTTGGTCATATTATTACTCCTCCCTCACTTTGTTTGTACTCAAGAAGCTAGTTGTGGATCTCTGCATCTGCTTCCATCTGTTTCTGGAAGAAGGTTCTAGCTTCTCTGGGGTTCTATAGACTAGTTATTCTTTGCATTATGTCTGATACTCACTTATGTGTGGGTCCATTCTATATTCGTCTTTCTGGGTCTGGGTTACCTAATTCAGGATGGGTTTTTCTAGTTCTATCTATTTGCCAGAAAATTTAGAGATGTCATTTTTTTTTTAACCACTCCATTGTTAGTTGAATTAGTACTCCATTGTGTAGTTATCCCATTGTGTAATGTATTACATTTTCTTTACCCATTCTCCAGATGAAGGGCATCTGGGTTGTTTTCAGGTTCTGGCTACTATGAATAATGTTGCTAAGAACATAGTTGAGCTAATGCCCTTATGGTATGAATGTGCCTCCTTTGGGTAGATGCCCAAAAGTGGTATTTCTGGGTCTTGAGGTATATTGACTACTGATTTTCTGAGAAATCACCATACTATTTTACACAGTGGCTATACAAGTTTGCACCCATCCCATTCACAATAGAGGAGTGTTCTCTTTAAACCACATCTTCTCCAGCATAAACTGTCATCAGTGTTTTTGATCTTAACCAGTCTGATTGGTGTAAGATGGTATCTCAGAGTTATTTTGATTTGCATTTTCCTGATGAATAAGGGTGTTGAACATTTCCTTAACTGTCTTTCAGTAGTTTGATATTCTTCTATTAAGAATTCTGTCATATTAACCCACACACCTATGAACACCTGATTTTTGCCAAGCTAGCTAAAATATAAAATTGAAAAAAGAAAGCATCTTCAACAAGTGGTGCTGATATAACTGGATGCTGACATGTGAAAGAATGCAAATAGATCTATATCTATCACCATGAATAAAACTCAAATTAAAATGAATCAAAGACCTCAACATAAATCCAGCCACACTAAACCTCACAGAGAGAAAATGGGAAGTAGTTTTCAATGCATCTGCACAGGAGACCATGTCCTGAATATAAATACCAGTAGCATCGACACTGAGAACAGCAATTACTAAATAGGACCTCCCAAAACAAGCCACTTCTGTAAAGCAAAGGACATTGTCAACAAGACAAAATGGCAGGCTATAAAAAGGGAAAAACTTCTTCGCCACCCTCTGCTGTGTAGTACTCCACAATGCAAAGTATTTATTTCTATAGTATATTCCCCTTTAAATATAAACAAACATTTATAAACAATCATTGAGAATTTGGGTGTAGTTTTCTCCAAGCTGCATCCTCCTTTTTGTTGTGTGAAATATTTTTCTTCTGGGGGATTTCAGAGACCTTTCAGGGGGTCTTGGTTCATTAAACCACATTAGTCTAGAAGGAACCCACAGGTTCTCATCTTCTGTAGAAACAAAAGCAGTACATCTTTTCCAAAGCAACATATTCTTAGACTCAAAAGTTTGAAATCAAGATTACTTTAAAATATATATGTTGCCTGCTGGGTTTATATTTAGGAAGTGGTCTCCTGTGCCAATGCGTTCAAGTGTACTTCCTTCTTTCTCTTCTATAAGGTTCAGTATGGCCGACTTTATGCTAAGGTCTTTGATCTGTTTGGACTTGAGTTTTGTGCATGGTGATAGATATGGATATATTTTCATTCTTCTACATGTTGATATCCAGTTATGCCAGCATAACTTTTAAATATGTTTTCTTTTGTCCATTTGATATTTTTTGCTTCCTTGTCAAAAATCAGGTGTTCGAAGGTGTGTGCATTAATATCTAGGTCTTTGATTTGGCTCCTTTGGTCCTCCTGTCTGTTCTTATTCCAATACCAGATTGTTTTCAGTACTGTAGTAGAGTTTGAAGTCAAGGACTGTGATGACTCCAGAAGTTATTTTATTGTACAGGATTGTTGGGCTATCTTGGGTATTTTGCTTTTCCACATGAAGTTGAGTACTATTCTTTCGAGGTCTATGAAGAATTTTGTAGGAATTTTGACAGACACTGAGAGAAACAATTAATAAATGTGACCTTCTGAAAATGAAAAGCTTCTGTAAAGCAAAGGACATGGTCAACAAGACAAAAGAACAGCCTACAGAGTAGGAAAAGATCTTTAGTGACACCACATCAGAAAGAGGACTGATCTCCAATATATACAAAGAACTCAAGAAATTGGTCATCAAAAGAACAGATAGTCCAATAAAAAATGGAGTACAGACCTAAACACAGAGCTCTCAACAGACGAATCTAAAATGGAAATGTTCAACATCCTTAGTCATTAGATAAATATAAATCAAAACAACTCTGAGATTCCACCTTAGACCTGTGAGAAGAGCTGAGATCAAAAACACTGATGGCAACTTATGCTGGAGAGGTTGTCGGGTAAAGGGAACACTTCTGCATTGCTCATGGGAGTGCAAGCTGGTATAGTCCCTTTGGATGTCAGTGTGGTGATTTCTCAGAAAATTAGGAAACAACCTTCCTCAAGACCCAGTAATACCACTTTAGGGTATATACCCAAAGGATACTCAACCGTGCCATAAGGACATGTGCTCAACTTTGTTCATAACAGCAATGCTTATCATAGTCAGAACCTGGAAACAACCTAAATGCCCCTCGACCAAAGAATGGATAAGGAAAATATAGTACATTTACACAATGGAGTACTACACAGCAGAAAAAAATAATGACATCTTGAATTTTGCAGGAAAATGGATAGAGCTAGAAAACATTTTGAGTGAGGTAACCCAGACCCAGAAAGGCAATTATCACATGTACTCACTCATAGGTGGTTTTTAAGCATAAAGCAAAGAAAATCAGCCTACAAACCACAATCCCAGAGAACTTAGACAACAATGAGGACAATTAGAGAGATGTGTATAGATCTATTCTACATCGGAAGTAGAAAAAGACAAGCTCTCCTAAGTAAATTGGCAGCATGGGGACCTAAGGGGAGGGTAGAATGGGAGGGAAGAGGCAGGAAGGGGAGCAGAGAAAAATGTAGAGCTCAATATATATATATATATATATATGCATATATGTATATATGTATATATGTATATATATACACATATATATGTATGTATGTATATATATACACACACATATATGTTCCCTTAGCTTAGTAGTGTGTACAATGAATTGTCTCTCTATACTTAGCTCATTCACAGTCAAAAAATTCAATGACAACACAATAATACACATGATCCAGACTCTCTGTATATTTTCCATCTTTACCTAGCTTATTTTTATGTACTTTTCAATTTATGAAAAGTACTCTGTCTCTTTAAAGACTATTTTATTTTTTTAGAAACATTTCCTTCCTTTTATAACTGTCTATATTCCTTTTCTTCTCTCTTTTAAGCCTATGCACATTTATCCGACACTGTGATTCATTTAGAGGTCTTTTGCATCTGAATTTGTCTTTATTGCATATCTGTTATAATTTTCTCACCAAGAGTGCTTTTACAATGGTAAGCAGCTTGGTCTCAGTGGCCTTAGATGTTGACTCCACATCTCTCACGTCTTCAGTGTGGCAGAGGCAGTTTACTGCCTGCTCTGGGACTGCTGGGTGGGAGCTACCCTCAATACTTCAACTCTGGGTGTGCAACACATAAACCCTTCTTTTATCTGAGTAAAAGCTAAATAGGCCATGCAGTGCATTGCACTGCCTGGAAATGTCTCTGTGTATGGTGGTAGGAATCTCCTATACTTTCATGTCTGTGCACCGCTAACAGACTCGATCAGGCTGCTTGCCCAGGCCAAGGTGCTGAGCAGCAGGAATGTTCTCAGATGCTTTATTCTTAACCCCAAGCAGTCATACAAGAACTCAGACATGAAGTGTGTGGTTTGCCACGTGGGTCAGTTCCAGTTGTTGTTTGGGTGCCATTCTGTTGGTGGAGACTATTCATTTGTTCTTGGCCGCTTCTACCCGAAATAATCACACAGAAACTATATTGTTTGCAATACTCTTTGGCCAATAGCTTAAGCATATTTTTACCTAGCAATTATATTCTAAACTAATTCATCTCCATTAATCTATCACCACAAGGTCGTGACCGACAAATTTTCGGCAGGCTCCAGTGGCGGTGTCTGTCTCCTTCAGTGACTACATGGCTTCTCTTGACTCCACCTACCCTCTCTCTATATCTCTGTTTGGATTTCCAGCCTAGCTTTACTCTGTTAAGCCATTGGCCAAAAGCAGCTTTATTCATTAACCAATAAAAGCCACACATATACTGAAGGACTTCCCACACCAACCTGTTCCTTTAGTTCCAGGGGATTTATTTTTGTAGCCACAAGACATGAATGTGCTGCACATACACACTTGCAGGTGAAACAATACATAAAATAAGTAAATCCGTCTTTTAAAACTGTGCAAGCCCAGAGTCTGAATCTATTCCAAGTTCTCTTAAAATGCTCATGTGAGGACAGGTAACTACTGGATGACAAAGAGGTAGAGAATTTTATATAGTGATTACCCAGAAAGTTTTACAGTTGGTAATAAAATAGATTTGCTTTCTCTGCCTTCTGTACTGCTAATTTAGAGTGCTGGTGTCTATATTATGTATGAAACAGTCAAAGAAATTTGTATATTAATCTATGTTTTGCCATCAGTAATCATGAACACCACAAGCCCTGCCATTTAGCCTTCTGTAACTACGTGTCCTCACAAATGCAGAGTTATCAATATTCATACTGCTTGGACTCATGTAAATAATTAAACGGGCCAAAATTGTAAATCATCATAATTTTCAGTCTTTTATGACAAACAAGCAAATAAGCGTTCTGTAAATAAGAAAGCATAAGGATTTCTAGTGTTTTCAGAGTGAATGGCCCTCTTGTGCCTGAGTGATATAGGACTAGTCTTAGAGGCCAAAGAAATCCATTGAGGTTTTTATTCTCACAAGGCTCTTTTTGCTCAACAGCTTTGAAACATTTGTGGCAGTACAAGTGTATTTCAACATGGAGAAGGATTCCACTCTCTGCTGTCTATAGTCCTATGAGTTTTTCATAGTAGCTCACAATTATGTAGGGAATTAGTATATTATTTTCTACTTTTCCATTCATATTTTCCTTCTGATAGTAGCATTATGATATTTGAAAGGCACCAATCCACTACTTTCATGACATGTAATTGATGGAGTAGTATGGCCATCTCACTTTTAGTTCAAAGAAGGATGATTTAAATGAATTTAGGAAAAACCATTCACATCAGCTTTCGAAATTCCCTTTAAACTTAACAGTTTTTTTTTAATTGAGCTGATGATAACAGAAAATAGTAAAACATTAGAAATGTGCGCTTTCTTCCCATGATGACTGGAGACCATGGAGCCAACATGGAAGCACGGTTAAACAATAGATAACGAATAAGGGTACAATTTGATTTTCTGTGGATCTACCTGGATGTGAAGCCGAATTAAGACTAAAAGTATTAGTTTCCAGGTCCAAATTTTACTTTGTTCCTTTAACTATACAGATTGGTACCCTGTGACTTGAACTCAACAATATAGAAGCATTCTCTTCCATTCTAATCGTTGGAACAGCCAATGCACTTGAACACATCCAACAGAAACAATAGTAGGCATTACAGGCTTTTTGGGCTGCTCAGCCATGCTCTGCATGCCCGTCTCAACTGAGCACTTACTGTCAAGATTCAGTCGGCAAACTGCTTCTACCAACTTCTGATCTTGCCATTCTGTCTTTCCCTTAAGAATCTGAATATAGCATTCGAGCGCTTTATAAGAGAATAGCAAGATTGTTTTGCATAAACACACATGACTTCTTCCAGCTCTTTCCCAAATTAGTCTTCTCCATCAGTGCACAGAGATGCCCATGGCATATGGTTCAACTACACTATTACATTCACTCCCTACAGAGATTCTCTGGGTCAGCTCTGGAGACAGTAATTACTCCTTGCACGGAAGTAGCTATGCATCATCAAGGGGCTTGTGTAATTGATGTTTCCTATAGCTGTGTTTCTTTTTAGAGATGCCTAGGAGAGTTGCAGGCTGACTTATTTAGATATTTGCTTTACTTATTTTTAAAAGTGGATTATAATTTTATGATGAATTTATTCCATTATTACAGAGCCCCTAAATTCAAACCTTGTGCACCTCCTTGATAATGATAAATTATCTCTAGAAATGTCATTGGGCACTTTGGAAAAGCAAGCAGTATTTAATTATTGATAGTTATGACCTCATCTCCTGAAATTTCAAATTAGCCTTTATATATGAATATTACAAAATCAATTTCTCACACCAAACATTTCCTTTCTCGGGCTTTGAAGACTCACCTTTTCATTTCCTAGGCAAAACATGTTCTTGCAAAATAGAAACATGAAAAAATGTCATTTGTTCCTACTTTTTGAGAATGTAACCTTTCACTTTTCACAGCCTTCAGATTCATAATCACCATGCAAGCTACAATCACCAGAGCCTCTTAGCCTAATAGGAATGTTGAGGCGTGAGTTTTAAGCATGCACACATCTGATAGAGGACCTTATTTGAAGAACATTATAGCTAAACTGCAGAGAGCATAGGGCAACAGAAATGATAAATGGAATGGAAGGGATTACTGAACATATGAGAAGAGATTAAGAAAAATGGGGTTGTTTAGTCTTGAAAGAAGATGAGTCTGAGGTGAATTGATTGAGGAATTTGAACTAGCTAAGGGCCACAATGCAATTAAGTTTGATCCATTTGAAGGTGTACCTTCAGGCATAAATATGTGAACGCAAATTAAAGGACTCTTATTTTACAGAAAGTGTGGTGATAAGCAAAGAAAGGATTTGTAAGTACTAAGCTAAAATAAAACAGTATTATCCTACTTCAGAAAATATTTGTAGTGTTTAATTGAAGACTCTCATGAACAGGAGAAAGATAGCGTGAGAGTAGGCATCCAAGTTGCCATGTTTTATAGACATAGGCATTTTATTCTTTCTTTGGTAATCATGCTATATTAGCATTATGATATTTGCCTTGAATTTTAGCTTATTGTCATGCTGCTTGTGTGATTTTTGTGAACTGGTTTTCTCATTTATTACAAAGGCTATGAAGCTAGTGCTTGGATTATTTTATTAGATATAAACACCTCAGTAAAATTTGCAATACATTTCTTAAAATACAAAATATTTGGTATATAATAGATGCTTACCAAATCTGTCAATGCAAAGGCAGTTAGAATATGCTTTTTAAAATTTATCATTTTACTCTTTGACAGATTCATAAATGTACATATTGAAAGTCTGTTCTCCCTCCCTATTATCTTGTCTTCTCCTCCAGCTGAAATTAACATTCTTTCCAACATATTCCTTTCCTTCTTTCAAGTCTTTCTGTGGTTATATAACCTACTGAGTTGAAATTGGGTTGTCCATAATCTTGTAATTAGCAGGGGTTTGTTGTTGTTGTTGCTGTTTTGCCTTTTTTAGAAAGAGTGTCTATGTGGTGATTTGAATAAGAATGGTCCCCTTATACATATATATATATATATATATATATATATATATATATATATATATATATATATATATTTGAATGCTTCTTCCTTAAAGATACTAGAGTGGGATTAGGAGTCATGGCCTGTTAGGAGAAGTGTGTGTCACTGGGTATGGGCTTTGCATTTTTAAAAGCTCAATCCAGGTCCAGTGTCTTTTTCTTCCGGTTGTCTACAGATCCATTTCTTCTAGTGTGCTGCCATGCTTCTCACCATGGTGATAATGGACTAAACCTCTGAAAATTTAAACAACCCACTATTAAATGTTTTTCATTATAAGAGTTGTCATAATTTTTCTTCACATTAATAGAATACTAAGACAATATGAAATATAAAGAAAGCATTTTGTAAGAAATTTGAGATATATCTTTTATTATATATCTTCTTCCAAATCATTATCTGAATATAAACCAAAAAATATATGAGATAATATTTTCAATGTGGGTTCAAGAAGAACATAAAAGTTTCTATTAATATAAGCTGTAGTGAGTAACAACAACATGCCCTATGTATTTAAGATAGATATCTGTACAACTTAGCTAAACCATTCTATGAGCAAAATGAAACAAATCTTACCGAAAAGGAATTCCAGAGTTTTAAAATCTAATAGCAAATTTACAATGAAAATATATCAAAATTCAGATAATTACCTTCTGATCTGGCTACTGGCCTGGATATAATTATTACAATAAACAAGTTCCTTGATCACAAAATAGCATCACACTATTGCCATATATTATAATAATATAGTAACAGTAATAAAATAGTATGTCTATTTACTGCCCCAGGGTGAACACAGTGAGGAATAAAGTGGAATTTAAACAATAAGGAAAGGAAAATATATTTAGAGTCAGGTATGGCTATTCCTTAGTAATAAGGGCAAATGCTTGATAAATGGTCTTTATTTGTTGAGGTGATTAGATCTTATCTTAGTTATTCATTTGAGAAAAATATTCTTTCTAAATGACATCTTTAGAATTACTAACATTATTTACATTTATTATCTAACATCAAAATAAATAAATCATATAAATCATAATCAAATAATCAAAATGCAAAAGAAGAAACACAGAAATCCCAAAAGTGAATGAAATACTTATAGTTATACATCTGTGATATAGTAAGATAATCAATGAAGATAAATGTTTTTCAAAATAGATAGAAAGAAAAATAATATTGTCTTAGAATTTAGACATAGGAGAAGAAGTAAAATGGAAATATTAGTGCCAAAATATACCAGAAGTTTAATAGTCTCTCTTTACAAAGATCAAGCACAATAGAAAACAGAGTTAGAAAAAGAGAAAATACAGGAGTGAGAAGTACCCAGTTTGAGACATAGAAAGAACGAACAGGATTCAGAGAAGATGTAATAGACATTTAGAGCAAAAGAAAAAAGCCTAAAAAGGTGTAACCCAAGTCAAAGAGTAGAGAAGAAAAATGGAAGAAAGAGCAGGTAGATACTCACATATTATTTTTAAAGCCTATATCCAACATGAAAACATTGATTTCAAGAGCTGAGTGGAGCCCAGTAATATAAATACAAAGAAATCTGAGCAACTGTATTAGAAATGTTGAAAGATAAATAAAAGTAGGCTGGGGATGTAGCTTCGAGATGGAGTGTATGCTTAATGTTCAGAAGCATAATGAAAAGTTAAAGTAAGATAATAAACAAATTATAAACAAAAATTTGTAAAATAATCATTATTTTCAAAGGAGATGGTATTGATCTAAAAAGAAATCTTCTGACTGCTAAACAGAAAAGATGAGAGGAAGATGATAATGTAATTAATTTTAATCTGTAAAAAATATTAATGGCAACTATCTTTTAAATGTCACTGATATGCACTTAACCATTGAACTTTATTAACATTGTGCTGCTGTTACCCATCACCCCTGGTTTGCCAGAATAATAAAATTCACAGTATTACTGTATAAGTCAGAAGTCTGTCACAGTACCTTTGAAGTGTAGTCAATATGTTAGCAAGGATGCACCCTATCTTGAAGTTTCTAAGAGAGAAACCACTCTCCCTTCTGGTCAAGATCCTAGAAGACATTCATTTTTGCTAGGTTGTGCCATTTTACCATCTTCTAAACATGTTTATAAAAGTAGAGAAAAGTCATGAAAAAGTAAATACATAAGCCAATGCTTAAGATGACTAACATATTGAAATATTGAAATGCACACAGACTCCAATATGGCTCTTCAGTCAGAAACCACCAACTTGTAGGAGCTCACTGGCAAGTATTCACTGTTTCTGAAAGCTAATTGTTCAATATGTGCTTTAATTTTATCAAAAGTTAAAGTCCAATGCTGCAGCTAAAATCATATTAACAGACAGAAGTGAGAATTCAAAAACCAAACTCCCCTATTTGTTGTATTATTTTTACTATGACTGCTAATTCTTTGTATGATTGATATCTATTCTATCTCTGTATGGGATGCTTCCAAATAGTGCACTGAAAATTTTCCAGCATGCACTCGGGCATGTTACATTGTGATCTGGAGTTCATTATCAGAAAAACATTCACACCAGGAGAATCAGTAGACATTGCAGCTCATAGACTGATTTATTGTTTTGATTTATCGTCTAGAAAGTAGTAAAGAATATGCCAACCTTGCTGCTTAATTATAATCTGTATTAGTAAAGAAATTTATCTTGCTAAGGTGTCAGACTTTAATGTTTATCTAATTTTATTGTTATAATGCTTGATGATATAAGTAAACCATAAAACCATTCATATTCTGTATATATTTCTTTGTTAAGAAGCAAGTGTCATTTTGATGGAGCATATAAAAGTTTGGAAAAATTCAATGGAAGCATTTTGTAAGAATTGATTGCATAAAATTCAAGAGAGTATTGTCTATTGTATCGTTATTTAACAACTTGGAATTATTCTCTATCAGGAAAAAGCACTGTTGCTTTTCACTTATAGTGGCTTCATCCTGAAAAAATACACAGCAATTGAAATTGTAAGTCAAATATGTATTTAGCACTCTTAACCTACGTAAAAATCTTAGTAACACAGCACACTGTAAAGCATTGGTTTTCTCCTCTGAATTAAGACTGACTGGGACCATGGCTCAGTGCCACTGCCCTGTGCCATGGATGACTTTTGTGCCACATGTTGCTAACCCAGGAAAAGATATCAAATATTTGAAGTACATTTTCTGCTGAAGATATATTTATTTTTTTCCATCATAAAATTTAAAAACTGTAAGTTGTAAGTCATCCATTGAAACAATATGTAATAATCCATTTAATAAACTCAATATACAAATGCATTTCCTTCAGACAACAAACTCAGTGCTTACCAGTGCACAAGAAAGAAGACCCAAAATATGCTAGTAAAGCAAGAATGAAGTGTAAGTATTGAATTTTCACAGAGAAGGTGGAGTTATTAATGTAAAAACAAACATGTAGGCTGGAATTCCTGGGATCATCAGAAATTAAATATTTAACTAAGGAAAACCACAGTAGACATGATGCTGTTTCTTAGGTGTAAGAAAGATAGGGAGTTCATTCATTTCTATTTAATGCAATGCTTATATATTTGGAAAAATATTTTATTATTTGATTCTTGAAAGTCTTTTTCTAATTATCATCTATCATCTCCCATTTCCCTACTTTTCCACAACTTAGTCTCTAACAGAATCATTTCTTTTCCTCTTCTTACATCTACTTGTGTGCATACATACATGTGTGTATCATCATATGTCATCTTACATGTCATTAAATACTCTTTCAGATATAGTTTTAATGATAGCATAAAATAGCCTTAAGCATGAAATTATTTATTCTCTTTCTTATCAACAATGCTATTGGGAATATTGTTTTCTATATATCTCTCTGGGAAATCTTCCATTCCTACATGAGAGATTCTCAGAAATATACTAAAAGGCATTACTTGTTTTTTACTCTTGATATATATTACTAACTGATTTTCAGAAGGACTGTGCTACTTTATAGGCCTTCAAGTTAAAGGATATTCTTTTTATGCAAATCTATTTAACATTACTTAAAAATATGTTTATCTGACTTTTAAATTGAAATACACACCTCATTGACATTTTCATTTATATTTTTTTCAGTAACTATTAAAATTAAGTAGTTTTTTAAAAGTGTATTGGTTTCTTAGTTACTTTTCAATTTCTGTGACTACAAACCATAATCAAAGCATCAAAAGAACGTATTTATATTGGGACTCTTAGTTTCAGAAAGTTAGAGTCCCTGACTATCATAGCATGAAACATGACAGCAGGCAGACAGATATGCTGCTTGATCAGCAGCCTAGAGATTTTACCAGGATTTATAAGCAGGAGGCAGGGAGGGCTAACTGAGAATAGTGGGGTTTTAAAATTCAAAGCCAACACTCCATGACATGTCTCCTCTAAGACCATACCTCCTAATCCTTCCAACAGTTCCAGAAACTGGGGACCAAGTATTCAAATATATGAGCCTATAGGAGCCATTCTCATTGAAACCAACACAATTGATCATAAATATATCTTCTGTTCATGTCTTTCACCTTAGTATTCCAAATGTTATCTTTGTTATTAACATTTTCTTTTGCTTTCAGTGGTGCAAATTGTTTATGTCCTTGATCCCCAAATTTGTATTTGAACCCTGACACCTATGCTTTGGACTAGGATTTAGAGGAGGGAAATTTGAGAAGTTTCCTTCCTGAGAATGTTGATTATTGTCCTTATCAGAAATACACAGAAGTTTCCTCACCACTTATATCTTGTAAGGAAAGGTTGAAAGGTGCCATCTAAAAGGAAGGGAAGTCCTTAAAGACACCACATGTGCTACCACATTGATCTCCAGAACACTAGGAAATGCAGTTCTCTCTAGTCACTCAATTTAGAGTATTTGATTACATCATCCCAGATAGACAAAACTATTTGAAATGAACCATCAGACAAAGAATCACATATAATAATATTAATCACTTCATTCGTGTTTACTAAAAATTACCCGTCTTTATACCGTTAAGGGATATGAAAATTTTGAACACCCGAAGGGTTCCATATGCTTGGTAGAAAGCTGTTGATTCCTGTAAGAACATAAACCAATTCAAGTATATGGCTGGAGCCAAATGCATATTCCAAGTAATAACCACACATGCCAGGAAATATTATTAATTAGAAATGTTTTTGATAGCATTTGGGTATCAAACATTTGGGTATGTGTTGAAGGAAAAATAATATGCAAAGTGAGAGAAATAGTTGAAACATAAATGAACAAAATGAACAAAAATACATGTTTTAGATGAGTAGAAAGTAGGATTTGGAGCATTGTGTTTTGAGCATATGAGCTGATATCCAGCATTTAAAACAACTGGTGGTATTGAATATGAGGTTTGATGCTTCTTCATCATTAAACAGCTGATGTTCACTCTCCAGTAAAGGCCATTTCAATGCCCATGACAGAGGCAAAATATGTAACATCAGTGAGAGGGTAATGTGGACTGGAGAAAACACCGTATCGAAGTCATTTCTGTATGGAAGCCTAGAAGACTGCAAGGTTTAACCATCCAACGTAATTGGATGCTTTAGAGATATACAGATGAGTGATGAGAGGCCCCTCTCCACACTCTAAATTTTACTTGAATTTAAAATTTTTGTAGATTTTTTAGGCTTATCAGCTTCTTATATTGCCTGAGCAATTTAGTTGTTTTCCTATTAACCCCTCCTCTTCTGTTTAAAATGGACTAAAAAATAATTATAACTGTTCAAATCAGAATAACTTCCAAAGCTTTTAGTTTAAAGCTGAGTCTTAGTTGAGACAGGGTTTTCTCTGCTGCTGTAAGTAACAAGTACATGGGGTGTGGTATGCAAAATGACTATCTTGAGATACACAAAACAGGCAGTTGTAGTACCAAGGATGTATAGTAGGAACAGCGGGCCGCTTCCTACCGCCCGCCTGGCTAGCTTTACCTGAAATAATTACACGGAAACTGTATTCATTCAAACACTGCCTGGCCCATTAGTTTCAGTCTCTTATTGGCTAATTATCACATCTTTCTTTAACCCATATTTAGTAATCTGTGTAGCACCATGAGGTGGTGGCTTACTGGGAAAGGTCCTAACCTGCGTCTGTCTCGGAGAGGAGAGTCATGGCGTCTGCCTCATTGCCTTCTTCCCAGCATTCTGTTCTGTCTATTCCACCCACTTAAGGGCCTATCAAAAAGGCCAAGGCAGTCTCTTTATTAACCAATGAAAGTAACATATAGATGAATGACCCTCCTCCATCATTTCCCCTTTTTCTGTTTAAACAAAAAGGAAAGACTTTAACTTTAACATAGTAAAATTATATATAACAAAACAGCTATCAAACAAGAATTACAGTTACAACACTTATATCTATTTTATCTTTGATCATAACTAAGGAAAACTGTAACTATAACTAACCATTCTTCAACTCCATCAAAGACTCCAGAAGGATATAATACTACCTAAGTAAACAAGAAGGAAGCAACTTCCAAACTCTAGAAATGACCGAGACATCTCGCTACCTGTACAGTCACCCAAAGTTCCTTTGTACCGTTGGGGCATCAATCTTCAGCTTTTAGGCCTATAGTATCCAGCAGACTTTTCCATGAAGAAGGAAATTTTAAAGACAGTTCAATCACTATCTGCTGTGTCCTGCAGAATGTCTCGCAGACTCTTTCATGAGTCAGGAACCCCGAAAGACCATCTCACCTTTAGGTAAGTTCAACAGTCCTCTCTCTGAAGGTTTTCTGTGTCCAGTTTATGTAACAGTCCAGGCAAGAGCAGTTTCTTGCCCAGATTGCTATT
This sequence comes from Myodes glareolus, assembly GCF_982192425.1. Classification (NCBI taxonomy): domain Eukaryota; kingdom Metazoa; phylum Chordata; class Mammalia; order Rodentia; family Cricetidae; genus Myodes; species Myodes glareolus. The sequence continues at coordinate 55,219,309 of NC_142033.1, forward strand.
AAACTCCATAAGGAGCCTCTTCAATGCCCGTCTTCCTCTTGAAGCAGCTTGGTGCTGCCAGGAGCAGACGTGTCTTTTTGTCATGAAAGCCCTAAGTTATTAAAACATTAAATGCCATATTCTGTAGTCTTTGAAAGATATGAAGAATGCCTATCTAACTGAAATATATCTCTATATATCTAGAAAATCTAAAATGACTACAAGCTTGACTATTATCAATGATTATACATTAACAACCTATACTTTCTAATTATACAGAACATTTTTAAATGAACTACACAATCACAGTACCTTAATCAATATCAGAAATACATATACATATAACAAAATTGACCTTAACTTTATACCAATGCAAATTATTCATATCTATATCATATCCCCCTTTAAATGTAAAAGAACATTTATAAACAATATTTGCGAATATGGGCGCATTTTTTTCTCTCCAAACTGCTTCGTGCTAAATGGGGGCGCTGTTAATCAGATCTTTCATGGTGTAACCTGTGTGCCAGGTTCATCTCAGTTGGCAGTTGAGTGAAGTAATTTTTTGAGGGTCTTCACAGCAACCTTTCAGGAGGGCATGGTCTATCATACCATATTGGGATAGAAGCAATCCACAGGGTCTCATCCTCTGTGAAAACAAAAGAAGAACCTCTCCAAAGCATCATATCCTTAACCCAAATTCTGAAGTCATAATACACTTATATCCATTCTGGTTTAGCTTGGCAGCCCATATAATGAAATGTCTCTCTGTACTTAGCTCCTTCACAGTAAAAATTTTTAAAGAAAATGCAATGTACGTAATCCAGACTCTCTGTGAATTTTCCATTTTTATGTGGCTTATGTTTCTTTATTTCTTTTAATCTATAACTATTTGTACTCTGTCTCTTTAAAGACTTTACCTTTTTTTTAAGGCATTAACTTTATTCTCTATATTCTTTTTCTTCTCTTTCCCAAGCCTACGTACAGTCATCCAACACTGTGACCCATACAGAGGTCTTTTATGTCTGAATTTGTCCTTTTGTGAATCTGTAATTCTTTACTATCCAGGAGCATTTCTTAAAATGTTAAGCACTTCTTAAAAACTTAAGTTGCGCCATGTAGAAGTAATATGGTACAGCCCGTTTACTGCCAGTCTAAACCTTAATTGTGCTGTTACTAGGATAATTACGATAGTTTCTGCCTGAGACCAGCACAATTCCTTGTGGTGGAGCTAAGCAGCTTCTGCCTCAGAGCCATTTCGTGCCCCTGAGCCCCGCACAGTTCCAGGCACACAGCAGTCCACATTGCCATCAAGCAAGCCGTAGCACTTTACTCCAAATGCTCCATTAAAAAGCCCTGTTTCCCACAGGAGACAGACAGAGATTACAATGGCGGCACAGCTCAGAAAACTGCCACTTTCTAGTTGACCTGATCTTGCTGCCTACTCAGGCAGGAAGAACCGAGCCACGAGCATGGTCTCAGCTAATTTGCTTCCTACCCAGAATGGGCAAACAAACGTCTGGGCCCAGAAATGTTCCATAGTCGGAGTTTGCACCGATGGCAGGGTCCAGGAAGCCATGTTTTAAAATGATGCAGCTTTTTTTCTGCCGCTGATGCTGAAACAGGAAATCTCTCTACAGCACGTCCTAGCAAACAGCAAAAAGCTGTGTTAAACTCTCTTTCCCTTATTTTTAAGCTCTCTCAGGTTTTTAAGTGGATTTCGTTACCACGTTGGGCGCCAAGGATGTAAACAAATGATAGATGATGTACAGCATACCCTGTCTCCTGTAGGAGAGGAGGGATAAAGTTCTGAACTAGATTGCAAAGGAAATGGCCAAGTTGATCACCGGGTCTCACAGAGTGAAAGAACAAAATTCAGGGGGACAAAATTGCTCTATTACTAAGGCCAGGGGCTGGCTGAAGAGATGACTCAGTTGATAAGAACACCTGCTGATTCAACCCAAGCTTGAATCCTAGCATTGATGTCGGATATCTCAATAACACCTATAACTCTAGCTCTTGGGGGATCTGAAGCATCTGACTTCCAGAAGCACCCATACACATGTGTACGCTCACAAGTACATATAATTGAAATAGACATTAAAATATGCTATGTGGTTGTTTGAAAGGAAAGGACCCCTAAAGGGTGTGGCACTATTAGGAGATGTGGCCTTGTTGAAGTAGGTGTGCCCTTGTTGGAGAAGTGTGTCACTGTGGAGGTAGGATTTGAATTCTCTTATGCTGAAGCTATTCCCAGTGTCTCAGTCCACTTCCTGTTACCATCTGATCAAGGTGTAATTAGCACCATGTCTGTCTGCATGCCACCATGCTTCCTGCAATTATTATAATAGACTGAAACTGCAAACTGCCTCCTTGATTTAATGTTTTCCTTATAAGAGTTGCCATGGTCATGGTGTCTCTTCACAGCAATAGATATTATAACTAAGGCAGAAGTTGCTAACAGGGAATAGGGCATTTTTGTGATATTCTAGACTTTGTTTTTGTTTGGAGAAATTTAGACTTTGGTACTTTGGGTTACAAAAGGAGTAGAATGCTTTAAGCACTGATTAATGAGTCATACTAGTAGAAGCATGGAAGACAATGGTCCTAAGAGTTATTTGAACTGTTAGGGGCTGGCTTAAGTGATTTCAGAGGAGAAAAATTTTAGTATGCTGCATAGGGATCATTCTTGTGATATTTTGATAAAGAATGTGAGCACTTTTTGCCCTTATCTAAAGCATCTGCCTGAGGCTAACATGAAGAGTTTTAGATTCATTCCACTGGAAGAAGAAATCTGAAATCAGTTTAGCATAGGCTCTGTCTGTGGCTATTAGTGGTTACTCTAATGAAGATTTATAATGAAAAGGAGCAAACTGAGCAAAATAATTATAAAATGTACAGATTGTAAAAAGGGGGCACCAGGTAGAGGAATAGAGCTAAATCCTGTGTTCTAAGAGATAAACAGATTAAGAAATGAAATACAGAGAGTGATGATCTCAGAACAACATCCTACCCAGCTAAGTTTCCAACTTTTACAAAGGAAATAAAGAAAAGTTTAGAGCCCAGTGTTTAGGAAGACCACTCATTTGTTTCCTGGCTGTCCACACCAGAAAAATAATCACACAGAAACTGTATTATTGCAACACTGCTTGGCCTATTAGCTCATGTTTCTTATTGACTAGCTCTTACACCTCAAATTAATCTATTCCTATTATTTTATATTTTACCATGAGGTTCATCGTTTACCAGTACTGCGGTGCAGGTACCTTTCTCTTTTGGTGACTACATGGTGTCTCTTTGATTCTACCTTCTTTTCTCCCAGCATTCAGCTTAGTTTTTCACCTAGCTTTATTCTGCCCTCCTATAGGACCAAAGCAACTTTATTCATTAACAAAATGCATTCACAGCATACAGAGGGAAACCCCACATCACCAGTGTGGTGGTACATACCTTTAATCCCAATATTCAGAAGTCAGCGGTTAGTGGAGCTCTGAGTTGGACATCATTCTGCTCTACAAAGCAAGTCCCAGCTCATAGCCACACTGAGACAGGGAAGGAAACAATAAAAAGCAGAAAGCTGATAAAGATGTCATTGAACAAGGGAGCCATGGTTCAGCCCCAGAAAGCAACAAAACTTAGCAGCTTCAGTCACACGGTTCTGGCTTTAGAGTTAAAAGATAGAATAAAGAGGTTATGGAATTTGCCTCCATGTCTAAGTAAAGTAAATGAGGCTAGGCATGTGTCCGGAGTATTCCTAGGGGGAAGGCAAATAGAGAGGCCATTGCATGAAGCTGTGAAGTTGAATCCTGAATTGTCTTAGAACCCAAGATGTTAGAAATGCCGGAGTTGTGGAATATTTGCCTAGGAAAGCTTCTAACAAGGACTGGAACCATTTCCAGAGAAAGAAGTGTTTTGCAATCAACAAACCTGAATCAAGTTTAAGATCTGAAGAATGTTTTGACATCAGACATGGAGAAGCACAATTTGGAGTTTGCCTAGATGGTTCTTAAACTTATCTTGTTTTGGTCTGGTATTTCCTCATTGTGTTCCCTTTCCTACATTTTGGGATGGTAACATATACCCTATGCCTTTCACTATATATTGGTAGTAGGTGATCTGTTTTTTTTTTAATTTTGATTTTTAAAAGGGTTTATAATTAAGAGACTGCATGAATCTCAGAAAAGAATTTGAACTTTAGACTTTTAAACATCGTTGAACTGTAATAGACTATCAGAACTTTTGAAGTTGGACCAAATGTATTTTTACATTATGATATGGATACAAATCTCTGGAGGTCAAGGAGTAAAATACGGTGATTTGAAAGAAAATGTCCACCAAAGGGAGTGACACTATTAGAAGTAGTGGTCTTGTTGAAGTAGGTGTGGCCTTCTTGGAAGAAGAGTGTCACTGTGGGGACAGGTTTTTGAGGTCTGTTTTGCTCAAGCTTCCCTCAGTGTTACTCTGAGTCCACTTCCTGTTGTCTTTTGTTCAGAATGTAGCCAGTACCGCATCTGCCTACACACTTCCATGCTTTCCATCATGATGACAATGGATTGAACCTCTGAAACTGTAAACTGCCTACTTGATTAAATGTTTTCCTTATAAGAGTTATCATGGTCATTGTGACTCTTTACAGTAGTAGAAACCCCAAGATAAAATATGTCCTAAAATTTCAACCTCTCTCTAGGATGTTTCAGTGGACAATAAAATTTACTTAGAACACTGTTGGGGAATACTAATACTCACATTCAACCCTGTAACCGTATGCAGAAGGAATGGAGTCAAGAAGAGGGCATTGTTGTGATTATTCCCTCCATTAAAATAGTAAATATATGCTAAATTAATCTTTTTGCAAAAATGTGCATTCAAAACTTGTAATTGTATATTATTTATCACCCTATAAACTGTAAATACTAATGGATGGCTGTCTGTTATCCACTTGAGTTTTTAACACCATGAAGACCACAGAAATTATGTAAATAGGAATTTTGTGGGCCTAGAGGTTCTTTGCCTACCATGCTCAAAGCCCAAATTCCATCCCTAGCAACCAATGTACACACACACACACACAAACACACACACACACACACACACAAACTCACCCCCACACACACACACTGTGATTTCTGAATGTTTAAGTGTCTTTGGGCTATTTGTAGAGTTAGAAAGCTCAAGTACTATAGGAGAATATTAGGTGAAAATGGATAGCATCAGTATTTTTCCTTGAGCATCTTTCAATTTGGCATTGATATTACAGTAATTTCAAAGTTGGTTATTTGACTTTAATTACATTGTTAGTGACTAAATTTTGGCGAGGTATAAAGGAGGAATAGTAAATCACACACTAAAATGCTGCCTGGAACATCGTTTTCTTCCTCCCTGCAAGTAGAAGTCACCCTAAAAGTCAGAGAATTACATGGTGGTTGTAGCTTCTCATCAGTTTTGAAACACAATTTTCAATTACATAAAGGGAATGTGCTGTCTCCTCCTTCTCCTGGAAAGAAAAACTTTTGTCTTCAATCAGTAGATTTCCAAAGGTACTTCACTACAGCTTAATCAAGAGAAACCGACTTGCAGTGTATGTCATGCTCAGGTAACTACCAAGCACCTTAATCACTTATATGGGAGTTTAGTTAAGAAATAGCTTCTTAGATCCAGGTATTTGAGCTCTTGGTTCCAAGTAGGTGGTGTTTTGGGGAAAATGGTGGAAAATTTGAGACATGGAGTCTTACTGGAGGAGGTTTACCACTGGAGTTGGACTTTCAGAGTTTATGACCTTCTCCTATTTCTAGATGGTCGTCCATTCTCTGAACAGTTAAAATGGGAACAATCAGCTTCATTTTCTGGTATGGTTGTGCCATCCCTCTCTCTACTAAGGACTCCACATTTGGAACTTTAAGCCCAAATAAAGTCTCTTAGTCAGTTTTGTGCATGACAATTTATAACAGTAACAAAAAGTACCTAAAAACATCTTGCAAATACATTTTTTTCAAACCAAGGTCATTTTTATGTTGTTAAGTTTTAGTTTCTAGACAATTACTTGAAGGAAAAGTCCCCAATACTCAGGTACCTAGAAAGCCAGAAGTCCTCACAAGGAAAAGTTAAGGGGAGCTTTGGAAAAAACAAAGAAAGAAAATCTGGAACGTTATCTATGTAAAAGACATGCTGCATGTGAGAAAGAACTGAAGAAGACAGCATGAACTTAATCTCTCCTCCATGAAAAAGGACAGAGTGAAATATGGGCATCCAGTATAGCCATGGTCATGAGTGGAAGAAGTCACAGGAGAGGTAGGGGTTAAAACAGCAAGATTCATGTCTTGGAATAAGAGTTGATTTGACAGAGGCCTGAGCTCATTTGAAAATATTTGGATCTCACTTTACTAAATGAGAAAGTCCCAGCACCAATGTAATATCTTTACTATTTCTTTCATCTTGTTTTCTTGAGATTGTGATATGATCACATCACTTTTCCCTTTCTTTTCTTCCCTCTAAATACTTCCATAAAATCCTTCTGGCACTCTTTCAAACTCATGCCTTTTTATACATACATACATACATACATACATACATACATACATACATATCAACTGTATGTGTGTGTGTGTGTTTCTGTGTATTTCTAAATACATAGTACCTGCCCAGTTTATTTGCTATCACTTGTGTGTGTTTTCAGGCATGAACACTTGGTATTGGATAAATAGTTGGTGTTCACTTCTCTCTTTCTCAGCATTATTTGCTTGTGGTTCTTTGTGTAGGACTGAGGCGTCCAGGGCTTCTCTCACCCCCATTCACTTTATCATGTGCTTGTTGCTATCCTTGTTCAGCTCAAGCTTAGAAAGTCCTGTTGATGAGACGTTACAGGTGAAGCGTTTACATTACTGTGAGACACATCTCACAACAAATTCCATGTTTCTCTGTTAACTGCTCATCAGTTACTTTTATTAGAACTGGTGATAAAAAGAGATTATTTGGGAGCTTTAAATTTTGGGAGCATGACTACCACTGGTTATTCAACAGGCATGGAGAGGAACTCAGGAAGAACAAGCTTGCATGCATATATAACACTTAGGAATACTAAGAATGGTAAAATATGACCACTAATAAGTACAGCTTCTAGAATAGCCTTGAAGGTTTTCCTGGACCACCCCTAAAAGAATTTAGTGAGTGTGTACTCAGAACTGTACATTTCAGCAGGCAGCTAAGAGTGTTCATCCTAGATCTAAGAACTTCCAGAGATATCATTCCTTGCTTAGTGCAAATATTGACGTTTAAAAATAAAACTCTTAGATTGTTATTCAAATGTTACCAATACATTCTAACAATCACAGTGATTAAGTATTAGCCAGCACTCATTGAAAAACAAGGAACGGCTTTAAATATAAAGGCATTAATTTCACTGTTCAAACTTGTACATTTATTCTTTTTCATTCAAAATTTTTTATCCTAAGATCATGTGTTTTATGCTTGGTAGGATTTTATTGATTGCCTCACCATACATCTCTACAATAAACCAAATACTTGAATTGAGATTTAATTTTTTAAATGTTTCCTGGAACTATAAGACTGTTAAGTGTTAATAACTTCCATGATGAGTTATAGTAATTGGCATATGCACACCATTGATTAAAACAACATATTATGTTTCAAATTTTATTAATAATTGTCAAGCATAGAAGCAATTTTTTTAGCTCTTCATCTCTTAATGAGATGTAAATCATAAATCTTATTTTTCTTTCCTTGGCTCACGTACCTGCAGATGAATACTACTTATTCTAGAGTTTCACAGACCCTGTCCAATTTCTTCTTCTGGTTTTGGTGTTTGTAGTTGTGAACACTGAGAAGTCACACACAATGAATAGATGGGATTGAAAGATCATTGACACTTAATCTTTGATCTTTGGCAACACATGCCCTGCTTGATATCATAATCTCACATGATAGGAATGTCACTAACACAGATTATTTTAAGATTTTTTTTCTTAACCTGTGACTATGTACCTACATACTCACAAGTGATTTTTTTTTTGTCGATTAAGTGGGTCTATCAACAGGTTTTAAGCCCTTGAAATTTATTGTCTGTATTTCTGTTGACTCTCACTCCATCTCAGCATTTAGTCGAATACCAAGCAAGCATGATATGCAATAAATGCCTGCGGAATTGATAAATGAATAAATATCATGGATAATCTAGTTCTACCCTGAGTCCACCATGTTATCTCACAAGTCCAAGTCGCTGTAACCCATAAACCACTTTCTGATTTTCTGACTACAAAGCTTTGGCTCATGTGTTGTGATGCCTCACTATTTTCTTCCTGTCAGGATTTCTGAAACTTCCCTTTCACCTTTGGAGTTACAGAGTATTCCTCTGTGTGACTCCAATTGCTCTGGACCTATTTCAGAACAGCAAGCCATTGCACTTCATTGTAAATCATATTTCTATTACTGACATTCATTGGTTTGAATTCTTGATAGTAATGTGACGTGGAAATAGCAACTACTGGCAGAGGGTATCCAACAGAATAGGCATTTATTAAGTATTTCTGAAATAGGTGGACAAAAAGAAAAAAATAATATTTCATTGAAAAAATAGGATTGTGTAGATACCTCTATTTTATACAAGAGAAAATGGGAGTATAAATTTCTAACTTTCCAAACATCAGAAAGTGAGATGTTTGTCTGCATTGTTCATCCTTACATCCTAATGCTTTATGTTTGGGATAGTGTATCTGTCAAGTGAATAATGCTTAAATGTTGGAGTTTAAACTCTCTAATTAATTATAGAGCAAGTTATAGCACATTACACATTCATCCCCTGGATCCACAGTTGTCTACCATCAAAAAAAGTTGACTTCCCTTTGTTTGTTTGTATTCCCAACTTCATAAATTCTCTTGTTGACTGCTTCCCCCTGCTGCCTCTTTTCCTTCTAATCTAGGTTCATTTCCCTCCCTTGAAAGACTTGCCAAACACAGGCCCTCCAAAGACTCACTTCAAATCCAAATCAAATAGTCAGCCACAAGCAAAGAGTAGTCACAGCTGCGGTTCTTAGGAAAGTACCCAGCTCTGTGGATGTTGACACTTGCATTCCCTTGTCCATTTGTAGAAATGTCCTCACATCTTTCTTAATCCATCTCTAGCATCGTGAGCAGTGCTGCTTAAATAAATTGAAGCAATTGACACAAATAGTTTGCAGCCATTTGAAATATTTCTAAGCATTTTCAATGAGTGGGTAAAACAGTATGTAATATTACACAATGATTTCAGAGAGAAAATTGTACCCAGCATATGATTTTGATTTTGGGATAAGTGGGTAAGAAAAAGAAGTGTGGAAAAAAAAAACCTTTATCAAAATATTGAGTGCTTTTCAAGAGTGGTAAGTCTCTGATGACTTAAAATGTCTTCTATTTTTCTCTGTTCTGCAAAAATCTTCCAGTAAGCATTTGAAATTCCTATAACTACACAAAGGTAGTGATATAATATTTGATCCCAACACAGTGACATGAAATTAGTCACACATCAGCATAGCTTTGTTTCATTACTTTGCCCCCTCAAGGGGCAATTTCCCTCAAGCTCCTTCTCATTGTGAAATAAAAGACTTTGTCTCCAGTTGAACACTTCCAAAAGCAAGACGGGGAATGGTGCTGAAGTACAAATTGTAGTGGGGAAGAGAGAGTAAAACTTCTGCAACAACAACAACAACAAAAAATAGGAGATGATTCCAAGTTTGCCTCTTATCAGAAAGATAATCTTTACCCTGTCAGTTGAGGTCTCTCAGTCCAACTCATTCATCAGTGCAAACAGATGAGAAAGAGCAACAGACACAGCAAACAGAAATAGGTATGATGGTACAGACAGAATGGATGGACTGGGTTAATTGGTTAAAATTTAGAAAGATTTTTTTAGAGGTAATGAGCATAGACCTCAGATGAGTCTGTAATTTACAGAGCTTGTTTGAGAGTATTATGCCAAGCAGTAAGCCTAGTTTTGAATACGCACTTTCCTCAGACGAAGTGGACTTAGGTTATGGGTTTTATAAGCGTGGTGGTAAAAGTTGTTGGCCTTGGACAAGGAATTCAGAGCTGAAATGCTCAAGTAATAGAGGGTATGAGCGGGACTTAGACATGGGCACCAAGCGTCTGTCTTCCATGTTACCTGGAAGCATTTAAAATATACTTAGGTCTATGACCTTTCTGGAGTCAATGAAGATGAAAATGTAAGAATTAAAGATTTATCTTTTTTTTAAAAAAAGGCAAGTGATTCTAAGATGTAGTAGGAACTACTAAACTAGACTGGTCTTCTTTGTTTTCTAGGAAGCCAGACAGGTGATTCCTTTCCATCCTCTGTGATTTCAGGATGATCTTATTGTTCTCAAAGCCAATGCAAGCTTATCATCCAGGCACAAGAAGGAATAGGATAAAATGAACAGCACATGCCTATCCTCAGGGGCATCGGCTACCCTAAGCTCATGCCAAGTGCTGCTGGGTGAGTGAATTCAGGCCCAATGTTGGAGATCTTCTTCTTCATACAGATGCACTTATTTGTATCTTGTGTATGTCTTTGCATGAAAATGTGTGTACTCTGTGTGTGTCTATTCCAGTGGAGTCCAGAAGAGAGTGTCAGATATCCTGGAACTAAGTTACAAATGGTTGGCTAGATGGTTGTCAGCTATCATAGGGTGCTAGGAACTAAAACCAGGTCCTCTGCAAGAACTACAGGTACACTTAACCACAGATTCATTTCCCCATCCACCTTTCTTTTTTAAAATTAGAAACAGAAACCAATATTTAATACTCGGGCATCGTGCCTTTTATGCCTGTAATCTTGTTTCCTTGGAGACTGAGACAGGATTGTTATGGGTTCAGAGTCAGTTGGTGTTACATAGGAAGTTCCATTACACCTGTCTGAGCCTTTGTATTATAGTAAAGAAAAAAAGAAAGAACAGTGAAAAAGAGATTTAAAAAAAATTGTATAAATTTTTCTTGAGTTTTTAATATTGGCTCATTATTTTCATAAGACTAACAGCCAAATAAGCTACATTTATGGCTCAATCCAACCTTCTAGTCCATAGTTTGGGACTTTGGGCTTGAAATGTATTTTAGGCATCTATCTTCGAACTCTGTGTGGGGCTGACAGAATGGGCTATTTGGTTGACATATACTAGTCGTGAAACAGAGGCTGGCTTCGGGCTGCTGAAGAGGTGGTGCTTACTCTGCTCGGAGGAAGCAGCACCTGCATTGCTGCTGGCAGAGATGAGGTTTTAAATAAGCCTGCTCACCTGGTTTGGTTTCCTGCCCAGAGCCCTCAGCCAATGCCTGCAGAGGCTACAGTGTTAATTCCTACCACACTGGAGCAAACACATGCAAAGTGCACATCCCAGCACCTGGGCATAGAGGCTGTGTAATAGATGCTTGTACTCTCACCACCTCCCACTTCTTCATTGCTTTTCCTTCTCTCCTTTTCCTTCTGCCTTGACATAGTTTTTGATGCCCTACCTTCTCTTCCTTGAGAGCTTCGGTCAAAGCAATTGATGGTTGCCTTGTTATCACCTTCAGTTTTGAATATGTGACCTGAACACTTGACTGAGAATCTTCTTGTCTCCTCCCACCCAGGATCAGAAGTGAATTCTAACAGAGTAAAGCTAAAACAAAGTGAAAGTTACATATGAAAGAACAATGTGCCAATACCTGCTCAAATAAAATGTATAACCCTTTGACACAGGAACTAACCTAGAAATTATCTTATTAATACGCTTTTCACTTACTCAAAGATATGGATTTAAAATGCTCAGTGCTCTTGTGGGTTTCTGGGAATTTTTCTAGAGCCAGGTTTCTTGCTAACCCTATAATGACTCCTTCAATCAAGATATCTCTTTCCTTGTTCTCCTATGTGTCCTTCCTCAATCTCAACTCTCCCATTCCCTCAAGATCTTCCCAACCCTCCCCTTCTTCCCTTCTCTTTCTTTCCTCCCCTTCTTTCTACCTCCACCCCACCCCCATGCTCCTAAATGTTGTCAGGCTTTCTTATCTGTTTCCAATTTCCAGATGAGTCTATATATGATTTTCTTTGGGTTCATCTTATTACTTAACTTCTCTAAGATCATGAACTATAGGTTCAATGTCCTTTGTTTATGGCTAGTATCCACTTATGTGTGAGTACATACCATGTTCATTTTTTTGGGTCTGGGTTACCTCATTCAGAATAATGTTTTCTAATTCCATCCATTTGCATGCAAAATTCAAGACGTCATTGCTTTTTTTCTTTATCGCTGAGTAGTACTCTGATGTGTAGATGTGCCACCCTTTCTTTATCCATTCTTCAGCTGAGGGGCAAGTAGGTAGTTTCCAGGTTCTGGCTATTACAAATAATGCTGCTATGAACATAGTTGAATAAATGCTTTTGTAGTATGATTGAGCATCTTTTGGGTATATGCCCAAGAGTGGTATTGCTGGATCCTGAGGTAGGTTGATTCCCAATTTTCTGAAAAACCACCACACTAATTTCCAAAGTAGTTGCACAGGCTTGCATTCCCACCAGCAATGACTGAGTGTTCCCCTTACTCCACATTCTCTCCAGCATAAGCTATCATTAGTGTTTTTTATCTCAGCCATTCTGACAGGTATAAGATGGTATCTTAGAGGTCCCTAATAGCTAAGGAAGTTAAACATGTCCTTAAGTATCTTTTGGCCACTTAAAATCCCTCTGTTGAAAATTCTCTGTTTAGTTCAGTACACTACTTTTTAATTGGGTTATTCAGAATTTTAATGTATAATTTATTGAGTTCTTTATATATTTTGGAGATCAGTCCTCTGTCTGATGTGGGGTTGGTGAAGATCTTTTCCCATTCAGTAGGCTGCCTTTTTGTCTTATTGACTGTGTCCTTTGCTTTACAGAAGCTTCTTAGTTTCAGGAGGTCCCATTTATTTATTGTTGCTTTTATTGTCTGTGCTACTGGGGTTATATTTAGGAAGTGGTCGCCTGTGCCCATGCATTGAAGGCTACTTCCCACTTTCTCCTCTCTCAAGTTCAGTGTGGTTGGATTTATATTGACCCAAGCTAAGACCCTAAGATCTAGAGGAGAGGATGCCTGAACTGGCCTTGCCCTGTAGTCAGACTGATGATTATCTTAAATATCACCATAGAACTTTTGTCTAACAACAGATGGAAACAGAGGCAGAAACCCACATTGGAGCACTGGACTGAGCTCCCAAGGTCCAGTTGAAGAGTGGAAGGAATGATAGTATGAGCAAGGAAGTCAAAACCATGAAGGTTTCACCCACTGGGACAACTTGCCTGACCTAATGGAAACTCACCAACTCCAACTGGCCTGGGAGTGAATGAATATGAGATCAAACTAGTCCCTCTGAATGTGGCTGACAGTGGGACAAACTGAGGGGCCGATGACAGTGGCACTGGGATTTGTGTCTACTGTATGTATTGGCTTTTTGGGATCCCATTCTCTTTGGTTGTATACCTTGCTCAACCTAGATGTAGTAAGGAGGGCTTTGGACTTTCCACAGGCTGGGGTGCATTGCCCTCTCTTAGGATTGGAAGGTTGGGGGAGGATGTGTGGAGGGAGTGGGAGCAGGGGAGGGAGTGGGAATTTGGATTGGTATTTTTTCAAGTAATAAAATAATAATAATAATATAATAAAAAATAAATGCTCAATGTGAACAGCTTGTGATTTTTTAAAATCAATAGCAACTAAATACGAATTAAGGGGGAGTACACTTTTTATAACAGGATCACTCTAAAACTGTTTCTTAACCATGAGGTACTCTTTACCCCAGGGGACATTTGGTAATATCTGAAAATATTTGGGTTGTCACGTGATGTTCACAGCTTGTGTGACTAGAAGTCAAGGATGCTGCTAAGCAATCTAGATTACCTGTGACTACCTTCCCAAATAAGCAATTATCTGTCCAAAATGTTTGAGGTGACAAGATTGAGAAGTCAGCCCTGAAAGGAAAGAGGGACATCATGCATGCACAGACAGAGAAAGGTTTTGATGTACACTGACAAAAGAAGTGAGACATTATCTGCTCCCATTAGTATAACTGAGAACTGTACACATGCATATTCATAGCAGTCATGTGATATATGCATATTAGTTAATTTTTTGTAACTATGTCAAAACATCTGACAAAATTAACTCTAAATAAAGGGGGTTTATTTGAGTTCATAGTTGACCGAACAGTCCATTATGGGCAAGGAAGGCAGAGTGGCTGGAACTTGACCAAACTGCATCTACCGCAGGAAGCAGAGAGCAATGCACCTGAGTGGTCAACTCACTTTCCCTTTTCCATTCAGCTCAGGGCTCCAGCACATAGCATGGCAACTCCCAGAGTTAGGGTGGGTCATCCCTTGGCACTAATTCAACCTCAATACTTCCTCTAAGGCTTGCTCAGACTTTTTGATCCTAGTGATATTTGATTGAGTGAGACTGACAATTAGTTTTTGCCACCATGGTACACTGGTTACTTTACTGAAGATAAGATCTATGTATATATTCTGAGAGTGTTCCTAGGGAAGCATTCAAAGCTTTCTTAACAATGGCCTCTGGGGTGGGATTTGAACAAATATAGGCTCACTTATAAGAAAAATAATTGAATTTTACTTTACTTCACATACTTTTCTGTTGCTTTAAGATTCCATCAAGCTGAACTATTTTATTTGTAGTTAATATTTGCATTTTAGTTTCTTTTTTAGTAATATGAGCAAAGGTAGAAAGGGAGAGAGGTCAGTGTGGCTCTTTTTTCTCCATCCCTCACATCTCTCAATATGGCATCACCAGCTTACAGCGGAACTTTCCTCTTGATGTGGAGTCTCCCAGGCAAAGCTCAGCGACTCGCAATTTTTGCTTTAATAAAAATTTAATTAAAATGTAAACTCTCTTAGGAAGATTTATGTTTTAAACCTTGTTTTCCAAATTCTGTTATGTAATAAAAGACTGTGTGGTGTGTAGTGGGATTTTAAGTATAATGCATCCTGGAAGGCAATTTTGGACTTCTGAAATGAGGTCCTACATGGAAGCAAGCATCTCTCCTCTTTGGTTTTGTGTTTTGTTTGTTTGTTATAAATAAGTAATGTGATAAGTTTTCTGTATACATGTGATGTATGTATACGTTCTTGTCTGTGTGCATGTATAGGTGTGCCTGTATGTACGTGCAATTGTGTGAAGAGCAGATGTCAAGTGTGTTCCTCAGCTACTTTCCATTTTGGTTTTCAGGACAGTGTCTCAGCTCATCCATCCAACTGTCTTTCTGACTGATGAGTGAGCACCAGAGATCTGCCTGTTTCCATATCCTCTGTACTGGAATTACAGTCACTCAGCACTATACCTGGCTGTTGTATAGCAGCTAGGAGTTCAAACTTAGGTCTTCAACCTGTGCAACAAGCGATTTACTGAGTCTTCTTCCCAACCCTTATTAATAATATTTAATGAATACAGTATGATGCTATGGGATAAATGACAATAGTAAAAATGTATAAAGTGAAGCAAATTAGCACACTCACAGTCTCAAAGAAAAATTGCCTTATTTTGTCTTTAGCTGAAATCTACTCATATAACAGGTTGGTGCACTCTTACCAACAATCTGTGCTGTGCAGTACATCTCTAGACTTGGTCATCCCTTCTATCTGCTTCTCCAAACTTACTCTGGGGACTTGTTTTCTTCTCTTTTTCTGAATCCAATTTTTATTTCAATTCTAGCACCAATGTTATAGTTTAAGTAAAAATGGCAACACTGTTTTCCCAGTGGCTGCAGCAGGCAGCAGGTCCCAGGCAGGGAGTTGCATGGCAGGTGAGAGACCTCAGCAGGGTAGACAGTCCTAGACAGATGGGCATGCCATGCAGAACAAGTGGGTGTTTATTTAGTGTGATATGGAGGGGAAAGGGCAAGTGAGGAAGGGGAGAAGGGAGAAGATCAGAGAGGGAGAGGTGGAGAGAGAGAGAGAAACAGAGAGGGGGGAAGGGAAAAGTGTGGAGAAGGGAGAGAGGCAGAAGCTGCCTCTTCAGGAGAGAGAGGGAAAGGAAGGAAACTTAAGAAAGATTGGTCTGCCTTGAATTGGATGTAGGAGAGTGGGCAGGGCTTGTCTCTTAAAGTGACAGGACAGACCATTACAGATGAGAGACGAGATTGTACAACTGTACAATATTGCTCTTTATCTTGTTTCACATTCATCTAGCATGATGTTCCCCAGAATCACCATATTCTCATAAATGTCAAGATCTTCTAGAGCTTAATAGAACAATTAGAGATAAGATCTCACCTACTAGTCCCAGTGGCCTTGGAATTCAATTTGTTAATCAGATTGACCTCAGAACTCAACAGGAATGAGCTCGCCTTTGCCTCCCTTGCCTCATGTCATCTTAATGCTTAGAAGTACCACTGCTTCCTTGTCCATTGTCTCACAAGTCACTCAGGCTTTTGGAGTGCAGATGAACATTCCAAGGAGCTGATTTCCTCCTTTCTGTTTCTAATTTCATTAGGACTCTCTGGAGTGCTTTCTGTTGTGGCTGTCACAGTCTCTGTCCCAGTCAGCAGTCCAGAGTCTCAGCAGCAGTGCGGAGTATTTCCTCTTCTCCACACTCTCCCAGCACTTGTTCTCCTGGACATTTTGAAGGTATCCATTGGATCAGGTATAAGATAGCACCGCTGAGTGCTGTTGACATGCATGTCCCATCTCCTTTACTTTGGGATTAAGTCTTTCAGGAATGTCTTGCAGGGGGAGAGGGGAAAAGGTTGAACCTTCTTACAAGGCCAGAGGAGTCAGAACACTCTCCCCACAGATCAGCTCAGCTAGGTGTCCTAGAAACTCAGGGTGCTCGTTGATCTTCTGAATCCTCTTTTGTTCCCCATCAACCCTAAAATTAACAACTCTGTCCCCAATTCCAAGAACCAATCGTGAGAGTTAAGTGATGGTCACTCTGCATGATAAGAAACACTAAAAACTGAAGTCATTTTTTAATTGAAAAAGAAAAACCCCAATAAATAAAGTAAATTGGAGCCTTTGGTTTCCATCTACAAAGGAGAAAACAATTTGGATGGGCAAAGTTTTATTATTTAAACTAAAGAAAGAAGCTAAATGATGGGTATGCAAGAACAGGGGTTGGCATCTGAGATACTAAATAACCCTGACACATAAAATGGCTCTATGATTCCATCAGCATTTATTTTCTGCATATTTAAAATCTTTCAAGGCAGTAAATACTTTTTTTAATATGCTGTTTCTTTACTATGTAAAAGAGCCTTTTATAGATTGGCCTCTTGGTTAATATCAGCCCTTCCAATCAAGCATCCAATTGTAATCCTGGCTCCCTCCCTTGAATCGTTCTTGCTAGTTGTATATTAAATATACAGCCAATAGCATATAGTTATGATCTCCATCTGCAGACTCTGATATTTTCAGCAGCCCTAGCAAGATTTCCTTTGGGTACTTTGAACAGAGACAAAATAGGCAATCCACTGTCCTGAAGCAATTATAAAGCTGGGCTGTTCAATTTTGTATGGTGAGAATTCATTTGCCTTACTCCTAAGCTAACATCACTGCATATAAATGAAATAAAAGCTATAGGCTCAAACTCAATCCTGACATCATGTATCAGAACATTGTATCTTATCAAAAACATTTTCTCAGGTGAAATAAGCTGCCTATAGCTATGGAAATGCTTCAACTGTAAATGTGATTGCCATTTAGAAAAAAATTAGCCAAAGGTCTACCATTTAGACAGTCAAAAAAGCCATCCTTCATGCTCTCCAAAAAGACTTCACAGTTTAGCCTGGTGGACCTCAAAATTAAAATACTTTCAGTGTATGAAACATGTAGTAGCAGAACTGTAGGGATGTAGATCATATAATTACTACATTCATTTTCTAGTTTATCTCCTTTAACAGAGAATGGCAGCCCCTTGAGAACCAGACTAAACTCTGCTACAGGACAATCTTTTTAGAGGATGTCTGACCTGGTCCTGCTCCAATTCCAAACCATTGCTTTCTCTGAAATTCTCCAGGGCAAGTATCTTGTGTTCTTTCTCAGTAGCAAAGAAACATTTCCCACAATCCTACCCCAGCCAATTAGTTTAATGGTTGCTTTCTCCTTATACTTCCACCATGCCTACACATGTACATTTCCTGGGTAGCTGTCTTATCAGAGGTATGAAGCTATAGTTTAATTGACGTAAGAGAAATTTCTTCAAGTGTAAAATTTAAAAGAATGTCCCCCGAAGCAATCAATGACAATAAATGTTGCAATTAAATAGTTTAAAAATAAAAGTTAAAGCAGAAATCTATAAGGAATCATTATTTAAGGTAAATATATTGTAAAAATAACAATATTTATTCACTGATTCCCTGCTTTATATTCCTATCCTTTATTTGTTAGCTTTGTCCATCTGATTCATCCCTTTAAGAAATGCCTCTTCCAAAAAGTGTCATATATTATTTTATTTAGATAAGTAGCTGAAGGCTGACTGATGAATGTGTTACCTGTTACATGTTTCTGTTTAGCACATATGGATGTGTAGTTAATTCCTGGGTTAAATGTCCATACCAACTTACATTCAAGCACAATGCTAGGATACATATCTGCAAAAGGTTCTACATGCCTTGTTTGATCACCCTGGTAGATGACAAGCAGAATTCCAAGAGGACCTATGATCTGCACCCATGGAATTACACCATGGAAAAGTGAAATTATTTGGCAAAGGTAAAGAGACTCAGTCAGTCTTCGACTTTAGATTCTACTGCAATCCAAAGATAGCCAAATACTGTAGGTGTAATAAAGGATCCAAGTCAATTGAACTTAATCTAAAGGAATAGTTTTCCTGGATGGTGATAGCTTCACAAAATCTCTTGAAAGGGATTTCAGGTTTTTCCTGAAAACAGTGTATCCTATAGCTCTGAAGAAAAAGCTGATATCAGATAAACAGAACATAAATTCTGCTAGACTATTGTGCCAACCTAAACAGAAGCTGAAGGAGCAAGTGGACCCTTAGCCCCAGTTAACATCTTGATTTTTACCTTCGCCTGACACTAAGAGAAGGTGCAAAGTCTTCTATGCTCTGAGGTACATTTGCAATCCTGTGCTGCTGAAATTATTTTGAGTTTCTCTATCCATACGTGACTTACTATGTGAATACAGAAAATGAATATAGAGACTAGTATCACATCCTGTAAAAAGAATTTGTTGTATACACTATAATCTTTGACCTGTTGTAACAAGCCTAGATTAGTACATCTAAAGATGAATTACATATCTAGTTTTTGTTAATGTAGGCCTTTATTCAATAGTATTTGATTGCCCATAATATAGAGTAAAACTCTGCATTGTGTATTCTCAAAGCTTTTCTCTAAAACCACCTTTCAAAACTGTCTTCGCACTACTCTATAGAACAATGTACTATGCTTTTATATGTGACCAAGATGGTTTCCCATGTAGTCTAATATATTCAAGGTTGAAGATATAATCTACTAATTATTTGTGTGTCCACCTTAATTCTTGTGTTTTTAATGTCCTTAACACTTTTAAGGACAGTATAAGGATATTACATCCATTCTTTTTTCATAAAACAAGGAGGAAAACAACCACTACAAACTAACAAACGGCAATGAAACATAGGTACCTACGGTAACAGAAGTAGCCTATGCCCACCCTGCCAATACATGGCAAAGAAGCATTGACAAGTATTGTAAAATACGACAAAACTGGAGGAAGATTTTGAGAACAGAGAAACGCCCTGCCAGAAATTAGAAAGTTTAAGTTAAAGTTGCCTTCCTGGCTGGGTGGATCATTGTGAGAAGTGAATCACAGGCTTCTTATGCAGTGCAGCATGACGTGTAAGAGTCTAAAAAAAGCTTTTAAAACATTTAATGCTCTGCCACCAGCACTGGAGGAGTGTTCCCTTTTCCCTATATCCTCTCTAGCATAAGTTGCCGTCAGTGTTATTAATCTCAGCCAATCTTACAGGTGCAAGATGAAATCTCGGAGTTGTTTTGATTTGCATATCTCTGATGACTCTGGATGTTGAACATTTCCTTAAGTGTCTTTCAGCCATTTTAGATTCCTCTGTTGAGAGTTCTCTGTTTAGGGCTGTATCTCATTCTTTTTATTAGCTTATTTGCTCTTTTGATGACCAGCTTCTTGAGATCTTTTATATATTTTGGAGATTATCCCTCTGTCCAATGTGGAATTAGTGAAGATCTTTTCCCATTCTGTAGGCTGCTGTTTTGTCTTATTGACCATGTCCTTTGCTTTACGGAAGCTTCTCAGTTTCAGGAGGTCCCATTTATTAATTGTTTCTCTCCATGTCTGTGCTATTGGGTTTATATTTAGGAAGTGGTCTCCTGTGTCCATGTGTTCAAGTGTACTTACCATTTTCTCTTCTATAAGGTTCAGTGTAGTTAGTTTTATGTTGAGGTTGTGAAAATTGATGCAGCCACTTTGGATATTCATATGGCAATATTCATGTTTCTCAGAAAATTAGGAAACAACCTACCTCAAAACCCAGAAATACCTCTTTTGGGTATATACCCAAAGGTTGCTCAATCATACCACAAGGACATGTTCTCAAATATGCTCATAGCAGCATTATTTGTAGTGGCCAGAGCCTAGAAACAACTTAAATACCTCGCAACAGAAGAATGGATAAGGAAAACGTGGTACATGTACACAATTAGTGTTACACAGCAGAAAAAATAAACGACATCTTGAAATTTTTGGGCAAATGGATGGATCTAGAAAACATCATACTGAGTGAGATAACCCAGACACATAAAGACAAATATGATATATACTCACTCAAGAGTGATATTGTCTTAAAAATTTCAGAGGAAATATATATATATATAATACATGCATGTATGTACATACACAAATATATATATATATATATATATATTCTATATATATTTCTAGTTCCATTCATTTGCCTGCAAATTTCAAGTTATCATTATTTTTTCTGCTGTGGAGTACTCTATTATGTAAATGTACCATATTTTCTTTATCTATTCTTCAGTCGAGGGGCATTTAGGTTGTTTCCAAGTTCTGGCTATGACAAATAATGCTGCTATGGGTGAAAAACAATTAAGGAAATGCTCAACATCTTTAGCCATCAGAGAAATGCAAATCAAAATAACTCTGAGATTCCATTTTACACCTGTAAGAATGACCAAGATTAAAAACACTGATGACAGCTTATGCTGGAGAGGATGTGGGGTAAGGAAAACACTCCTCCATTGTTGGTGGAGTGTAAACTGGTACAGCTGCTTTGGATATCCATATGGTCATTTCAGTGGCTAAGAGCACTTGTTGCTCATGGGGAGGAATGAAGTTGGCTCTCAGTGCCTATGACAAGAAAACTCACTCTGTTTTTAACTCCAGCTCCAAAGGATTTGATTCTCTCCTCACTTCTGGCCTCACCAGGCGCATGTGCACAGACACACTCAGAGACAAATCATAAATAAATAAGAAAATAAATCTTTATAAAGCTTAGAAAAACAGGCTCTCATGTTCATGTGTTAGTCAGGGTTCTCTAGAGGAAGAAAACCGATAGAAGAATGGCTTACAGGCTGTGGTCCAGCTCGTCTAACAATGACTGTCTACTAATGGAAAGTCTAAGAATCCAGTAGATTTTCAGCCCATGAGGCTGGATGTCTCAGCTGGGTCTTAAATATACACCAGAATCCCAAAAGATGTAGGCTCTGAAGCCAGTGAAGATATTAATTTGCCAGCAAAAGTGAGAGCAAGCAAGATGTTGGGACAGAAAACATGAATAAGACAGGTATGGTTTAACCTGTCTTTTCTGGAAGAGGTTTTGAGAAACTCTTAAGACTGTAACACCAGTGTCAGCTAAGGATGTTGGCATTTCACTGTGGTCTGGCTTCTGCTAGTTCATACTGAACCCCAAGCTTAAAGAAGTAGCGAGAAAGAATTTGTCCCTCTTCACTTTTTAAACCCAAAGTGGCATTGATCACCTAGTGGTATCAAAGAAAAATAAGCACAAGGAACTCATTTTGGTCATCCAAACAGCAATAATTTACCTACTACATACGAACTTACCACCAAGAGAGACACTTGTCTTAGGCTTTTGGGATTCTCTAAATGAGAAACTCTACAAAAAATCAAAACCTATAAAGCTTGACCAAAAATTCTGTTAGTCTTCTAAGGACGCATATTCAACATACAAAAATTAGTTGTACTTCTCCACACTAACAATGAAAAACCTCAAAGATTAGAAAACAATCTCATTTACTATACAACTCAGAAAAACAAAGTGCTCTGATCTCTTTAACTAAGTAAGTCAAGACTTGTCAGGGGTGGAGAGATGACCCAGCCCTAAAGAGTGCTTGCTGTTCCTCCAGAGAACCCAGGAGGGTTAGATACTAGCATCTTCCTCAGGCAGTTCACATCTGTTTGTATCTCCAGCAGATATATCTTCTGGCCTCCCTGGATGCCTACACACATGTGCACATACACATATACACACACATACAAAGAAACATATACATACAAATAAATAAAAATCAATCAGGGAAAAAATAAAAGAACTTATATACAGAAAAGCATAAAATATCAATGAAAAACAATTTTGAATGTACTAATAAAAGACATCCATTCTATGTTCATAATTTAAAAGACTAAGGCTTCAAATCTTTACCCAGTGGTGATAGAATATATGAGAAATTATTTTCTTTCCAGTTTGCTGGATATTTCCAGCCTGTTCTATGAGACTTTACTTGGCCTTGAACAAATATCTTCATACCCCAGTTAAAGATCAAAGCAATTTTTCCACCAAATTCTTTTTGCCAAATCCATAAGTTCACTGTGGTTACTTAGTTTGTAAGGATGATAGGTTACTTCCATGAGCATGGGAACTCAAAGATAACTGCATTACCGATGCCCACCTAGCACAGGTGAGGGCTCACTAAATACACATTCTCGTAATTCTCTGCATAACTCATAAGTAGTTGAACAGGTCCAGGAATCTTCCAAAGCAGCTCACTTCACTTTTTATTCCCTAGCAGCTATTTACTGCTTACATAGCCTTCAAGACAGCCCCAGTAAACCTTACTTGTTTCAGAAACTTCCTGAGACTTTTGAGATGATTACTTCCTAACTCACAGGAAATTCACTCCATTTTCCTGGAGAGCACATTTTTAACTGTAAGGAAAACTGCTTAGAGTACTGTTGTGAAATGATTGCAATGCCTTAGCCTACCTAATACCGTGTAATTCTTTTGATTGTTGTTCATTTGTAAACCCAATGCTTCCAATTATTATTAGCTTTGTGAATTTCTTCTTACTTGTTCGGTGAATTATATTCCACTAATGTCATCTGGCGTAAGTGTACATTGCTTTCAACACAAAATTACTGATGACACCCACTTTGACAATCACCTTGCCTTTTAATCACCAGAAAATATTTTCTTTTAATTTAATTCAAGACAGCAATTTCAGCATAGAGATAAAGTTAAAAATAAAGGCTAAATTCTATAATGTCACTTTACCCACAAAAGCATAATAAAAAATCATCAGTGCCTACAATGTATTATTTCTACGCTTTGAAAAATGTTTTTAAAGTCACAAACATATTTTAGGCTCTAGTCAGAATTAAGAATTAATATTCTCATATGACCACAGGCAGGTGGACTCCTGGGATTAAATGTCACTTTCCAAATTGAAGCCGAGGACTGCAGTGTGCTGTAGAATCTTTAATTATCTGATGTTCCCGAATTACCCAGCTTCTTAGATACACAGATTTTTCTTTTATCTTTTTTTCCCGTTCTTCCTTCTGCTGTTACCCTGACTATTCAAGACCTTTTGTTGAGAAGAATATATCTTTTGGCCAGTGGAAAACGCCTCTAACATTTTGAAGATGGAAGGTCGATTATGCAACGTCTTCGTAATTCAAGTCTTCCCGAAGGGGTGCATTGGATTTCTAATAAGTCTCACAACAGCAGAAGCAGACCGAAGACCCCAAAGGTCAGTTTCCTACAGTCTTTTACATAATGACCTTCCCCATGATAAACATACAGACTGCTGACGCGCCTCTAACTCACCGAGGAAAACATTCTCCATGAGAGACCTTTCAAAGAAGAAACTGACATAACTAACTGACTTGGAGTTCTGTCCTTAGGAAAGACTTTATTCTTTCTGACCTTATTTGCTTAATAGAGAGTTCATCAAAATTACATATTTACTTGTAAATATATTTCTTCTAAAGAGACCTACCACGCCTCCATAGAAGGGTAGTCCGGTGTGGTCATGTGAGAGAGCAGGGGTAGGTGTGCCTGGACTGTCCCCTAGCATAGACTCCCTTTTGGTCCTCCCATCCTAGCTCCCCTGGAGAGAGTGGAGAGAGAGCTGTTGCCAGGCTTCCTGCCACAAAGGCTGCAGCAGGATGACACAGCACTTTCAGGACTCCAGAGAAAAGAGGAATGAAAGTGTGCTTTCTCTTCGAGTAGAGGGAACAGGCTTGAACTACCACTTAAAACATTCTCTAGCAGTAGAGAGAAAACCCCTCCTCCGTGTTACTTTTCCTCAGGCCAATTCTTGTTCATGTTCTTCTGGAAAATGTCTCTTTTACCCCTTGTATCAGGGAAATTCATATCACTGAACTTCAAAGGGCACAAGGTGGCTGCAGAGTGTCCATACTTGCTCATTTTCGCTTAGCAGGTTGTCACTGTCCTTAGCAGACTATTCCTGTCCTGACAGGTTTCACCATGCTCTTTCTTCGGCACATTTTGGATTCATTCACTTAATCACATTGCACTCCATTTTTTTCTCATCATTAAAGTGAAATCAAATTTGAACTCTCTTTTATACTTATAATTTCCTTATAAATTCTGTTTTCTCTTCTGTCCATCCTTACTCTATGTCAGGTAATCTAAACAGTGGATGAGGTCCACCACAATAATGAGGTCACACCTGGTCTTTGTCTTCAGAGTTTGCCATCTAGTATAGCAACCGAAAATTAATTACACTAGATAGGACAAGTGGCGGGGGTGAACATGAGAGCCAGGGGAATAACTGAAAGGGCTTTGAGCTTCTGTTTCTGGAACGGAATGTCTTCTCGGATAAAGTGAAAATGAAATGAGCAAGCAGAGGTCAGTCAGGTGAGTCAGGTGGTATAATAAAGAAAAGAATCTTTATTCGTTCTGTTTTTTGTCAGTTGTAGAACTTATTTATCTATATTGTGAAACGTTGAGATAATAGGAGATGATAGAAAACAAATAAAGAAAGCAATTATCGTAGGTTGTACCATCCAAATACCATAAACCATTACAATGATGGTACTTTTTTTTTCTAATGATGGGTGTGCATTTGAATGGATGGCCTGACAGTAAGTCTAAAGACGAACAAGACTATAAATGTCTCAGAATATTTGCTGCGTATACAGTTTTCAATTTTGTGCTTTTTTAAACTTATAATTGTACCACAGGCTTTGTTTCACTCCATTAAAGCTTTCAAAAACATTTTCATGGCTCATTTGGTTTTTCTACATGAGTCCCTTCTGGTTTCTCTCACTCCTCTGGTCACCCAATAATCTGTCTTGTTCATGCCTCCAAAGCAAAATTGCCTTCTTAACACTCTCTTGGATGGGGTGACATAGGTCCTGTGAACATTCTGTATCATTTGTATGAATTTGGAATGAGGGTGCCCCCAGATGGTGAGAGACACACGCCAAAGACAGGGCGCTGTCCTTAGAAATCCCTTCCATGAATGATCAGTAAGTGTCCCTGGCTAATCTATCGATTGATGTTCCCTGGAAGCATAAACAAGAATCAAAAGCTAACGTGAATCGGCTGAATCTACTCTCAAGCTTATTTACTCTTCTCATTGGGCAACACCTAAGTACCTCACACTCTGAGTTATTGATTTTGTCAGTCGTCATTTGTCCTATGATTTCCCCTTGTTTGGGTGAAAGTAAGGGTTAGGACAGCATGTGCCAGCCATTTGATGTGCTTCCTTTCTTGTTGACATAGGCAACATAGTTGCAGCTAGTCCACAAATCCACAGAGTGAAGTTCTAAATATATGTCTGTGTCCATGTATCATCATTTTTGTCGCCATTTATCTTAACCACAAACATATCTTAACCATATCAAACAAAACATAGTTTGTATGTGTTAGGTACTGTGTCCAGTGTAGGTCTCAGATAACCTTATTACATTTTCAAAACAAACTTATTTCCACCCCCAAAAGTTTAAACTAAGAGCTTAGGAAGTGGTTGGGCAGATAGATGTTTCAGATGTATTGATTCCAGAGTTTATTGTTTTAGAAGAGAAAGAATATGAGAAGTTGTGGAGTGTGTGTGTGTGTGTGTGTTGTGTTGTGTGAGGGGGGTTAAAGAGTGAGAAAGAGGTGGTGGGAGAGGATAATATTGAGAGAAGTAGGGATGGAGAAAGAAGAGAAAGACTAGAGAAAAGTTACTTAAGAGAGACCTAAATGACTTACTAGATTGTTCATTTTCAATAAGAAAGGGCAGCAGGCAAAGATAAACAAATAAGCAAAACAAACCAATGACAAAAGGTTTGACAATGAAAACGAAGAAACTTCTATGAAAAAGAAGTATAGAACTCGTTTCTGTCATGCCTTCTGTCTTCCCGCATGTTGCTGTTTTACAGATTGTTGGTCTTTACCTTGTAGCCTCATTTAGTCCCAGAATCACAGAGAATTTCAAGGGAGAGAGTGATGTCATCACATACCCTTAGGTATTTTGCAGTAGCTCGTATATTCTTCTCTAAAACTTATGTCAAAATTTAATTACCATTGTAAATACATAAAGAGGTGAGACATTTCAGGGTTGATTAGGCCATAAAGGCCCTGCCCCTTTATGCTAATTAATATTATAATCTTGGGCATAGGACAATTACAGCAACAGTTTAACCCCTATCTTCTTCCCATATCATTTGCCCTCTGCTTTCTACACACATTATGATACAACATGAGGGACCTCGTCAGACACTGGCTGAATGCTCTTAGACTTCCCAGATTCCAGAACTGTGGGGAAACCAACTCTTTCCTTAAAATGAGTCCCCCTGTTCTGTTATAGCAGCAGAAGACAGACTAACACTGGCTTCTTAAAAGCACATTAATAGCTTTATTTGTCTACTTTTCCATTTTCCTTGTCTTTGTCTTTCTATCTCTATATTAACTTGAACTTCAGCATAGAAAATGTGTGACTTTATAGGAGAATATTATAAGACTCCTGTCATTTCTACTCCTGGACCATGTTCTCAAACAATATCCTCTACGTGCTTAAGGGCAAATTCTGTTCCTTGCTTCAGCTAAGAAGACTATGCAGATGACGGAAAGCATCATTTTTTTCCATGATAATGCAGTGGTCAATCTTGCTAGTGGTCTTACTCCTCAGAATCTTATTGGCTAGATGAATTAAGTGGTACCGTTGGAGATGCATTGGTGATAATAAGGGACTGTGAGAGTTAAAGGTTGTTTCCATCTAGGAGCCAACAGATAAGTTGGGACCTCTAGAAAATCGCTTTTGAGAACGTGAGTGAGCTTAGAAATTAAGGCTTCCTATTCAGAAGACGTAGTCTACTGCATTCCTTGACTCTGGTCTTGTGAGACTTTCAGGAGGAAGAGGACCCAGTTAAGCATTTCCCATATCCCACAGAGCTTCTATTAACTTGTTCCTTAGTGCGGTTGAAACTGAGGTAGCTTGTCATTGAAGCACAGTCAACTGAACAGCATTTGAATGCAAGCCCTCTTCACTTCTTTTCTTTCCACTAAGTCATTTTACTAGAAGTAACAAGGTAGTCAAGCTGTCAATATAATGACCCTCTGGTCTTCAGTTTAGAGGTTATCTCACTGACATCTGTCCCTACGCTATTTTGAACTCTCTATTTCTACTTCACAGTTTATCTGGAAGCATGAGTCTGAATCAATGTGGAGCTTTCCAAGATTATACATGGCCAGGGCCTTCTTGAAGGGTGTCGATTCCGATTTGATAGGATAAAAGTGAGGCCTCAGCACACTTTAAACAACCTCACAAGTGACTGTGGTGAGATTTCCTTACAGGAAGTTGATACACGGATTCATTCCATTTGCTTTCCTCAAGGCATACGTTCCCGCAAAGTTTCACTTTGTATTATTCCCCTTCCTGCCACAGACTGACATTGGTCATTATTCTACACCTTCATAGTTTGAGAAGTATCTCCATGTTGTTGACTCATATGACTCTCTCTCTATCCCATTCACACCTTAAAACACTTAAAAGTGGACAACTTACTAAGAAAATCCTGTTATGATTCCCCCACTGTGACTCAAAGGCTGACTTCAGCCTTCCATTCTATCCTGTCTATGTCTTCCGGCTCCCTGCATTTTGCTACACAGTAAAGGCCACTCCCTTTCTTTCTGATATTCATGTTAGAGTACTGGAAAATCACCTTAGACCTTATATCATTCCAGTGGATCCTTGTCATCTAAAGAATGATTCTGAATTCTGTGATCACAAAGGATCATCTTCTGTGCACTTCTACAGTTTTAAAGCCTGCCCTCCTCATAGTGCAGCAGACACACTAACCCTGTTCAATTTCTCAAAGCCACCCACCTTTACTATCTCGATATTCTTACTTTCTTCATTTTCTTGCTGTAAAGGCCTTTCAATGTTTATTCTCTAAGTCCACATCTCATCTGTAGGTCATCAGTTCTCCTTTTCAGTATCACTGGATGCAGCCATGAGCTTCTCTCGAATTCCCCAAGTGTTTCATGCATACATCTTCCATTATTTCTTAACATATTGAGGGTTTTTTTTTGTATTTTTATTGCAGCCAAGGAAGCTGCAGTTTTCAAAACAGAGAGGCTTTTTTTTTCTGCTACCACTGAATCAGGAAAACCACTCTTAAAGAAGCCATGCCTATGCTTGCTTCTAGCAAACAGAGCCCAGACAAGAAAATGTCATTACCACACCTGCTTCACTCTGTTCTTTTGTGTCTAGGATTCCTTTTTAAGCTTTCTCAGGTTTAAGTGGATTTTAATTTGCCATGTGAGTGCCAATTATTGTAAGGAAGCTGTTGGTTTGTTTCCTGGCCTCCTGGCAGCTCCATGGCTTCTCTCTGACTCTGCCTCCTTACTCCCAGCATTCAGTTTAGTTTTCCTAGCCTACCTCTTTTCCCTGCGAAGATCCAAGACAGTTTCTTTGTTAGCCAATGGTATTCACAACATACAGAGATGAATTCCACATCACCTCATTTTTTCTGCTTTTTGTTGTTTGATTTTCTTCCATTCTAAAAATAACACCATCACTCAAATTCAGAGAAGTTTAGAACTTTGGAATGAAAGTCACAACCAATAAGCTTTGGAAAAGGGAAACGTTCCTCTTCCAGACTGTTACTCATAGGGAAAAAATTAAACTGTGAGACTATACTGAAAATAATAAGGTACAACAAAATTTATACTTAAAATGGTTGTGGGTAAAGGATACATACACTTGATTTGGACAGATGTATTTTCATTCGACATCTGCACTATAGGCTGGCAGATGTATCTGATGAAGCCAGATGTGTAAATGCAGTGAGGTGTGTATGTCTCCTTAGCCAAAGATTTGAAAGAAAAATGTGAAAGGTGGAAGCAAACATACTTGTAAATATGGATGGTGGCTGAGTTTTCACCAATATTTAGATGCAGAAAATACAGCTGTTTGTTGAGTATCAAACAACATCAGTATAAGCAGAAAATGAAATGCACCACAACACTTAGGGAAATGAAGAAACTCTTGGACTTAACACATTGGACTATTGCCAAATCCATACTATGAAACTACCAGGCTTTAGACTTTCAATGTTTTTAACTTTAAAAAAATCTTATATACCTCTTCTATGCCTTTGTTTGAATAGATATTGTTTACAATTATATTTTTGTGAAACACATTTTATTTTTAAAACTGCCATCATATAACTTCTTGTTAAATTTAAAATTTAATTATTTTCAAATATGATGCCTATTATGTCTTTTCTCAAATTGAACAAGAAACTATTAATGATGAGACCAATATAAAACTTGTCTGGACCATGTTCTCATCCTTGCTCTCACTTTGCAGATGCGAAGAGCTGATATTTTCATGTCTTAAGTGATGCAGGAAGACAGATAGTTAATGTATATGTACAAGTCCATGAATGAGTCATGTGCAATGTCTTCTGCCACCTCAAAAACCCATTTTTAGACCTGGTCACTGGAGGAAAGGGGCTGCATCAAGAAGTGACCATTTAGACCCATAGGAATGATACACTTTGAAACCAGAAATAATCATGGACTAATCAAGACTCCACTTCTTTAGCGTCTCTTTTATATTCCTCAGTGACGGCAAGCCTCACAGCACACTTAGGAAATGTTGCAGAGAGTTGTGCTCTGACTTCAGATTTTTGACAGAAATATGATTCCTTTTCTTACATAAGATGATTTGGAAGTATGTATAAATAAAGATATGTTTCTTTGAATTGAACATGAAAATTCATCAGCTTACATTGTGGACACTGCTATACTGGTGGCACCTGTCTGTCAAAGTATAAAGTTTGTATTGCCATTCTACATGTTATATTCCTATGTTTCTTTAAAAGAAGTTTCAAAGCAAAACAGGCTTTCAGAGTGTTAATGGGACATAGGGAATATGGAATTGGTGACTTTATCTGTAGCGTCATGCATGTTAAATAAGTCTATGGTGCTAAATACAAGTACAAATGTGGTATGGCTAGAGTCCTGCCTCCTGGGAATACTGGGAATTAGTTGTTCTGGGAGGGGCTTCAACATCCCTATTTCTTTGAGGTTTCTGAGATAATTCTAATTTTGCAACAATTTGGGTGGAGGACTCAGAGGCATTACCAGTACCCAGACCAGTGAGGAAGCAGTGGGCTTACCTAGGAGACTGACTTAACTCTCACAAACAGTTCAACATTTTCTTGCTTATTTCTGTAGCATGCATGAACACTATCTGTTTTAACATGGCTTTTCATGTTGATCAGCCTTCACAGGAAGATAAGGCTCCTTGTGTTACCTCCAGAATTTTGGCTTATGAGATAATTACATACATTCTTGCATATGAGTCAATACATTTCTTAAAGGAAATGGTCTCTTCTAAAAATTGAATAATAGAGTGAATTTCTAAAAGTTTGTTTAATTCTGAAGCCCTAACAGTTTTGGGCTTGAAGACTCTAGGCCAAATTAAGAACTATAGGAATTAATCTGATGATTCAAGTCATATGAGTGAGGTCTTTAAGCTTTCATTTATCCATATCTATTGGAAATACTATTAGTAATTCTCTGGGCAAAATATCATCTTGATAGACCCCATTTGTTTGAGAATATTTTCCTGATTGAATTTAATTAATTTTAATCACTTTAAAATAAAATTATGAATATGGGATAGTTTCAAACCTTGTCACCAGTCTTGACAATGTGAAATATCATGGTATTGAACAAGTACCATGAACTTCCACAGGAAAGTCAGTCTCTGTGGACATCATGTCATCTTTTTTTTCATGTAAGATAAGAATGGAAGAGTATCTGGATATATCTCTAAATTTCACCTCTTTCTAAATAGTAAGCACACATGCAGATATAGCTTTTAAATTCAGTTTTTAATTTTAAACTATCATAGATATATAAAAATTTGAGGTCATAGTGAAATAATTCATGTATTATTAGTATCTCAAAGTAGTATAATACACTGATTATAAGTAATAAAGAAATACTGATAAATTATTATTACTGAAAGTTAACATTGCATTAGAATTTGTTCAACTTTTGCCTTTGATTCTTTGGTTACAGAATCTCATCTGAGACACTGTGTTACATCAAGTAGTTATGTCTAGGAAGACTTCTCTTTATTGTTACACTTTACTGATTTCCCTTTGTTTAGCAATATCAAGTTTAGTGAGGATTACTCAGGTATTTTGAAGGGTATCTCTCATTTTGTCTTGAGTTTGTCTCACGACTAGACTGTATCAATGGGTTTTACATAGAGAACAAAGGAGCAAACCGTTCTTATTATAGCAATAGAGATGCCCATATCAATATGATTGTTATGGTTGTTGTTGACCTTGAACATCAAGTTAAGTGTGTGCTTACCAGTGATTTCTCCACTGTAAACTTACTCTTCCTTTCTCTTCTTAAATGGTCTGCATTTTATAAAAGAAAAGCACTGCCCAGCCTGCACTTAAAGATGGAGAGTTATAATGTGGCTGGTGAACTGAAGCGTAAGAAAGTTGTTTGGAATTCTGAAAAAGATTTGTCTATTTGCCCCCTGGAGTTTATTACTCTTAGAGTACTATGGCTTCATGCATGTTCTTTATGTTTTAATATCTTACCCTACTTTATGTTTTTCTACTTTTTCTATTTGAAGCCCTTTTAGTTTGTTTCTTGATTACTATTCATCTTAATCCCTCTTTTCACTTTTGTGTATTCATTTATTTTTTATTTGGGGTAGAAGCCAAGCTCCCACAACACGCTAGTATCACTCACCTTCACTCCTAGCCCCAAATCCTCACCATTTGTCATTGTGTGTGTCTAATTTCTGGTGCTACTGTACTCTTTAGGCATTGGCACACTTTCCAGTCCCTAATTTAAAATCAAACATTTTCTCAAGGAACCCTAGTTCAATTCAATGGAGAATAGTGTTAGAAATCAAGGTCTTGTCTCTAGATGAACTTCTTGCTCTTAGTGTATCTTATTATTAGGCATCTCAACTTACATACCTAGGGAACATGTGATCATACATACTAATATGTGCTTGCTTAGGTATCTATAATTATTTTTATGTGCAACAATCTGTATCTGCTACATTACATATAAATTCATGCTGATGTCCGGGAATCTAATTCCTTGCAATTTAGAACATTTGAGACTTTTCCAGTTGCTTATCTATATCCTCTTCTCCAACAGTGAGAAATCTGGCTCCTACCATCTGCCAACATTTAACTTTTCAATTACTGTGTACACATACAGACGTATCCGAGTTATTAACCTCTAAGCCCAGGAGACACAGCTTCATCAACTAGAGTACAGTACTTATGTCTAGTTTCTTTTGCCTTTAGTCTTACAGTCTGTGCTCATTTCCAGTTACTTAGATTAGCATCTCCCACACTTTCTACCCCTTTAGTGATGTTTGTTCAGAATGCTATTAGAGACTGTGTTATGTCACATTCTGCATTCCATCCTAGAACCCTCAGATCCCCTAAGTTTTTATAATTTGCCTTGTGAAGTCATTGTGGTGTGAAGATGTGTATTCTGTGTATTTTGATGTTATTCTCATGGATTATTATTATTTGCACTTCGGTGATTCAACAGCGAAATAAAATCTTATGCATAAATACCTCTAGTACATGTGTGGTCTGGTAGATCTCATTGTTTTAGAAATTTGGTCTTAAGAACTATATATGCATATATGAATATAGAGATATACATACATCTGTTTATAGTGTATATGTTACATAACATTACACATTATTAGAGTTCTTTGCTGAAGGTAATAGATCAATGACACAAGCAAGTAATGTTGTGTGGGAGTTTGAGGAGAAACAAAGATTTTGTTTTTAAGTTAAATTGAAATGGTTTGTACTGTAGGACATTTTAATGGTGCACATTTACCTTCATTATTCTTCCTTATTCTTTGCGCGCGCGCGCGCGCACACACACACACACACACACACACACACACACAATTCCTGACCCTTACCCGTCAAAGGGTCCTAACTCCACTGCTGAATAACATAGGGCCCCAAACTGAACACAGTCAGACACATTGCTTTCAGGCCATGAAATGCATATTTTGCTTTAGATAATATAATTACATAAGATATTTCCAATTCAGATTTGTATTGCAAGAATTTAAAGTGTTTCTATAGGCAAATTATTATTTATTTTCACTTGCTCTCAAACACTTGACTCTTGTAAGATGATATTAATGAACTTACTGAACTTCCATTGCCCTATAGCTAACATACAATAATTTTTTAAAAAAATCACTTTTAATCCAGAAAGATTATTAAATATGTTTCAGTTTTATTGCCTTTTAACGATTAATACTACAGATATGTTCTCAAGAGTTGTGTTTTAAAGTCACTTGAATTCAAATGTCACCATAATCATGTAATCATGTCTTCAGCTTGAAATGCATTTTGGTACATTTATAATGGCTTAGTATTGAATTAATCAATTTTTCTGAATACTGATGTAAAGTTTGTACTGGGAAAATTTTTCCCACACTCTTCAGACCTTATTCCTGTTATATTTTTCTTCATAAGTTATGCCTAATGTATTTCATGTTTATTATTTTACTTATCATCTCTCATGCTTTAAGCTATCTAAAGCCATACTTTTCAATTTTAATTTTTTATGTTGATATCCCTGGTACATAACAATGTATTAGGTATTTGAAAATAATTGTTGAATGAACAAATGAATTATATAATTTTCATAAAATTGACACATAATAATAATTTAGCCAATGATAATTCCTTTTTCATTAATTTTTTCCAGTGACTTTTACTATTATTATGTTAAAAACACTCACTAGAAATACTCTCTTCCCTTCATGCACCCTGTATTCTTGAACTTTTAAGTGAGTTTACTCCATTTTTTAAAATACAGAGACAGCAGAACCAAGTTCCTAGGAACTCATGAACTCTTAACTGACAGCTGTGGAGCCTCCACGTGACTGAATTAGGCCTTCTGCACGTGGGAGACAGTTGTGTAACTTGGTCGATCTGAGGGGCATCTGGCAGCAGAACCAGGGTCTATTCCTAGTGCATAAGCTAGTTTGGTGGAGCCCATTCCCTATGGTGGGATGCCATGCTCAGCCTTAATGAAGAAGGGAGGGGCCTAGCCCTGCCTCAACTAAATGGGCCAGGCTTTGTTGATTCCCCATGGAAGGCCTTACCCTTTGGTAGGAGTGGATGAGCATTGGGTTGGGGGGGGGATGAAAGAGGGTGGAAGGAGCGGTGGGAGGAGAGGTGGGAAGGAGAACTGGGGTTAGAATGTAAAATGAATAAAAAATATGAAAAACTAAAAAAGAAATTTATTTGTTTATTTTACATCCTGGCTGCAGTTTTTTCTCCCTCCTCTCTTCCTAGTATCTTCCCCACAACCGCCCTCTGTTCACAGCCCCAAACCACTCCCCCATTTTTCTGTTTAGGAAAAGGCATGTCTCCCATGACAACAAAACATGTTGCAATAAGACTAAGCACCTCCCCATGTATTAAGACTGGCAAAGTGATCCAGTATGAGCAGTAGGGTACCAAAAACAGGTAAAAAAGTTGGAGACAGCCCATGTTCCTGTTGTTAGGAGTCCTACAAGATGACCAATTACACTACTCTAACATACTGAGCGCCTAGGTCAATTCCATGCAGGTTCTCTGGTTGTTAGTTCAGTCTCTATGAGCCCAGGTTAGTTTATTATATGAGCTTTCTTTGCTGTCCTTGACCCCTCTGGCTCCTACAGATGCAGACCTATAGCCAAAACATTGAGCAGAATTCAGGGAATCCTATAGAAGAGGGGAGAAAGAATTATAGAAGCCAGATGAGTCAAGGACTTTACTTCATTTTCTGACTTGCATGTTTTGAGTGGTGTGTTCTGCATACTCAAGCCATTCTGTACTCCAACGGACTGAAGGTCATGGCATTTTAAAATGCCCCTTCCCTGTCACTAGTCATGTTAATTTCTTGTGTCCTGAACACACTCCTGTGTTCCAATAAATTCGGATTGCCAGCTTCCTAGATTCCAACAGAAAGTGCCCCTCTGTGCTTCTTTCATACACTTAGAGTTCCATCCCTCTTGGTAATTACCACTGAGACAGTGATAATTGGGTCTTACTACTGGCAATTTCAAATAAAATAGACATCTATCTTCTTCACATGGGAACATCCTGGTAGGCTGATTTTTCTTCCAGATTTTCCAGAGTAAACTGTGTGAGATTGAGACGTAGAATTTACTCAGATGAAAGTTTAGAAAAATGTGAAATTTAGGAAACCGTCTAGCCACACATGACATTCCATTGCAGTATCAAGATTCTAGCAGTCAGGACCAGGGGAGGCCATAGCAGTTGGCCTCCGCAGTCATGACAATTTGACGCACCTGATGAGAGCGTCTAATCACTAGCTGATGACCTTTTCAATGCCACAGAACAGGACAAGTGTGAAAAGACAGAGGACGGAACCAACAGTCATCCGCGATAAATTGTGTACATGGCTCTACGGTGAGTGTTGGGTAGGACAAACTGAAGGAATTTTCAGAGCAATAAATACCTTTCAGCTCTGAATAAATGTTGACATAGGAAAATCCACCCCTTTATTCTTCTAAACCGTATTTCTCTTTTTGTTTATTTTTGTTGTTGTGGTGGTGGTGGTGGTGTTTGCTTTTATTGTTGTTTTGGACAGGGTCTGGCTATATGGCCCACATAATTCATAAACTAAGAATTTTCAGGCCTTATCCCCTCCCCCTCAGGTGCTGGGATTATTGATAGGCATCACCATTCCTAACAAGCTCTTCTTGACCTTGACAAGACCTTTCAGATATCGGACAGTTCACTCTGTCTCTTCCTCTACTATTGTTTACTTATACTTCCCTTCTAAAATCCTGTGCTATGGGCCAGATGTTAGCGCTTCCCCCAAATTTACAAGCTTCAGGATAACCAACGCTGTGATTGAGCCGAAACTTTGGAAGGTCTTAGCTGATGTGTGCAAAGACTTCCTGAGTGAGGTTTCTGCCTTCTTGAAAGAGTCTTGGGGAGCTGCCTTGCCCTTGGACTACATAGGGACGTAGTAAGAAGATAACACCTACGGCCCAGGACGCTGACTCAGATCTGCTAGTGCCCTGATCTTGGGCTTCTCAGTTTCAGCTGTGCCAGTAAAATTTTCATTTCCTTGCAATCTACCTAGTTTATCATGTTTTGTTATCACTGCCTAAATGTGTTAAGGTAATTGATGTAGTTTTTTTTTTTAAAAAAAATACATGGAGCTAGAGAGATGACTTAGCACTAGAGAGTACATACTGTTCTTGCAGAGGACCTGAGTTTGACTCCCAGCACCTCCTTCCTCACTGGGAAGCTCACTTCTCTAACACTAGCTCCAGGGGATCCCACTCCCTTTTCTGACTGTCACGGATACTACCCTCATATGCATTTCTTCAAGACACAAACACACATGTACACATATACACTTAAAATTGAGGATAGATCTTTTTGTAGTATTCATTTCAATTTGTTATAAAGTTTTATTATTTCATAAATCACTTCCCTTACCAAAGAATGTAACTATTTGCAGATTAGTTAAAACGTTATCAAGTATAATTGTATTCTGTGTCACCAGAGGCCTTAATTCCCCTTTATATAGACAAGGTTTAGCATCCTTAACTCAGTTTCAGACTATGTGAATGACAGGTTGGGGTTTTTATATCCTGTCTGACTTTTCTATAATCTTATGTCACCCAGATGGCCTGAGCTGAAAGTGTCTCTGCCTCTTCATATTTGCCTGGTATTCCTCAATAAGAGGGATTTTTTGTTGTTGTTGTTCCCAAATGATTCTTTGAACTAGGTTGAACTACATCTTGGGTACCATGTGGCCTTTGGGGTTACAGGGACAGGAATTAGGCCTTTCATTCTCTGTCAGGCTTAAAGAACCATACCCCCATTCCACCATGCTCTCTTGATTCTTCCAGCGTTGACTTTCCCACCTACACCTTCTAGTATACAGGAAATACAAAAAGGCAAAGGAGGCAGAGGAAGTAAAGAGAAGTGGAAACCAGAGATCACGTTTACAATCCCAAGCATGTGATATAAATGCATCTGTCTCTTTTATGATTCTGAGCACATTTAACACATTACAACTATTTTTCTGTCATCCCTATTTATAGGAAACTAAAATATGTAAAGAGAATGTAAAAATTTACAAGGTAATGAATGGTCAGAACTGAGTTGTGCCAGAGAGCACTGTGCATTTCTCCCAGTCCAAATCCCGTGGAAGGGAAAGCCCATCGGCCTTTCAAAGATATGATATGCAGGGTTGATAATCCCTCTTAAACTGACAAAAACTCAATCATTTTGTGATTCAAATAGCTGCAAAATATATATGTTTCTGATTTGAGCTGTACTTAAGGTATAAAAAGACTATTTTCAAAGAGCCATTTAATGTTCAAGAGCCTCACAAATAGGATCATGTGACTCATGGTGGCTGAGAAGATCTATTTCTTGTTTCAGTCTTAAATGTGCTGAAATGATATCCAATTTATAATGCTACTATTGATATGCCCAGAGGGTAGAATCCTGTGACTACTTAATCTCATGTTCTGCGAGAAGCAAAGACTGCATAATCTTTCATTGTGTGGGGACCATCAGTCATCTGAACATTTCTCTCTCTCTCTCTCTCTCTCTCTCTCTCTCTCTCTCTCTCTCATTTGCTTATATGAAAAATCACTTTCATATTTTTCACTCCAATCTGATAGATAAAGATGATATTCTACTTTTTAATGAGGCCTTTTATTGTTTGTGAATCTGAATTATAAATGTATATTAGAGTTTTTAATTTGGTTTATGTGTATTCTGCATCATTCCATTAGTGTGGTTGGTTTATCTTCAGTGACTCAGTAGTTCACATATATGAATCTATAATCTATGTTGGCTTCTTGAATGTTGTGTTTCTAGGTTCCAGACTAGCATCATAAACAAACCCAAGCAAGCTTAAATAAGAAAGGTCTCCTAAAGTTTACCTTGGATATGTGTTGATGATCTCAATTAAAACTTTTTGTTTGTTTGTTTTAAAGATTGAACGATTTAGAAGTGCTGTAAACTTGCAGTATAAGGTACTTTTCTCATGACCAAAAATTTGAATTTAGGATACAGGCCTTACAGATGTTTGCAGTCTTATATTGAAGGTTAGAGTCTGAATATCCGTTTTCCTCACTACAAACTTTTGCCTAAACTACAGAGACAGGGATATTCAACACACTTCCTTTGGATTGTCACATGTTGCACTATAAGATATTATAGAGGAAAAAGCAAAAGGCAAAAGAATGATACATATATATTAAACAAATGTGCATATTTGTTTAATTAATTGCTTACTTAATATATAATTTAAACAATATTAAATTCAGTTTGTGGTTTAAATTCAGTTGTGGTTTACATGTGAAATAGAACCTGTAGCTTTTTCTGATCAATATTTTGGTGCCCAGCTAGTGGTGATTTTAGGAAGTTTCCAAAATTCTAGTATTAGAGCCTGGGTGGAGGATATAGGCCAAAGAGGGTGTTTCCTTGGAGGGCATACTGCCCCTGCCTACTTTTTGTCTTTCGTTTGTCTTCCTCTTTACTATGAATTAAGCAGCCATACTCAGTCACTTGCTTTCACCCCTGTGACACTTTCTCACTATACTGGGGTCAGAAACATCAAGCAATGTGATGTTGAACTAACCCCTCTAAAACAGAGAGCCAAGATTAAAGAGGTCCTCTTGAAGCTGTTCATCTGGCGCTTCAGTGACAGCAGAGCAAAAAGCTAACATAGATCCCAAATGCAATTGTTACAGAAAAAGGAAAACTTTTAAGAAGGAGGAGCCTACATGGAATAACAAAATGTACAGATCAGGTTGCCTGGAAAGTGCAATCACAGAGCACAATATAAATGCTACCAAGTTTAAAGCAAGTGACGTACATTCAAAACAGGAATAAGCAAAAGTATGAATCCTAGGGAATCTGTGCTGAGTTATTTTATATTCCATAACAAGTATTCCCCAAAGTTTTCTATGCCAGCAATGTTCCCAGATGTGGTACAATCTCAACTCCTGAAGACTGTCAGTATTTTTTGCTTAACCCAGAAAAATTCAAAAGGTTCAATGTCTCATCAAATAAAATATTTTACTTAAAGTATATTAATTCCTTTAAATTGACTACATTTCTTTTTTCTCTGTTACTTGAAAACTGTGGTTTTACTATTTTTTTTAAGTTGGCATACAAAATAATGGGCTGCATATGATGTTTTCATATATAAATATCTTTAATCTTTGCTCATATTCACTTTCACTACCCCTGCTAACATAAAGATAAACTAAAAATTTCAAAATTTACCATGCTAGTGTCATTATGTTTAACCTTCTTTCATTATCTATTTAAATAGATTAAACACATGCCATGTATTAAACATTTTATTTTAGATGTGACTAATAGATACAGATTAATAGATACAAATTAAACATGTTTAGTGCCATATTGTATTATGACCTAGATCATGTTCCAATTAAATCCTGCATCCATTCATCCATGCAACCTCTATCTGTCATGTAGGGCATCCTTCGTGAAGATCCCATGCATGATGCAGAACATGGAGATTTTTTGTGTTTGTGTCTGGCTTAGTTCACTTAACATGATAGCATTGTGTTCTATTCATTTTTTCTGGAAATTACAGGATTTAATTTTTTATGGCGGTCAATATTGCATGATTTATAATAACTACCTTTATCCATTCATCTGATGATTATCACATTCTTGAATCCTTAGCTTAGCTATTGTGAATAATGCTGAAATAAATTTAGGCAGCAGATATCTCTTTGGCATATTAACTTCGTTTTCATCTTCATAAGAATGTGCACCTGGAGGTGCGATAGCTGTGTTATATGGCAGATCTATTTGGTTTTCTGCTATCGCTGTATTAACTTCTTTCCCCCCTGAGAATCTGTGCATATTTCTACTAGTAAGATCATGTAGGGCAATTGTTCTTGTTTTATTCTGTCTTACATATGTGAAAATACATGAAAGATAAATATTTAAAACAAAAGACAATTTTAATAAAATAAGCATAAGCAATCAGCTGAAAATCTATGAATAAGAAATAAAGAAAATTTATCAATGGAATCACCAAGCAACGGGGGAGACAAAGCCCTAACTATACATCTCTCTACCAAAGGAAACCTTCAGTGCCAGAAATGAGCTATATCTAATTGAGTTGTTGGTCAAAAATACCCCATGAAACTCCCTGCCTCCCAAATCCAGGCTGTTATCACTTTACAAACTAAAGGTAAGGCCATATTGCTGAATAGAACAGCAATATAATTTAGTGAACATGGAGAAGTCAACAATAACTAGCACCTATCTAGAGCCTTCACTTCTACTGACTAGTGCTCAGCACACTGGAAGGTACTCTGCACACCACCAGAGGAAAAGGGTAGATCTTAACCAAGCTACATACACTTAGATCTACAATGGTGTACTGTCTGCATGATACACAGATGCAATAGTGGCGCAATGGTGGGAATATCCAACCACTATCTGATTAGATTTAAGACTCACACCATGAGATGGAATACATGCCTGGCATTGCTATGGTGTTCAAGAACATAGACAGGCCATGAAGCTAGAAGAAAACCAAATCCTACTCTTTTACTAAAGAAACATAACAATAAAATTGTTACTGATGATATACTGCTATACTCAAAGATGAGTTCCATACTCAGCCATCATCAGGGAAACCAATTTGTTCCAATTGTGCAGTAGATGGGAACAAATACAGAGACCTGCAAGTGGACATTGTGCATATGAACTCACATAGGCAGTGGCAGCATGAACAAGGTCTGCACTTAAGCCTAAGCCAGGAAGGGTCACAGTGCTGAGACGGAAAGTAGACACAAGCCTCCATTCCTAGGATATAACCGAGGTGCTATCTCTAATTAACAACCACTCACTAATTTTCTTCAATAGAGTCTCAATGGGTAAATAAAGCATGCTGAAGAACAGGCCAAATTCCTAGCAATGTTCTACCAAAACCAAAATAAATGGAGGGATTGTAGACAGAGGTTTCTGTCCCACCTGGGCCTGCAGTTGTTCAATCCTTAAGAAAAACATAGAGGCCTACGTTAATTATAAACTGATTGGCATATTAGCTCAGGCTTCTTATTAATTAATTCCTATATCTTACATTAACCTATTATTCTTGTCTGTGTCAGTCACTTGGCTTCTTGGTACCAATTTTGGTGAGGTGGTTATAATTTGCCTTCTCTGCATCTGGGAGATGCTCTGTCAGGATAACTACTGAGACTGAAACTTCCCTCTTCCCAAAATTCTTGCTGTCCTGCCTCTACTTCCTGCCTAGAATCATCATTTATTTAAAATACAAGTGACAGGGTACAGACAATTTTCCCACATCATGTTCACCCCCCCTTTTTAAAATAAGAACTCTGAATCTAATCCAACCCAGGGATGCCAATCAGTTTATGATTAATGTAGACCTCTGTGTGTTTCTTTGGGAATTAATGACTGTAGGACTGGTGGAAGAGAAACTTTAGGCAGCAAATGGTGCCCGCGTGGACAACTGCATCCACATAAAGCGTGAGAGAGCTTGGAAAGTAATTCTAGACATAAAATAATAGAGTTAAGCATTGCTTATTAATAACAGCACTTTGTCGGGTGGGCTCTGCTTGCTAGAGGCATGCACTCTCATTTAAGA
This sequence comes from Myodes glareolus, assembly GCF_982192425.1. NCBI lineage: Eukaryota > Metazoa > Chordata > Mammalia > Rodentia > Cricetidae > Myodes > Myodes glareolus. The sequence goes on from NC_142033.1 coordinate 55,261,719, forward strand.
GAGGCTTCCTGACTCAGCTTTAGCTGCAAAACCTTGCAGCTCTTTTAAGAGATCCTGCCACTAAACATTTAAATGGTATTGATGAAAAGCTAACTGCATGCCTTTGGCAGTGGCAGAAACCTTGAAATGCCATAGAGTTGTGGCAATTAACATGGCTCTAGCCAGTACATCTGCCATGAGGCTAGACTCTCAGAAAAAAAGCTAAGAAATGGGCTGGATCCAGCAGTCAAAGTCATGGCTTTAATCCTAGCCATTTTGCTTAGCAAATTAAAGATTCATGTAGTCAGATAAAGAGATATATACAGTAAAGATAAATTCAGATGAAGAAAACCTCTAGATGGTTTAAAAGAAAGAAAGAAAAAAGAGAGTAGTTGGGTGCGGTGGCACACATCTTTAATCTCAACACTTGGGAGGCAGAGGCAGAGGCAGGCAGATCTCTGTGAGTTCAAGGACAACCTGATCTACAGAGTGAATTCCAGGACAGCAAATAATACACAAAGAAACCCTGTCTCAAAAAGCCAAAAATCAAAATAAAAGAAATAGAGGTTAAAATAAAACCACATAAAATTGAAAAATACACAGAGTCTGGATAATTTATGTTATTGTGTTATCTTTAAATTGTTTGATGACTGAGAAAGGAGTAAAAGCTGCTAAAAGACATTTGATTATAAATGTTATTGGATTAGTCCAATACATATATTTTGAAAATGCTTTGACTTTAAAATTTAAGTCAAAAGATATTTTACTTTGGAGCTACACTACCAGTATTTACCAACAGGGTAACATGCTGCTATGACAGTGCTAACTTATATTTTAAATATATACCTTAATATATATGATATTGTCATGGCTTTCTTTTTCTCATATGTGTGTTCTTCCCAAGCCTTAGATTATTTTGTTGCCTAATTTTAAATTCTAATTCTTTCTTTCTCTCTTTTTTAAATTAGTTTTTTATCATTTATTTTACATGCCAACACACTTTTCCATCCCTCATCTCTTCCTGTTCCCTCCCTCCATCTACTTCTCCTATGTTCAGAAAGGGGTGGGTCTCCCATGGGAATCAAGAAAGCATGGCACACCACATTGAGGCAAGACTCAGCTCCTTCTTTTGTATCAAGGTGGTACAAGCTATTCTAGCATGGTGAATAGGTTCCAAAAAGTCAGTTTATACACCAGGAACAAATGCTAGTCCCACTGCTAAGGACCCCAGAAACAGACCAAGTTGTACAATTGGCATCCATAGGCAGAGAGCCTAGGCCAGTTCCATACATGCTCCCTAGCTGTCAGTCCAGAGTCCATGAAATCTCATGAGCTCAGGTCAGCCGTTTCTATGCTTAAAAATGACATTTCTCAGTCCTTCCTTCTCATGCTGTTGAGAAACAAAAAAATCTCAAATTTATTAAATTGTCTTCAGATAGTCCCATTTTTGTTGTTGTTGTTGAAAAGATAAAATAGGATCTAAATATGAACAAATGCCGGATACTTATGTAGCTCTTACAATGTTCTCAACTCTTTTCTATGTTTCACAAGTGTTCCCAGCTTATTCATTTAACTATCCATTTTACCCAAGTGTAGTATCATTTATCCACATTATAAATGTGAGAAAACTCAGTTTAGGACCTTCAAATAAATAAGTATGGCTTCATTATTGGGCTCTAAGTAAGTTAATCAAGGACTAAACCTATATAATAATTAAATGTTGTAAATGTGATTAGGTAAATCTATATTATTTGTCACGGAAATATATACAATACTTTAAATTTTAAAAGTTGTTGATATAGCCTTGACTATATGAAGAGATTGCTCACTAAATGGATTTATATATCATTTAATTTCTCTATTTATATGACCAATCCTATTTGTATTGACTTCATTTGCATAGAAAGATATTTTCAAGAATGTTCTTTAAAATGGCAGCAGAATTTCTTTCTGAGTCATTAAGAATTGATGTGATATAATTTTTTTCATTTTTTTATAAATTTCTGAAATTATTTGAATTTTTCAAATGGTTGGTTACTTTACTCATAGATTTTTTTGCATCCAAGTGATGATCTTTGTGTTCTGGTTTGTTTGTTGTAGACCAAACGTAGCATCTTGCATATGATAAATTTGCAAGCTCCCACTAAGGCACATTACCACCCTAAATATTGCTTTTGAGCAGAAAATATATAAGTAAAATTATGTATTAGACATTCATTATTAAATTTCATTAGTATTTACTATGTTTACATGATCTCATTTCTATTCATGTTCAGTTTCAAACAGCACACAATATTTAATTAATAGCACAGTTAGTAGTATTTTTTCCCTCTTTTTATTGATTTTTAGTGAGCTCTACATTTTTCTCTGCTCCCCTCTCTGCCTCTCCCCTCCTCACTTCAGTCCTCCCCCAAGGTCCCCATGTTCCCAATTTACTCAGGAGATCTTGTCTTTTTCTACTTCCCATGTAGATTAGATCCATGTAAGTCTCTCTTAGTGTCTTCATCTTTGTCTAAGTTCTCTGGGATTGTGGTTTGTAGGCTGGTTTTCTTTGCTTTATGTTTAAAAACCACCTGTGAGTATTTCTATGGAATAGAAGGTTGACAAATTTAAAAATATTTTCTTTTTTTCAGTTTTTCCTGAAAGTGCACATTATATTCATCTGGTGAGCAGGCACACTGATTTACAAACACATTGAAAATTCAAATGCCAGTTACATACATATCTCACATTAATAATCCATTTTATTGAAAGCACTGCCTCATTGCATGCAAACAGCATGCATTCCCATGCCTATATTTACTAATCACTTTTCTTGTAACCGTGGCCTTTGTAAGAGCTAAGTACACTCATATCTGACCCGTCTCTCTTGCAGTCCGCCATCCTTATCACCAACATGTGTGTCTTTGAGAGTTTCTTCTTTGTTCTGCTTTTCTTCTGCCGATTCTGGAGTTTAAACTCATCATCATTAATTCTACAGCCTTAATGTTGCCCTTTATTGCTTTTAAGGCAGATTTCTGTTCTTTCAGTGCAATTTTAATCTCCTTCCAATCTTTATCATACCAACTTACTTAGCTTCTACTTGCCTCTTAGGCCCCTCCCTTCTTATCTCAACTTATTTTCATATAATCTCATCCTTCATCTCTTTAGCCAGAGTCTGTGGTTTTTATATTTTATTGAAATTACAAAGTAGAAAACAATTCCAATTTCTGTTTCCCTTTGGAATTTATTATATGTTTGCTTTCTAAGTCTTAATTGCTTTTTAATTCTCCATCAAACATGTAGATTTGATATTAATATCAAACATATGGCAAACAGAAGCACTTTGAACACATCATCATACCAAATTTCCCTAATTCTAAAAACATTTTTGATCCAGGTCTAGCTATATAGCTAGCTTCAAACTTGAACTCACAATCTTCTTATTTTAAGTTCTATTAGGATTACAGATGGGTCACCACATGTGACCTGACTATATTTATTTCTATATTACAGGTAAAATTATTGACAGAGTTTTATGATAAGCTAACCATGCAAGGTACACGGTCTGTAAAATGCAGGAGGAGATTTAGAAAACAAGCAGCAGAGTTGTCAGCAAGTTTTCTGTCTTCAATGTTTGCTATGACTACGACCCGAGAAAAGTTTATCTGTGTATGATCTAAAGTAGTGAGTAGTTTTTCTTTTCTGAATCAGTATTGCCAATTATTACTAAGGTTTTACTCAAAATATAAAAATGTATCCATAAAACTCTGGGAGGGAGGAGGCCGCTTGTTGATTCCTGGCCTCCTGCTTTCTTAGACCCGAAATAAGCACACCGAAACCATATTAATTAAATCACTTCTTGGCCCATTAGTTCTAACTTCTTATTGGCTAACTCTTATATTAGTTTAACCCTTTTTTTATTAATCTGTATATTGTCACATGGCTTTGGCAGCTCCATAGCTTCTCTCTGACTCTGCCCTTCGTACTCCCAGCATTTTCTTTAGTTTTTCCCCACCTAACTAAGTTCTGCCCTATCAACAGGCCCAAAGCAGTTTCACAAATGATATTCACAGCATACAGAGGGATCTCCCACATCAAAACTCCACTGCCCTCAGATCTAAAACATTCTCCAACATTATTATTTCTTAATGTATTTAGAAGTTGCAGTTTAAATTAGATAAAATACTCATACACACATGCATACACATGGACAGACATATGTGAACTTTTTCATTTTCAATGCAGTTTTGCAAAGATGCTCACACATACATGCAGGGCACACAGATGCTTTGGGGTCAGTGCAGCTGTAACTCATCAGACAGTCAGGCCTGCTACCTGTCGTGGATTCTGCATTTCCAATCCAAAGCATAGGAGATGTGGAGGTCTGCTTCTGCTCTGTCCTTCACATTGGCGGCTTTGATCTCCTGAAAGTGACAAGTTATGTGCTAATGTCAGCTGACAATTGTGTTTCTCTTTTCCACTTTATGAATATTGTAATTAGAGGAAATTCCTCTAAGATTTTGGCAGGAGATTAGTTGTCAATCCTTCTTTCTTGGTTTATTATGCACTCTTGTCTCTTTCTGTGTTTTCCCAGATATTGTATCATGAAAATTACAAAGGCTGAAATGGGGAATGATCTTCAAATGCTTTCTTAAGCGGCATGCTTTTCTGTTCCTTTCATCTTTTCCAAGCACTTATTTGTACACATCTACACTCACTTGAACAGATAGCTGAGAATTCTGAACAAATTGTGGCTAATAAAATAACAAGCCAAGCAATGTTATAATATGGATAAGAAATGTAGGAAGTTCCTTTGAGAAAGTTTGTTCTACCCCTTTGCTCTGGCAGGGAAAGGCTCTGAAGATAAAATAGATAGAATAGAGAGATTTGTGGATTGCAGGAGCAAAAGTTTATAGGCCAACTTGCTCAGACCATGCAATGCTCAATATCTAGCTAACTGTTATCTGTAAGTATGTTTGTAAGGGTATTTCTAGTCATTGTCTAAATTGGTAAAGTGAATAAATCAGATGGCCCTCTGCAGTGTGAATGGATTTCATGCAACTCATGTAGGAGTCAAATTTAACAAAAAGAAAGATGGTTTATACTCTCCCAGGATTACTGGAGGATACTCTCCAGTGGGATTTTGATTTCCTGTTGTCGCCTTTTTTGTTCTTGCTTTTAACATTAGATTGGAATGCTTACCATTGGCTGGCTGACTTCAATAAATGATGTATGTTTCATGTACATCTTAGGTTTTTCCAAGTACCCAGTTAAAAGACAATAAATTGTAGAGCTTGGATTCTATAATTATATGAAACCACTCCTCTTCCTCTTTCTTCTCTTTTTTCCTTTCCCTTCCTATCCCTACTTTTCTTTTCCATTCCCTTCACTTTTCTTCATTTTTCTCCTTCCCTTCCCTTCACTTCCTTTCCTTTCTCTTCTCTTCCTTTCCTTTCCCTCCCTCATCTTTCCTGTTGTAAAAGGAGCAACAGGCCACGTCCTGCTGCCTGGTTCCCAGCAGCCTGACTAGCTTATACCCCATAATAACAACACACAAATTGTATTCATTCAAACACTGCCTGGCCCATTAGTTCTAGCCTCTTATTGGTTAACTCTCACATCTTGATTCAACCCATTTCTAATAATCTATATGTCACCACGAGCTCATGGCTTACCGGGAAAGATAAGCTGTCTGACCTGGCAGCTTCATGGAGGGCAGCTCTCTGTCTCTGCCTCCTTTCTCCCAGCATTCTATTCTGTCTACTCCATCTATCTAAGTTCTACTCTATCAAAAGGCCAAGGCAGTTTTCTTTATTTAACTAATGAAAGCAACGCATAGAAAGAAGACCCTCCTACACCATGTTCCTCTTCTTTCCCTTCCCTTCTCTCCCCTCTTTCCTCCTCCTCATCTCTTATCACCCAGCCTCCTGCCATCTGTGTCTCTCCATACTTAAGTTTCTATATGTGTGCACTGGTAATTACAGGGTCTATCTTTAGGGAATATCCTAGTATTGATAATTGGGTAATTCCTTAACAAATAAAAAGGTGATGAAGACTTGGTGTCTTAGTGACTGTCTCAGTGACTAAACGAATTTTGAGGTTCCTAATAGAAATGGATACTTCTGTACTACCAGAGGGCCCAGATAAGAGTGAGACCCCCACATAAAAAACCTTTATTTTTCTTTACAAAACATCCATATTTTTTCCTAGGATATCAATAGAAAATTAAACATTAAGGAAGGTTCTGAAAAGATTCTGACAGTAATAATGAACATTTTGTAGACTATAGAGAAAAGACAAGTCTTATTGTAAAGCAAGGAAAATTTTGAATCAATTGTACTGTTCTGCTTTATTGTGGAATGTACAGAATATAAAATATAAAGTTGGATACTCTTCTACGATTTCTAAGCCATATGTTTAAAAGAGGGATGGATACTTCTGACTGCTTATAGTAAAGAGTAAGAAAAGAGAGATGCTTTGAAGAAGGTATTGTTAAGAAAAATATTAAAGATCTGGCAATTTCTCAGCCAATTTGTAGTGCAGAATGATGAAACAGGCATGACAGAAGTCTGCTTTAAGTATGAGGCTCAGCAACCATTAATAAAAACAGTAGAAACTGGGAACTAAGGACCTCACCACCCATTTTAGCAAGAACTAATGCAGAAATAGATTATACCAGCATAAGTCATGCCTGCCGTGTCTAACAGAAACAGAGAAATCAGATGTCCACATACCTACCTTTCTAGGACCCCATGAGGATTCCATGATCAGTAAGGTTACAGTTTCTACAACAGGCCTAGAAAAATATAAATCCTGGTGGCACTGCCACTGGCCCCTCAGTCTGTCCCAGCCACACAACTGTCAACCCCATTCAGAGGGACTAGTTTGGTCCTATACTTGTTCCTTCCCAGTCTGGCTAGAGTTGGCAAGCTCTCATTAGCTCAGGTAGACTGTTTCAGTGGGTGTACCCATCATGGTCTTGACCTCTTTGCTCATATTCTCATTCCTCCTACTCTTCAACTGGACTTTGGTGTTGTAGGAGGCCACTCATTTGTTCCTGGCTGTTCAGACATGAAATGATCACCCAAAAACTGTATTAATTAAATCACTGCTTGGCCAATCACTTAAGCTTATTGCTAGCTAGCTCTTACGCCTAGAGTTAACTCATTTCCATTATTTTGTATTTTATCACAAGGCTTGTAGCCTGTTGGCAAGGTTGCAACTGGTGGCTCATCTTTCCCCTCTGGGGCATCCATGGCAGCTCACTAACTCAGCCTTTTTTCTCCTAACATTCAGTTTAGATTTCCCTGTCTACCTCTATTTCACCGTGAACAGGCCCAAGACAGTTCCTTTATTAACCAATGGTATTCACAGTATACAGAGGGGAATCCCACATCACTTTGGGAGCTTAGCAGGGGTCATTCTTGTGGATTCCTGGGAATTTCTCTAGAACCAGCTAACCCCATAATGGCTCCCTCAATCAAGGTATCTCTTTCGTTACTCTCATCTCTGTCCTTCCTCCATCTCAACTATCTCATTCCCTCAAGTTCTCTTCACCTCTCGCCTTCTCCCCATCTCTTCCTCTTTGATCGTTTCTTCCCCCACCTCTATGTTCCCATTTTTGCCAAGTTATCTTGTCAATTTAGACTTTCCAGGTGGATCTATGTATGTTTTTCTTAGGGTTCACCTTATTACTTAGATTCTCTCAGATCATGAACTATAGGCTCAATGTCCTTTGTTTATAGCTACTTATGAGTAAGTAGACACCATATTCATCTTTTTGGGTATGGGTTACCTCACTCAGGATGATGTTTTCTAGTTCCATCCATTTGCATACAAGACTCAAGATTTTTTTTTTACAGCTGAGTAGTATTCTAATGTGTAAATGTGCCACATAATCTTCATCCATTCTTCAGCTGAGGAGAATCTAGGTTGTTTTCAAGTTCTGGCTATTACAAATAATGCTGCTATGAACATAGTTGAACAAATGTCTTTGTAGCATTATTGTTTATGGGTATACACCCAAGAATGGTATTGCTGGGTCCTGAGGTAGGTTGATTCCCAGTTTTCTGAGAAACTATCATACTGATTTTTAAAGTGGTTGCACACGTTTACATTCCCACCAGCAATGGATGAGTGTTCCCCTTACTCTACATCCTCTTCAGCATAAGCTATCATTGGTATTTTTTATCTTAGCCATTCTTACAGGTGTAAGATGGTATCTCAGAGTTATTTCCCTAACCTCTAAGAATGTTTAACCTTTCATTAAGTGTCTTTTGGCCATTTGAGATTATTCTGTTGAGAATTCTATGTTTAGTTCTGTACCCCATTTTTATTGGTTTATTTGCAATATTGATGTCTAATTTCTTTGGTTCTTTATGTATTTTGGAGATCAGTCTTTTGTCTGATGTGGGGTTGGTAAAGATCTTTTTCCATTCTGTAGGCTGCCTTTTTGTCTTATTGGCTGTGTCCTTTGCTTTACAGAAGCTTCTCAGTTTCAGGTAGTCCAATTTATTTATTGTTGCTCTCAGTGTCTGTGCTACTGGGGTTCTACCTAGGAAGTGGTCTCCTATGCCCATGTATTGATGAAGGCTACTTTCCACTTTCTCTCTTCTATCATATTTAGTGTAGTTGGATTTACATGGAGGTCTTTAATCCATTTGGACTTGAGTTTTGTGCATGGGGATAGATATGGATCTATTTTCATTCTTCTACATGTTGACATCCAGTTATGTCAGAACCATATGTTAAAGATGTTTTCTCTTTTTTCACTGTATAATTTTAGCTTCTTTGTCAAAAATCAGGTATTCATCAGTGTATGGATTAATATCCGTGTCTTTGATTTGATTCCATTGGTCAACCTCTCTTTTTTTATGCCATTACCTAGCTGTTTTTATTACTGTATCTCTGTAATAGAGCTTGATGTCAGGGATGGTGATACCTACAGAAGTTCCTTTATTGTACATGATTGTTGTGGCTAGCCTGGGTTTTTTGTTTTTACATGTGAAGTTGATTTCTGTTAGGGGAGTCTAAAGGACTTTTAAAACAATATAAACTTCTCTTTGCTTTTGGTTGCCTTTTGTAGCTTGAAGATAAGATGCTACTACTGGCTACACCACACATTTCAGACACAGGTCTTGAAGGCATTGAGCTGGAATGGATTTGGAACACAAATTACTCTCAAAATATACAAATACTATTGAAGTTATCAAGATACAAAAGGAGCCAATAGTCCTACTCAAACATAAACACTTAGAATCACAAAATGACCATGATGATACCATATCCACAAGCATGCAGTAGTGACACTTAAATTTTGGTGGGAACCAAGAGCCATCCAATTGGACAAAAGGCTCACTCAGAAGGGAAGGATTCATACCGAGTACCATAAACATAGCCAACCAACTATGCCTGGTGATATCAGAGACCCTAAAGGAAAGCCTACTACTATAATTTTCCTAAACTAGTATAATTTCTAATTCTGTTCTAAGTACTTCTCCTTACATGAGCGTATTTCTCAGCCCTCATCAAGGCAGCTTCTTTTTGTAGCAGACAAAAACCATGACAAAAAGGTATAACTGGTCAAAATGCAGAGAACAATTGACCAAAAATAAATTTAAAAACCTATACCGAGGGATCAGGGAATATCACAGAAGAGGGGGCAGAAAGATTTTTAAAGTCAAAAGACCAAGGTGCTATAACATAGTTTCTTTTAATATATGACAGGGAAGCTGTACCCATCAACTTTTAACACTATAGTCACATAAATAAGACCTACCAATAAAAATACCAATTGATACACCAGTGTGATGAGAAAACTCTCATAATGTCTTATCCCTAGATTAAGAGATGAGACCAATTAATGGCTGCTGAGAGATGGAAAATCAGTTGATTTTAATGATGAACCCAAAATAAATTATCTAGTCCAAAGTAATCAACCTTACAAACTTTACACACACACACACACACACACACACACACACACACACACGAGTACATGCATGTATGTGTATGGATAAGCATCATAAAAGGGATTTGGCAGCTTTTATTCAAGTGCATATACATATACGAATATAAATAATTTTTAAATTTGAGGTTATGGAGTGAAGTGGGCATAGGAAGAGTTAGAAAGATAAGAAAGAGAAGTGGAAATGATATTACAACAGTACTCATGCATGACATACACAAACACACACACACACACACAGATGATAAGGAATTGGGAGGAAGATGTGTTGGGGTGATATGGAGGAGCATGAATGGGGAAGTGGTGGTGAATGTGATATTTCATTGCACACATGTATGAAATTCTAGAGAATAAAAAAAGATTGCATGAAACGGAGGTTGACAATTCACAGCCAAAAGTAAATTTCAAAAGCAGAATTGATTTTGTAACTCATGTATTTCAACTAATATAGAGAGGCAACATTTTCTTTTTCCAACTGGTATCTCACTGTGATCCCCACACCGGCCTCTAACGTGTCCTCTTGCTTCGCTCTACCAATTCCTGCAATTTCAGACCTGCACATGCCCAGTGAGGTCGAACTTTAAGATGACCCACCTCTGTCGAAAACATTGGGAGAAATGCTGAACGAGAGAGACCTATCCTACACATTATTCCCTCTCTTCTGCTCTAATGCCATTATCTCCTGACTTTGAATTTTATTTATTACTTTTGCCTGTGGATTCGATTCAGGACATAGGTGCTTGTATCGACATACGAGCACTTCTTAAACACTTTGTTCTCTAGTTTTTAGTTTTTATTTGATCATTGTTTTTGTTTTGCAGACTTGCAACTTAATACTCCATTTGGATAGAGGTCTATGCAGATACCGTCTTTATCTGGCTTGTTGAGGCTTAATGAAGGTGAGATTCAACAGAGAAGCAGCAGGCAGAGCTTGTTAAGAGTATTGGCCAAGCTTTACTTTCCACTGATGGGAGGTAACACGTAAAACCCACTTGCTAACCAATAGTAGAACAAATGACCTTAGGAGCATGTGGAAGAGGTATCTGTTTTATTGAGATTCTTAACCTTGGTTAGATATTTGCAGGGATGGACTGAGTAGAATGTTTTCTTTCCCTGATTACATTAGTTGAGACAATACCAGAGGCCCAATTCTCCACTTGGCACCTGAGTCTATCATTCTGTCTTGTTCTACTTGTCAAACAAGTTTGAAACTGTCACCAGCATCCTGACCAATTCACCTGCTGTGCCATCCTTGGCCCAGACATCTGGAGAATTGAGACCCTGCCATCAAAACTCAAATTTTCATTCTCCCTAAGTCCCAGCAATACATGGCCCTGGTTAGAGGGAAAAGAAAAAAAACCACAAATATTGGCTACATGCTCATCCAACCTATGAGCTCTCAATTCCCAGTCACTTTTCATTTTCTGCTTCAAAAAGTGATTATGTGTTCTGCTTGGGGTGACCCCTGTGCTCCAAACTGAACTTTTGGACCATGTTATGTGGCTTAACTCCCTCAAGCCTTCCCTGTGCTCCCTCTGACATCAATAAGTTATCTCCATTCTCTCTGCCAGTTTTCCCAATTGTGCATTTAGGCCTTCTTCCTCACCTACTGTTCCTCTTTTGTGTGTGGTCCCCTTCTCTACACCCCTTACACATCCTATAAGGTATTCTTTTTCCTCATTGTCACAGGGGAGAATCAGATGAGCTATTGTAAAATTTCTCTTCAAGAATCACAATTACATTTCAGTAACAAAAATTTATTGGCTGCTAAACTCCATCCCAGGTTCTGATGACAAAGTGATCACAATAAGACGATTCCTGTTCCCAAAGGAAATCACAATCTTATGCTAACCCAGGAAGGTGCATAAACATGTCTTTGCAACACAATGGGGCAAAGCCCGACAGAAGAGACATCCACCAAAATTCCAAAAGTTTCAATGATAGGAAATTTCAGCATGTGCGCAGATGAAACAAAGTATAGTCTAGACCCAGTAATTAGACAGTTTTTTTTCTGTTTGCTCAAATAAATTATATTGAACCAAAAATGACTGTAAGTAGACCTATCTGCTCCAATCTGTTTTATATGTAAGGAAACATACTCCAACAGGTTAAAGTGAAGCCACTGCCAGGAATGTGTGTGTTGGCCAGAATAACCAACTTTATTTGTTAGATGGGTAAACAGAACATTGGTGGCTCCATCCAGGTTAGTGTGTCCTTCCTCTTCCATATCAAATAGGGTGGTCTTGCTTTCATCATCGTATTGAAAGAATGCTATTTCAATGGGCTGGTCTGGGTATGGTCATGCATTCTTTTGAGGCTAAGATAGACAGATATTTTTGAGTGCCAAATCAAACAACAAAAACAAAACAAAGAAACAGAATAGACTGGCAAGAGAAAAGGAGGTTGGTGGGTGGTGAATGAATGGATGGATGGATGATGTGACATATTGCATTGTTTACTATAATAGTTTGAATGGAAAGTATCCCATAACTCTTGGACATTTGAATATTTGGTCTATAGATGATGGGCATTTTTAGAAGGATTAGGAGATACGGTCCTGGTGGAGGAAGTATGCCACTGGAGGCAAGTTGAAGGTTTCAAAAGTCTCTGACCTTTCCCAGTGTGCTCTCTCTGCTTCCTATTTGTGGCTCTCAGCTGCTAGTTCTATCTTCTCCCACCTGGTACCTCTACTCCATCTTCCCTCTTTCCCTCTGACTGTAAGTCACAAATATGCCCTTTCTTCTCTAAGTTGCCTTTGTCACGGTGTTTTATCACTGCAAAAAAAAAAAGGTAATTAATACAGTTACCATTGTTTGTGTTATTCTTCTTAGCTAGGTTAGTGTTTATTTTCACTCCATTTTCCTTATGGGTTGTCCCTAGTGTTTTTCAATTATGGTATGTAATCATCCTTTCGTGCAACAGAAATAAAGAAAATCAGTGCATCGTGGAACACCTTTGTGTTAATCACTTTGTGATTATTACTGCAAAATAAAACGCTAAAGGCAGTAAATATTATTATGGTAGCTGTCTTTGAAAGAAAGGTCAATATTATACCTGCTTGCTGATTGGTGAACTTAACATACTCTTGCTATTATTAATAATATTAACTAAACCCTACTGCTTTAGCTGATCCTTTGGTCCCATTTTTAGGCAAAGCCTAATGTTCTTCCTGAGCATGATTTGGCATAACTTAGCACATCATTGACAGAACTGAAAATCTGTGCCAAGATCCTCTTATCATTTTATTAGCTTTTGGCGCTTAGATTTAAATGTGTATTGGACTTCCTCTGAAAGACCTAGAAAATATTTTTTGTGTGAAAGCAGACCTTTGCTCAGTAGCATTTCCCATTGGGAGGAGAAGGATGGCTCTTTGGATCTTTTGTACTTCATAGCTACTCTGCTGCCAATGAGGAGGGTTAGCATCCTTTCCCAGACAGTGGCTAGGTGTATCAGAAAGCTTGTCATCGCTTTGGTGATGAGGCAATGACAGGCTTACATGGAGGTTATTTTGGAGAGTCTCTCAGTATTGCAAGGCAAGGCAGGCCTGGCTACACATGAAGCAAGGAATCAGCTTCTCTCCATCAATATCTTTTGATGCTGTACCACATGCAAACCTGAAGAAAGATGATCCCTGTTTGAAAATTAACGTTACAGAAGATAATTTAGAAGTTTCCTCATTAAAATGAATTCTCCTCCATGTTCATTACTGTGTCTTGAATTTTCACTAGCATTTCTAGTTTTGGATTAAGGCATTAACGGCTTTCACTAAAAGGAACCAATGGTACCTAGCAGAGGTAAAGTATTTACTCTCTGTCACTAATAGCTTACTGTGAGTAATTAAAATAAGTCTTCTTCCTTCAGTGAAGCCTTAAGAAATAATAATAACAATGTTGAGAAACTTACAATTTGTTGCATATTACCATTTATAATGCATTCTGGTTTGGGTTGTCCCCTTTTTATTCCGTGTAATAATCTTAGGAAATGAGAAAGGCAGAAGGGAGTTGATATTCTTGTTGAACAACGGGAGATTCCAGAACTCTAACTGATCACATTCAGAGACCTACTAGATGACTGGGCTGTAGGATGAGAGCAGTGGGGGTGGGAAAGTAGGCAGAGCCTATGGGAGAATCAGCTTTCTTTGGACCAATAGAGGGCTTACTGAAGGAAGTATACAAGAATGCTTGGGGATATTAGGAAGTTTAGGGCGTTGAGTGATGCTCCAAAACCACCCAGCAGACTCACCTGCCTGTCCTCGAGGACCTGTCAAGGGTCAAATGCCACACAAACAGCTCTCAGACAGTTTCACATTAGCTTCTAGAATCTGACAAACAGAGTAACACCCTGTGGCTGCAGATGAGGACACAGGAATTTGGAAAAAAATTCAAAAGTATTTCTTTAAAAGTGGCAAAATATTTTCCTATTTCTAAATCCCCGCATTTTTCAGATCCACATGCTACCCGAGTACTGGAAAGCAAATGGAGAAAAGGTCACAGCAGGGCCTTGAAAACAAATTTCCCTTTCTTCACATCTGTCTCAGGCTTGCTCTCTCTGCCCTTCACCTTTCCATTAACTCTGTAATCCTACAAAGAGCAGAAATGTGATCACATGCTGACCAAAGTAAGGGCTTTGGGCAGCTCTAGCTGGGCCCTTTTTCCCATTTCGAAATTTCTAATTTCCTTACGCAGATTCATTAGGAATGAAAATGGGAACTTTCACATTTTTTAAACAGTAACTTCCCTATTTTTGAGATAAAAAATAAGGAGTTACCTTTTCATTTTGTTTTGCTTTAACAATTCGTTTTTCTCTCATACCGAATAATGTTCTCACTACATGTTTGCTGCCCATCTTAAGAATAACCAACAACTACTCTGAGATGAATATATCTTACCAAAAGTTTCAGACAAGAATTTTCACAAGCAATATGTCTAGGGGCTGGAATGAGGCCTCAGTAGATGAGAGAAATGAACGTTCTTCCAGATGACTGGAGTTTGGTTCTCAGCAGCCGTGTCATGCATCTTACAGCTGCCTGTTACTCTTTGGGCCTCCTCCAGTCCCTGTACACATGCACACAGATGTACACAAAGAGAGACAAACATACAGAAAAGTAAAAATAAAGAAACAAGGATTTTCTTTGAAAAATAAGGCATCTAGATGGGGGATGTTTGACACAGTGGAAAGCACCCTGATTTTACTTTGACAGCAGCTCTTATTTTTGCTGTAAAAAATATTTACTCTTCTTGATTGAAAGGTGGTCACATAGTAGGTGATATGTGACTTGTTCTTGAAATTATACATTAAGAAAACAATGATCAAAGTGCAGCAGTAACTGATAGGGCTTAGGTGTTGTCTACAAACTATCCTCTCTCTGTGGATTAACGCTGGGGAGCCTGCATAAGTTTGCCACTACTCAGTGTCCTCATCTGTAAAGTGGGAAAGATAACACTTCACTCACGGACACTCTGTCAGAAATAAACGCAGATGAGGGTCTCTGAGATCCCAGGATGAGTGGTACCATGTGACTGCCAATGATTAGTGTGCTTAATATTTTGACATTCACCCGGAAAGCTCATCCATCACATACAGTTCCAGCTGAACTGGGCAGAGCAATGGATTCTGCAACTGCATCCAGTGGCAGCTTGCCCTGAAGATAAAGTCTGTCACACACAATCTCTCCCCAGAGCAAGCTTAAGCTGGCTGCAGTATTGATGGAGGTGATCTGCCTGCCAGGATGAACAGAGGCAGTTTAACTAGAGCTAATTATGGCCAGCCGTGGTTCCCAAGCCAGAAGCTCACCTCTGACCATGATAGGATGGGCAAAGATAGTCTCTCTGTACAGAATAACAGGCAGAACTTTGCACACACAAGGGTAGACTTGCAAAGAATGGCAAAGACACATCCGCTTTAGGAAACCTAGATAAATATTTCTCTAGAGAGGGAGAAAATCTCAGAAGACTCTTGGCCCTGTAGATTGCTCTGTTTTAGGTTTGTCATTTGTTTATTTGGGTTGATGCTGCTGTGGCACAACAAACAAATAAGTTTGCTCCTAGGATAGAAGGGAAGAGATGAAAAGATTGACACATGAGAGAGGTAATGGATGCCCTGACTATCATAAGAACTTTGGGGTATATAATAGGAAGGGTAAAAGAAGATTGATGATCAACCCTTTCATCTAGAATGCCCACCCAGTCATCTACTCAGG
The DNA here is from genome assembly GCF_982192425.1 of Myodes glareolus. Classification (NCBI taxonomy): domain Eukaryota; kingdom Metazoa; phylum Chordata; class Mammalia; order Rodentia; family Cricetidae; genus Myodes; species Myodes glareolus. The sequence goes on from NC_142033.1 coordinate 55,277,846, forward strand.
GGATAGTGGCAGCAGACTGGCTTTAGAGGCAGGGAAGAAAACAATGCACTAAACCCTCGCTGTGATGTTCTGAATGAATCTGTGTCCCTAAGTCTCACTTTAGCTGTGTAACAACTGTAGCTACCCCAACTTCTTTTGATAACACTGAACATGGATGAGTTTGGAGGTATTTTGAGTAATTGTACAATCTAGGGGCAAGACCCATGTTGCTAGCTCACTTGTAAAAGTTCACCAGAACTTTGTGAGGAATTCGGGGTATATTGGTATATAAACTAGGTATACAAATAAATCATTTTGTTACTCACTAAATTACATTTAATTACTAAATCACAAATCAATGTTTTAACTGTTTGATGTGTATATAATCTCACATTTATTAAATATGAATCATATTGTCATATTAATGAAATGGATTGTTTTGAATTTCATAATTTCAATAATATTGGTTTGTTTTTATATAAAGAACTAAATGTTTGATGAATATTTGATACTGCAGAATATAGAGAATATTCAGTGTTTCTCAGAGTTGACTAATATTTTGATTTCATAACTGTGAGTGTTGAGAACACAGCTTCACATAAATACACATTTTAAAAAGGCAGAAGTGTATGTAGTGCCATTTCAGAAATTGTTGGAAATTCTGCCCTAATCCCAAGCCAAAATTCATTTAATGATTTTGAATGAAAATCAAGTCAGTAACTCAAACAGAAAAATTTAAAACCAAACATTCTAACAAAATATAACCCAAAATACAGGAGCTAAATTCTTGCACACTGAGCAATGATATTTGGGAAAGATTAGAAATCTTTGCTTTCTGTGATTATACCAGAATCCTGTTTCTCTGTAATTATGTTAGAACCTTTGTGTATATATGAAGACACTGTGGTTCCTAACGCACAGTTGTCCTTGATGGGGGCCAAGGTATTTCAGGAGTCTGGTGTGAGGCATGTGAGTTGCCAAGGGCTTATGTTATGTGTTCAGAACTAGGGCTTCTGGAAAGTGGCACAATGCAGACACTTGCAGAGATACCTCGGTGTCATTTTCTATTTGATTTTAAATTGAGTTTTGGTCTCTGTATGTTCAGAAGCCATTCACTGTTGAGAAATATTTTGAGAATCCCACGTTCAGTTATTCAATTCCAGGTAGTACTGTAATCTGGTCTAAGAAGCTTCGCTCTAGAAGAGAATTAGTAAAAACCTTGAAAAAAAAATGAGCACAAGCCACATCTTCAGTACATCTTACGAAAACTTCTCACTTCTTTTCAGGGCACTGCTTGCCTTCGGCACCTCCATCTTTGGCTCATGATTGTTGTTTCCTGGAGGAAAGTTTAGAGAGTGTAAAAATCATTTCTCTTCTAGGTTCACTTGGTTCCAATTAAGAAGCCTGAACATTTAACAGTATAAATACCCATAGAGAAAAAGAAAACCCTGCTTAATTAAAGCATAAAGACATTGTGAGCTTTCCTGAACTTTGGCATTCTACATGTGATAGCTTGTGTGTGGGTTTGGAGTGCTTTCAAACAAACATGATCAGTTTTCATAAATGAGGCCAGCTTCCAGGAGCACACCAGTACTTTGTCGGGTTCTTTCATTAACCTATGTGTGTGTGAATAGAGATTTCTAGAATCACATAGATGCTTTTCCAAAAAGACTTTTTAAATTTCTCCTGAGATTGTTTTGGTGGTTGATCTGCAGTTGCCTTGGGAGGTGGAGAAAAGATATAAAGACAGAGACATAGATGTTTTTAAAATATCAGACCTTCACTGCAGTCATTGAAACATCCTCCAAGACACATGGAGATGGAGTTACAACTCTGGCGGTGCAGCTCTGTGCTGCTGGAGGTAAACTGAGTCTAGAAGAGTTCGTTAAAATGAGATGCGCTTGGTTGTCAGAGCTCACTAGGCTATGCTTAGTGTGTTGAGATAGGCTGGACTTTGGTAGTCGCCACTAGTCACTGTAGGCTGGACTGGACTAGTGTGGAAGATAGAAGAGTGATTCCACATCACTGAAAAGTGGTCCTTCTTGGTCTCATAGGCACTCTTCCTGTCCCCCTTGGTGGTAGGTGGTACTTTATGAGAAAAAGAGGGGTTCAAGCAGCTCCTGGAAGCTCTCATAGATTACGAAGTCTGCGAAACTTGATTGGTTCTTATTTAGTGATTCTGTGTTCCCTCGACTGCACTGTGGGATCTTTGGAAAATATTATTTGTAGCATAATGCATAATCTTCCAAGGGCCAGAGGTGTGCAAATAGGAGCTTTGTTTTGTTTCCCTTTTTGCTGACTTTATGAGATGGTCTTCTTTCTTCAGATTTTAATGTGCTGCGTCAGGAGAAAATACATAATGAGTGCTCTGGATTCTCTGTCTTTTGAGCTGATTCTGTAAGATGTGTCACATGCCTCTTCCTTAGAGAGAGTAATTAATGGGGTGTATTGTTGCTTCCATCTGATACCATCTTAGGAAAAATTTTGTTTTGGGCACACAGTGCGGGAGTGATAAAGGCAGAGGAGGGACACCGCTAAATTTGTGCATCAGTATGGAATCATTTTTCTAATAGACTGTGCAGTCAAATGAAAAGTAAATGGGAACTGCCCCTTGGTCGTCATAGAGAGATTACCTTATTAAACTTGAATAATAATTCTTTCAACAAAGTCACTGTCCCTTGATGTTTGACTATAGACTAATAGATTATGGGTGTGACAGACATCGGGAAAAAAAAAACACAAAGCAAAACACTGAAACTATGGTATCAAGCCAGTGACTGCTTGTTAGGTCAGCTCAGTTCATCCGTACCACACAGGGATCCTCAGGAATTATTACTTTCCTCTCAGGTAGACATTATATTTGGTTACCGAGTTGAGAGAGACAGGCAAATAGAGAGGGGAAGGTATATCTCATTTTATTACCCTTTTGTGTAATAGTAGTAAAGTTTTGTAGGGAGGATTGCATACAGTAAAACAATCATTTGTCAAAGGGTAAGCTTACTGAACCGATGACTCCTTTTAAAAGAGCCCTTGTGTGCCATACAGTACACAGTGTTCATAAAGAGTTGGGCTCCAGGGTTAAAGATCCTTGTTTCCACAATTACTAGAGTTTTCTGGCGTCTCCAAGGAACGAAGATTAAACATTTCTTATATGGAAGCGCCATTTCACACTTTGTCCTGTGCTGTGACACAGTCGTTAGTCTGGACTCTAAGTTTTCAATTTGGGAACTCATAAAATTTCACTAACCAAAAAAAAAAAAAAAAAAAAAAAAAGAAAGAAAAAAAAGAAGGCAGTAGGCAGTGTGACAGAATAGCTGAAATTAGAGGAGAAGGGGGAAGGGGAGAAGAAAAAGGAGCAGAAGGAAGAGAAGGAGGGGAGGAAGAGGAGAGGAGTTTGTCTGATTGATTATTTACTACGGATGTCATAAGGAAATCAAAATGCTGTCATTTAATGTACGTGTCTGTGCTTTGCATAGATGAGCATGGAGGCCTGAGGTCAAATTTGGGTGTCATTCTTAGGCATCGCCCACCATTCTCTTTTTGAGACAGGGTTTTTCACTGGCCTGGAATGTGAAAGTAAGCTCCCCTGGTTGAGCCCCAAGCCTTGGCACTCCTTCTCTTGCTGCTTCTCTGGTGTAAGGGTTACAAATGTATGCAGAAGCACTAAGCTTTTTTGACATGATTTCCAAGGATCAAACTCACGTTCTCAAATTTTTGTGTCAAACATTTTCCCTACTGAACTCTGTCTCCACTCTTAGCCGGAATCGATATCTTTAAAGCTTGACTGTCAGTGGAGAACTGGTGTGACTCAGGTAGTAGATGAAGAGAATGAGAGAAATTAACGAGAGTCCCTAAAGACTCTCTTAAAGAGCGGCAGGGATGGAACACCTCTAGATAACCACTCACAGCCAGAGTGAATTTGAAGAGGAACATAAAAGGCAATTTCGATGACATGGTCATTCAAAAATTCAAGGTTGAAAGAGCAGTGTGAGTTACACAAAATACCTGTAACGTTTAGATATAGTCTTGAAAATACAGATTGCCAGCTACAGCTCTGATATATGAAGTAATTGAATGATGTTACTCACAATCCTTACAAGAGGCATTCAGGCAAAACTTCAGCTTTAACTGAGTTTGCAGGGTAAGTACTCCACTCTGCACTATTCAGAGGAAGATGAATCTGCAAAGACACAGCCCGGACTTGCTTGCTTGGAGCAGATGCCCTTAAGAACTAAACAGACTGGAACGCTTGTGGCTTATCTTAGCCCGTTCAGCCTGATGTGATGAAACACCATAAACCCTGTGCTTATAAACAAAAGGAATTTGTTAGCTATAGTATTAAAAGCTAGCAAGTCCGACATCAAGGCATAAGCAGGTTTGGTTTCTGTTAAGGGCCACCCTCTCTTGCTTACACACGGTCCATTCTTATAATGTTGGTGTGGAGCAAACATACTAATCCCACACAAGAAGTAAAAGTTTATGATCATGTTCTCTTCCAAAAACCCACCTCTCAACACTTTTGGGGTTAGAATTTCAGAATTTTTTAAAAAAATATTCAACACCCTTGTCTATCAGGGAACTATATAAATTAAAACTACATTCAAATTCAATCACAGCAATTGGAATGGTTCTCATTAAAAAAATGAAACAGAAACTAAAAACAAACAAACAAAAGCAAATGACCACTAACACTGCTGAGGATGTACATAAAAGGAACACGGATCCACTTGATGGGAATGTAAACCTTTGCAGCTGCTGTGGAAACTAAGGTATAACCTTCTCAGCAAGATAAAAGTAGAAATTCTTATGATCATATTATAGTACTGAGCATGTACAAAAAGTACTTTATATTCTGCATATCTATGCTCATTTTTGCTCTATTCACTGTGGCAAGAGTATGGGACCTAGATATTCATCAACTTAAGAGTTAATAGTGAAATTGTGGTACAGATATACAATGAGATTTTATTCAGTCATCAACAAAAATTAAATAATAATATATTCAAAAGAATGGAGGCAACCCAGGATCAGAAAGAAAAATGAAAAATATTCTATGTTTCTCTCATATGCAGATTCTAGCTTTTTTATATATGTGAATTTATGTGTGACTGTTATAGATAAAGAACTAGAGGAGGGAAAACAGATTCTTTAAGGTTCTGAAGTGGCAGAGGTAAGAGAACACATATGATCCAAGGGTGGAAAGGGAATGCTCAAAGTTATATGATTTGGAGGGCAGAAGAAGAGATTTGGGGTAAGAGTCAATCGAGCTAACACTATAGAAAATTCACCTGGAAATCACATTCTTGGTAAACTAATAAAAATGTTTTTAACAAAGTTTGAATGAAGATACCCCTGCTACCAAGATAAAGATACTCCCGAATGTCACAGGTTATTAAATAAAAACTCCAGTACCAGGGATGGGTTCCCTCCCTGTGAGTAGATGGAATAGATGTATAATCTATTTTCTGCCTCAGAAAGGCCTCTGAGGTCCTAAAATACATAGACAATTGCCACCTGCTATAGGTTGCCCACTAGATTCAGGTAGTAAGAGTTCACTGTTGAGGACACAACACGTGTTTTGATTAGAGGACATAAAGTATTCAAGCCAGAAGTGGGTAGGTAGCTGTCTCTCTGCTGGGATAACCCTTATAGTGCAGCAGTTTCTACATAGGGTGCTGGGTTTGCCATCAACAAATCAACAAATAGAATTGTCAGCAACATTTTTATTCTGCTGTAAACGCTGTATACAACAATATTGATTGGGCCAAGTGTGTGGACACAGAGGTCCTTGTACTCACAGACACTCACTAGGGAAGACAGGAATGCTAACACACACAGGGCTGCCTCTTCAAAGTAATAGATACATAATTTGTTTTCTGCCCAGAGACTGGAAATGGATATGGTTAATAACCTGGTGATCTCTGGGCTACCTGTATCTTAGTCATCCTCCCTAGACTCTTACCTTGAGCATTGTTTCTCAGTCAGTAAACTCATCGTTTTGTGTATTTTACAAATGGAGTAGAGTTGGTTAATAGCCTGGTGACTTCTGTGTTATCCATATGGCTAGTAAAACCCGAATCGCCTAGACTCTTATGTTTATTTCAGTCATCCTTCATAGACTTATCCTTAGAGTTGTTTCTCAGTTAATAGAACTGACAGAAGTCCCTTGTACTTAAGAAAGAGTTTCAACGTGATCTTATCTTAAGCTTCGTTGTATACATGGGATTGAGTTAATTATCACAAGAAGATTTTTTCCAGAATTGTGCTGTTATTAAGCTTAAATGTGCTTAAAATAAAGGAAGGGGAGAAGGGGAAGAGGAGGGGAGAAGGGGAGGGTTGGGGCAGACTTGAGGGAATGGGATAGTTGAGATGGAGGAAGGACAGTATGGATGGAGCAAGGAAAGAGATATCTTGATTGAGGGAGCCAATGTGAGGTTAGCAAGAAACCTGGCTGTAGAAAAATTTCCAGGAATCCAGCAGGATGACCCTAACTAAGACCCTAAGCAACAGAGGAGAGGGTGCCTGAACTGGCCTTGCCCTGGAGTCAGACTGATGATTATTTTAAATATCACCATACAACTTTGTCCAACAACAGATGGAATCAGGCAGAGGCCCACATCTGAGCACGGGACTGAGCTTTCTAGGTCCGGTTGAAGAGTGGAAGGAGTGAGAGTATGAGCAAGGAAGTCAAGACCATTAGGGGTTCATCCACTGTGACAATTTACCTGAGCTGATGGAAACTCACCAACTCCAACTGGATTGGGAGTGAATGAGCATGGGATCAAACTAGTCCCTCTGAATGTGGTTGACAGTTGGGTCAGACTGAGGGACCAATGACAGTGGCACTGGGATTTGTCTCTACTGCATATACTGGCTTTTTGGGATCCTATTCTCTTTGGATGTATACCTTGCTCAACCTTTATGTAGTAGGAAGGGCCTTGGACTTTCCACAGGGCAGGGTACCTTGCCTTCTCTTATAATTGGAGGAGGTGGGGGGAAGGGTCTGTGGAGGGAGTGGAAGAAGGGAAGGGAGTGGGAATTTGGATTGGTATTTTTTCAAGTAATAAAATAAAATAATATAAAAAATAAATTGCCCAGGATCAGACTCTTGAAGTATGAACCAATATAGCTACTGAGTCATGTAAAATTGGACTTCCTTTTTGCCTCATATGGATGGACATTCTGCTGGCCACAGTGCTTATAGAGATCTCTGCAGCCTAGCAAGAAGAACCCACTGGTGCAAAAGAGGTAAATTTGTTATGGGGCAACTAACTGCTATCTATGGCATTTGATGTCTACTCTACAGAAAGAAATTTGTACTTGGTACTGCTGGGGAGGTCGTGGGCTTAGAGGAGAAGATACTGCTGTTCCTTTGCTAAATGGACAAGATACACCTGTCAAGTTGCTTTCCATATAACTACTTCTGTGTTCATACATTAGTGACGCTGTCCAGTTTGTTCAGAAAAGCTTAATTATTAGTAGTCAGTGATGACTACAGAGACTCAAAACTAGGCAAAGAACTGATAATAAATGTCCACCCATAATGGGACATGTATGTCATTTCCTCATAGTCTCTGAACAAAAGAAGGGGGAGAAGGAATATAAGAGCTAGAGAAAGTGGTAGGAGAGGTGTGCTGAAGCTATTTGGGGGCATGCCATGGCTACTGTGCTCACGTCCTCACAGGAGCTGCAACTTCTTGTAGAAGACTGATAGACGAGAGACTGATGGGACCCAGTCCCTCCTGAGGATTTATATAGAGTTAATGATTGGTGGAGGTTAGAAAGACTTTTTCTTCGGTAATGTTGCCACTGATAAGGTGTCTATACTTCTATAAACAACCCTAGTGAGACTCACTGGGTCCCACACAAATAGGAGAGTGGAAACTTGGAAAAAGAAAGTTTAGTGCCTGGAAGTAGCAGGCAGATAAGAGATGGAAACAGAGTTGAATTTGTTCAAAATGTATTATGAACATATATGAAGGTATCAAAATAAGACCCTTTATATATAATTAATACATACTAACTAAATAAATGTAATTATTTAATAATTAAATAAATGGATGGGAAATGCAGATGTCTCATAGTAGAGAACTTCAAATAATTAATGCAAATATTTTCTCTTGGGTGGATCAGGTTTAACTCCTCATTCTGCATATGGATAGTACTAGTGACTTCTTTCTACACAGGAGTGAATGAAAAGAATAACTGAATAGTGGAAAATCCTAAAGAACGTTATCTAACCTATGGAAAATAAAAATTCAGCATAAGACTTGTCTGTTTGTAGTATGTACTTCTAATAAAATGAGCGGGAGGAGGGGAGGGACAGGGAACTGGGATTGGTATGTAAAATGAGAAAAATTGTTTTAAAAAATAATTTTAAAAAAATGAAAAGAAAAATGAAAGAAAATTACCTTTTTGTTTCATGGTCCCCCTCCTAGTACCCATATAACCCCAGTCTAATTGAGAAAATTGCAAACTCCACCTGAAAGACATTCTGTCTAATACTCAGCTGGGGATCATCAGAGGCAGGATCTCTAAGACCAAAGACCCTCATCTTCCTGACATATAACAACTTTGGTCTATCGGAACAATAATTATGACACATAAAATTCCATTCTAAAACAATATACGAATTTGGCCTACTATTCAGATATAAGGACTGTTAAAGCGTTTGACTGCTATTTTTAAGAGGCACATAAGCTCATACCCATTAGTACACCTCTCCTGCTTTTTGCCAACGAAAAATCCATCTTTATCCAAAAAGCAATTGATTTCAGAAGTGTCTCTTTCATATATTACTGATCTGTATTCTATCAGCCCACCATAAAGGCTGGCTTGAGTGTTACCCACTCTCTTTTGCCTTGGGCTTTCTGGTTTATTCAAGTTACCCAGGAATAAAAATAGCCGCGTTCTTGGCAGGATCCATTCTCTTTTGCTATGGGGAATACTCACTATTTAGCAATGAGCATTTTCAAATGCAAATGACCCTCCAAATTAGGGCAGTCCTCCTTCTTCGAGCCACTACTAAACTACCACCTGCATGTGTTCCTATTCAAAGCCGCTCTACTCAGCCCATATGCATCTCCTCTAGTGTTTTATTTGACAATCTGTTTCAGCTTCACAAGGGAGCTAGCAAATTATGTATTGCTCATTTTGTCAAAGTCATCATTGATGACAATTCCGGCATCAAGAGGCTCATTTTATTCTGCAGATGTTTTTATCAAATAGAAGATAAATCACGGTTTCCCGTTTTGTTTTCTGTTGTACTTCTGGGAATAACAGAGGGCACAAATCAAAACCTTTTCATTAATAAAGAAAGGAAGGAGGATACCCTAAAGGATCACTACTGCATGACTTTTAGATATGCATTACACACACTGCTAGGAGATTATATTTAGCACCAGTGCTGCAGGATGCAGGTAGTTGGGATGGTGCCAGCAGAAGTAATATTAAGTCTGTAGGTTCATTTCCTCCTATTACTTTGGACAGACCGGCCCTAACTTCATTGTGTTTCAGTGAGGTATAATATTCACTGTTCGTTTTCTAGAAAGGGGTTGTATAATATCCCTAGTAAAATAAATAGTTAAGCTTGTTGGTAAATATTTCACTATGAGATATTGCCTAGATGTTCTTGTAGAAAGAGGTTGGGATGCCTGTTTTTCAGACTTCAGCACCAAGGATCGGTGGATCATTGAATTGGTCTGCAGAAAAGTTGGATGAGAATGGAGCAAGAAAACAATAACAAATGACTAAACAGAGTACCCAGTAGGCATGTGAATCTGTCTGTACTTGCTGGGAGGTAAACAAAAGCAAAGAAGGTAAAAGCAGGATTCAAAATATATATTGAGCTCAAGCAAGGCATTAATATACTAATAGGATCCCACATGTGTGATTGAAATGGACAAGAAAGCTTCATTGCAGTCACTCAAAGTCCCAGCACAATATGGAGTTCACTGGGGTTGAACTCAGAGGAGGAAGAACACGTATAAAGCAAATCAAGGTCCTGCATGATGAACTCACATAATGAAAGGCAGCCAAGAATGGAGATAATTTTGGAAATTCTCTGGAGGATGCTTGGAATCAAGCAAGTTTTAGGGAAGTAGTAGAAAATCAGGGGCGTGGAGTGAGTTCAGCTCTGCCTTTAGATGGAGCACCGTCGTTGCCCGTGGTATCCATTATGTGTGAGCTCTGATATTTAGCCTGAGTAGCACGGCTCCATAACAATGAGCAAAGCATATTCTCACTCCCCTTCTCAATAGCTGCCTCTTCAGATTGTATTTGAAGGAAAGGGGAGCCCACAGAGGCTCTGCTTTTTAAACAACTACATAACTAGTGTCTTCTGAAGGCAGTCAAGTGACAAGAGTACGGTTTGCCTTTGACTTTATAAGAGCCACCAGATCTAGCACAGCTTTTAATTCTGTTGGCTGATATACTGGTATCATCAACTTATTGATTGCATGCTTGCTCGCCTTTGCCATCCCTTTTTCATAAGAGGTTTGCTACATGTCAAGCATTCTTCAACAAATGGAAGATTTTTAAGTACAGAAATATGTATGGAACCCTTTATGTCAGAAGAGGACTGGGGTGGGCTTTTTGTTTGGCTTTGATTTTGGCACCACCATAGATGGCCATGTTACTTCTTTTCTATGCTGCTCTCCCATTCAAACTCCATCAGTTCTTTCTAGGAAATGCTGATTTTACATCCGGGTTGCAAGTTAATATATATGGAAGACATATCTTTTTATTTCCCAATTTTATCTCATCAAATTAGAATAAAACCTAAATCGGTCAGTGTATAAAATATCCCCCAAAACCAGCCACTGAAGTAACTATATGGGTTTATTACCCTTTTCTCACTTTACGTTACTAGTCTATGATTTAATACCAAATTTAAGGCAAAAACAGCCCCAATAACAACAATAACAAAAGAACAACAACAACAACAAAAAAAACCAATGAGATTTTAACAAGCTTTCAATAGACCAACAAAAGGAAGCAGGGAACTCGAAACAGGAAAATAGTAAGCAGTAACTCTGCCAAGAAACACAGCCTCCAAATGGATCCTGAATGAGAAATTTACTTATTTATTGGCATCTTTCAGTTCAGTTTTGTGTTTACTATTTTTCTTCCTCCTGTGCTAAAGGCACTTGATTTCTTGCATGGCATGATGTTTTTTTTTTCTTCTGTTTGTTTGTTTGCTGTTTTAACATACAAGCTCCTTATTTTAACTTCTCTTTATGCTCATATTTTTTAGGCACAATTTACATGTTTTTCCCCCTACAAACAGTAGAAATCACGGAAGAGTGAGAGTTATTTTTAGTGTTCAAATAGCTTAAGACAGATCGTAAAGTCCCTAGTGATCAAGGGACTGCATAATGCTGACTGGCTCCAGCAGCGACAGCAAAAATTTTCATAAGCCAGATGCTTAGCTTTCAGCACAGCCTATCATTGTATCTTCACCACGTGGGAATCCCCATTACTATCCCAAAAAGCCTATTGTCGTTCTGACCCTTGGAGAGATTCTGCAATTTCTGGGGTACTATCCCAGCTTCATTCTGTCCACAGCTGCAGATAACTCAAAATGATGAGGATAAATGACAGAGAATAAAATGACAAGGATGTACTATAAAAGATAAATGGGCATTATTTTTTTTACCAGACATAAGCAAATTCAGATAACAGAATTTCAAAACAGGAGACACGCAAGGTCTCTTGAATAAGATGCTGTCGTTTGGAGTATGAGAACATAGACTTTCTTGCAATCACAGGAGGTGAGAAAGGCTACTGTCGTTTTCCAAAAAGGTTTATTGGATTGTTTTATGAATTAAATGTTCAAATTCCATGATTACAGTTCATGAACATGAGGCCATTTTAGCTTGCTTTTTATTATAATTAACTGATATGTTTTAATAATATCTTCTCATCTCTATGAAAAACTTTGTGGAATTTTTTCCTATGTTGAAGACAGCTGTTAAGTGAGCTCTCTATTTTTTGAAAACCAAATAATTTCAAACTCATTATATGAGGAAACTCCATCAATCTCACAGATATAAATCTAAAGTATATATTATGTGGAGAAAAATTATTCACATAATAATAAAGAATCAACTAACTAACCACAAGGATAACAAACCAAATATGGGTCTTTTTCAAAAATAAAAATAAAAATGGAAGTCAGTCCTGTGGGTCACTTGTACCCAGAAGAATATAACAGGCGGTAGACAAGAATGAATGAATCTAGACGGAGGGTCGAACAGGTGACACAAAATATGCTACTTGAACTGCTATAACAAACTTACAAAATGCATATCCTATAACAGGTAGTTATCCTTTCCTGAAAGAGTGGAAATCTAAAATCGAGGTGTCAGAAGAGCCCCCATCTCTCTTTAGCTCCTGGTAGAGGATCGTTCCTGGCCTCTTTCAGCCATAACTGGCATTGCTTGCTTGTGTAGGCATTTCTTCCAAATCTACCTGCTTTTCATGTGTCCTTCTCTACTGTGCGCCTGTCTATCTGTACCCCCAACCTCAGTATACATGGTAGTTCTGGGCTCACTCGTGCAAGAAAAACAACTGACTGACTCTCACTTACTTTCCCAAGCAACTGACATTTCTTTGACCTCAAAAGGTGTGGATATTTGTCCTACATGCCAATAAAACTGTCAGTTCTATAGTAGACATCAACTAGATGCCACCTAATTTAACTCAGCTGGTACATGATTTTCCACTAACTCATGCATCAAAACCCATACAGAGAGATTCAGTCATCCAAACCCTTACTGTCTTTGTTGTGAGAGCTTCAAGTGTAAGGTTGTTTTAACTGCATTTCAGATTTTAGTCAATGTGCTAGGTGACTCATAGGATCCAGTGAAATGAATCTTCTCCTCGGAGGTTGTGAGATAAGATTGAAAATCATAACCTTCTTTCTTATGATGTACTCTATCTGTCAAACTAATCATGATTCTCTGAGGGACCTTCAGCCATTAGTCAACCAAGTAGTTTATACAATCATACTATCATACCAGAGATACCCTGGATTTTTTGAGCTGTATGTTGGAAAACAAAAACAAGGATATATGGTGTGGGAGGTCCTTCTGTCTATGTGCAACTTTCATTGGTTAATGAATAAAAAAACTACCTTGGCCTGATAGGGCAAAACTTAGATAGGCAGAGAAGACAGAACTGAATTCTGGGGGGAAGAAAGAAAAGTAGGAGAGATGCCATGAATTCACCAGAGACTGATGCTGGGAATTTTACCCAGTAAGCCACTGCCACGTGGTGATACACAGATTAGTAGAAATGGGTTAAATTAAAATGTAAGAATTAGCCAATAAGAAACTATAACTAATGGACCAAGCAGTGATTTAATTAATACAGTTTCTGTGTGGTTATTTTAGGGCTAAGCTAGCCGGGAGGCCAGGATGAATAAGCAGCAGGCTCTCCTCCTACAGGTATATATGTATATATGTACACATATAAATATATGTATGTCAATATGTATATATATTAATATAAGAATTATATGTATAAAGTATATGTCACAAACTTAATTTAATATTATTATATCTTCAGATTTTCATTTCAAAGAGAGTCATATTTAATATTTCCAAGTAGATGAATTTGGAATCACATTATTAACCAAGCACATAGAAGTCCACATTCTGTTTTGGATAACATGTACCTGAATTATCACAAATTAACATTTGTAAATTCAAACACCAGATTCTAAGCCCCCAAACAGATATAAAACCAGTGTCTTTGCCATTTTACTTAACAACAAAGTCCTTCTGTTGCTCAAATCCAGAAAGTTAAAATTGTTCCTTTATGTGATTTCATTCATTGCTCGTATCCAACATATTAAAATATTCTTTTGATTATATCTGAAAATGTTGTAGATCTCAATAAAAATCAATAAAAAATTTAATAGTGGAAAAAAAAGAAATTTAAAAGTGGAAAAAAAAAAGAAAAAATGTTCCCTGGAATCTGGCTATATTCCATACATTCTCAAATGCTCCTTTATAGAGAGGGGTCCATTCCCCATGGACTACCTCACCAGTCTTTCAACTGCTCATTCCATGTCTACCCTTCTCCAGTTTTATTTTAAATACCATTTGGTGGGACCCTTTGAAGGCACAGGTGAGATTTTATCACTTGTCTCCTGAAGTTCCTGGGCCTTCCCCATATCATCCAGAGTAAAGACTGAACCTCCTAGAAGCTCCTGCATAGCCCTCTCCCTGACCTACCTGACTTCATCTCTCCTACCTTCATTGTCTCATGCGCTATTTATATTCTTTGGTTTCACCTTTCTCTTACACACACACACACACACACACACACACACACATTCATACACACACATGCACACACGCACACAAAGTTACAATTTTTGCTCCCAAATTTGGGTTTATGTATAACTACGCTCTTCTTCCAAAATTTGTACTGAATCACTAGAGTCCCTACATTGATTTAGCCATCAAAGATAAGTGTAATAAGGACATGCTTAAATTGATTCATGATATAGGATTTTAGAGAAATACCTCATTTCTATCATTTGGAATCTTTTAGCAAGAATAATAACAGTATTATACTTTCAAAATACCTTTACATATGTATAAGACATTTTATAAAAATGCCTTTTCATGTAATATTGTAGTCTATGACTTCTTAGTGAGTTCGGTGTGCAGCAGGAAACTGAAAACATAACCTTTGTGATATTACATGGGAGAGTACGTTGTGTAATTACATAGAGAAAAGGAAAACCCTTTACTTTGTCCTTCAACTTAAATATATGAGCTCCTACTGCCAAATCCTGGTCTCACAGTACCCCCAGTGCTTTACATGGGAAGGATGAATTTACAGAAAGCCACAAATCCCTTAGGAAATATTTCCATTCGGTAGCCTGGTATCAGTAACCTGCATTCAGTTTTTTTAAAAAACATAATTAAATAAGAAATTATTTTCATGTGATAAAAGAGCTAAGACAGCACTAGAGGGGTTTAGATAATTAATTAGCCATGGATTCAAATGCCGTGAAGACTCACGTATTGAACCAAAGAAAAACAAGCAGGATGCTAAACAAAAGACATTTCCCTTAAATATGATAGTATAAAATAAACAAAACACAACAAATTCAAGAAGGAAAAAGAAGAGAACAATGAAAGCAGTAGGAAGACAATTCATTTTAGAAATACAAGTAACACACAACTTAAACTGGAAGTCTGTCAGGAACATGACAAGTGGGTTTGAGGAAACCGCACAGAACAGAGCAACATAATGTTTAATGTTTATAGAAAATATTCCCAGTGTGGAAGACAGAAAAAAAAATGGAACACATGTAATAATAAAAAAGGCAGTTTCCTATTATGCAGATGAAAATACAACATATGAGGTATTTTTAAAAATTAAAATAGACAGTAGAGAAGCTATTTTGAAATTTAGAGAAAAACTTCATTTGCAAATGAAAATAAGATAAAATAATAAAACTTCTATTCCCAAGTCCCATCAAATCATGCTGGTAAAGTATCTGAATTTTAAGGAAATTAACACAAAAGAAAACACCACTGCCGAAAACAGAACTATAGACACTGAGTTCAGTTTGAGGTTCCACATTGTTTGCAATAATGCTTTTCAAGGTTTGACAAAAATGTCTGTAAAAAACATTAAAATTTAATTTTGTATATTAAATATGTTGAAAGATACTGACGAACTATGAAGTGAGAAGTGCATGGAAATATGGAAAGACAGGACTTAATGATACCTTGAAAAGGTAAAAAAAGTTTTTGATCTGAGTATATTTGCTGCCACTAGCAAACCAGAAGCTTGGATTTTAGCAAGCAGATTCCATCAAACATGGAACAGGAGACATTTCCACATTGCCTAGGGAAGATGAATGGTGAACAGGGTGACACTTTGTCCCTGGGGATCTGAAGTAAATCGACTTGGTGCTCAAGTGATAAGAGAAAGAAAAGAGAATTTAAAAAATAGCATCAATTGTTTTCTGTGGAATTGTGGTCCTAGAATTTCAATTGCTTAAGTTTGTGGACCTGATTCACATAGTGTAGAGATTTCAATTAAACTGAAACTTAGACTTGAGGTTACCACAGATGAATAGAGTTGGTTAGAAAATAATTTCTTCTTCTTTCACAGAAAATTCAAGCCTCAGAATTTTTTTACCTTATTTTTTAAAAATTGTTTTTATTGAGCTCTATATTTTTCTCTGCTCCCCTCTCTTCCTCTCCCCTCCTATTCTACCTTCTCTGATGGTTCCCATGCTCCCAATTGATTAAGGGGATCTTGTCTTTTTCTACTTTCTGTGTAGATTAGGTACATGTATGTCTCTCTTAGAATCCTCTGTTTAGGTTCTCAGATTGGAAATTGTAGGCTTGTTTTACTTTGCTTTATGTCTAAAAGCCAAATATGAGTGAGTACATATGATATTTCTTTTTCTTGGCCTGAGTTACCTCACTCAATATGATGTTTTCTAGCTCCATCCATTTGCCTGCAAATTTCAAGATGTCATTATATTTTTTTCTACTGTGTAGTACTCCATTGTGCAAATGTACCACATTTTCTTTATCCCATTCTTCATTCGAGGGACATTTAGGTTGTTTCCAGGTTCGGCTATGACAAATAATACTGCTGTGAATTTAGTTGAGCACATGCCCTTGTGGTATGATTGAGCATACTTTTGTTATATACCCAAAAATGGTACTGTAGGATCTTGATAGGTTGTTTCCTAATTTTCTAAGAAATTGTCATACTGATATCCAAAGTGGCTGTACTAGTTTGCACTCCCACCAGCAATGAAGGAGTGTTTCCTTTACCTCACATCCCCTCCAGCATAAGTTGTCATCAGTGTTTTTGATCGTGACCATTGTTACAGATATAAGATGGAATCTCAGAGTTGTTTTGATTAGCATTTTTCTGATGGCTAAGGATGTTGATCACTTCCTTAAGTGCATTTCAGCCATTTTAGATTCCTCTGTTGAGAGTTCTCTGTTTAGGTCTGCACCCCATTTTTGTTGGATTATTTGTTCTTTTAATGACCAATTTTCTGAGATCTTTGTATATTTTGGAGATCAATCCTCTGTCCAATGTGGGGTTGATGAATACCTTTTCCCATCCCAGTAACTTTTTTAAAAGGCAATGAATAGTATACAATAAAAAAATCCAAATATAGTATGAAACTAAGGACACTGATTGAAATTCAAGCATCTTTATTAAAACAGATTCATAAGGACATTAAACTTCAAATTTGTCTAATGTCTTTTACAAGTAAATTGTGTTTACTTTAGTTAAACAAATCAAAGACACATAAATTATATATAACTGGTAGCCATAATAACTATGTATAAAGGAAAAATATCCAAAATTTAAAAAGACAAATAAAATAAATTTTAAAAATCTATTAAAAGGAGTCAAAATCTTTTAAAAAATCATTTCATTAAGATACAACCTTCCTCAGGTGGCTGTTCAAGTTTACACTTATACCAAGAATGGAGGAGAGTTCACCTAATTCTGTATCCTCTCCAGCATAAGTATTTTTGATCTTAGTCTTTCTTCTGGTATAAGATGGTATTTCAAAGTCATTTTAATTTGGATTTTCATGATGGCTAAAAATGTTGAGCAATTAAGCAAATCTTTCAGCCATTTGAGATACTTCTGTGGAGAATTCTCTGTTTAGATCTGTGCTGCAGTTTTTAAATTGGATTATTTGGTATTTTGATGTCTAGTTTCTTGAGTTCTTTCTATATTTTGGAGATCAGTCCTCTGCCTGATGTGTGGTTGGTAAAGATCTTTTCCCATTCAGTAGGCTGACTTTTTGTCTAATTGACTGTGTCCTTTGCTTTACAAAAGCTTCTCAGTTTCAGGAGGTCCCATTTATTTATTGTTGCTATTAGTGTCTGTGCTACTGGTGTTATATTTGTGAAGTGGTCTCCTGTGCCCATTCATTGAAGGCTACTTCCAGCTTTCTCTTCTATCAGGTTCAGTGTGTTAGGATTTACATAGAGGTCTTTAAGTCATTTGGACTTGAATTTTGCGCATGGAGTAGTTCATTTACCATTCAGTTGGTTGCTGTTTTGTCTTACTGACTGTGTCCTTTGCCTTACAGAACTTTCCAGTTTCAGGAGATCCTTTATATTTATTGTTGCTCTCAGTGTGGGGGTGCTACTGATCTTATATTTAAGAAGTGGTCTCCTGTGCTCATGCATTTAAGTCTACTTCTCACTTTCTCTTTTCTGAGGTTCAGTGTGGCTGGACTTATGTTGACATCTTTCGCCCATTTTGACTTGAGTTTTGTGCATGGTGATAGAAATGGATCTATTTTCATTCTTCTACAGGTTGACATCCAGTTATCCCAGCACCATTTGTTAAAGATGCTTTCATTTTTACACTATATAATTTTAGTTTCCTTTTTGAAAATCAGCCAAAACTCATAGGCATGCGGATTAATATCAGAGTCTTTGATTTGATTCCATAGGTCCAATTCTCTGCTTTTATTCTAATGCCAAGCTGTTTTCATTATTGTAAGTCTATAACAGAGCTTGATGTCAGAGATGGTGATGTCTCTGAAAGTTCCTTTATTGTACAGGATTGTTTTGACTATTTTGGGTTTTTCTGTTTTCCATATAGAGTCGAGTTTTGTTCTTTCAAGGTCTGTGAAGAATTGTGTTGGAATTTTGATGGGGATTACATCGAACCTGTAGATTGCTTTTGGTAAGATTGTCATTTTTTTATGTTGGTCCTACTTATCCAAGATCATGGGAGATCTTTCAATTTTCTGGTATATTCTTCAATTTTTTTCTTCAAAGACTTAAAGTTCTTGTCATACAGGTATTTTACCTTTTTGGTTAGTGTTACCCCAAGCTATTTTATGTTATTTGTAGCTATTGCAAATGGTGATATTTCTCTGATTTCTTTCTCAGTCCTTTATCATTTATATATAGAAGGGCTACTGATTTTTTGAGTTGATCTTGCAGTCTGCCACATCATTGAAGGTGTTTATCAGCTGTAGAATTTCCTAGGTAGAATTTTGGGGTCACTTATGTATACTATAATATCATCAGCAAAGAGTGAAAGTTTGACTTCTTTCTTTCCAATTTGTATCCCCTTGATCCCCTTAGTTATTTTATTGCTCTGCTAGAACTTCAAGTATTGTGTTGAATAAATATGGAAAGTGTGCACAATCGTCTCCTTTTCCTAATTTTAGTGGAACCACTTTGATTATTTTCTCCTTTTAATTTTATGTTTGTTGTAAATTTTCTTTATATTGCTTTTTCTTATATTTAGAGAAGTTCATTGTATCCCTGATCTTTCCAAGACCTTTGTCATTAATGGTATTAGATTATGTTAAAGGCTTTTTCAGCATCTAATGAGATTATCATACATCTTTTTTTTCAGTTTATTTATATGGTGGTTTACATTGACAGAGACCTCAGTGGCTCACCAAGTCACAGTCTGTGACTGCACAGAGTGAACCAAGAGGCGAGTGACCATACTCTCAGCTGGACAACCCAGTCTCTAGTTTCTAGGTCCTATGGCAGAACACTGGGACCTTCCCTCACCAGCGTCAGCTGCATTAGCCAGCCAGAAGGCAAGTTTCCTGCAAGGAGACTCCCACAACAGTCCCCCATAAGGTCCTGTAATCTGTAAGTCCCACTCTGCCTCCAAACTTACCCATCCTTGGAAACCTCAGCAACTCTGAGACACAGATGGTGACTTCTCAGAGTAGAACAACAGTGGCTCCCTGAGACACAGACAGCAAGTACAGTGATTGGACCATGTGGCAAACACTATGCCTGCAACAATTGGAGGAAGAGATGGGCAGGCACTAATGCAAGAATACATTCAACAGCCTAAAGCACAATATGGCAACTCCAGAATCTAGTGTTCCTACAATAGGAAGACCTGAACAAACTAAATCAGAAGAAGCAGAAGAAAATTACTTTAAATATAACTTTTTGAAGATGATAGAGACCCTTAAAGAGAAAATTTTAAAAATTCCTAAAAGTAATGGAGGAAATAACAAACAAAAAATTGGAAGAAATCAGTAACTCTCTTCTAGAAAACCAAGAAAAAGTAACAATCAAACAGGTGAAGCAAATAGTTCAGACAGTTCAAGACTTGAAAATTGAAATAGAGGCAATAAAGAAAGCACAAACCAAGGGAATTCTGGAAGTAGAAAATTTGGGTAAATGAACAGGAACTACAGATGCAGCATAACCAACAGAATACAAGAAATGGAAGAGAGAATCTCAAGAGTTTGAAATATGATAAAGGAAATAGGTTTATCAGTCAAAGAAACTTTGTATTAAGTCTAACAAATTTATAAAACAAAACATTCAGGAAATATGGGATACCAGGAAAAGACCAAATCTAAGGATAATAGGGATAGAAGAAGGAGAAGAGCTCCAGCTCAAATCCACAGAAAATATATTCAAGAAAATCATAGAAGAAAACTTTCCCAACCTAAAGAAGGATGTGCCTATGCAGGTAGAAAAAGCTTAAAGAACACCAAATAGACTGGACCCCCCAAAAAGTCCTCTCATATAACAATCAAAATACTAATTATATAGAATAAAGAAAGACTATTAAGATCTGCAACAGAAAAAGCCAAGTAACATATAAAGGTAGACCTATTAGAATTACATCCAACATCTCAATGGAAACCCTGAAAGTCAGAAGTTCCTAAACAGATGTGCTACAGACACTAAGAGACCCAAATGGAATCCCAGAGTACTAAACCCAGCAAAGCTTCCAATCACCATAGATGGAGAAAGCAAGATAGTTCATGACAAAACCAGATTAAACAGTATCTATCCACAAATCCAGGCTTATAGAAAGTACTGGAAGGAAAATTCTGATCCAAGGAAGTTAGCTGCACACACAAATACACAGACAATAGATAATTTCACACTGAAAACCCCAAAGAAGGGAAACACACCAACACTACCACTGAAAAATAGGAGAAATTAACATTTACTGGTCATTAATATCACTTAATATCAATTGACTCAATTCACTGATAAAAAGACACAGGCTAACAGAACGGATTAAAAAACAGGATCTATCTTTCTGATGCATACAAGAAACAAACTTCAACCTCAAAGACAGACATTACCTCAGAGTAAAGGGATGGGAAAAGATTTTTTTAATCAAATGAACCTAAGAAATAAGTGGGTGTAGTTATCCTAATATCTAACAAAATAGATTTCATACTAAAATCAATCAGAAGAGATAGAGAAGAACACTTCATACTCATCACAGGAAAAGTCCATCAAGATAAAGTCCCAATCTGAACATCAATTCCCCCAAATACAAGAGCACCCATATAGGTAAAAGAAACATTACTAAAGCTGAAATTGCATATCAACCCCCGCACCCCCCCCCCCACAACAAATAACTGGAGACTTCAACACTCCACTTTCACCAATGGACATGTCTGCTAGACAGAAACTTAAAAAGAAATAAGAGACCTACCAGATGTCATGACTCAAATGAACTTAATAGATATCTATAGAACATTTCACCTGAACATAAAAGAATATATTTTCTTCTCAACACCTCATGAAACCTTCTATAAAATTGACCACATACTCAATGACAAAGCAAACCTCAACAGATTAAAAAAATTGGAATAACCCCTGTATCTTAATAGATCTCCATGGTTTAAAGTTAGAATTCAAAAACACTAATCAGAGAATGCCTACAAACTCATGGAAATTGAACAATGCTCAATTGAATCACCACTGAGTCAAGGAAGAAATAAAGAAATAAATTAAAGACTTCCTAGAATTCAATGAAAATGAATGCAACTATAAGCCCAAACCTATGGGGCACTATGAAAGCATTGCTAAGAGAAAAGTTTATAGCACTAAGTGCCTACATAAAGAAAGTAGAGAAATCTCACACTAGCAACTTAACAGCACACCTGAAAACTCTAGAACAAAATGAAACAGACTCACCCAGGAGGAGTAGATGACAAGTAGGGCTGAAATCAATAAAAATAGAAACAAAGAAAACAATACAAAGAAGCAAATGAAACAGAGAGCTGATTCTTTGAGAAATTCAACAAGATAGACAAACCCTTATTCAAACTAACCAAAAGTGGGTGGACGCACCCCTCGTGGCCCTGACTTCCTTGCTCATGTTTTCCCTCCTTCTGCTCCTTATTTGGACCTTGGGAGCTAAGTCCAGTGCTCCAATGTGGGTCTCTGTCTCTATCTCCATCCATCGCCAGATGAAGGTCCTATGGTGATATACAAAATATTCATCAGTATGGTTATGGGCCAAGGCCAGTTCAGGCACCCTCTCCTCTGCTGCCCAAGGAACAATCTAGGGACCTCTCCTTGGACCTGGGAACCCCTCTAGAATCAAGTCTCTTGCAAACCCTAAAATGGCTCCCTTAATTAAGATATTTACTTTCCTGCTCCCATATCGACCCTTCCTC
Organism: Myodes glareolus; assembly: GCF_982192425.1. NCBI lineage: Eukaryota > Metazoa > Chordata > Mammalia > Rodentia > Cricetidae > Myodes > Myodes glareolus. The sequence continues at coordinate 55,300,272 of NC_142033.1, forward strand.
CATCCCACCCATCCCATTCCCTCAAGCTTTACCGAATCCTCCCCTTCTCCCTTCTCTCTAACTATCTCCCCTTACATCCACCCCCCACCCCCGCCCCCCGCATCCAAGTTTTGCCTGTCAATCTTGTCTACTTCCAATATCCAGGAGGATAACTATATGGTTTTCTTTAGGTTCAACTTCTTATTTAGCTTCTCTAGGATCACGAATTATAGGCTCAAAGTCCTTTAATTATGGCTAGAATCCACTTATGAGTGAGTACATACCATATTCCTCTTTTTGGGTCTGGGTTACCTCACTCAGTAAAGCATTTTCTATTTCCATCCATTTGCATGCAAAATTCAAGATGTCATTGTTTTTTTACCGCTGAGTAAAACTCTAATGCGTATATGTTCCACACCTTCTTTAACCATTCTTCTATTGAGGGGCACCTAGGTTGTTTCCAGGTTCTGGCTATTACAAATAGTGCTGAAGAGAGAATATTCAAATTATCAAAATCAGAAATGAAAAGGGAGGCATAACAATAGACACTATGAAACTCCAGAGAATCATTAGGTCATACTTTGAAAACCTGTACTCCACAAAATTAAAAAATATAAAAGAGAAGGACAATTTTCTGGATAAGTACCACAGACCAAAATTAAATCAAGATTAGACAGACAATTTAAATAGACCCATAATGCCTAAGGAAATAAAAGTAGTCATCAAGTATCCCTCCCAACAACAACAACAACAACAACAACAAAAGCCCAGGGCTGGATGGTTTCAGTGCAAAATTCTACCAGAACTTCAAAGAAGTAATACCTATAGTCTTCAAATTCTTCCATGCAATATAAACAGATGGAACATTGCCAAACTCTTTTTATGAGGCTACTGTTACCCTGATACCCAAACCACACAAAAACTCAGATAAGAAAGAGAATTACAGACTAATATCCCTCATGAACATTGATTTAAAAATACTCAGTAAAATACTAGCAAAATGAATTCAAGAATTCACCATGATCAAGTAGGCTTCATCCCAGAGATGCAGGGATGGTTCAACATACAACTGTGGCATTTTTTTTTACAGCTGATTAGCATTTCTGTGTAAATAATTGCTTCCCAGACTTTATGGTTTATATAAGATTTCTCTTCATGTTTTATATGTGTTTGGGCTCCATTTCCTGTTGCTATAATAAAATATACTTATGAAATCATCTTAAGGGAGAAAAGGTTTATCTGGCTAATAGTTCTGGGTTTCATTCCAGTATTACAGGGCAATCAAAGTGACAGGAACTTGAAGAAAACTGACTGTATTACACCCACAGGCAAGAGCAGAGAGCAATGAACTACTGTAGGCATGTCTGTGCTCAGCGCACTCTTTACTCTTATACTCTCCAGGACCTCATACTCAGAGATTATGCTGCCCATAGTGCGTGAATCTTTCTATACCAAGGGCAATCGAGCTACTCTTTCATAGACATTCTTAGTGACCTTTCTTTCAAGTTACTAGTTTTGTGAAAAGCTGTCAATCAAAAGTATCCCTTAACCATCCTTTGACATCCTGACATATAAATGAATCACTTTTAGCTATAACCCTCGATTATTTATTCCCAAATCTCATGTTTATTTTGTGCTTTAAAAAAGCAATACAGCTTTAAATGTCTCATACTTGGACTGGGGAGATGGTTTAGCAGTTAAAGGTGCTTGCTACTCTTTTGGAGGATTAGAGTTCTGTTCCAACACTGATATTTAGTGACTCATAACTGCATGTAATGCCTGTTCCAGAGAATTACATTCTCTCTAATGCCCTTTGTGGACACTTACATGTATCACACATACAAATACACACACATTTATTTTATTTTGTATTTATATCTATACATACACATACACTATATATGTATATATGTATATATATATATATATATATATATATATATATATATATCCGTTTTTTAAACCCCAGCAGTTCAAAATACAAAGTCTCTTAACTGAGGTCCTATATATTCAAAATAAGTTATATGTTTCTAACACATAATGACACAAAATAAATATTCCCACAACCACAAGCAACCAAACCCAAAAGCAAAATCAAGCAGTGAAAACACTGCTTTCAGCTCCATGTCTGGCATCTGGGACCTAAAATTTAATCAACTGCTTGAACTTTCTCAATTCTCCAGCCCTGAAACCTATAGCACAGACAATTTGTCTCTTAAGGCTAGTCTGTTTTTATCCTCTCCATATGTGTCATCAAATGAAGATGTAGCCCAACCCTCTTAGACCACAGTGTATCCTCACACTGTATCCTCACACTGAGGAGATAATTTTGGCCCAGTAAAGAACACTCTATTTTCTTTTCAGAGTTCTAACCTTTTAACAACAACAATTTCTTTGTTGTTTACGCATTCGTAACTTGAAACTTTAAGACTGCTCACACAACTTTAACTTATCAAACAACATTATCCCATATCTTTACATTCAACATCACTCTAATTCTCAGAATATTGGCAGGAAGATGTCATATTCTGGGCCAAAATATAATACTAGCTTTATTACCACAGACTCCTTTCCCCCTTCCATAATTCCTTGAGTTGGGAATTCACTGCTTGCATTCCTATCAGAATTAGTGTCTCCGAAGTGCCCATAAAACTTACATATTATGCTCTACTAACTGGTTTCTTTTAGCCCAAAGTTCCAATCTCTCCATCCTTCTCCAACAAAATAACTCCAAAGACCTAACACCCTCATATTCAAGTTGATCACAGCAATTGATACTGTTATCCATTTCTGCTAGAGTTTAATTTCTTATTGTTAAGATAAAATTCTGCGACAAAATAAGGGAGAAAAGGCTCACTGCTTCCAATTCAGAGTCACTTTGAGCAATCCACAGTGGCAGGATCATGAAGCAGCTGGACACATCAATAGTCAAGGAGCAGAGAACAATGAATTAGTGCACAAATAGCTGCTTTAAGCTGATGTGGGAGGTGATGGACACTGTGAATATGTTTGGTTTATTTTGGGTGGCCATTGGTTAACAAAGAAGCTGCTTTCAGCCACTGGCTTAACAGAGTAAAGCCAGGCTACTATATATATAGAGAGAGTAGGCGGAGTCAAAGAGAAGCCATGTGACTGGCAGAAGACAAATGCCTCCACAGGAGCCAGTCGATCACAACCTCGTGGTAATGCACAGATTAATGGAGATGGGTTAGTTTAGGATATAAGAGCTAGCTAGCAATATGCCTAAGCTATTGGCCAAACAGTGTTGGAATTAATATAGTTTCTGTGTCGTTATTTTGAGTTAGGGTGGTCAGGAAACAAACTAGTAGCCTCCGCCAGCAAATTGGCACACCAATGTGGTCAGAAACATTTGGGGCTGATGCCCACCACACACTTTGGGTCCAGATACTTCTGTGCCCACTTGGGGTCAGGAGAAATGTAGCTGAGATGCCCATGGTTCAGCTAAGTGCGTCCTGCCTGAGCAGGCAGTAGAATTAGGTCTTTTAGGAGCTCATAGACAGGAGAGCATGGTGGATTTCCACCTCCATACACAGAGATTTTTCCAGGCTGCACAGTGCGCTGTATGGCAGATTTACCTATTACTCAGATATAAAGGGTTTATGGGCTGCACATTCCTTCTCAGAGTTAAAGTGATGAGTACAGCTCCTACCCGGAAGTCCCAGAACTGGCAGTATTAGTAATTTTGTCATATTGAAAGCAGAAGTGGAGCCAGCATCTAGAGACACTGCAACCAAGCTGCTTACTATTTTAAGAAGCAATCTTGGTCATAAAAGGATTACAGATATGCAATAAAGACGGTTTCAGATAAAGAAGACTTCTAAATGAGTGGCAGTGTTGGATAAATATATGTAGCCTTGAGAGAGAGAAGAAAAAGAATATAGACAGTTATAAAAAGAAATAAGTGGTTATAAAAATAAAAGAGTGTCTTTAAAGAGACAGAGAACAGTCACAGAAAAAAGGGAGTAAGGAAAACTAAGCCACATTAAAATGGAATATACACAGAGAGTCTGGATTATGCATATTATTGTATTTTCTTTGAATTTTTTGACTGTGAAGGAGTTAAGTACAGAGAGACATTTCATTGTATGGGCTGCTAAGCCAAACAAACATATATATCTTAAAGGTATCTTGATTCAAAATTTGTGTCTAAGGATATGTTTCTTTGGAAAAGAGGTTTACTTTTGTTTCCGCAGAAGATGAGAACCTGTGGATTCCTTCCAGACTAATGTGGTTTCATGTACTAAGAGCCCCCCCAAAAGGTCACCATGAACACCCTCAGAAATTACTTAGCCCAATCAAAAGCAGAAAGAAGATTTTAGAGAACAATTACCATCTTCCCAAATATTGTTTATAAATGTTTGTTTACATTTAAAGGGGAATATGCTATAGAGATGGGTACTTTGCATTGGTGTGGATCTTGGTTTATTGATACAAATTTAAGGTCAATTTTGTTGTATTATATTTCTATTCTTGATTAAGGTATTATGTTTATTTAGCTCATTTAAAATGAAATGTATAATTAAGAAATATAGGTTAATAGAGAGTCATCTATGAACATCAAGCTTGTAGTCATGTTAGCAGGGTTTTCTAGAAGTACAGAGATGTATTTCTGACGGATAGATCTTCTTCAGATCTTTCAAAGACTCCAGAATATGGCATTTAAAAAGTTTTAAGAGCTTGCAGTTCTATGACAATGAGACACATTTGCTCCTGGCAGCACTGACTACTTCAAGAGGAAGTTGGACATCAAAGAGGCTCCTTATGCAGTTTGTTAGCCATTTGGGCAAAAAACTGCTCCTGCCTGAACTGCTTGATCAGACTTGCAAGACCCACAGAGAAATGACTGCTGAGCTTGCCTAAAGAAGGTGAGACTGTCCTTTTGGGTTCCTGCTTTATGAAGGAGTCTGCCAGACATTGTGCAGGACACAGAAGAAAGTGACTGACAAACTGCCAATATTGGTGGAACTGTCTTTGAAATTTCCTGCTTCATGGAAAAGTCTGTTGGATACTATGGGCCAGTATCTATCCAGGCAGCGAGATGTCTCTGTCAATTCTAGAGTTTTGGAAGTTGCTTACACTACACTTCCTGTTAACTGAGGTGATATTATAACATTCTGGGGGGCTTTGATAGAGTTGAAGAATAGATCATTATAGTTATCGTTTTCCATAGTTACAATAAAAGATAAAGTAGATATAAATATTGTAGCTACAAGTCTTTCTTGATACATGCTTTGTTACATGTAATCTTGCTATGCTACAGTTAACACGTTCCTTTTTATTTAGACTGAAAAAGAGAGGTGATGTATGCTGTAAATATATTTTATTGCCATTGGTTATTAAATAAGCTGTTTTCAGTCAATGACTTAACAGAGTAAAGCCAGGCTGAAAGAGTCAAAGAGAAGCCATGTAGCTGCCTGCAGGAGACAAACACCTCCACCAGAGCCCACTGAAACTTTGCTGGTGGCCACAACCTCATGGTGATGCCCAGTTTAATGGAGGTGCATTAGTTTAGGATATATGAACTATCTAACAGCAATCTTAAGCAATTGACTAAGCAGTATTGCAATTAATATAGTTTCTCTGTCGTTATTTCAAGTCAGGGCAGTCTGGAAATGAACTAGCAGCCCCCGACAACACTAAGCCCACGTTATCATATATAGACCAGGAGCCCATATCCAAAGAATGATGCCAACCACAGTGGTCAGTTCTTCCAACATCAATCAAGGTGAGCAAGAGAATCTGTCATGGGCATTTCAGAGATTTTTGTTCATGTGACCCTGTACCCTATCAATCTACCAATTAAATAAAACAACCACATCAGATTTTTACAAACATTTATTAAACTATCCTATTTCTATAATATCAGAATATCTTCATTTTCCCTAAAGTCACTTATGCTATATTTGACCATTCATTTCTGATTTTCAGGATTATTTCTATTAATTCTTTTTTAATTTCACTTTCTTAGACTAAATACATTCATTAACCTGTCTTCAAGCATAATAATTCTTGGTTCTGATCATTCAAATCCAATTTTAAATTCTCTGTGAATTTATTGTTCTTTTTAAGTTCAATGACATCTATTCGGCTGCTTTTATAGTTTCTGTATCTTTATAATCTATTCACTGAAACATCATTCTCACACTTATATTTTTAGGTAGGATTTCCATAATTCATTTGGGTATATTTATCATAGTTAATGTAAGCCTCTATTACTTCTTAATTCTGTTTTTTCTTGAAGTTAGTTGCTATTGATTGCTTTTATTCTTATGCAAGAATCACAACATTCTATTTCTTCATGTCTTTCATAATTCCTTGTTGAAACCTGATTATTTTCAATATTTATATGGCAAAATGGAAATTAATGTTTAAGATTAATTAATATAATTAGTGTTTCATAGGTAATGAATAGACAGAGTATGTCTTTTTCTTTTCCTCTATTGAAAACAGACTTTCTCTTTCATGTATATTCTGATCTCCTCTTTTTCAACTCTTCCCAGTTCCTTTCCACTCCCCCACAACATGGATCCATCCCCTTTCTCTCTCTCAGAAAACAAAGAAGTTTCTAAGGGATAATAATAAAATAAAATGAAATATTACAAAATAACATAAAACAAAAATTAACACATTAGTATTGAAGAAGGCAAAGAGAAGGAAAGGAGTCCAAGAGCAGATATAAGAAACAGAGACTCACTAGATCACCTATTCAGAGTACCATATCAACACAAAACTAGAAGCCATAATATATGCATAACATACCTATAGGGCAAAAAGATAAAAAAGAAAAACATTCATGAATAAAATAATAAAAAAACAAGAAAGAATTAAAAATAAAAAAAAAGAAAAGCCATAAAGCAACACTGTGAAACGAGAAACCTCCAAAGATGCCTGCATATGTGTGTCAATCACGTTGATTTAGAGGATCTTGTTTCCTTGGTGCTGTGCATCCCTCTGGCTCTTACACTCTGGCCTCCTCTTCTGAGGGGTTCACTGTGCCCTGTGTTGAGATATTTGATGAAGACGTCCCATTTAAAGCTGAGGGTTGCAGGGTCTCTTACTCTCTGCATAATGTCTGGTCGGAGCACTCTGTATTGGTTCCCCCCTGCTGCAGCAGGAACCTTCTGTAATGATGGCTGGACAAGGCACTGATTATATTTGTCTTTTTATCTCCAAATTCCTCACGTTTTTCTTCTAGCTCCATCCATTTAACTCTGAGTTTCATAAACAACTTCTTGCTCCTCCTCCGTCTCTTTCTGAGTAATATCCACTGTGAAAATGTGCTACATTGTCTTTATCCACTATTCTGTTGAGGAACATCCAGGTTGTTTCCAATATCTGTCTGCTTCCCTGGCTTGAGTAAATAGCATATTTCCTTAATAGGTCTCCCTCCTTTTCCACAAATCTATGTGTTTGGGATACATGTTCAATTATCCTTGACTTTTTAATTCTACTGTAGATTTTACTTTTGTCTGACATAAAGTCCATAGTTAACTAAAGGTGAGAGATGGCAACCTTCTTCAGTATATAACTCTCAAATGCATCTTGTTTTCTAGATGTCCAGTGCTTCTAATATACCAAAGACTATCTTATTCTTATACCTTAAGTTTCCTGATAATCCTTTCGAAGGCTTCAGTTGGTATATCCACCCTGAAACCAGCAATGACAAAGAATGAACAGTTACTGGAATGACAAGGGTCATGAGAGAAGTCTACACATTGAGTGAACTCTGAGTTAGAACACATGAAAACAAATCATGTGAATGGAGATCTTCCTAAAGTTGAATAATGGATTAAACCATGACAATTCCCAGTGACAGAGCTCTGGTGGGAGCTTTCCACCTTCTTAGCATCTCCTAGTAATTGTTGGGTTGCTTTTTCATACCCCACAAAGATATGAGGATATGAAGCTCTAAATTTTCAAGCCTTCTCTTTGTCTGTTGTTCTTTACATGCTAGGGACTAAACTCAGACTTGTATGCTAAGTGTGAACTCTGTTACTCAGTTAAACTATCAGTCCTCTTTCAGGACTACTTCGATCCATAGAAATAAGACAACTAAACCATCCTAAAATTTGTCCTTCACAACATTTATCCATTTTCTAATTTTAATTCCTTTCAATTATTACAATATCAGCTCTGAAATTTTTGATCTTTGATAATTTTGTTAATATTCTTATTATTTTTATAAACAATAAAGTTCCCTTCTTTCATATCTTCAAATTGGCTTTTTTTAAAATTTACTTATTTATAAATATTTCCACTCCCTCCCCTCCTCCCAATATCCTCCCACTCCCCCTCCTCCCTCTCCTCCTCCCTCTCCAGTCCTAAGAGCAGTCAGGGTTTCCTGCACTGTGGGAAGTTCAAGTTCCTCCCTCCTCCCTCCAGGTCTAGGAAGGTGAGCATCCAAACAGACTAGGATCCCAAAAAGCCAGTATATGTAGGCGAAACAAGACCCAGTGCCATTATCAATGGTTTCTCAGTCAGCCCTCATGTCAGCCACATTCAGAGAATCCAGTTTGATCACGTGCTTGTTCAGTCCCAGCCCAGCTGGCCTTGGTGAGCTCTCATTAAATCAGTCCCCTTGTATCAGCGGGTGAACCCACCCCTCGTGGTCATGACTTTTTTTGTTCATGTTCTCCCTCCTTCTGCTCCTCATTTGGACCTTGGGGTCTCAGTCCAGTGCTCCAATGTGGGTCTCTGTCTCTATCTCCATCCATCGTCGGATAAAGGTTCCCTCTGATCCTGACTTCCTTGCTCACGTTCTCCTTCCTTCTGCTTCTCATTTGGACCTAGGGAGTTAAGTCCAGTGTTCCAATGTGGTTCTCTGTCTCTATCTCCATCCATTGCCAGATGAAGGTTCTATGGTGATGTGCAAAATATTCATCAGTATGGTTATGGGCCAAGGCCAATTCAGGCACCCTCTCCTCTGCTGCAGAGGAAACAATCTGGGGACCTCTCCTTGGACCTGGGAACCCCTCTAGAATCAAGTCTCTTGCAAACCCTAAAATGGCTGCCTTAGTTGAGTTATATCCTTCCTTGCTCCCATATCCATCCTTCCTCCCTCCCCCCCATCCCATCCCCCAAGCTATCCCCAATCCTCCCCTTCTCCCTTCTCTCTAGCCATTTCTCCTTACTTCCACCCCCTACCCCACCCCGTGCACCCAAGTTTGCCTGGCAATCTTGTCTACTTCCAATATCCAAGAGGATAACTATATGATTTTCTTCAGGTTCACCTTCTTATTTAGCTTCTCTAGGACCACGAATAATAGGCTCAAAGACCTTTAATTAGGGCTAGAATCCACTTATGAGTGAGTACATACCATATTCCTCTTTTTGGGTCTGGGTTACCTCACGCAGTAAAGCGTTTTCTATTTCCATCCATGCATGCAAAATTCAAGATGTCATTGTTTTTTTTACCGCTGAGTAAAACTCTAATGTGTATCTGTTCCACACCTTCTTTAATCATTTTTCTATTGAGGGGCACCTAGGTTGTTTTCAGGTTCTGGCTATTACAAATAGTGCTGCTATGAACATAGTTGAACAAATGCTTTCATAGTATGATAGGACATCTCTTGGGTATATTCCCAAGAGTTGAATTACTGGGTCCTGAGGGAGGTTGACTCCCAGTTTCCTGAGAAACTGCCACACTGATTTCCACAGTGGTTGCACAAGTTTGCATTCCCACCTACAATGGATGAGTGTTCCCCTCACTCCACATCCTCTCCAGCATAGGCTATCATTGGTGTTTTTGAGTTTAGCTATTCTGACAGGTGTAAGATGGTATCTCAAAGTGGTTTTGATTTGCATTTCCCTGATCTCTAAGGAGGTTGAGCATGACCTTAAGTGTCTTTTGGCCATTCGAAGTTCATCTGTTGTGAATTCTCTGTTCAGTTCAGTACCTCATTTTTTTAATTGGATTAATTAGAGTTTTAGTGTCTAGTTTCTTGAGTTCTTTGTATATTTTGGAGATCAGACCTTTGTCTGATGAAGGGTTGGTGAAGATGTTCTCCCAGTCAGAAGGTAGCCTTTTTGTCTTACTGACTGCTACATCCATGGCTGTCTCGCCAGTGTAGCAGAAATGCTGACTGGATGGGCAAATATTGCCGGAGGGATCAGGATCCGCGCTTCTCGGAGTTGTGTCCTGGGCTGTCCCGTGGCAATCAGTTGTGGTGTAATGCTACCTGAGTTGCCATTTGTACTGATGCGACCTGACTGTACTTGGTGCTATATGTCTGTCTTTTCCCTTGTCTGTGTGTTCTTTGCGATCCTTGCATATTGCTAACAGATCAGACTATTCCAGGCAGTTGCAGATACAAACAAGACTGCTGAGGACATTTTTGAGTTTTGCGTCCCTATTCATTAAAGCCTTTAAAGAAATAGCCAGTTCTGGAAATAGGGAAGTTATCGTTAAAATAATTCCTTAATGATGTGGAGCAAAAGGAGTTGCTCTTATCAGGAGAAACCTTAGAGGTCTTCTGCAGGAAAACAGCTGGAGCAACACTAGATGTTTGCCTGAGAATTACATGCAGGAGGCCTATGCAGCCTTCATGATGGCCAGAACAAACCTAGGCTAATTACAACATCTGACCCTGAGAGTTGGGGAGGGAAGAAAGTTGAGATTTATGGTATGAAACCAGATTCAGACAAGTTTGAGATCATGTCTAAAATTTCCTAGCAGAAAGTTTTCCCGGGATGATAGTGGCCTTCTCCTCTCAGACCCCAAGATATTCTGAGCACAAGGTCACTTAGCCCTGCCAGCCGCCTGGTACAGACTGGGCGAAAGTCCTTGTGCCCAAGTCAAAGCATTTTCAAAGATTCTTTTTGTAAACCATTCTATGCTTTTTTTATGATCTGATGATGTATGCCTTTACCAAATTCTTTATTTGTAATAATATAAAAACCTCACTCTGAAAAAGTAAAACACTGCAGCATTTTCAAAAATACATTGAGAGTGGTCTGTCTGTCAATTCCTCCGCCATATCCTGAAATCTTTCGTCCATCGCCCTGATTCCCTCACAGTCTGAGTAGCACCCCTGAGCCGGTCCGTAGCAACTGACAGTGTCCTTTGCTTTACAGAAGCTTCTCAGTTTCAGGAGGTTCCATTTATTCATTGATTTCCTTATTGTCTGTGCTACTGGGGTTCTACTTAGGAAGTGGTCTCCTGTGCCTATGTCTTGTAGACTACTTCCCACTTTCTCTTCTATCTGGTTCAAAGTGGTCAGATTAATGTTGAGGTCTTTAACCCATTTGGACTTGAGTTTTGTGCATGGTGATAGATACGGATCTACTTTCATTCTTCTACAGGCTGACATCCAGTTATGCCAGCACCATTTGTTAAAGATGCTTTCTTTCTTCCATTGCATACCTTTAGTTTCCTTGTTGAAAATCAGGTGTTCATAGTTTTGTGAGTTAATATCCGGGTCATCTATTCAATTCCACAGCTCGACTTCTCTGTTCTTATGACAATACAAAGCTGTTTTCAATACTGTAGCTGTGTAATAGAGTTTGAAGTCAGGGATGGTAATGCCTCCTGAAGTTCCTTTATTGTATAAGATTGTTTTGACTATCCTGGGTCTTTTGTTTTTCCATATAACGTTGATTATTGTTCTCTCAAGGTCTGTGAAGAATTTTGTTGGTATTTTGATCGGTATTGCATTGAATCTATAGATTGCTTTTGGTAGAATTGCCATTTTTACTATGTTGATCCTTCTAATCCAAGAGCAAGGGAGATCTTTCCATTTTCTGGTATTCTTTCTTCAAAGACTTAATGTTCTTGTCAAATAGGTCTTTCACTTCCTTGGTTAGAGTTACCCCAAGATATTTTATGCTATTTGTGGCTATCGTGAAAGGTGATGTTTCTCTGAATTCCCTCCCTGCTTCTTTATCCTATCAGAAGGGCAACTGATTTTATTGGAGTTGATCTTGTATCCTGTCACATTACTAAAGGTGCTTATCAGCTGTAGGAGTTCTTTGGTAGAATTTTTGGGGTCGCTTATGTACACTATCATATCATCTGCAAAAAACGAAAATTTAACTTCATCCTTTCCAATTCGAATCCCCTTGATCTCCTTATGTTGTCTTATTGCTATTGCTAGAACTTCAAGCACTATATTGAAGAGGTATGGAGTGAGTGGACAGCCTAGTCGAGTTCCTGATTTTAGTGGAATGGCTTTGAGTTTCTCCCCATTCAATTTGATGTCAGCTGTCAGCTTACTGTAAATAGCTTTTATTATATTTAGGTATGATCCTTGTATCCCCAATTGCTCCAACACCTTTATCATAAAAGAGTGTTGAATTTTGTCAAATGCTTTCTCTGCATTCAATGAAATGATCATATGGTTTTTTTCTTTCAGTTTATTTATATGATGGATTCCATTGATAGATTTTCGTATGTTGAACCAGCCCTGCATCTCTGGGATGAAGCCTACTTGATCATAATGGATAATTTTTCTAATGTGTTCTTGGTTTCGGTTTGCCAGTATTTTATTGAGAATTTTTGCGTTGATGTTTATGAGTGAGATTGGCCGGTAATTCTCTTTCTTGGTTGTGTCTTTGTGTGGTTTTGGTATCAGGGTAACTGTAGCTTCATAAAAGGAGTTTGGCAATGACTCTTCTGTTTCTATATTGTGGAATACATTAAGGAGTATAGGTATTAGCTCTTCCTGGAAGTTCTGGTAGAATTCTGCATTGAAACCATCTGGTCCTGGGCTTTTTTGGTAGGAGATTTTTGATAACAGCTTCTAATTCTTCACGACTAACAGGTCTATTTAGATTGTTCACCTGGTCTTGGTTCAACTTTGGTATATGGTACTTATCTAAAAAATGTCCATTTCTTTTATATTTTCCAACTTTGTGGCATATAAGCTTTCGTAGTAAGATCTGATGATTCTCTGAATTTCCTCTGTGTCTGTGGTTATGTCCCCCTTTTCATTTCTCATCTTATTAATTTGCATGTTCTCTCTCTGCTGTTTGATTAGTTTGGATAGGGGTTTGTCGATCTTGTTGATTTTCTCCAAGAACCAGCTTTTTGTTTCATTGATTCTTTGGATTGTTTTCTGTATTTCTATTTTGTTGATTTCAGCCCTCAGTCTGATTATTTCCAGTCTTCTACTCCTCCTGGGTGAATCTGCTTTTTTTTAAATAGAGTTTTCAGGTGTACTGTTAAGTCTCCAATGTGTGCTTTCTCCATTTTTTTCTTAATTGGGCACTTAGTGCTATGAACTTTTCTCTTAGCACTGCTTTCATAGGGTCCCATAGGTTTGAGTATGTTGTGTCTTTATTTTCATTAAATTCAAGGAAGACTTTAATTTCTTTCTTTATTTCTTCCTTGACCCAGGGATGATTCAGTAGTTGACTGTTCAGCTTCCATGAGTTTGTTGGCTTCCTGGGGGTAACACTGTTGTTGAATTCTAACTTTAATCCATGGTGATCTGACAAGACACAGGTGGTTACTAATTTTTTTTTGTATCTGTGGAAGTTTGCTTTGTTGCCGAGTATGTGGTCAATTTTCGAGAAGGTTCTATGAGCTGCAGAGAAGAAGGTATATTCTTTCCTATTTGGGTGGAATGTTCTATAGATGTCTGTTAAGTCCATTTGATTCAATACCCCCAATAATTCTTTTATTTCTCTGTTAAGTTTCTGTCTGATTGACCTGTCCATTGGTGAGAGAGGTGTGTTGAAGTCTCCCACTATTAGTGTGTGTGGTTTGATGACTGCCTTGAGTTCTAGAAGTGTTTCTTTTACATAAGTGGGTTCCTTTATATTAGGGGCATAGATATTCAGGATTGAGACTTCCTCCTGATGAATTGTTCCTGTTATGAGTATGAAATATCCATCTCCATCTCTTCTGATTGATTTTAGTTTGAAGTCAATTTTGCTAGATATTAGAATGGCCACACCCACTTGTTCCTTAAGACCATTTGTTTGGAAAACCTTTTCCCAACCCTTTACTCTGAGTAGGTGTCTGTCTTTGTGTTTGAGGTGTGTTTCTTGTAAACAGCAGAATGTTGGATCCTGTTTTCGTATCCAATCTCTAAGTCTGTGCCTTTTTATAGGTGAATTGAGTCCATTGATATTAAGTGATATTAATGACCAAGTGGCTGTTGACCCTGAATATTTTCCTTCCTTTTTTTGCGAGGGGGTAGTAGAGTTTGTGTGTTTCCCTTCTTTTAGTTGTGCTTGTGAAGGGTCGCTAAATGTCTGAGTTATTGTAGGCAATATTGGCAATGTTGGATTCCTTGGGTTGTGATTTTTCTTCTAATACTTTCTGTAAGGCTGGATTTGTGGCTACGTATTGTTTAAATTTGTTTTTATCCTGGAATATTTTGTTTTCTCCATTGATAGTGAACGATAGCTTGGCTCGGTATAATAGTCTGGGCTTGCATCCATGGTCTCTTAGTTTCTGCAGTACCTCTATCCAGGACTTTCTTGCTTTCATGGTTTCCATAGAGAAGTCCAGTGTAAGTCTGATAGGTTTACCTTTATAAGTTACTTGACCTTTTTCCTTTGCAACTCTTAATATTCTTTCTTTAATCTGAATGTTTTGTGTTTTGATTATTATATGGCAAGGGGATGGTTTTTTTAATTCAGTCTATTGGGTGTTCTGTATGCTTCTTGAAACTTCATAGGGATATCATTCTTTAGGTGGGGAAAGTTTTCTTCTGTAATTTTGTTGAATATATTTTCTCGGCCTTTGATCTGCAATTCTTCTCCTTCTTCTACCCCTATTATTCTTAGATTTGGTATTTTTATTGTGTCCCACATTTCCTGAATGGTTTGTGATGAGAGTTTGTTGGATTTTCTGTTTTCTTTTGTCAGAGCATTTATTTTCTCTATGGTATCTTCAGAATCTGAGATTCGTTCTTCTATCATCTGTATTCTATTGGTTATGCTTGTTTCTGAAATCTCTGTTCGTTTACCTAGGATTTCCATAGCCAGCCGGCCCTTGGTTTGTGTTTTCTTCATTGCCTCCATTTCAGTTTTTAATTCTTGAACTGTTTCCATTTCCTGTTTGATTGTTTCTTTCTTGGTTACCCAGGGTTTCATTTATGAATTTACTTATTTCTTCAAACTTTTTGTTATACTTCTCTTCCATTTCTTTATGGCAGATTTTCACCCCCTGATTAAGTTCCTCTACTATTTTCATATAGTTCCACTTAGAGTCGATTTCTTCTATTTCTTCCAGAGTAAGGTGTTCAATTCTTCTAGTTTCATGATCCCTGGGTTCTGGTGATGTCATGTTGCCTTTCAGGTTGTTGGAGGAATTTTTGCATTGGCGCCTGCCCATCTCTTCCTCTCTGAATGGAACTCCTCAGCACTGAAGTAGGGATAGTTGTTATTCCAAGGACACAGGAGACAGAAGAGTGACCTTGGTGGCAGGGTAGGGTCCAGTGGAACACAGAAAACCCTGCAGCATAAGCTCATGGATGGGGGCTGTGCTCTCTTCCGGGACAGTCTGCCCCGGATAGCCCAGACTCAGCCCTCTGGTTGGAACTCCTCAGAACTGAATAGGGACAGCTGTTATTCAAAGGACACAGGAGACAAAAGGGTGACAGTGGGGGCAGGGGAAATTGACTTTTTTAAAAAAAAATTCAGGGTGTGATGACAGGCCCTAGATGAGAGGTAGAAGCAGAAAGATGGAAAGTTCACAGTCTCCTTCTTCTTCAGAATCAGCTGGAGTTCAAAGTGAGCTACATGAGGCCTTTTCTCAAATAAACAAAACATTTTCAAAATAAAGCAAAACAAAACCAGACATAGTATCATGGTATTAGTACTTGGGAGCAGACAGATCAAGCATTTAAGGTCATCTTTGCCTATAGGGTGAATTCAAGATCACCTGGACTTTGGGAGATCTTTTCTCAAATAGAAAAAAAAGCAGAAGTGACAAACACAAAAATCTGGCAAGGTCTCTCTATGGTTT
This sequence comes from Myodes glareolus, assembly GCF_982192425.1. Taxonomy (NCBI): domain Eukaryota; kingdom Metazoa; phylum Chordata; class Mammalia; order Rodentia; family Cricetidae; genus Myodes; species Myodes glareolus. The sequence goes on from NC_142033.1 coordinate 55,316,188, forward strand.
TACCATCTTCCACTCCACCAGCAATGTTACAAAGTCAGTTTCTTCAGGTGCTTAGAATGATCACTGTTTTAGAAAGAGTAAGAGCCACTACACTGGAAGAAATAGTTAACCGGAGAACAAAAGCAGAATGTTCTAACAACTTTAATTTGTTAAAATTTCCATAGCTATTTCACTATTAAACTCTTACAAATAATTGATGGAAACAAAGAGAGAAAGGGGGGGATGTAAGAAATCATTATGTAAGTTTGTAACTTAGAGATAAAGGCAAGAACATAAAAGCTTTCAAGAAAGGTCAGGTGCCTGGAAAAGAGAAGAACAAGACGTGATTTACTTCTAGCAAACCCAAGTCTAGAAAATATAAAGAATCATATTAAAAGTTCAGAAGGAAATTTTCTTCTTTAAAGAAGTATTTAGCCATGCAATCTATCTACCAACTATATGGTAATAAACTAGATGATTTTTGACACAAAAATGTAAACATTTTACTGTACTCTGTTCTTGTTGGAATTATCCTGCATGATATACTCTATCCTGTTTCACCCTTAGGAAGCTGCTTCAGCACGGACTCAAGGATAGAGAGAAAAGACTGCAGCTGCCAGCCAGCAGCATTCCCAACCAGGGAAGTAGCACATGAAGTAAATCTTGGGATCAGAATTGAGCAGGATGTACAGTGCAGAGGAACATCAGTATGCAAGATAAGGAAAAGACATTCATAGAGAAGACTATCCAGGAAGAAGTGATAGAATGCATGAACTCTGTTGGAGATGCTTCAAGTCTCACAAATTTAAAGTAAATAATTTATTATAAACCAAAGGACGTAGAACCTTTAGAAAGAGAAATGTTTTGCATCAAAAGAAAATTCTTTGGGTGAGAAAACAATGTATATATGATCACTCTGAGTGGCTTGAATTAGAATGACTATCATAGACTCATATATTTTATATTTATTCTGCACTTGATGAACCTGTTTGGAAAGGATTATGAGGTATGGCATTGTTGAAAGAGGTACGTTCCTTGGAGTAGGCTTTGAGGTTTCAAAAGCCCCTGCCATTCATAGTTAACTCTCTGTTTTTTTTATTTCTCTTTGCCTCCTATTTGCAGATAAGGATGGAATCTCTTAGCTACTGCTCTAGCGCCATGTCTGCCGGCATACTGCCATGCTCCCCACCGTGATAGTCATGAAATCACTCTCTGAGATTATAAGCATTTATAAACTCTTTCTTCTATAAGTTACTTTGGTCATGGTGCTTTGTCCCAACAATAGAAAAGGGACTAAGACAATCCTAATAATTTTGTTCAAGAATTAGGTTAAACCTTTTTCAAAACTAAATCTAAAAATTGAGAAAATACAATGTTAGAGGATAAAGGAAGCTTCTCAATGTCCTACCCCTCTGATATCCTAAAAAGAGTATTATTCCAGGAAATTGTTCAGGTAGCAACAGTTTAATACATTTTAAAAATGGTTAAACATGAGTGGATCAAATGCATTTGTAGTTGTGCTACAAAAGCATGGCCTGATCATGAGCAGTTGAGGAAAGATAACTTAGATTTGGAAAATAATCTCTTTTAAGAGGGAGAGTTTACTATAGTTATGTTTAAACTACCTTGTTTGGAGCTAAATAAAATGAATTTTCAGCTTTGGGGGGAATAGTTCAGACGAGGCCAGATGGCATAATTATAGTTTATGAAATTAATGATGGTATTATAAACCTTGGCAATGTGAAAGGTAGAGTGTTGCTGAAAATTTGGTTGAAAGGACACAAGAAGTAAGAATAATAAAACTAAGAAGTATCTTATAATTTAAAAAAGAGCTCAGATGTCAATGATTAAAGTTTATAAATATTTTATACACTTTGTGTTCCTCAATAAAATAGAGGTACTTATAGCAATTTCCTGTAAGAGTAGGGATTAGAATGTCACTGGATTATGAGAAATCTTTCTAATACATGCCCTGACTTTTAAAAATTATTTTCTCTTTTGTACTTATTATTTCTATAGAAATCAACTTTCTTCGTAACATTAATTTTCAAGTCTTCAGCCTTCCCACCTACCTAGAAGTTTGGTAGACAAGAAACTTAAACGTCAAAGTGCTCCATTCATTTAAATGATGAAAATAGACTCAATAATAAATTTAGATTCAGATAGTATTTACTATGAAATACCTACTACTTATATGTTTCTAATTGTGGAATTAATCTTAGTATTATTATGAGAATTAGATAAATATATGTTTACATATAGTACTTGGTTAGCACTGAATATGAACTTCCATATGAAAAATTACAAGACATTGAGTTTCAAAGCCTTTCAAAAACCAACATGCTTTTTATTCCAAAATTTGGCCCAGAACCTATTCCATGAGGGGCAACATAAGCACTCTTGCATTCTGTCGGTTTCTCTATTCCCATCTTTCTCCATATTAATTAGGTTGTGATGAAGAATACTAAAATGGAGCTTTTTCCACTCCAGTTTTTAAACTATACAAATGTAAATATGGTGGAGCAGTTGGGAAACTCTGAACTTTAAGATGACCTGTACCTTATTTAATTTCTGTAACTATATACTCTAATTCCCATTTTTCATCATTTCTGCAATACCGTGTGTGGTAGTTACTGGTGTATGCCACCACTGCCCTGGTTGTCAACTTGAAAGGATCTAGACTCACTAGAACACAGTTCTTTGGGTGTGCCTATAAGTGGTTGTCTCGAACAGACCATGAGGGAAACCTTTAACCATGGCCAGCACACCATTCCATGGGCTGGGAAACCTGGAGTGATATAAAAGTGAAATCAAGCTGAATTCCAGAACTCTCAGCTTCTTAACTGAGGATTCAATGTGGCCAGCACCTTATGGCTGGCTCCAGGTCTTGCCTACCATGATGGACTTCACTTAAAATGTAAGTCAATACAAATCCTCAGTTACATAAGTTGTTTTTCAGATACTTTTTAATAATAAGACTAGTAACTAATATCTTCAGTAAGACTGAACTTTTTTCCTTCAGATCCGTGCTGTCATTATTAAAATATTTTGCTTGAAGTTCAATCCATGTTTACCCTGCCTCCTGGTGACTTCCTTTTCTTGCCTTTCCAAAACCTGACATGCATTTTATTCCATTAACATCTATTACACCATAGAAATCAAACTCCAAGCCCACCATATCCAAGGATCTTTTTTTTTTTAACATTCCTGGTGTTCCTGGTATGTCCACCCTCCCTCCTGAACCTCCCTCTCCCCATATCTCAATTCTGAAGCTGTTGGCATTGACTCGGTACCCTTCTGTTTGTGCTAAACGATATTTGACACGTCTGCCTCTTTTCTCCTGATGATGGCACCAGGGTGGAGGCTGATTTATATGCATGAGTCTAATTCCATTGTTGCATAAAATGTTTAATGAACAATACACTGAGAGAATTTATGAATGAACTGGTAAGCAGACTTTAATTATTCTGATGATTTTATTGGTATCAATTTCCCAGTTAACTCACGATTTCTGTTTGTTTTGTAGCAATTTTATTGGCATCTAATTTATATATCACAGTGCTCAAACATTTGAAGTGAATATCTCAAGTTTTTTTTTTTTTTCATGCCCTTCTGAATGTGTACCTCACATAATTTTGGCAAGCGTTTCTCCTGGAAGTTTTGGACAGGGCGACCGAAGAGCTTTAACTTAAGGATGAATAATGAATGAAGAGAGACAAGAAGGGAAGAAGGAAATGTGGCATAATCACCTCATTGCTGCTAACAACCACGCTAACGTGAACTATGGGATGTCAATCACTAACTGGGGAGAAGTGAACTTCTCAGTCAGATTTGTTATATGTTTAATCTAGGAACAGGGACGCTAATTATCTCTAATTTTAATTTTTTACACCTTTTAATATATCCTTGTCTGAATCCATTTTCTGCTACTATCCCAGACCACCACACACTGGGTAATTTGTAAAGAAAAGACATTTCTTCATTGAAGTTGAAGAGTGTGGGAAGCTTATGATCAAAGGGCTACACCTGCCAAGCACCTGCTTATTGGATCTTACCATGGCAGAACGTATGGTGTAGAGAGAGAGAAAGTGGGGGCCAGGGAGTGCTGATTCAGAACAGGCTCCCTTTTATAGCAAAGCTACTCACGCATAATTTATCCACTGTAGAATAGGATCAAGGTGGACACTAGTGTCATCTTACGTGCGCAGTCCCGTGATGTAAAGTTCCCTCTTCCCAATACATTCACAGTGGCAACTAATGCCATCATAATTTTGCAGTGAGCATTCAAACCTAGGTAAGCCTTGTTTTTAGTGCTGGGGTCCAGGTCAGGTATTTTCAGGTTCTTGTTTTCATATCCAAAAAATTGGAAATAATGGTTCACACAGATCTGTGAAAGAAGCAAGATAACTTCATTTTGAACAAATGTGACGGTGCCGATTACAGATACTGCCAAGATTGACAGCAGGCCACAGGAGTGAGAGTACTCATGGGCTCCAGGCTAACCTCTGAGGTTTTTTTTTTTTATGGGGTATAAAGGAAGGAGGGACTGACTTCTTAAGAGGTACAGTTTGGGTGGTTCTCTATTTTGATTGTTAGATTGGGTTAAACAGTTATTCCTGTTCTGTGTGTATCCTTTCCCACAATGCCCTGATTCCAATAATATGTACTTCCCATTATGCACAGGATCCTCCCTAGAAGCTAACTAAGGGATACAATTATGTCTTATTGTGCATGCATACAAAAAAAGCACATGCTGAAATAACCTTTCTATTTTTCATACCCAGATACATTGCAAATACGTCTGAATAGAAACTTCCCCAACTTAATTATTACCAGGAGAAGAAAAACATGATTGCTCAGAGATAGAGCATGCATATCCAGATACAAGTGGGGAGCTGAAGTCTCCAATGCTGTTTGGTGCATTTTTTGGAGAGGGTTATGTGTGCACAGCATGTGCATATGAAGGAAGCAGGTCACTAGGTGAATTTCTATAAAGGAGAGTATGTGCCCCTAACCAGATGGTGTCAGAAGCTCAACTATCTCTTGTTGCCTATCTCAGGACTTTCCACACACTGTTACTTTCTTCTCTGCACAGCTGAAATTTGGGGAAGGAAGAAGAGGAGAGTTGTGAGAGGCCTGAAGACCTATCATCCTTTTCCATCTGAAGCCCTAAGGCTAGCTGGACAGCAGAGGTCGGGGGTAGAGTCAGGCTTGGCAGCACAAAGACAACCCTCTCCTTAGGACCTCGTTACTTTGGTTGCCTGGTTTCCCTGGTTACTTTGGTTGCCTGGGAAGCTTTGGTTTTGTAGCAGTCTTGAATGAGTTGCATTTCTTTGTTTCTTCTCGGGACTAATTTCCTGTAATAGAAGTGACAGAAGCATGCAGTGAATGAAGTTGAGACACCATGAGGGTCCAGGTTCCTTTCCCTCTGGGAACTGACAGGAGAGCTTGTATCACAGATTCACTTTCATATGTTCTAGTCTTTGACTCATGGCTCTCTGTGAATTGAAGATGGCCATGGACATAGTAGGGAGGGAGCTAGGTTCTCCACTGAGCCAGGAGGAGAGAGTGGAGCATCAAGCACAGCAATGTCCCACAGGAAGATCTTCTGCAACGCCTTACAGAAAATGTATGGGAAGGACAAACAGTTGCAAAGTAATAAGGTGGAAAACCACAGGCTCAAACTCACAAAACTGACCAGACTATCCTTGGGTAGAGATTTAAGATGGCAAGGAGCTTGGGAGCCATGAAACTGGGCATGGAATTATATATACCAGGCAGAGTGTACACGGAAAAGCCCATGGAATGCAAATAAGGTAAAAAATCACACATTATACAAATGAGCCAAACCCACTAAGGTCACGTAAAAACTTAACATTTTGTACAGGAGGCAATGAAGCTGCTGAATTCTCTCTGTTCCTGCGTAGTGCCCTCCTACTTGTGAGTGTGTTATCACGTGCTAAACCACCTTGGCTTCTAAAGCTACTGCATCACTCTGCTCGGTTCCTTGTTCAGGAACATGAGACTCTAGAACCCTGATATCAACTCTGAGATCACCCGTCCTCTCTATTAGACCAAACTGTAGTTAAATCCATTTTTCTTTCGCCCATTTCTATTTCTTAGTTTCTTTGGGGTACAGGAAAAGAACAGCAGCAGGCTTATGAGCCTAAGCACTGAGTAACAAGATCACAGGCTTCGAAGCCTGAAAACTCTAAGTATCTAAGGCAATCATTAGACTTAAAATTTTTATTTCTCTGCTTTAAACTACAAGCAAAGATTGGTCCTTTAGCTACTTCTCATTCTAGAGGAGCAAAAAGTGTGAGTGCAGCCCCATCTTTGTCAAGCAAGATCAATTCACCCACCATCCCTGATGAGAAGCTGGCAAGCTTTAAATATTCTTTCACAATCTCACATTACATTTTGCTTAATGGTAGGAATCTAAGGAGAATAATTGAAGCTGAATTCCAATCATATTTTAAGGAATAATTAGCTCAAAGTAGGGGATAAACCAGTGCTAGGGGCCCCAACATCCATTCTGTTTCAAACACCCAAGAAAAATCCTGAATATGAAAGTTCCAGGATTAATGTAATGATTTGAATCTTGTGATGCTACCATACTCCCTCAGAGTCTGGAGGTCAGTCTAATTTCTTGGTGAACTGAATGCATATTAAGTTGAATCTCTATGAATTTGGGTAGTTGTCCACCAATAATTTACAGCTTCTTAATTGTGTGGTAATGTCTATGCCTCTTAACCTGACAATATTTAATTTCTCCCTTCTGTCATTTAGTGTTTGCCCATGTGCATTCCCATTTCTGGGCCCCTGAAAAATAAGGTATCATTTATCAGTATTCACTCCTGTATTATAGGCATCTCGGCGTCCTTTCCGTTGTATTACTGACTACAGGACTGTCAGCATCACAGGTTCCTGCTACAGTTGTCAGGTAGACTCTGTTGAGTGCAAGGCCATCTTTACCACTGTGCCACAAGGATCCTTTGTGGAATGGCTGACTCTAAAGCAAAGTCATTCCCGCTGCAAAGCAGCAAATGAACAGGGTGCTGCATTGTGTCCTATAAGCAATAATTGGCTGCTTTGCTATGCTTTGGCCCAACTCTGCCTAATTTGTAATGCACGAGGCTCTGTTCAAAAGAATAACATATTCCATTTCTGTTTACAGAACTAACGCGTGATGCAAAGTAAGATAGAAAATAAGATTGGTCCCTTATTGGTGATAATTATAGCAACAATACTGAGCAAGAGATGGAAGGGTTAGATAAAAGCAAATGAACTTATTTTTTAAATCGAGTTTACTAGATGTAATCATATAACGAAGTACAAATCTTTTAGCTGTTCAATTAAAACTACCTTATTTTTTCCAATAATTTAGGAGTCCACTTTTATATTATTTTGCATAAAGATTTCAACCAATTTCCATAAATTTGCATTTTTGTTCAAAAAGCCCTAACGCCAATTATGTAAAGTAAATGTAATTAATTACTACATTCCATAGCAACTGCATTTCAGCCTCCTTTGTTTGGACTTGGAGACATCAGAATGCCTGAGCATAGGAAGCCCTGGGTTGGTCACCTAGGAAAGTTCAGCCTCCTTCTTGTTCCAAAATAGAAGGAAAGATGGGGGTTCCAGAAATATTCATATATTATATATATAATATATATTATATATTATATATATGTATATATATGGAACACTTAAGAAGCTTCATAATGGTAAACCTAATTTAATTTCAAAAATAGACTGAATGATCTTGGAGTGCCAACATTATCATCTGAACGGAAGCTCACTTTGCGATTCAATTCTCAGGACAACTTGGTCATAATGGTCTTCTGGTATTTCTCCTTCTAGCTTCTCAATACATCCCTCTGCCTGAAGACAGGTGAGAAGTCTCATGTTGTCATCTCACTCTGTTCTCTATTTCAGAGTTTCTTCAGGAAGCTCCTGAAATGCATTGTCTTTTAAACCACATACAGAGCATATGCAGGCCTGGTGTTCCTCACCGTGTTCATTTAATCTTTCACTGAGAGCGTATTTCTTGCAGGCCCATGGTGTGCGTTTGCTAATGTGAAATTGTTAGTTAGACACTACCAGTCCGAAGGGCTGTTTTGTGTATTTGTTAGTCTGCTTTTTTGTTTTTTCTTTATTTTAACATAGGTTTTCCCTGTGTAGTCCTAGCTATCTTGGAACTTGCTTTGAATCAGGCTGGCCACAAACTCAAAGACCCATCAGCCTCTCTGGCTCTGTCTGCCAAGGGCTGGGATTAAAGGTGTGTGTTCCACCACACCTAACAACTGAAGGGCATTTTATTTTTAACAGGAAACTTGGGGACGTTTCATCTGGAATGCCATAAGTAACTGGGGAACTTAGTGTTGACTTCTAGGGTTCTAAATCTCATTAATAAAATAATTTAAAAACTCACTAAGAAAGAGGCTATAGGAAAATTTTAATATGTTTTAAAGAAAAACCCAGAGCAGACAAACTCTAGATCTTATCAACAGCATGGAAGAGAAAGACAGAAGAGACGGGAAAACCATTTAGGCCTAGAGGTTAGCAATGGCATTCAGACAAAAAAGTTGCATAGCAGTCATTTGCATTGGGGAGAAGTGTGTTTCCTCTGAGTTCCTTTTGCAGAGATTATGAGAATTAGAACCAAGGAGAGGCCAGAGCCCTAATGACACTAATACAAAGCAAAAATAACCTTAAATCTTTTTAAGATTTATTTACTATTTGCAAACTGGTCTTCATATTTTTTTAAAAATTTTCAACAGAATCACAGATGAAGTTTTATAAGAAACACAATAATTGGCTACACTAGGCATTTCAATTGGGTTACTTTAAGTCCATATTTCACAATCTTTAATTCAATGTGGATTGGAAAAGAAGGAAAGAAATGACTGTCATATCATCTAACTTCAAGCAGACTATGAGGTTACTTCATATGTGAACTTCGGTTTCTGAAACAATGCTTCATCTTTACTGACAGTCTCCAAAAACTGGTTTGTTAGAATTTAGTGTTTGGATAGATGGTGGAATGTTGGAGACTGTCTTGGTTACTGTTCTAGTGCTCTGAAGAGATATCATGATCATGGAAACTTTTATAAAAGAAATAATTTAATTGAGGCTTGTTTACAGTTTCAGAGGTTTAGTACATTATCATAATGGTGGGGAGTATGGTGGCATGCAGGCTGATATAGTGCTGGAGAAGTAGCTGGGAATCCTATATCCAGAACCACAAGCAGCAGGAAGAGAGCAAGGCACTAGGTCTGCCTTGGGCTTTTGAAACTTCAAAGCCCACTCCTAGTGACACACTTCCCACTTCTTCCAACAAGGTCATTCCTACTCCAATAAGGCCACATCTTCTCATCCTTCTAAGTAGTGCTACTCTCTGATTACTAAGTATTCAAATATATGAGCCTGTGAGGACCGTTCTTATTCCAATCACCACAGAGACCTAGAACCAAATTATCTCTGGCTATCCTTAGACTCCTTCATAGTCATTCATTGCCCATCTTTGTATATCCTGCTCATCGTCCTGTGATTACCACATGAAATTTTGGGGGTTGTATTAACTTAGCAGACCACTAGCTTCCTCTAACCCCAAACCCAGATTGTCATCAGATAGCATCTGAGGCCTATAGCAGAGCTTTCTTTAGTCGGCTACACCGATGTTTACACCAATGCATTTAAAAAATGTCTTGATTTATGACTTTCTTTTTTATAGCTATAAAATCTTCATGAAACTATTACCACACTGTAATATGAAGTTCAGGGAAATCTGAATTTGTGTTTCCATACTATTGTCTTTCATATTTGATTCTAAACTCTCTCCTTCCCTTTGAGGTAAAAGTTGAGATTTTTATTATGCCATTGATTACCTTTAATAGATTTTTCATAAAATCTATTATAAAGTCTTCATAGTGCTGAAGTATGTATTGTTATCAGTTGTCATTGACTGGGAGTTAGGGGTGTATGGTTCCCTTCTTGATAAACATGGAGATTTGTTTAAATTTGAAAACATAAGCATAAGAATCCTTTGCATGTGGCAGCCACATTTTGCCTTATGTTTTCTTTCAATAAGCATTGTGAGGAGTGGGTGGCCCTGGGGTGGAAGGCCATACAGCTGGGCAGAAACATCCACACTTATACTCATGGCACTCCCTGCCATTCTGCACTTAAAGTCTTATTTGAAAGGATGACAGGTGGCTGTACAGCTGCCAGATTCAAGTGCTCTATAGGCAGAGATGACTTGTGCTTTACATGGAAGTGTTATGTAGATCGTGGCTGAGGACCATCAGGTTGGGACAGTGTTAAACAAACAAACAAACAAAAAATCCTGACCTAGTTACTTGTGCCTTTTGGGAAGCAGTATAAAGGAGTAAGTACTGCCATACTACCTTGGTTTATTTTTCATATGGGGGCCAGAGGTTATCATAATCATTGTTTCTTATAAAGCAACTGGTTAACATAGAATTTCTACCTTCAATATTTGTAAGGTTCTCATTTCTCATGATATTAAGTTAGTGAAGGTATGAAATCTATTACCTATATTTCCAACACAATAGTATATATCAAACTCCTTTAAGTTCACTTAGGTAGAACTGATTGCTTAGAAATAGTTAACAGTTTACACACACCCTGGCAAGACAATGCGATGAGTTGTGGACCAAATCCTATGAGACACTGAGCTGCAATGCTCCTCCATCTTCTCTCGTCATGTCCAGTGGAAGGGGAACTTCTCAGCAGAAAAGGGCGTTAGGACTTCCAAGTGAAGGGGAAGATCTGTATCACCATAGACGGCTCAGTACTCCTTGTCCATTGCGTCATCACCTGGATATTAAATCATTTCTATGCTGACTTCTGACTGGGTCGTGAGGAAACTAACTTTTTGATCAGAGAGTTAGTCTTATGTATGTTAACCAGCTCCTAAAGAAAGAGGATTTCTGACAGTGAAAAAGTATCTCTTTGGGAGAGCCCCTGGTTTATAAGAGTGCTTCTTAAGAGACATAAGTCTGAATGTCTCGAGAGTTGGCCGATGTACTTACAAACTCATCCTTCTAGATTTCAGTCAGCTGGCCATATAGGAAATGTACCCAGCAGGGGAGAGTATTTGATGCATCAAGGTGTAGTTCAAGTAGATATTTTAGATTAAAACATCATTTCTCTATAACATCTGTTTTCACAATATAAAGAGAACATCATTGATGTTTTAGCATGTATTCCTCTTATTTATCTGTCCACACTTTAGTTTCTTTTATATCCTAATTTATGAAATAGATTGTATCTTGGGGTGTTTTTCTTTTCACACCATTTCCTTTATGATATTTCTATTTTTTTACAAATTTATTTTTTTACAAATTTATAACATAAAATATTCACAATTTGTTAATTGTTTTATTTATTTATTGGAGAGAACATATACTAAAACATACATGTGATGGTCAGAAGCAACTTTCTTTTTTAATCTTTTTTATTTTCATAGACTTTTAAAAAATTTCATTTTATATTAGAACCAAAGTTCTCCTTTCCACCCCTCCTTCTGTCCTCCCTAAACTTCCCCCCAGCCCACCCCATACATCCCTCCCAACAGGTAAGGGCTCCCATGAATAGTCAACAAAGTTTGACACATTAAGATGGGAAAGGACCAAGTCCCCCTGCCCATATTAAGGCTGAGCATGGCATCCTGTCACAGGGAAAAAGCTCCAACAAGCTACCTCATACACCAGGGATAGATTTTGGTCCTACTGCCAGGGGTGCCTCAGATAGTCCAAGCTTCACCACTGTCTCCCACATATAGAGAGCCTAATTCGTTCCATGGAGACTCAACAGCTATTGGCAAAGAGTTCATGAGTTTTCATGAGGTCGGTTCATCTGTCTCTGTAGATTTCTCCATCATGATCTTGACCTCCCTTGCTTATGCATTCCCTCCTCCCTCTCTTTGACTGGATTCCTTGTGTTAGGAGCTGCTCAAGAGTGCTTTCTTCTTCGCTTGACCACCCACTCTGTTCCCACCTGGAAGGTGATACATAGTGAGTGTCTACTATGTTTTGTTGACAAAAAGCGCAATCAATATTTAGAGTTTTCATTAAAGTTGCCTCACAACAGATATTCAGGGTTCAAACAAGCTCCAGCTCCCGAGGAAATGCATCACGACAAAAGTCTGTGTTCATACTTAATTAACCTCGTCTCCAAAGTGCTTCACAATGGATACATCCCTCAGCCTTTCTGTTTTGTTTTGTTTGTTTCTAGCTGCAATAATAAAAGCCTATTGTAAACCATGTAAGCAGAAGCAAATTTACTGGAAAGATATTGGATAGCTCCTGAAATAAATGTTCAGACCAGAAAACAAGATCACACATACAAAGTTCCCAACAGAAGAGGCACAACCAGGACAGGAGGACTGTTCAGCCAGGATATCAAGAGGGTCAGGTTGGGATAAATGAGCATCAAGCACGCTTTCAGATCTTAAATCTCTCTTGCTGAGATTCAAAGTTCCAAGACAAAGAATCTGATTAAGTTGAATGTCCACTTACCCTCTGCACAATGAGCTGCGAAGAAAAGACTTGGCTCAAACAGCCTGTCCTCTTTCTAAGGATTTCAGCAGCCTTTATTTGTAGTGCAGGGAATGAGTGAACTACAGTGCCATCTCCTATCTAGTCCGTGAGGGAGAGTTGATTTCATAAAAGGAAACATTGGAACTTCTGGGACGCACCCATGGATGAGCAGCCAGCAGAATAGCAAACACACCACAGTGGGGTAACTTCTCCAGGAATTTACACGTATCCAAGGGGACTGGGAGAGAAACTGTGAAGGTGACTCAAAGTGATAGCTGTGAATGAGGAAGAGGTCGAGTAGGGTCACACAGACACACACACACACAGACACACACACAGACACACAGACACACACACACAGACACACACACACATGGGGGGGTGGGGTGGGGAAGAGGGTGAGACCAGAAAGGGCCACAGAGTCCAGAAAGCAACCAGAATTTTCCTAGAGAATATTTCTACAGAGGAGAGAAATCCCATTTCTGGAAGGGCGAGGTTTTTTCAGAAATGAAACAAATGAGAATCCTTGTGGGTTGCTTCTTTGTGTTTTCTTTTTGTCTTTGAACTGTTTTCCTTGCTTTGAAGCCCAACCTTATTTGTCAAAAGAATTGTACTTCCCTCCATATTGCAGGATCCTCTTTCAAATTCCAACTGTCTATCTTAAAGAGGTTATCTGGATATTTAAAAGTTTCTAAGATAGTATTGAATCTTGGTTATGAATGGCTAAGAGAAAGTCAATACTGGAGTTGGTGAAGATGTGCCTAGTTTAGGAGCCCATCATATCTGTCTGCCACTGACAAGTCACCAGGTCACTGTAATTCAGAATCATTGGTCATGTCTTCTTGAAGCACAAAGGTAATAGCTAGAGAAAAGCAGCAGATACCACTGTTTCAGGAGGGGAGATTCTTTCCATGTTTTGGGACTCCACAAATTTAAAACCCAAATCCAAATAAAACAGTGACAGAGGTTGGCAATCCCACCTTAGAGCCTTGACAATCTGTTCTTACCATGCAATAAAGCTGCAATTCTGCTGATTCGAAATCCTATAGTAGAGGATGGGATTCTGGTAATCCTGTCCTGAGAACCCAATTGACAAGGAAGGTGGAATTTGTTGTTTCCCTTTTTTGTAGGAAAGACTAGACTGTTAGAAACTTCTCTAACCTCGAAGAGGTAAAAATATACAAGAAATATACAGATGCATCAATCTGAAGCTGAACGGATACATATGTCTAACAAAGCCACGCCAGGATCTGTTCTTCTGCCACATAGAAATTGCCTGCAAACAGCTCTAGATATGTACAGAACACACAAGAATTCACTGAAAACCTAAGTATTTAAAGTGTTCTCTTGCAGCTTAAAAATGCCAAGAAGCCTTGACACAGACCTGCACTGGATAATGCAAACGCTTTTCCTAAAAGTATGCATTCATGCCTCTGGCTGACTCCAGGCTCAGTCAAGAGTTCATTTGAAATGAGGAGGAAGCACTTCACAGGGACATTTGTAATGGTGTCTTGTGAAAAATTAGTTTTCCTGCCCTATCCCATCAAATTATATGATGTTGTATGAAAAGACACAGCTCCTATTAAAAATATTCCTCAGCTGAAATCCATAAGAATATATCAGAAAATGAGCATGTAAAGGAAAAAGAAGCAACTCCCAGATGAATGGCCTTGGAATATTCTAGACCTATGATGATACGATAGTTCTTACATTGGCTCTTATTCAGATATCACAGAAGGAGGACAGAGGGAAAACCCAAAAAACCAAGCTCCTGGAACTGTCACTTATTTTGCTATCAACGCTCTGTTCCTTCCCATCAGACGTGTCTCAACATCAAGTAGACAGGTAGACATGTTCCGTTTGACTGCTGATGCTGATTCTCTAGTACAAAAGTGAAACCAAAGTGGTCTTAACCCTAAAGCTACTTTCCACTTGCAAAGACCTAAAGTCAATTGGTGTTCCAGTCAAGCATATTTAGAATGGATTCAGAATGATGCACACGTTAAGTTTCCTCTATCAGTGCTCTAGGAGAAAGGCAAAGGCATTGGAAAATGTCTCCAGGTCAATCAGTATTCCCAACAGATGGAGTGAAGGTATAATCTAAATATTACAGAGATTTGTTCATGTATTTCTACTCTTTTGTGTTGACTTATGGGGCATATTCTGAGGGAGGAAGTTAGCACCCTGTCAATTTTCCCAAACCTACTTATAGATGTAATGTTCAGTGTCCAGTGAGGTACTATGTTCTCTATTAAAATCCATATGCATCAAATACAGAATCATGCAGTGGAGAAATATGCAATAATTTAGAGAATTAGCCATAGAGTGTTTAGAGGTCTCAGTTTTTCCCTCTAGATGTTTGAATGTAAAATGCCTTTATGAAACACTTGAGAAATGAATGGCCTCATAAGAAGTTGTTCTAATGAGTGATTCTGTGTTCAGAAGATACCACAGTGATTATTGCAGTGTGCTCTGGGTACCCAAGCCATATAGACAAGATAATCACATGAGTTTTAACAGGGATCCTGAATGAATCAGAAGGGAACGGGTTCATTGGAGAAGAGCCCTGGTATCTGTATTTTATCAATTCTTGGATGATGGCGTTTGTCATAGTAATCATGTCTATTTTTAAATATTCAAAATTACTTCTTCCCACCATGTGTTCCTCCAACTGTGTTCGCATTACACACAGTTTTTAAACACATCTAGATAATGCAGCTTTTGCATTATTACTGATAGAATTATGCCAGACAATAGTTTGAGAAGGGCCAGGACTAACTAACCTACAAAGTTATCTAGGTATTTAATTATTTCAATAAGCATAAAAGTACAATCAAAATTTAAAATCACATAAACTACTATTTTTAAATATTTATTTAGAAATAGAGTTTGAAAAGTTCATTCAATCCCTTCTGTAAGCTTGTCTTTTTAGGTACATGGATCATCATCTGACATTTTTCAAATGCAGATTTAACAGCAGGATCAGGAAAGAATCTGTGGCCTGTATGCTCTGCATTAGCAATAGAGGAACTTCCTAACTAATGGAAACTCAGAAAGTTTCCCTAACATTGAGGCTAGAGATGCCTATGGGTTTATAAAGCCCATAAATGTAACAATGAGGATTTTTTAAAAAAATCTTTTAAAAAATATCTTTGTTAGTCCATTTATTTTGAATAATTTTATCAATAAAATCTAAGTAAACAGAATATTTGATTGGATTCTAATTTTGATATAAATTTTTCTGGTAGTCACTATTCTAATTACCAAAGAGATATTATTAATAGTTTGGGTAGCCAGCAATATGGTACTTGTAAACAAAGATTTCTTTTCCTCATTTGCTTGAAATTTTTTTAAATTTACTTATTTATTTGTTTATAAATATTTCCACTTTCTCCCCTCCTCCCCATACCCTCCCATTCCCCCCACTCCCTCTCCTCCTCCCTCTCCAGTTCTAAGAGCAGTCAGGGTTTCCTGCCCTGTGGGAAGTTCAAGTTCCTCCGCCCTCCCTCCAGGTCTAGGAAGGTGAGCATCCAAACAGACTAGGATCCCAAAAAGCCAGTACATGCAGAGGAAACAAGACCCAGTGCCATTGTCAATGGCTTCTCAGTCAGCCCCCATGTCAGCCACATTCAGAGAATCCGGTTTGATCACATGCTTGTTCAGTCCCAGTCCAGCGGGCCTTGGTGAGCTCTCATTCGATCAGTCCCCTTGTATCAGTGGGTGATCGCACCCCTCAGGGTCCTGATTTCCTTTTTCATGTTCTCCCTTCTTTTGCTCCTCATTTTGACCTTGGGGGCTCAGTCCAGTGCTCCAATGTGGGTCTCCGTCTCTATCGCCATTCATCGTCGGATGAAGGTTCCCTCTGGTCCTGCCTTTCTTGCTCACGTTCTCCCTCCTTCTGCTTCTCATTTGGACCTAAGGAGTTAAGTCCAGTGTCCCAATATGTGTCTCTGTTTATAGAAAGAAATGTTTTTTTCTCTACTTTCTTTTTATACTACTTTGATGAAATATGATAAATCTATCAGGATCTGTAGATACTTAAGGTCAGCACAATGGCTCAGTGGATCAAAATGCTTGTTTTGCAATTTCAACAATCTGAGTTGATCTTTAGAACCCACATTAAAAAAAACAGATGCAGTGGTATACATCTATAATCTTAGCACTCCCAAGAGGAAATGGAAGATGGAGATGCAAGAATAACCCAGAAGCTTGAGGGCAGTATCCTGGTATATGCCGTACTACAGAAATAAATGACAGCTTTCTCAATAAGGCGTAGGAAAAGAGCTGAATCCCAAAGTCATTCTCTGAGCATGCACATGTACCTAGGCACCTCACAGTAACAATAATTAATTTTTTAAAAGTTATAAAAGATATATATATATTTAGTGCATGTCTCTAAAGCTCTATGAGTTTGTAGATAAACACATATTCATGAAATCAACAACACTATCAAGACTATAAACATAGATACTTCCCCCCCCAGTGTTTCCTTTCACCCCTTTAGTATTGTTATTTATTAAAAGTAGATTGTAATAACACAATACAGTATTATTAACTATAGGCACTATGCCACGCAGTAAGTTCCAGAATTTATTTAGAGATACAACAGGTTTCTAATCAAACATTGTCACCCTGGGAGGATAATTCCTGAGGAGATGAGTCACATGAACGTAGGTTATAACTTAACCAGCTAACACACTTCACACTTAACAGTAACAGTGTTCTCTTAGTCAATGTAGTTTAAATTCCACTCTTCTCACTAATGGAGCCCAACTCTTGCCATGCTGGTGTCTGTATAACAGAATGCTACATTTGTACTCTTGGTCTCATACCCTGTTCAGTGTTTTCATATCCATGATTCATTATCTTTACCAGTTTCTTTTTCTTTCTTTACTAGTTTCTTAATGCCTACATAGAACACTGTCAGCTCTGTCCATGTCAAAGTCTAAAGAGTACTATTACATATGGATAAAGGCTCCCATTTTCAAACTTTTAGAAGTTAAAGATGGGTAAATATTTCATCTCCTTTTATGTGTGCACTTTCTCTGTTATGTCCTTATGGTTATGATGACATCAGTGAGGCTGGGTATTACATCCCCTATTATAGCACAGGCTGTGTACTGGGTATGAAGCTCACAATGCATGCTTCTGGCTAGTGTATTGAAGTCATGATAGTACATTTTCTCCAGAAGAATTCTGCAAAGGCAATGTGCATCAAAGCATTACCTCATTAAAAGTCATCAGTTAAGAAAATGAGTCACCATCTTTGTGAAATTCATTCCTTGTTTTTAAATCATGCAAAGTGGAGTACATTAACTCTGAATTAATGGTGAATTGAAAAAACTTAGAGTGATGTCAAGACAGATTAGTGGGTTAAGGCCTTTGCTGCCAGGCTGATGACCCGAGTTTAATCCCCCAAATCCATATGGTAGAAGGAGAGCAGTGACGCTACAAGTTGTCCTCACATGTGCAGTGACATGCACTAAATAAATAAATAACATGTAAAAAACCATTTGAATATACACTAATTGGTAGATTCTGTGTTAGAAGTCTGCATCACTTAACTCTCGTGTAATTTATTCAAGAAGACATTACAAGTCTGCCCCCTTGGAAACCAAGTGTCAGGTGCTTTGTCATAGGAGTCTGTTTCTGTAGTAGATGCATACTTTGGGTCATTATAATAAAACTCCTATTGCCCTCCACCTACTGACCGTTTACCCATAACTTATTATTATGATTATTTTGAGACAGGGTCACACTATATAATCCTGCCTGGCATGAAACTCTCTATGTGGACCAGGCTTGAGACAAACTCAAAGAGATTTGCCAAGTGGTGAACTTAAAGATATGTACAACCACATCTAGCAGGGCTTTTAAATGCCATGAACATTTTTAGCCCTACATTTATTTCTTAAAAACATGGAACTTTGCAATTCCTTTTAAAATTTTCCTATGATATCATTCTTCACTATAGTCTAGGAATTGTTTTGTGGTTTCTTTGACAGATTCTTCTCCCAGAGTAGATCTTTAGCTGGAACTCCAAAAGGTCTAACCTACATCCACACCCTTCATTATGTCTCCACCATCTTATATCAGATTATTTTTTTATTTATTTTTCAAAATTTCATACATATATACAATGTATCATGACCATATTCACACTTTGTTCTCCCCTTCAACTCCTCCAAGATTTCTCCAACTTATCTCTCTCTTAAAATTAAAATCTTTTTTTTTTTACAACTTTTAACTTATTTCAAAAATTTATAAAAGTCACCTTCTACTGGACTTTTAATATCAGGGGAGAATTAGTCACTAAATGGAAAAATAATGGGGATTAATCTGTAGGGAATTGCATTGTACTTATGAAGCATTCCAGACTGGGAAGATGTTAGAAGAGAGTGAAATGTAAGTTGAACAGTGAATCAGGGACTCAATTAAAGTTAAATTCAATCATTATCATATTTTTAATAAAACAAATTATTTGTAACAAATACATTAAAAGACAAATATGCCATATTTTAGCTGTAGGATGAGATTACTTGATACATTGCATTAGTACAATCAAGCCTGGGGATGATTAAAAAAATTTCATGTACCATCAAAGAAAGACTGGATCTTGAAGAACAAGCAAGTTTGAGACACTTGACAATCATATGAACCCTACTGGTTTCTAGCTACAATGTTAAGTACATATCATACATTTTATGCTTTTTTTTAATGCAGCCTTTCAAGACTATGCCATGCTATTTACTTGAAGTTGAATAACAGAAGCTTCAAGAAGTGAGATGATTTGCCTGCAGCATACATCTTGTACTTGGCAGTCACCTGGGTGAATCACAGTTCTTTCTTGTTCCAATTATTACAAATCATCTCCCAACATAACAGTGCAGGAGAAAAGAATGCAAAGATGAAAGGAAGGGGCAAGGAAAGGTGTCCATGGGGTGATGGGGTAAAATATCAGCAGGTACCCACAGAGATGATGTATTCCCATACAGGTAGTGCAGAATTAAGGGCTATTCCTGAGTCTGTTCTTCTCTTCTAGCAGAGCAACTTCCAATCCTCCCATGAAGTCAACTCTTCTAACATCCATTGCTGATATCATCCTTAGTCTCTTACATAACCCATTAGCAGATTGTGTTGCCTCCATTTCAAATGTGTCTATAGCCTTTTCTGGAGCATCTACCTTTGTCCAAATCAATATGGCTATTTTAATGTTATCTTGATCTTTATCTAAATCTCTATCTATAGACTATTTTCTATATTAGTTTAAGATATGTTTCCTCTGTGTGTGTATATATGTGTGTGTGTGTGTGTATTTCTGTATATATGCACATATATTTCATAATATCTCTGTCTAGTTAAATGTTTATGTGGATATATCTCTAAATCTATATATGATTGTATTTATGCCTAGACATCTATAGATACATATAGGTCTCCACACTTAATTTATTCAAGTACACTGGATGTATCTACGTTGATATGTATGTCACATGGAATGAAGCTAGTCCAAGTTTTTTTTTTCACCTCAAACTTTAATTATCACTATAGTACCCTGACTGCTCTTCTATCTGCTGGGTTTTTTTTCAATTTTTTTGTATTTTTGAGAATTTCTTACTTGAGTACTGTATTTATATCATTTCCACACATCCTTCTCCACTCCACCCATGCTCCTCCACTCTCTCTTAAATCTCTCTCTTAAATTCATGACCTCTTTATTGCTTTTACACATACCTATATAGATGTATAACTATATATGCATAACTTTTTACAGCGATATATAAAATAATTACTATTGTTTTACACACACACACACACACACACACACACACACACACCTGTTGAGTCTATTTAATGTTACTCACATGTACATGTGTTTAGGATTGACCAGAAAATCTATCAGGAATCTCATCCCTAGAGAAAAGTGATTCCCGTCTCTTAGTAGTCATTGATTACCTTTAGCTTCTCATCTAGGAGTAAGACCTGTAAAATTTCCCTCATCAACATTGGCATGTTGACTAATATTGTCATTTTGCAGAGCTTGCGAGGAACCATGCTGTCCAGATTGCACGAGTGCATCTTACCTCTCTGTGTCTACACTAAGTGCTGCTTATGAGCTCCTGTGGTCCTTGAAATATTTAATAGTTCATTCACTGTATTTTCTAAAGCTTCTAGTGTTATCATGCACACTAAGGGTAGCATTCAAATTCATGCCCAGGATTAATTGATTCTACATTTCCCACCCTTCTCCTTAAAGTCTGTTTCTGGGTTGAGAAGTCTTAGCCACCCACACCGTCACGCTTTTCTCCACATATAGCAGCCTTTCATGAGTCACATGCTTGTTAACCCCTTGGTCCAGTATGGTTGGCTCTCGGGGGACTAACATTTAAGTTTCTTTTTGACATTTTGCACTCAGTTGTCATTACCATCTCCTGAGAAACGGTATACATATGCACTCCATACTGTGTCGCAGACCCTGTAGTTGATGACAAATGACTGCTTATGTCATCACACTTCTTCCCCTGGAAGGTGGGCCTTCATACAATCTGTTTGAGACTCATGGAGTTTGTGAGCTTTCCTATCCAGAGAAGCGGCAAGCCAGGTGCTATGTCTAGCTTTAGGCTTTGACATGAAATGATTGGAAGTTTTTACTTTCATCAGAAGTCAGTTAGTTACTGCAACTTTCTTATGATGAATACGCTTTAAGGAACTCAAGTTACATGGCGATCTGGAGATCTCAAGAATGAAATACTATGGGATATAAAAAGAAACAGAAGCACACACGAGAGAGACAGAGACATGGAGAGAGAGAGAGAGAGAAAGAGAGAGAGATTTTCAACTGAATCTTTCCAGAATTGTTAATCCAGAAACCTTCCCATTTTTTAAAAGTGCCAAGTTGTTTCAAGTCACAGAGTCTTGGAGTCGAGTGCCATATGGTAACTGTTGGTCAGAAAATGTTCCAAGGGTAGTTAACACAAACACTTTGAATTTCTTCACCAATTACATGGCCAGAAGTCTCTTTCCCCTACCCCCCCATTTCCCTATTCTCTCCTCCTTACTGCCTATGTTTCTTCTTTTATTCCTCTTTCATCTCTTCTGTGCTCTTTCTTTTCATCTTATTTTGATTTTACATTTAATTTAGCTGTTTAGCATGTGGATCTCTATGTGAGTGTATGAGTGTGAGCATGTGCATCCCATGACACATGGGTGGAGGAAACAGTCAGGAGTCAGTTCCCTCCTTCCACCATGCAAGGCCCAGAGATTGAATCATAATCATAAGACTTGGCAGCAGGAACCATTCCCAAGGAGCCATCTTGCTGGCCCTCTCCTTTGCCGGAGTTTCTTTTTTTTTTTTTTTTGAGCTACATTGTTAGGAATTTGAAGGGTCTCTTTCCTTGCATCTCTAGCACCTAGGAGTGTTCTTTATGGATAAGTAGAATCAGCCAGCATTTTTTTTAATTGATGAAATTAGTCATGTAAGCAATAGTTCCAACAATACGTGGTTGCTAATTACTCCCTCAAAAGTAGCATAGCTGTTCTCTACACAAACAAAAAATGCTGCCAAAGGAATTCAACTGTATGTAAGTGAGGAAAGTCTATAAGATTTATGTGACCCTGCCATTTTATAGTGAAGTGAGTTTCAGGCAAATGGGATGACTGAATGGAGTAGGAAATTATACCTCTCTGCTGTTCTTTGATAGGAGACTCAGTGCGGTTGTCAGTAGTAGGCTCAGTGCTGTAATGAGCTCCAAAGAGAGGAAAAGCCATCCTCAGGTTTCCAAGTAGCTTACAGCATATCGTCTAGTTAGTCCATGCTAGTACTTGTAGCTGGATGAGTTCCTTTACTTTTCATAAGCCACGTGGTGACCTGAGCAGGCTGGGAAGATCCTGGAAGTCCAGCTGCCTGTGATCTGAGGAGCTGACACAGAAATAACTCTCTCTGCTCAGAGATGATTCTTCACCAGACACAGTCAGTACTGCTCTCCAAATGCCAGTGGGGGTGCCTTGAAGACCCCTGCTGTGCAGAAGATGAGGTTTTCAATATACAAGGAGGGCACCTTTTACATCCTCACTCAGTACAAAGAGAGAAAGGCAACAGAGTTAGGAAGAGACTCCTGTCACCCACAAAGTAACTAAACTGAGCTGGTCAGTTTTAGACACTCTAAGCATGCTAGCCAGCGTGTGCTTTGTTCTTTGACCTTTGAGATGCTCTCCTCCACACTTCTGTGGTCACAGAGGTGAGTGACCACCTCTCTGTGGCTCCTTCATTCTGTGGCGTAACCCCAAGACCTAGGGCTTTTGCGTAGGTCGTTCTGTCTGACTGGAATTGTCTTAACATTGGCCTTGCTCACCTCACTCAAAATCAATGCATCTGTTTAAATGTCACTTCCCTTGGGAAAGTTTTCTGCTTTCTTGGATTGGGCTCTTGCTCTCTGCCGCACAGTGTCACAAAACCCTTCTTAGCAAGAAAGACCTCAATTTTGCAGCAGCTAATCCACTCTTTTATGTTATTTCTATGATTAACTGGTGCATCTGCTGTGTTATGTAGTCATTTTTTGGCAATCAACTCAACAAAGTTCCTTTATGTAACTGAAAGACTTAACATGATTCCAGCATAGAGCAAATATTCAGTAATTAGTTACTGAATAAATCATTGATAGCTGGAAAGATATCAAGAATAGCCTTACTTATGGTTTCTGTTGCTGCGATGAAACACCATGATCAGAAACAAGTTGAGAAAGAAGGGGTCTATTTGGCTTACACATGCACGTTGTGGTCCGTTATTAGAGGATGTTAGGACAGGGCAGGAACCTAGAGGTTAGGAGGTGATGTAGAGTCCCTGGAGGAGTGTTGCTTACTGACTTGCTCAGCCAGCTTTATTACAGGATCCAGGACCCCAAGCCTGAGAGTGGCCCCAATCAGGGTAGACTGATTCCTCTTACATCAATCACTAAGCAAGAAAATTCTCTAAGCTTTACCCACAGTCTTATCTTATGGAGACATTTTTTTCAAGTGAGGCTCCCTTCTTTCAGAAAATTCTAGTTTGCATCAAGTTGACATAAAGCGGCCAGCACAACTGACCCCTTGTCAACCTGATACAAAAATACTTCACTGCTAAAGTCACAACCTTTCCTTTCTTTTTCATCTCCAAGATTATACATTGATATAGACATTGCGATCTAAAATATTTTACAAAAGTAAAAAGTTCCACAGTTTTTTACAAATTCAAACACATTAAAATTTCAGTTTCTTTAAAATATCCAGTCCCTTTAAAAATCCAGTCTTTTAAAAATCTAATGTCTCTCGACTATGGGATCCTATAAAATGAGAAACAAGTTCAATATTTTCTCATTCCAAGAGGGAAGAACCAGGGCACAGTCATAATTTGAACAAAACCAAACCAAACTGCAACTACAAATAATTCAGTATCTAATATCTGGGATCCACTCACGATTTTCTAGGCTCCCCAACAGGGCATGGGTTCTTCTGCTTTGTGTTCTGCAGCACATCTAGCTTGTTCTAGGCTGCAGATGGCTCCACTCCACTGCCGCTTCTGTCTTAGTGGTCATTCCATGTAACTGGAATCTCCAAAATGTTGGGGTCTCTTGCTGACACTGGGTTGTACTTTTGCCAATAACCTCTACTGGCCTCTGTTCATTGTGTCAAGCCTCAACTTTTCTTCATGACCCTTTTGATATTGGAGTTTACCTGCTGCTGAGGCTACAACTTCATCAATGGCCTAACTTGGTCTGTCACAGTGCCAAGCCTCAACTGCTCTCCATGACTCCTTCATACATTCAAAACAAGTACTGCCTGGGAAACTCTAGTACAGTACCAAGTTTGGCAGCTACACAAGGTACAACCTAGGCCACTTCTAGAACATAGCTTCGATGTGCTAAGGCTCAGGAAACTCTTCCTACCAAACTTCACCTCAATGATGCCTCCCATCATCTGCAACTTTTCTCAACATTCTTATCTTCTCAGCTCTCATAGAGCAGGTAGCCAAGCTTTGAACATTCAGTGACTTTCCTCATTCAAAGTTTCAAAGTCCTCCCATAATCCTTCCCAAAACACATGCTCAGGTCTGTCACAGCAATACTCCCACTACCTGGTACCAATTTCTGTCTTAGTTATGGCTACTGTTGCTGTGATGAAACACCATGACCAAAACCAAAAGGATTTATTTGGCTTACACTTCCACAGTGTTGTCCATCATTAGAGGAAATCAGAACAGGAGTTCAAAAATGGGCAGGAACTTGGAGGCAAGAACTGATGCAGAAGTCATGAATGGGTATTGTTTACTGGTTTGTTTAGCCTCCTTTCTTATAGAACCCAGGGTCATAATCCTGAACTAGCCCAACTCAGAGTGGGCTTGTCCCTCCTACATCAATCGCTAATTGAGAAAATGTTCCACAGGCTTGTCTATAGCCCTATCTATGGAGGCATTTTTCAACTGAGGATCCCTTCTTTCAGATGACTCTAGCCAGCACAGTACCTTTTATTGATTTCTACCCTTGCATTTGATCATTATGGGTGTCTCCAGTGAATATAATAGATTCTGGGATAATTTTTTCTAATATGTATAGACTGCTGATCTGTTAAAGTTTGCTAAGCCAATCTTAACAGGGAACAGGAAAAAGATAAGAATTTTCATTCTTTATGAGAGTGGTTCTTAGCTATAACAATTTTGGGCATATACTCAAAAGATGCTTAATTATACCACAAGGACACTGGCTCAATTATGTTTATAGAAGTGTTATTCATAATATCCAGAAACTGGAAACAATCTAGAAGCCCCTTAACTGAAGAATGGATAAAGAAAATGTGGTACTTTTATACAATGGAGTATTACTCAGTAATAAAAAAAAATGACACCATGAAATTTGTAGGAAAGTGGATGAAACTACAAAAAAAAATCATCCTGAGTGAGATAACCCAGACTCAGAAAGACAAACATGGTATGATCTCACTCATAGTGAATATTAGATGTAAAGCAAAGCATAACCAAGCTACAACATACAATCCCAGAGAAGCTAGGTAACAAGGAGGATACACACTCAAGCACTGGGTCAAGCTCTGGGAGTCCAGTTAAAGAGAGATAAGAGGGATTGTATGAGTAAGGGGGCATCAAGATAATGGCAGGAAATTCCACAAAGACAGTCCACCTGAGCTCCTAGGAGCTC
The DNA here is from genome assembly GCF_982192425.1 of Myodes glareolus. Classification (NCBI taxonomy): domain Eukaryota; kingdom Metazoa; phylum Chordata; class Mammalia; order Rodentia; family Cricetidae; genus Myodes; species Myodes glareolus. The sequence goes on from NC_142033.1 coordinate 55,341,917, forward strand.
AAGGACTCTGAACTAACTGTTAGGGAGCTAGTCTGGATGGGACAGACCTAGGCCTTCTGCATGTGGGTGACAGATGTGTGGCTTGATCTGTTTGCAGGGCACCTACCAGTGGGTTCAGGACCTATCTATAGCACATGAGCTGGCTTTTTGGAACTTATTTAACATGCTGGGATGCCTTGTCCAGCCTTGATGCAAGAGGTGGAACACTGTCCTTTCTCAACTTGATATGCCCTGCTTTGTTGACTCCATGGGAGGCCAGCCCCTTTCTGAATGAAGGAATAGTGGAATGGAGGGGGTAGATAGGAAGTGGGGAAAAGAAATGGGGAAAAGGGGGGGTGGAAAACTGTGGTTGGTGTGTAAAATAAATGAAAAAATTAATAAGAAAAAGAAAAAGAGAGAGAATGGTTCTCAACCTGTGGGTCATAATCCCTTTGGGGATTAAGCAACCCTTTCACTGGGGTTGCCTAAGGCCATAAGAAAATACAGACATTTATGTTATGATGCATAACAATAGCAGAATCACAGTTATAAAGTAGCAACAAAATAATTTTATGGTTGGTGTGACCATAAGATGAGAAACTGCTGTGGGACAACAGCTTTAACCTGTGAAGATTTGTTTCTTGTACTTGTTTAAAACAATTGCTGATTGACAAGTAGCCAGACATAGGCGGGGAGGCCAGGCAGGATGTATAGGCGGTCCAATGAGAACAGGAGAATTCTGGGAAGGAAAAAGATTCAGTCTGCAGTTGTGACCCAGCTTCAGAGAAAGCAAGATGAGAATGCCTTGTTTTTGAAATGTACCAAGCCACGTGGCTAACACAGAGAAGAATAATATGTTACTTTAAGATGTAAGAATTAGTTAGTAAGAAGCCTGAGATAATAGACCAACCAGTTTATAATTAATGTAGACCTCTGTATATTTCTTTGGGGCTGAATGGCTGTGGGACCGGGTGTGACCGAAACCTCAGTCAACATGAAACCTTGTTAGAGAGTCATAGCATGAGGAAGGATGACACCCACTGTATTAAAATTTCATGGTACAATGTTTACATCACCATAAACTCAAAGTCCAAGATTCACATTCTATGATCCATTAGTTTCTGGAAAAAGCACTACTTCTCCATAAGGATTCTGAAGCCTTTAGTGCTGGATGCTGGGATCCTATGTGTATCCTTTTAGAATTTGATAGGGAAAATCCATGACACTTAATACAAGCCTGAGCCAAAGGTATATCCTTTGTTATTAACATGTATGTGACGGTTTAGCTCAGCCCTTGCTGTGTGGCAAGATGATTGCTTGTTCATCATTGTTATTAACATGATTTATGGTTATTTATCAATGTTGGAGAAAATGGAACAAAGTGTTCTGTTCCCTATGAGTTCCACAACTACTCTCACCACTCTTAAATCTCTATCAGGTTCCCTCAAATGGGTCAAGTTCACACTGACCTGAATTGTGAACTCATAATTTCCTTTTCTTTTACAGTCCTCTGGTGTGAGAGAATTGTCTATATTCTGTCAATCATGTATTTTAATAAAATGCTGAGAGGCCAGGCAGGAAGTATAGATGGGTCAACCAGAAAGGAAGTAGAAGCGGGGCGATGAGAGCAGGAATATTCTGGGAGGCCGGAAGTTCCCTCCGCCATTCCTGCCCAGACCACTGAAGAGGCAACATGTGAGCTGCCATGCCAAGAAAGGTATTGAGCCATGTGGCTAACATAGATAATAATAATGGATTAATATAAGTTACAAGGACTAATAAGAAGCCTGACCTAATGGGCCAATCAGCTTTATAACTTACAGAGATCTCTGTGTAATTGATTTTCTCTGGGACTTGCCAGCTGTGGGGTACCAGGTTGGACAGATACCCCAAGAAGCCGGCCCCTCATGATACATATGGTGCCCAGACATGGATAATTGAATCCACAGAAAGCCTGAAAAAGCTTGGGAAAGAATAGAGTAAAGCATATTTTCTTGGTAGCAGCAATTTCTCAGGTCTGCTCTGCTTGTAAGAGGCAAGCAAATGCTCTCATCTAAGAGAGGCTTCCTGACTCCTGACTCAGCTTTAGCTGCAAAACCCTGCAGCTCTTTTAAGAGGTCCTGCCATGAAACACTTAAACGGTGTTGATGAAAAGCTGAATGCATGCTGTTCGAGTTTTCAGCTGTAGCAGGAAAAAAGCTGCACTGTTTTAAAATACCGACTTTCTGGGCCTTCCTGCCAGGGCAAACACTGACTCTTTCAGGCAGGCAGTCCGACTGAGTGTGGTCTGATTGCAGAATGCTGCAGCCTGCTTGCTGGCAGGGACCTTGAAACACCATAGAGTTGTGGCAATAGACATGGCTACAGCCGGTACCTCTGCCATGAGGCTGAAAAGCTAAGAAATGGGCTGGATCTAGCCGTCAAAGCCACGGCTCTCCATATTGCTTAGTAAATTAAAGGCTCATGTGGTCAGAAAAAGAGAGATATACAGTAAAGAGAAATTCAAAGAGGAAGAAAGCCTCTTAATGGCTTACAGTGTGTTAAAAATATATGCAGAATGAAAGTTAAAGTTCTTAAAGTAAAAAGAAAGAAAGAGAGTAGTTGGGTGTGGTAGAACACACCTTTAATCCCAATGCCTAGGAGGCAGAGGTAGGTTGACCTCTGTGACTTCAAGGGGCAGAGGTAGATTGACCTCTGTGACTTCAAGGTGTGGTAGCACACACCTTTAATCCCAATGCCTGGGAGGCAGAGCAGACAGGTCTCTGTGAGTTCAAGGTGTGGTAGCAAACACCTTTGAGCCCAGCACTGGGGAGGCAGAGACAGAGGGATCTCTGTGAGTTCAAGGACAGCCTGGTCTACAGAGTTATTCCAGGACAAAGATATATACAGAGAACCTGTCTCAAAAGCCAAAAGTTAAAAGTAAAAATAAAAGAAATAGATGTTGAAATAAAGCCACATAAAGATGGAAAATACACAGAGAATCTTGATGTTGTATGTTATTATGCTCTCTTTGAATTGTTTGAATATTGAGGAAGACGCAATAGCTGCTAAAAGACTTTTGTTTATAAATGCTGCTGAACTAACCCAAGATAGGTATTTTGAAAATACCTTGGCTTCAAAACTGAAGTCAAAAGGTATGTTACTTTGTAGAAGAGATTTTGCTTTTGTTTCCACAGAAAATGAGAAGCTGTGGATTCATTCTGAGTTAAGAAAAATCAGATTCGATAAAGGAAGACCATCGGAGAAATCTCCAATAGGAACAGATAGCCCAGATGACAGAGTTCTTCATCCAGAACAGGTTCAAGACTGCTGCCTGAGATGATCAAGACTCACAGGAAACTCCAGTCAGGACTTGATTATAACTCTAAATTTTCTTTAGGTCCCCATAAGATAATCAATGCCCCCCAACCAGCTGGAAGTAGCCTGAAATACTATGCCCACATTCCCAACAAATGGACTATGGGTATTTTCCTTTGTTTAAAAAAAAGAGGGAAATGGTGTGGGAGAACTGTCTGTAGTCTGTCAATCATGTCTTTTAATAAAACACTGATTGGTCAGGCAGGAAGTATAGGTGGGTCAACCAGACAGGAAATAGAGGTGGGGCAATGAGAACAGGAATATTCTGGGAAGCAGGAAGCTCCCTCCGCCACTCCTGCACAGACCACCAAAGCAGCAACATGTGAGCTGACAACTGAAAAAGGTTCCAAGCCATATGGCTAACACAGAGTAGAATTATGGGTTACCATAAGATGTAAGAATTAGTTAATAAGATGACTTAGCTAATGGGCCAATCAGTTTATAACCTAATGTAGACTCTGTGATTTCTTTGAGACTTGCCAGTTGTGAGGTACCCGGTGGGACAGAAACCCCAACAAGCCAGCCCCTCACTACAGTCCTCTATCTTTCTCTCTCTCTCTGTCTCTGTCTCTGTCTCTCTGTCTCTGTCTCTGTCTCTGTCTCTCTCTCTTTCTCTCATATGTGTGCAAATCCCAGCTGCAAGTTGATCACTGGGGCTAAATGTTAAGATTCTTGTGACCAAGAATACTATCTGTGGTTTTCAATCTGGGGCACTAAGTGCATATTTCAAACTTCCAAAGTCTCTAATAATCAAGAACCTATGCCGGGCAGTGGTTGTGCATGCCTTTAATTCCAGCACTCAGTAGGCAGAGGCAGGCAGATCTCTGTGAGTTTGAGACCAAGAGCTACAAGAGCTAGTTCCAGGACAGGCTCCAAAGCTACATAGAAACCCTGTCTTGAAAAACACAAAAAAACAAAACAAAACAAAAAGAACCTAGACACCAGAGTCAGTTAAGTTTTGAACAATAGGTCATCCATTAAGATAATGTGTCTGGCTTATGACAATTTTTTGTTTATTCTTAATATTACATGCATGGCTGTGTTAGGTGTGCCTGGTTCAAGTACTTTGTGTATTAAGTGAACATTAAAAGTAGATAATCATTTTCTCTGCTTTTTGGGAGACTGAAGAGATGCCAATATTATGAGTCAACACAAAAGTCCATTTTGAATCCACACATTTGGGCAGGTTGGGCACAGCCACTACGCCACGAGCCAGGTAATCTTTCAAATGAACAGATCTATGAATTTTTCATAAAGTAAACATGCTATAAAAAATTAAGTCTAGGTGATGCTATTTTTAACAACCTGTTAGTGAAGCTTTGGCTGCAGGAGAATGGAGCAAGCATCTACCTTTCTACTAAAAAAGTAAATGAGATGCCTTAAGACTGAGAATCTTGTAGCACAAAGGTGTCCATATTTCAATCAAAATTTACATGTCATATTAAACACTAGGAAGAACTCAAACCGAAGTTTTTTAAACAATGGAAATCAAGGGATGCCATCACCAACACCACAAAACTGCCAAAATTACATAAGATGTTAGAAGAGGAAAAGAGTGCTTTAATGAGCAATAAAAATGTGCTGGTGATGAAAGAAAGGACAAAACGTCTCCATAAACAATTAAAAGACATGTGAACAACCAAGTGGAAACTTCATAACTGAAAGAGCAATGACTGAGATAAACAGCTCAATGGATAGACTCAAAAGCAGAATGGATGGCACAGATGGTATATTCAGTGAGCTAGAAGATAGAATAATGGAAGTCACTCACTAGGAATAACAAAGGGAAAGTTGAATTTAAGAAATGACTTGCATGAATTGAGTTTTAGAGGTCTCAGGGACTATAACAAATGACCTAGCTTTCATATCATTGATGTCCCAGAAGAGAGCTAAAAAAAATATGAAAATATGACAACAGAATTATATTCAAATTTATTAAAAGATATAAACCTACAGAATCAAGATTAATAATGCCTAAACAGGAAAAAGATAAAATAAATGCAGACATATCATGATTTTTTTTGAAAACAGGACAAATAAAAATTCTTCAGAGCAATCAGAGAAAATTAATACCTTACCTGTAAGAAAAAACCAAAATGATAGCTTCCTATCAGAAGTTATGAACCTTAGAATGAAGAGAAAAGGCATTTTATTAAAAGAACAAAAACGAATCTACAGCTTCATAACTAGATAAAATATAATTCAGATGCAAGGAAGAAATTAAGATGCTACAATGTGGAAAAACTAAGAGAATGTGTTCACTCTCAGGCCTGATGGAAATGAATAGCCAAAGCTGGCCATCTGAATAATATAAAACAAACATAAGACAAGATATTAAAAAATGCCAGGAAAGGTAAAGTAACAGGAAAAAGACTGGGAAAATATAACAGCTATACTTTTTTTGAGTTTTCTAATTGTTTTTGTTTTGTTCTGTTCTGTTTAGGAGTAGCTGAAGTAAAAGTTAGTGTATGTTTCTGAATGTAATTTAAGAAAAGTGGTAAGACAATGCTAAACAGAAGAAAGCATGAAAAATTAAAAAGAGGCATGGTGTCTTTATTTCCTTTGAACTTATTTTTCCCCATCAACTACCATATGACTTAATTTATTTTACATTTTTCCTTTATTGAAAATTGATTTTTTTCATAAAATGTATCCTAATTATAGCTTCTCCCACCTACTACTCCCCCCTCACCCACCCTCTTTTTGTCTCTCATTAGAAAAGAATGGACTTTTAAAAAAACAACTAAACATGAAAAAATAAAGTATAATAAGATGAAGCAAAACTATTGAATCGAAGTTGGGTGCATCAACTCAACAGGAGAAAAAGAGTCCCAAGAACAGGCACAAGAATCAAAGATCCTATTATTTTCATAATCAGGAGTCACATAAAAGTCCTAACCTAAAAGCTATAATATATATGTGGGGACCCATGTAGTGCCCGAGCTTACTGCTTCAGTCTCTGTAAGTTCATATGCACCTTGCTTAGCTGATTCAGAGGGCCTTGTTCCCCTGGTATTCTATATCCCGTCTCTCCACTTCCTCTTCTGTGGAGCTCCCCAAGCTCTGAGTGGAGGGATCTGACGAATCTCCAATGTAGACTTTCCTTTTTTATAATATTTGGCTGTGGGTCTCTGAATCTTTTCCAGTCTAATTTGTTGCCAAATGAAACCTTCTCAAATAATTTTTGGGTAAAGCATTTATCTATAGTATAGCAGAATACCATTAGGAATCTTTATTTTCTTTTTATTTTATCCACCATTCCCCCATGATTAAGTAGACTTCATCCCAGAGTTGCAGATATGGTTCAACATATTAAAATCAGTAAATAAACCCACCATATATAAAAACTGAAAAAAATAATAATCTCATTAGATGCAGAAAAGGCATTTGGTGCGGGAGAATTGTCTGTATTCTGTCAATCATGTATTTTAATAAAATGCTGATTGGCCAGGCAGGAAGTAGAGGCAGATCAACCAGACAGGAAGTAGAGGTAGGGCAATGAGAATAGGAGAAGGATAGGGAGGAGGAAGCTCCCTCCGCCAGTTCTGCCCAGACCACCGGAGAGGAAAGATGTAAGCTGCCCAGCTGAGAAAGGTACTGAGCCATGTGGCTAACGTAGATAAGGAAAATGGAGTAACATAAGTTATAAGAACTAATAAGTAGCCTGACCTAATGGGCCAATCAGTTTCTAATCTTATGGAGTCTTGTGTGTGATTGATTTTCTCTGGGACTTGCCGGTTGTGGGGTACTGGGCGGGACAGAAACCCAAACAAGCCAGCCCTCATATTACATATGGCGCCCACTTGGATAACTGCATCTACAGAAAGCCTGAGAAAGCTTGGGAAAGAATAGAGTAAATTATGTTTTCTTGGTAGTAGCAATTTCTCGGGTCTGCTCTGCTTGCTAGAGGCAAGCAAGTGCTCTCATCTAAGAGAGGCTTCCTGACTCAGCTTTAGCTGCAAAACCTTGCAGCTCTTTTAAAAGGTCCTGCCACGAAACACTTAAACGGTGTTGATGAAAAGCTGAACGCACACTTTTCAGTTTTCAACCGTAGCAGGAAAAAAGCTTCACCATTTTAAAATGTTGGCTTTCTGGGCCGTCCTGCCAGGGCAAACTCTGACTCTTTTGGGCAGGCAGTCTGACTGAGTGTGGTCTGTGAGCAGAATGCTGCAGCCTGCTTGCTGGCAGGGACCTTGAAACACCATAGAGTTGTGGCAATAGACATGGCTACAGCTGGTACCTCAGCCACAAGGCTGGAAAGCTAAGGAATGGGCTGGATATAGCTGTCAAAGCCACAGCTTTAGTCCTACCGATACTGCTTAGTAAATTAAAGGCTCATGTGATCAGAAAAAGATATATGTACAGTAAAGAGAGATTCAAAGAGGAAGAAAACCTCTTAATGGTTTACAGTGTGTTAAAAATATATGCAGGATAAAAGTTAAAGTTCTTAAAGTAAAAAGAAAGAAAGAAAGTAGTTGAGTGTGGTAGTATACACCTTTAATCCCAACACTTGGGAGGCAGAGGTACTTCGACCTCTGTGACTTCAAGGGGCGGAGGTATATTGACCTCTATGACTTCAAGGTGTGGTAGCACACGCCTTTAATCCCAATGCCTGGGAGGCAGAGACAGACAGGTCTCTGTGAGTTCAAGGTGTGGTAGCAAACACCTTTGAGCCCAGCACTGGGGAGGCAGAGACAGAGGGATCTCTGTGAGTTCAAGGACAGCCTGGTCTACAGAGTTATTCCAGGACAAAGGTATACAGAGAAACTGTCTCAAAAAGTAAAAGTAAAAATAAAAGAAATAGAGATTAAAATAAAGCCACGTAAAGATGAAAAATACATGCAGAATCTTGATATTGTATGTTATTATGCTCTCTTTGAATTGTTTGAGTGCTGAAGAAGGAGCAGCAGCTGCTAAAAGACTTTTGTTTATAAATGCTGCTTAACTAATCCAAGATTGGTATTTTGAAAATACCTTGGCTTTAAAACTGAAGTCAAAAGGTGTGTTACTTTGTAGAAGAGATTTTGCTTTTGTTTCCACAGAAAATGAGAAGCTGTGGATTCATTCTGAGTTAAGAAAAATCAGCTTTGATAAAGAAAGACCACCTGAGAAACCTCCGGTAGGAACAGATGTCCCAGATGTCTGAGTTCTACATCCATAACAGATTCAAGACTGCTGCCTGAGATGATCGAGACTCACAGGATACTTTAGTCAGGACTTGATTATAACTCTAAATTTTCTTTAGGTCCCCATAAGATAATCAACGCCCCCCAACCAGCAGGAAGTAGCCTGAAATATTACGCCCGCATTCCCAACAAATGGACTATGGGTATTTTCCTTTGTTTAAAAAAAGAAAAAAAGAGGGAAATGGTGTGGGAAAATTGTCTGTATTCTGTCAATCATGTATTTTAATAAAACGCTGATTGGCCAGGCAGGAAGTAGAGGCAGGTCAACCAGACAGAAAATAGAGGCGGGGCAATGAGACTAGGAGAAGGATAGGGAGGAGGAAGCTCCCTCTACCAGTCTGCCCAGACCACCGGAGAGGAAAGATGTAAGCTGCCCAGCTGAGAAAGGTACTGAGCCGTGTGGCTAACGTAGATAAGGATATTGGGGTAACATAAGTTATAAGAACTAATAAGTAGCCTGACCTAATGGGCCAATCAGTTTCTAATCTTATGGAGTCTTGTGTGTGATTGATTTTCTTTGGGACTTACCGGCTTTGGGGTACTGGGTGGGACAGAAACCCCAACAAGCCGGCTCTCATGTTACAGCCTTTGACAAAATTCAACTTGTCTTCATGATATAAGTCTTGGAAAGACTAGGGATGTAAGGGACCTACCTAAACATAATAAAGTCAATTTATAGCTTGATTATAGTCAGCATAAAATGAAATGGAAAGAAACAGAAAGAAATTCCTCTGAAGTCAGGAACAAGACAAGGTTTTGTCCTCTCTCTCCATATCTATTCAATTAAGCTCTTGAAGTTGTAGCTAGAGAAATAAAACATCTGGAAGAGATCAAGTGTAAACAAATTTGGAAGGAAGAAGTCATAATGCCCTTATTTGCAGAATAGTATACATAATAATTCTAAAAATTTTGCTAGGAAACTCCTACAGCTGATAAACGCTTTCAACAAAGTGTCTGAATGCAGTCTAACAAAGGAAAGAAAGAAAGAAAGGAAGGAAGGAAGGAAGGAAGGAAGGAAGAATGAATAAACCAATAGCCTTCCCAGATACAAATGACAAATGTACTGAAGAAGATATCAGGGAAACAACATCCTTTATAATAGCCTCAAATAATATAAAGTATCTTGGAATTATTCTAACCAAGCAAGTGAAAGAAAGACCTGCATGACAAGAACTTCAGCATTTGAAGAAAGAATTTGGAGAAGATATCAGGAGATGAAAAGATGTCCCATGCTCATAGTAAAAATGGCTATCCTACCAAAACCAGTTTACAGATTCAATGCAACCCTCATCAAAATCCCAAGACAATTCTTTGCAAATATTGAAAGGAAAATTCTCAACTTTATAAGGAAAAAAAACAAAAACAAAAATATCAGGTACAAGTAAACGAAGGTCAGGACAAAGTAAATAGAGAGGAAAAATTGAAAGCTGGGAAACTAAAAATAGAATGGTCTTCCCTAGCAAAATGTTAGTCCTATTTAATGTAATAATGAACTCCACCAATTAAAAGTATTGGTGAATTATAAAATGTGACCTAAACATAGAAAAATTATGACAATAACAGAAAGTATAGTAACTGCATTAATATCACATAAACTTGTGTAGAGATCAAATGAACTTACTAGAAAGAGAGTGGGGCCTATATTTATAAAACAATAAACCAACTCAGACTACTAACCTAATCTTAGATGTGCTTATGAAAAACGAGGCTACACAATGTGTTAGGCATAACTTATGGCAGCCAGAAGGCCTGAACTAAAAATAAACCTCCATTATACACGTGGAAATTTTGACAACCCATCTTAAAAGTTTGTTGAAACATTAAGAAAAAATATCAGGTAACACAGACAAATAATCAACAATACTGTTAACTAGGCAGGTTTTTTTTATTGGGGTATATATAAGATTATATATTTAACAGAATAAAAAATTAAAATACAACTCCTCAAAATCTGTGAGATAGCAGCTAAATCAATATTAAAAACATGTATAAAACTAAAATAAATTAATAACCAAAAACATGCCTGAAATCAGTAACTTAAATTGCCTTGTGAATCATCTACAAGTAAATATAAAAATAAACTGACAATATTTGGAGGAAATAATTGTAGATAAGTGAGTAGAAATCAGTGAATGTGACAATAGTAAACTTTATAAAACCATAGTTGATTGTCTGCAATGATCAGCAAAATAAAAAAAAATAGCAAGGTTTAAAAAGAGGGGGGTTCATAAAAAATTATACTAGTATCACATACAATGCCAAGGATTTCACTACAGACCTGCAAAATGTACCCAAAATAATCAATAGAATCCTTGGAATATTTTTAGGCATATAAATTTGCTATCTCGGGCAAAATTGACCTCTTCTCTTTAGTTCAAAGATTTCATAGAAACAAGTAATGCAGCATTGGAGTTTAAATAGTAAGTTTTTCCCACATGTTCATATTTTTAATGTCTAGTCTCATGCCAGTGGAGCTGTTATTGGCTGCTGTGGAGCCTTTAAGAAGCTGGGGAAAGGTAGAAGGAGATAATTGAGTGCTCAGATTACATCATTCGGTTGCATCATCTCAGATTTATAGTCATTCTCTCTACTTCCTGATCTGTTTTGAAATAAACAGCCTTAATAAACAGCATAAAAAGAAAAACAAATAAATGAATGAATAAATACAGAACATAAGCTCTTACCATTATGTTGTAAGTATCTAGTTGCATGTCTTCTCTGCCACTGTGAACTAAAATCCTATGAAACTGTGAACCAAATTCAACTTCTTTTTTTCTTTTAGGTAAATGCTGTTAGCTCTTGCAGTCACAGTATTGAAGAAATAACTACAGAAAATCAGTAACAAGAAGGTGGAAATGTTATTGTGACTACACCTGACCACATGATTCTTAAATCCTTAGAAACATTTTTTTCTGGAGGGATTCATAAGAATTTGGAGAGTAGAACTAAAGAAGCCCCAGAATGTCCAAGTAAAACTCAGAGAGTGATTTTGATGAGAGTTCAAAAGACAGACATGCCGATAACAAGCTTGACAATGAAGACTATACTTCCTAGCTTCCAGATAGGAGCAAGGCTATGTTATAAATTGAACTATCGGCCATTTATATTACATTTTTGAAAAAAAAAAGAAAAACAAACAGTCTGTCTCTGGCTGAGCCCTGAAAATCTGACTGAGAAGGAATGACTTTACTTTGCCATATTTATATCCAGCATTAAGATAAAAAAAAGCCGGACAGAAAGGTGTAGAAAAATGTTCACTGTAATCAAAGAAGGTCTATTTAACCATCAGGGAAAAACTATAGTTAAAGATTTTGTGACTGTTACAAAAGAAGCCTAGCAACCAATACCAAAAAAATACTAACAGTGCACTGAAAAAATTTCAAGAATTGGTGGGACCTTATAAATTTTTTATATGTCTCCCAAATATTTAAGACTATTTAAAATAAAGAGTTTTTTTATTTTTGTTGGGGGAAAGTCTTTGGGTCCTCGTCTGTAATAAAGACTATCTAAAGGACTACTTCCCAATTTAATTCTCAAACACTCAGGAATCTTTAAAATCTTGATCTAAGGGTGGGGTGCGTTCAGTTACTGTTTAAGATGGCAGGAGAACTTGACACCATAAACTTGGTGCTAGTATTACAGGCATGAGCGATGCAAGGATTTTTGTGTCTTATTAAGTTTTACTGCAGTATTTGAGCAAAGTCAGTGAGGCTAGGTAGTATGTAGTAGGGTAAGATTTAATGCCAGAAACATCTGCAAGGTCACAGATGAAGCTACAAGGATGAACCCTAAGATGGCATGGAAATGGTGGGATGTTAGAAATGCCAGGAACATACGGTATCTCTGGGGGAAAGCTGGAGATTCAAAGTAGAACCAGGACAGGAGAAAGGCCATGTGTGCTACAAACACAGGGCTAACAACAAGCTCTAACTAACTAGACATGGAGATGCAGGATTTATAACTGCTCCTGCTTGGTTTTGCTCCTGTTTGGTCTAACCCTTCCTTTGTGTCTTCTTGTTCCTCTTTGGAACAAGAATACTCACTCTAGGTCACTGTCACCATGTATCAAATGTATATAACATTTTTTTTCATTAAATTTTACAAGGTCTCACAGCCAAGAGATTCCTTTGAATTTCAGAATAGAATTTGAACTTTGAACTTTTAGAATTACTTTTAGAACTTGTGGGGCTCTTGAAGTTTAAATAAATACATTTTTACATTATGAGGTGTCTATATGAGTTTTGTGAGTAAGACACAAGGTATTATGAGTATTACTCTAAAATTTTATAACTGGTCATGAGTTGATGACACTGTTTATTGAGATTACTGAGCTTTGAAATGATAGAGTCTAGCTAGAAGAAATATGACCCCAGGGAGTGACTTTTTGAGTTAGTATTATATTGGACTTCTTTAGCCTCTGCTGTCTATTTCCTTGTTTATTATGCATTAGATTATCTTTGCCATATTCTCCAGGTACCATAATCTTAGATGTCCTATCACAGTTTTCTTGTCACAATGGGGATAAAACTTAAAAACTATGAACCCGAATCCAATGTTAACCTTGAAATTGTTTTGGTCAGGTATTGAGGTCTGTGTAACAGGTAACTAAAATAGTGTCTCATATAAATTAGTTCATTGAGCTGAGAATAAGTGGAAAACCCCACCAAGTATCACTTGGTTAATTAGTAATCTGATATTTCATTTTTGAGCAACGATTCAAGTACAGATAACCACTAGCTAAACATATCAAGCCAAGTATCCAAGCTTGGATAGCTGGTGATTTCAAGTTCAATAAATTTGAGAATCAGAGGTTATCCTTGAGCTATACCAGGGCCAAGACCCTGTACAACAGAGCTCAATAAAACAAGTCCTAATGCTGTAATTCTTTGAAAGGAGCCCATGGTAGAGATTCCTAGTTTAATTTTAGTATATTTATATCTAATTATCAGTCTTACCTTGGGCAATCACTTAAACTCTTTGAATCAGTAATTGGAAAAAGTTGCTTGTGATTATTTTATGGTCTTTTCCTTTTAGCTATAACATTTTTTAAAATTCAAATCCTGTGTGTTTCATCAGAACTAGATTAAGGGGAAGTGTGGCCAGGATACCTTTGGTAAATTGGATTTTCTAATGATGGGCACACCAGTATTAATCTCATAGCACATGCTCATCTTACAAAGTGATTTTGATAATCCATTGAAAGGTGAAATATCTTGTCTGTCCTCTCTAACATGAACCTGACTTCTCAACTCTTATAATATGGCAAAATTGCTTATCTGATTTCTAAGGCTAGATTAAGAAAAGGAATAACATGGATTTTTTCTTAAACCAGTTCTCTTTCTACTCCTTTCTTATTCTCCAGGCTCCAATCTGCTTTTGGGGTTCTTGTCTCCCATGTAACCAGCTCTGTGTCTATCATCTGAGAAACTGTAACATGACATTACAAAAACTTAAGGATCAAGTTCACAATACTGAAGTCTTCCTAGCATCACAGAGGTGAGACCAGATGCTATCGTCACCAGATTGCCATATGAAGGACCCTGGGAACAGAACTGTAGAACAGAGTTCCTTCTAAATTTATGACTCATAGAAAAATGAGATAAATTTTTATTATATCGTGGCATTAAACAGTGAGGTGTCTTATCATAGTTACTGTTGCTAGTCTAGTGCTCACCTAAGGATGCCTCAGACATCACTGGATATGAAATGGGATGCAGAAAATTGCCTCTTCTAGAATGCCTTCGAGAATATGAGTGTATTATGAGAATTTATGTCCTATTAAAGCCACATCATTTTAGCATTATTAACATTTGAAAAATGAATTTTTTATTTTTATAAATCAGTACAGTCAGAAAAGAGTAGTGATAAATACAGCGAGCTGGCTAAGCACACCTAAAATCCACACATTCACTTTTAGAATACTTGTATGGAAAGAACAGCAACAGTGAAGCACAGCACCAGTCAGCACAGCACAGAGGTTCCTCTCCATAAGAGGTATGAGGATACCCAGCTCTCACAGCTCCATAACATCAAACCCTGGGTCACTGGCCAGCGACCTTTATCTATAGCAAGGCTCTAGAATGGCATCAAACATTTAGGCACTGGTGGCCTCTACAGCAGCTAGTTCAAGAGAGGATATCTCCATCATTGTGACAGATCGTGTATTTTTCACAGTTACCCCCCCCCAGTCATATCTTTGAAATCAGTTTCTCAATCTCACCTTATCCATGTGTTGTATAGACGACAAGATGGTACATGCCTTTCTGTCCTGTTGGTGGACTTGTCCAGTGCAATCCCTACAGGACTTGTCTCTTGTGATAGAACAGAACTATTAATAAGAGTCTCATGGTATAGATTAAACTCTTCTTTCTGGGTTCTGTTCTAAGAGTGTCAGAGCACAGAAAGGAGTGGTTTATTTAGAATGAAGTTTAGATGAGAAGGTGGAAAAGAATCAAATTATAAGTTGGAGGAGAAGCCTACCTGTGCTATAAACAAGGAAGAATAGCACTGAGTTTGGGGAGTAATGATTAGTCCAGTAAAGTAATTTACTACATACACATAAATGACCATTAATAATCGTCACATATTTATTAGTTTTGGGTTATGGGATCTTTCACTCAACTACAATAGAACATTTGACTAAGGGTGCAGAGTACAACAGTCATGAATGAAGTCCATGGCTCTATCTCCTGTGCTGATTAACAAAAAAGGAAGAAAGAAAGAAAGAACAAGAATATATGAGTACATAGATCATGTACAAAGCTCAGTAATACAAATTACATAACTATACATTGGGCAATATAGCTAATGATGACAAATAACCCCACAATACATACACAATTTGTAATAGTGAGCTTTTATTGACTTTCATATTTTATATCAAAAGTCAGTGGAATCAATGTAAGGTAAAATTCCAGATTTAGCAATGCATTTTAGGACCAGTACCATAAATAACTGGAGGAAACCATTAACAACATATTTCTGATTGAAAGATGTTTTGCTGGGATGATTGCTCATTAAGTAGGAATGTTTGCCATGAAAGCATGGGACATGAATTTGAATCTCTGTCTCCCGTGTAAAAAGCCAGGGATGGCCAGGCACTTGCTTACAATGTCAGTGCTGAGGGTGGAGATGGGAGGCAGACAGGAGGGTCTTTTGAACTTCTGGGCCAGCAGCCCTGCCTCTGTTTCAGTAAGAGACTGTTTCAAGATAGAGTGTGACAGGACAGAAAATCACAATTCTCTCCTCGCTTCCTTCTACCCAGTCCTCACATACACGTGCAAACTCCCACGTGCACACATATGACACTCATAACACATACAATTAAATAAATATAAAAGTGAAAAACAGATAGAGATACATTATTAGTAAGGGCTGGTTATAAGAACAGAGTCCCAAGCCTGTATGCAGCCTCTCTTATTTTAATCCCATTCTTAAAGCATTTGAGAGTGAGAATGAGAAAGTCATTTTATACAAGAAATAACAAGATGCTATCCTCAGAAGAAGAATGACGTCCAGTGGAAGGTGAAAATGCAAATATAAGAATTACCCTCGACGAGCATGGTTGATACAGGTTATGTTGCTAAACTGAAGGAAGCCTTAAACACAGAGCATTTGTTTGCCTGAGTGTATTTTGCCAATTTGGGGCCAGACCTGAATGGTTGAGGATCATAAAGGAGATTGCTGCTGTACCCTTTCACAGTGGGCAGACACGCCAAGAAGAGAGAGGAACTTCAAGTGATGTGTTTAAATGGCCAGGCTGAAGAAGAAGCCATAATGATGAGCCTGGGGACAGAACTGCAGCTCACAACTGGCTTTGGCACCATCTCTACCAGGGTCCTGGCATCTAAGCACACCTCAAGACTTCCCTATTCCAGGTGAGTACAGAAAGAATTAATGGACTGTCCATGAGCAAACAGCATCAGGAGGTTAGGACCCTCTTCCCAACCTCATTTATCAGACATTACTTTGTGGATAGGATTTAGTTCCTTTTTCTTTATTTAAAAAAATAAAACCAAATATGTAAAAAAAACTTTTTTGAAAAGTCACCCAGGTGTCTTTTGCAGCTTCAAGCCCCTTTCTTTCATCTATTATTCTCTTAATTGTTACTTCAAAACAATTAGTTGGAGATTCATATGCAAATGAATGCATATGGAGGGGCTCAATTGAAGAGATTTTCACCACTGGTTAATTTCCACTTTGGGACTACTGATAAGATCTGTAGAGTTGATTTTTCTTTCTTTTGGTACCTTATCCCTTGGGGCATAAAAACGAAAGGGTGATAGGAAAGCTACCTAAGTATCTCAAAAGCATTACTATTGTTAAATTCATTCTGTTACTTGGAAAGAATATTTTAATTGTTAAATTAAATTAAAATTAAATTAAATTAAACAATTAAATTGTTTAATTGTTAATGGTCTGCCTGTTCTATGCCACAGAGAGTGCAGTGTTGCACAGGCCAGGACTGTTTCTCCAAGATCCCAAAGGTGCTGAAGATGGACTGTGAAAGGAAAGGGTTGAGCAATACAAAAATAAATGGAAGCTGATTGATTAATTCCTTGACTGAAACCATTATTTCAAGGCATCACAAAGAGTGATTACGTATTCAGAGTGGAGGGAGGTGTGAGGAACATATGAGCTAAAGATCTGGGAAGTATCTCTGTTCTGTTTAGGAGTGGAGGGGAGATTTGAAAGCTGAACAAACATAACTTTGCTGCTATGCTAAATTAGAGTCACTTCTCAATCTTCAATAATCCACTATGAATGTGCATCATCCATCCCCTTAAATTCCAGCTTGCTAAAATGATTTGTTTGACCAAGGAGTAACTGATGTCCAGGGAGCTTTCTGGAACTTCTTTCCGAAAAGGTTCAGTTACAAGGAGTCTTACAGATTGTATGGAACTCAAATGATTTTCTTTCTAGAAACCCAGCCACTCTGCTATAAGAACCTCTAAGCAGTCTAGGGTTTGTTGTTCCGGTGTCACAGCCAGGTTATCTCAGCAAGAACACATCAGGCTAAGGCCCTGGCTGAGAAGTAGTAACAACCTGCTGGACATGTTAGTCAGCCATCATGGGACTGTGCCCTTTATCTCCAGCCACACCCTCTCAAGAGCTCCCCCAGTTCCTCCTCATCACTATTATATTTCGTGCAAATCGCTTATGACACTGCAGTTTGGGAACAGTTCTTCATTTATCGTCCACGTGATGGTTGGTCTTGATGGCTCAATCAACAGGGTTTGGATTCACTGTGGAAGCAAATGCCTGGGTGTCGCGTCTGCCTCGACCACCAAGGAAGACACAACACCGGAGCTCTTCTTGCAAGCAGTTTACTCAGGACCTTGTTACAATAGTTTCTCTCTCCGGGCAAGCTCCTCCCAGCCCTTAAATAGCCCTGGGCAGCCAGTCCTGGATCGCCATGTAGGCACTGTCCATAGGTCCACTTATAGGCAAGCAGCTAAGGATCGATCATCGCGTGATCCTGGCCTTAGCCAAATAAGGTGTTGTTTACCACTGAGAGCGCTCGCTTTAGGGATCGCGGAAGGTGAAAGCCAGAAGCCAGCGCCATCTTTTAGGTGCGGCTCCACGCAGCTCTCTACACCTGGGCATGGCTGTGAAGAACTACTTAGATTTGATTGACGGAAGTGGGTACACCTGCCCAAAATACAAATGGGAGCCTCCTATAGGTTGAGGGTCCTGAACCAAAGAGAACGGAGAAAACAACCTAAGTATGAGTATTACTTTCTCCTTTCCCACTAAAACTCCAGTGTGGCCATCTGCCTCATGCCCTTCCCAGCATGCTGTCCCTACTGCAGTAGACTGCACCCCCAAGCTGAACCAGGGTGCACCTCTCCCTCCTCAATACTTTTGTTTTTTTGTTTTTTTTTAAATTATTTATTTATTTATTTATTTATTTATTTTCTAAGCAGTAAGAAAAGTAATAGGTACAAATGGATTTAAGCAGATCCACAGAACACAGCTCCCACTTTGGAAAGTAGTTCTGGTACGTGTAAAACTTCTGTTACAAGAGTGAAGGCAAGGCCCATTTGTAGCAGACAGTTTAACATATACACACACACACACACACACACACACACAAATATTACATTTCTCACATATTAAACTTGGCTCTTTCTGTCGCTGTTCCCAGGTGGAGGGCCTGGAGGCAGGGAAGGAGCCTGTTGCTGAGACGAATGTGCCAGCCCAGATTCCAGTGTCCTCTGTCCAACCTACAGATGCCTCCCTCAGTAATCTGTCTGTAATTCAGAAGCAGGGTAGATTTCTTGGATTTTAAAACAGGAAATAAAACTCATCCATCTTCTTCTGATGGTTAAACCGGCTATTCTTAGCCTGCCCCATGATTTGCTAGGCCTGGGATGAAAAGGCACATGTTGATAATTAAACATCCCACAGTTCCATTCTAAGCCCAGTGTCCTTTAGCCGTACTCCTGAGGTTTGTTTGCTTTGAAAACACTCCTCTCGTGATCACATCTCTGAAGTGCATTCAGGCATCACAGAAACTTTTTTGATGGAAAAATATTTTCTTTGTTAAACCACCGCACAATCATCCATTCAGGTTACCTGGAATGAGAGCTCTGGAGTCGGCTTCATAAACTCACATATGCATTTGGAAAAGAAACTCCGTCACAGCATATGTGACTCACGAGTGAACAGATTATCTCAGAGGAAACAATGAAATGTGTTTGAACATGGGCTTTGTGTTGTGCTTATCTGACCTTGAACAAGGCAGTAAATGAGCTATGATCGCTCCTCCTAACATGTTCTGTTAAATCGCTAATTTCTGGATTGATGATATTTGATGGTAGAGCTTTGGGGGAGAAGTTAAGTCATGAGAATGGAGCTCTTGGGAAGGGATTGGTGCCCTTATAAGAGACACTGATTTCTTTTCTCTCTCTGTCTTTCACCTGAGGGAAATTAGGAAGGAGCCTTCTGCTCTTGCTGGTACCTGATCTTGGCATTCCTAGTCTGCAGAACTTGAATATATGCTGCTGCTTAAGCATATAGTCCTTAATAGTCTTTAATAGTACCTAGATAGGTTTTGAATCTGAGATGTGAATGGGTTCTGCCTACTTGAATCTGGGATGTGAATGGATTCTGCCTATTTGACCTAATGGATTCAGAACACGACAGCCTTATTGGAAGATGTGCAGAGAGGGCACTGGGGGAAGCAGGTCGGTGGGGTTGTGTCCTGTGAAGATGTGTCTTACATTTGTCACTCCTTCTGTTTCTTTGTCCTCACTGATGTGAAGTGAGCAGTCAGCAGGTGTCCTTAACACACCCTTCCACCAAGGTACCCTGCCCTCACTAGAGGCCTAGAGCAGGGATTGAAACCTCTAAGATACCTTGTTCCTCTTACATTGTTTGATACAACACACACACACACACACACACACACACACACACACACACGGACGCATACAGATACTTGTCATAGCAATGGAAAAACCAAACAACACACAGCCTGAATGGACCAACACCACATTCTTCTGGCAGCTTCATTTGACCATTTAGAAGTGAAAACATGTGAGATTCTAAGCTTCCTTTAGGTACCAGAGTTTATTTGACTTACAGATTTCACTGTCAAACCAGGTTTCTGTTGGTTTATATTAGAAACTGGCTTAGCAAATCAGGGGGTGCTGCTAAGTTGGTAGAGAGGATGCTCAGCATGGATGAAACTGTGGATGCTAGCCTTAGTACTCTTCAAATCTGAGAGTGGTGTAAGACACCTGTAACCCCAGAACTCAGGAGGTAGAGAGAAGGAGATCAGAGCTTCAGAGTCATCCTCTGATGATTTGTGTCTTATGACACAGACAGAGCTTTCAGGCAGTTAGGGACACAAGAGACCTGCCTGAAAAGTAATTAATTAAACAAATAAACTGGATTATGAAGTGGTTAACTTACTAGAAAATTGTAATTAATTTTTTTGGTCTTAGAAGTATTATTTTCTCAGCCTTCTCTATTTTCCATATTTTATGGTATCTTTATAAAATTATTGTTATTTTAAATAATAGGAAATGCTTATTTCAATCATGACTATTTGTTAATCACATTGCTCATGGATATGTAAGTATATTTGATGGGTTCATTCAGTGGGACACAGCTTAGTGATAAGGAAATACGGGTTTCTGTGAGGCTTTGCGTTTCTAGAACAAAACTTCCAGAACCTGGACTTCAGTCCAGAGCCATGTAATGTCATCTTCAGAGACGTGTGCCCAAACTCTTTCTTTTAATGACTACATTCAGTTTGACTAGACTAACACAAGTATTTTTTGTTTTATTTTGCTGCTTGACACAATTCTTACTTTGTAGCCAAGGATGCCTCACAATTTACTAGAGAGCCCACCATAGCTTTAAACTCAGGGGCTGCTTGCCTCAGCTTATCAACTGCTGGGATAAACGGCCTGGGCCATTAAGCCTGGCTGAACACGGTATTAAGAAATCAATTGTATATACATCACATGTGTGGTGTGTATGTGAATATATGTGTGAGCATGTTCTGCTTATGGGTGGAAGTCAGAATACAACTTCAGGAGTCTGCTGTCTCCTTCCGTTCTGTGGGTTCCAGGGATTGAACTCAAGCACCAGGTAGTCTCGACCCATCTCAATAGCCCCATGGTGGGGACTTCTAAAGCAGAGTTTGAACTACAAATTCAGCACCACCCAAACAATGTAAAAGCGAAGGCTGGGACGGCAGCATGCTCAGTGGGAAGGTTGTGCTACATGGGTTGGAGCTGTGGGACTGATCTCCGGGGTGAGATTTTTCCATTCTCAGCTTGGAATCGGCTTCAGGGGAGGCTTCAACTACAGTCCAGGAAAAGAAAATAGAACAGTTCTGCAGAACAAACATCCTCTCTGCTCTTTTGAGATGAGGCTGCTGCCAGGAAATTTCTGTGCATGCTGGTCTGCTCAGAGAAGGGACTTCCTTTATTCTGTTAGAGAATTGCCACCTGCGTGTTGGTGGGTTCTTCTCTCTTTTGGGAATGGCAAAGACAGATCCCCCATCCAGGAACTGTGTCCAATATTCTGAGAGTCACCACCATGACCTCTGGTTTAAGCAATGGAGGGATCTGTTCCTATTTCCCAGGAGGGTGTACCTTGGGATTTTTGACTCAATAAGAGGCCAAGTTCAGACTGAGTGAGCTTTGTTACTGTTCTCTGTGCTATGATGTATTTTATGCTCACACCCTACATGCATGTATTGAAATCATCCCTCCCACCGAGATGCTAGGAAATGGAACCACTGGCGGATGATCAATCCTGGAGGTGGGAACTCATGATTAGCACTGAAGGAGATTTGTGTTCGTGTTAACGTGGTCAAAAAGACCTCTCTCATTAAATGTACGGTGTGTTTCTCATCAGCCTAGATGTCTGTATGCTATTTATTCCTGAACATTGCTTGCAGTTTTCTTGTTGCTTATTCTCCTAACCCCAGCTCTAATAATCTAGCAATCTCAGACTTGGATGTTTGGGAAAATGTGGCTCACTGCTGAAAACTCCTGAATGATTGTAGCTGGGATGTTCCTGTGGACTTAGCTTTACATTGCTTTGGAAAATGGCTGATCGGGATGCCTTAGACGGTCACAGCACCTTTCTTCCCTTTCCCTTAGCTGCCATGACTTGTGTTCATATCTACTTGCACCTTATTTTCTCAAACAGCTGTTCTAAGGCTCTTCTGCTTTTGGCGATTAAAAGGACTCTTTGGTCATTTAGCATGCATCCTCTGACCCCTGACAAGCCACATGAATACCACCAGGTGGCCCTTTAAAAGGGCAAGTTCTCTGGCCTCCTTGAGGTCCCGCTGTTTCAGAGAAGGATGGTGATTCCCAACACTCTCTGCTTTTGTAAGCCCCCAGGACTTCTGAGGCACAAGATCTTTTGAGAACCAGAGGTATCTTCATATAAAATGGCAAATTTTAGGAATTGCAAAAACTACATAAAAATGCAAATAGGTTTTCCTCAATTCCTCAACATCTTGGATCTTAAATACTTTCAGCTCTGCTGATTTATTTTCTTGATTTGGCATAAGAAGCACATTGGGTGGTTTAAATAACAGAAAGTCATTGTCTCACAGTCTGGAAGATAGCAAATTCAAAACTTAGGTGTGGGCAGTGTGGGCCCCGATTGGGAGCTTTGAGGGGAAATCGCTTCCCGACCTTGGTATTATCTTATAGTGTTTGACGGCCAGTGTGCAGTAGTTTTGATTTATGACAGTATACCTCCAGTTTTAATGTCGCATTTGCTCTAAGACTCCATGTTCAAATTCATGAGCTTTATAATGACTACAGTCATATTTTATTAGGGCACACCCAAACGACCTCATCTGAACATTATTTACTCTATAAAGACCCTGTAATCAAACAAAGTCATAAATTTTGAGTTTTTAGAGATTAGAAGTCCAATATAGACTTTTGGGGAGTTGGAGGTTATAACCTATGCCTATGAATCTGCTTTCCATTCTAGGTAGTGCCGACCAGAGTTCAAAGGCTAAAAGCCAATGGCACAAAAAGGAAACTATCAGAAGGATATTCATTCATATTTCATTATTTATTATCCTGCCAAATTTGGTAAGGGACAGAAGACAAGAATCTTAGATGGCAACAGACCCTAGAGCTTGATGTGCTCTTCTGCCCGAGCCTCCATTATGAAACACCACAGGCTGAAGAACAAGCATAAGACCATTTACTAACTCTGGAGACTCTGCGTTGAGATCAAGGTATCTGTCTGGGGCAGTGATCTTTGGGTTATATATAGCTGCCTTCTTTCCATGTTCTTAGGACCTCTCCCTTTGTGTGATAAAGGAGTTTCACATCTCTTACAAAACTCTTGATCCCAACTGAAGGACCCCACTGTTGTGATCCTTTCAAACTCTAAAAGGCATCTCTAAATAATTATATTGGGACTTAAGAATTAAACAGATGACTTTGGGTGAAGGAAGAAGCCTAATATTTTCACTCAAGGATTATTCTGAGGTATTGAATCTAGTGTGAAGCCTTGTGGTAAAATAAAAGTAATAAAAATGGATTGATTTAAGGTATAAGAGCTAGCTAACGATACACTTAAGCTATTGAACAATTAATTAATAATACTGCAATTAAAGGAGTTTGTGATTATTTTGGGTCTGGGCAGCTGGGAATGAACGTGTGACCTCTGCATACAGAGGATGCCATTCATTGAGGCAGAACCATAGCATTTTACTTCACAGTTCTGATTGTTTCATGTCTGTCTTCCTGACTTTGACCCTCTGTCAGTTGTGGCAGGGGACTTAGTCCACTCAGAGAGTCCTTCTCAGAGTCTCTATATTGGAGCAACTTCCCAAGTCCTTCACAAATATGAGCTAAATGGACAAATAGAATCTTGGATTCTTCAATCATTCCATTTGTTCCAACAACCATACAAATTAAAATAAAATAAATACATGTAGATTATTGATACTTCTAGAATTAGTACAGAATGCAATAAACATACTTAGGATATATATTTATAATCTATATCTATACATGTATCATCTGAACTCAAGTGTCAGCATCCTGAACCTGTACTGGCCAGACACAAACCAGTCTGGTTAGTCATTTATTTCTCTCTTCTGTGTTCCTCATGTATACATACTCTGATTCCTTCTCAAAATGTCTGCAATGGAACAGACCACATAATAGGGAAAATCTTATTCTAGTATTGCTCTTAGATGTGTTATGATTTAAAAAGGGATCAAAAGATATTTTCTTTCTATATAGCTAAATCTTGCACAGAAGCTGAAAGTTGGCCCTCTCAAGGCCCTATCCACCCTTTCAGTTTAATTATTTGCCAATTGGTAACATGACATTTAAAAAAATATTATTTGGAATATCAGCATTCTAGGACATCTACCACACATGTAATATCTGAAAGTCACAGTTCCCCGCCCCCAGCCTCCTGGACCCAAATCAGAGAGAAAACACTCTCTGCTCCCAAGTTCTGGAAAATACGTTTCCTATCTCTCTAGCCATTACAAGATTTTTCTATTAAGCTTAGCACACCCTGATTTGTTTGCAGATAAATTCCACCCCCAGCATTTCTTTAATAATCCTTTTATGCTTTCTTCTTATCTTTCCTCTTGCTTCTATTGTTTGATAGTGCCACTTAAACAGGTCTTTCCACAAGGTTACTCAAATTAAACGTTAGCCCGCTCAGAAAGGAGCTACAGAAAACTACTCATAGATTTAGCCAAATAATCATGCACCCATCAAACTTAGATTTCTTCATTTCTGTCTTGATTGCCTTAAAGTAAGACAGTTTTAGAGACCATCTTGACTACCTCTCTATTGTTTTCTTTCGTATTAGGATTTCTGGTGCCAAAGGACTGTGTTGTACTGATAATTGGCTAGATTTCACTCTGCTTTGATAATAGTAAATTTGCTTAAGGTTATGTACTCAGGAGGGTAAAACTGCCTGTAGCATCATTTCCTTTAATTGAACAATGGCACAATATCTTTTATCTGGAACCCTCCAGGATAGGTAAATCCTCACAGTCAAGCCAAAACCAAATATATAAAACTATGCAGGAAAAACCAAAACAACTTAAGATAGTTTTTGTTGTTGTTATGTTATGTTGTATTATGTTTCTTTAAGTCTTTAAGCAAACTTCAAAGTAAGAATTTGGTTTCTAAGATATGGTTTTTTAAATTAGAAATGCTTGTGAGCTTATTATTTTGATAAACTATGACACAAATAAACTCATATGATATTTGGTAGCTGAACAAGTGGCTCACTCTGTTTCTGTCCCTAATAATTCTGTCCCTAATAATAATGAGCTTCAAAAATATTCACTGGCAATTTTCAACAATGGGAGGAGACAAGTGTGGTAATATTTTCAAAGTGTTGAAAAGTTAAAAATACAGCTTAAATTTGAGTAAGATAAGGAATTATTTAAATGTAAATAGATAATAAAGCTTTTTAACTCATTTTGTCTCATATAATTTTTGTTGAGATCATTTTTTTTCAGAAACTCCTTACATAAAAGAAAAATAGTTCTTGGATATCACATATCAATTCAGAGATGTATATCTTTTTCATAGGAAGAATATGTGAAATATGAACATGATTCTGGAGTGAAATTATTGTTCAGTCAAGCACAATGTCTAAAGAAGCACAGATGTTAAGTAAACACCTACAGGTATGCATATATGCACACATGCACTCACATATGTTGTAGAAGGAAGTGATGACAACAGATGTCTGAGGATTCTAGGAATGTTCTCCACCATTGAGATGCATTGTTTAGGCACAGGCTTATGTCCTATGAAGTTCACTGTTAGGTGACTTCAGCACTGGGAAAACAAATACCTGGACAGGATGCAAAAACCATTCCACTCTTGATGTAGTCAAAAGATCTGGAAGACAAAGATTATGAGGCTGTTGCCAGAGTAACATGGTATATTGCTTTACAATAAAGTATTGTTTTGTAAGTAGATGAAATCCATTTTTTTAAAGAAAAGCACTTTAATGTTAGGTATATTAACAATAATGTCAATAAGGATGAGGTTCTAGATATTATTGTTTCGATTACTCTTCATTTTTGAGATTATAATATAATTGCAACATTTCTCTCTTCCTTTTCCCTACCTACCCACATACCCTTCCTCTCTCTCTTGATTCAAGGTCATTTTTTCACTGTGTGTATGCATATATGTGTAGGTATATACATATATTTCTAAATATAAGGGCATCTCTTCTACTCCCAAATTTCCTCGTTTGCCTATAGTTATATTTGTTTGCCTGGTGTGTGTGTGTATGTCTGTGTGTATGTGTAGGTTTGAGGTCTTGAGGGTTTTTTCTCCATTCAATTTGTCATACTCATTTGTGGTATCCTTGCTGAACTCGTGTTTGTTCATTGATATTGGTGAAATTTTAGAGGTGTAGGTTCTGGTGTTACTAGGAAACACTATCTCATAATAAACTACCTGATCTTTTAACTTTTAGAATATTTCTGCCCACTCTTCCACAATGTTCTCTGAACCTTAGGTGTGGGAGTGCTTTGTAGATGTATCCTTTGGTACTGAGCTTCACATCTCTGCATTTTGATTGGTTGTGATTGGCAGCATACACACACTACACTACACTATGAAACT
This sequence comes from Myodes glareolus, assembly GCF_982192425.1. Classification (NCBI taxonomy): domain Eukaryota; kingdom Metazoa; phylum Chordata; class Mammalia; order Rodentia; family Cricetidae; genus Myodes; species Myodes glareolus. The sequence goes on from NC_142033.1 coordinate 55,368,561, forward strand.
ATAATGTTGCTTTAGTTTTAGTCAACTCTCTTTCAGAGACAGGGTATCAAGTACTCCAAGCTGGCCTTGAACTCAAGTGACCTTGAGCTTCCGATTGTCCTACCTCTACCTCCTTAGCCATGGTCTGTCTCCACTGTCTATGTTATGGGGCTCTGGCAAGCATTTTACCAATTGCATTAGATCCCCAGCCCTCATACTCTTATGAGATGAGTTTTATAAATATACTTTGTTGTTAACTGAACAATAGTTATTTAACGCATGCCTAAATTAAAAACATATGGGGGAATTTCCGGTTAGTAATAATTTCAGGTAATATTTTAATAGACATTTATAATTTATCAGTAACTGAAAGTAATAGAGAATATACACAGAGATGAGAATTATTGAAATTGTAATGGATAGGGTGTTGAATCACCAAGCAAATGTATTCCTCAAGAGAAAACTAAGAAATATTTAACTTGAAAAGATGCATCAAACACATAGAAAGTCAAGGAAGCAAGGACAAGCCCAACATACTCTTAGTTGGAACTAGAGAATAATGTGGCTTGTAATCCCCACGAGGGCAGCTTCCAGAATGCTTTATTCTGTACTGGGTCTGATAGGGTCAACATTCCAGGTGCTCAATGGCTATTTAATGACTGGTAGAGAACACTGCTAAAAATTTAGTGTGTTGAAAAAGTTCATATGGGAAAGGTTGCTTTTGCAAGACTGATAATGAAATAAAGAAAATGTGAATATTCTATTTAATAGCACCGTGAATAAATGAGACACAATAAAAATGCACATTCAAGTGATTCAGAGAAAATGAAGATTTATAGCACAAACTGACATTCTGAATTATTTGAAACATAGGATAAAATATAGAAAAATATAAAATCTAGAATTAAAGCAGGAAGAATAAAAATCTGAATAGAGTAATAGTTATTAGATAAACAGAAATACTATACCCAGGGTCTCCCTCAAAGATGGGTCATGTAGATACTAATATGTAGCTGAGCTCTTAAGACTTGGAATGAATAAGTGCTTCTGCTTTATGAAAGATTTCAAGAAAGAGGAATATATATAGAGAGAGATCAGGTTTGATGAAGCTAGTATAAATTAAACAATTAGAATACAAAAATAATATTTATAGATAAATTGTGTCTAAACATCACATAAAGGATTAATAATATGACATTAAAAATTAATACTACCTTAAATAGATATATGGTATCTAACGTGAGCTTATAGACAGTAACATACATAGACAGAAATTACAGAGAAGAATATTAGTGTCTGTGTCTAGAGCAACAAAATCTACTTTCTAGCAAAATGATTGTTTTGGATTGGCCATTGTCAAGTTTCTTTGGCTAACCACTATGCTAGTTGTCTTTGAGGCTCTCATCTCTGTTTGCTGAACTTTCTGAACAACCATATTGCACTGTACGTTGTTAGTAGTTCCTGGGCCAATTGTGTTGTTGATGCTTTGAGTTGTCTTCACTACTTTATGTTCCATTTTTAAATCAAATAAGAAAACTGCTGAAATTTGCTTTGTATCCACATTAATGTTTTAAATTATAAAGCAAATTTAATATCAACAAATAAGTCATTAGCAGGGGCAAAGTGATTTTCTGTGTCATCAGTAGTATTTCTTGAGATGGGCATTGACATTACTTCTTGTACATACCCGATCCACCATATAAGCCACCTTTCACTTGGTTATGAGCACCTATTAGGAGGCAGATAAAGAACCAGTGTAAGGGATTATTCAATGTCTGCTTCCAACTCTTAAAAGAAGAGGTAGCCTATTATAGGAGACAGACAACAAAGAAATAACTCCTAGAAGAGTCGTACCACTTAGGAATTGGGAGTGGGGGTACAATCAATACAAATCAACCCTAGCTAATTTAATTAAAAGAAAAGAACCTTATTTGATGACTATGGAGTTGCTCACAGGATTGAAGGATTTCGGAGGAACTACAGCTTTCAAATGGACAGGAGCCAGAAGAACTCCATGATAAGAGGCAGAAACCAATTGGTACTATTGTCAGGCTGCCAGTGGTGGTATTAATCAGGACTAACCATTCCCATTCCAGTGTCTCGCCACTACAGATCTCAATTTCCAAGAGAGTAAGGTCAATTGACCTAGCTTTATCTCTAACTACCACTTGGCAGGAAGGAAGCTGGATATTCTGGTAGGCGAGCCACTCGAGAGTGCACACCATGGGTGAAGAGAAAAAAAAGAGGACATGGATTTGCAACAGACAAAACCAAGAAAATTGCCACAAAAAATAGATGTCAGGAAAATGCATAACTGTGTAGCACTGGAATGCTTCAGAGTGGTTGAGGAAGTGTTCAGGTTATACTTAATGATGCTTTGGCTGAAGCATGAAAGCAAGTAATTTGTGTGAAGAAGAGAGTCAAGATCAAGAGGCATTTTGGGGGGTGGAGAAAAGATCAAGAGGCATTTGGGGGGGCTGGAGAAAAGAATCAATAGCACTTGTTGCTCTTCCAGAGAACCTGTATTCAGTCCCTGACACCTGTGTTGAGTGGCTCAAAATCACCTTTAATTTCAGGTTCAAGTAATTTGCTGTAGTCTGGCCTCTGCAGGTACCCACATACACATGGGCATGCACACAGGCTCACATGTATGCACACACAAATAAAAACTAATGGTAACTCTTTGAAAAAAAGACTCTTAGTTTGTAAGAGTAGTAATGAACCCAAAACATAAATATTTTAAAGATTACAATTAATTGAAGAAACAGGAAATTATCTACTCACAGAAAGTGATAAGAAGCCTTTGTGTAGAGGATTTGAATATGCCTAAAAAGGAGGCAATTGGCATCTTCTAATCTGTCCTGTAACACAGGTAGAACTTTATTTTAGGAATATAAGGGGATCAAGTGGGTCTCCTAAGTGGTAGATGTTATGATTAAATGGACATCTGAGAAAGTTTGGCTGTTGAGTGGAGTGGGCGGGTTGAGAGATAGTGAAGACATTCAATTCATGAGGAAGCTACTTCAAGAGTTTATTTGAAACCCGAAAAGAATATGAATGGGAGGTTTGTAGTAAGAATGTAAGGGGGTGATCGACAAGAATTACTATGAAATAAAGAAGCTCAGGAATAATGGATATGGGCTTAAAGGAGAGAGAGAGAGAGAGAGAGAGAGAGAGAGAGAGAGAGAGAGAGAGAGAGAGAGAGAGAGAGAGAGAGAGAGAGAGAAATGCCATCTGAACATCTGAACTTCTTTTCTGGGAGAATTCTTGAATTTTTTTTTTTTTTTTTTTTTTTTTTGTAAAGCTCAAGGACTTTAGTTGGTTATTGTCCTCTGGTTCAGATGGCAATATGGAAACTGCTCATCTCTCTTCTAATGTGTTTGCTTTGAATCCTTTGGAGGTTAGAGGTCAAGACTTGACAGCTTTGCTTCAAGGTTCTACTGCCTGTCTACAGTCTAATCAGTGTAAATGATGTCTCAAGGGGCTAAGGAGATAGGACAGTTGGTAAAAGGCTTGCAGCACAAATATGAGGCCTGAGTTCAATACTTAGCTTAGCACCTTTGTAAATGTGTGAACCCATGCTACACATTTGGAATCACATAGATGGGGAAGTAGAGACAGGCAGATCTCTGGGGCTTAATGGGCAGCCAGTCAAGGTTAATGAGCAAGGTCCAGGTACCAGTGAGAGATGGCATCTCAGAAAACAGTGTGAATGACTCCTGGGGAACTATTAAAGATCTATGAACTCTACACACAAGCACACATGTGGACGTTTACCCACTTACACACACAGAAAAATGAATAACTTTTGAAAAACCCTTGCTTTAGTTTGGTCATTTTTTTTTCATCCACTAAAGGCAATCTATAGCACTCTCCAAACAAAACCAGCTTTTCTTGTTATTGTAAATGGCAGGGTTTGTCTTGACTGGGTAGTGAGTAGAGTATACCTTTAGGTGACTACCAACAGATTGAAATTCAAACTGACCATTCACATCTGAAATTCATTCTTCCGTTACAAAATCAGCAACCCCAGAGGACTTTTTATTTCCTGATCAAATCAAATAGGTGACCTTTCACAGAATAGAGTTACTAAATAAAAAAGGACACTATGAGATTATTTGATATAACCTAGGGGTATGAGGCCAAGACTTCAATAAATCCATGGTGACCCTTTACCAGAGTACAAACAGTATCCTATGTGAGTACATGCATTTACATGTGTGTTGGTGTGTGTGTACACGTGTGTGTGTTACTTCACCAGGAATGTTTTCTAAGAATAGAGAACGGTTGTCTCTCTTGTCCTAGTAACTTTCCTCTTGTTATTGATTCATTGGAAATAGGGGAACCTGTCTCCTGCCACTCACATACTTCTTCATATACAGGAAGAGTAATGTTAGTTCCTTATTCAGCCTTCTTTTCAGCAGGCTACAAAAACTCTATTCCTTAACCTTTCCTCAGAGGGAATATTAGTCACAACTTTAATCATTTTAGTGGCTCTCTTCTGGACTCCCTCCAGATTTTCCACAGCACATTTTCTCTGGAAGAGTTGGAAAGAAATACAGTAAAGGAAAAAAAATCCCACGAATCCAGACCTTGTCATTTCTGAATTTTTGACAATTCAGATGGGGATTTGCTTATCCAAATCTTTCTTTATGAATTTTGTAAAGTCAAGACTAATCAGATTTTAGTGGGTGTAGGGCAGGTACACAAGGGAAATAAACAGATGAACCTTCTGCTAAGTATTTCAGTAGTAAGTTTTCCCAGAGAATCACTTTTAGGTCAAGTACACAGACTTCACCTGGCCATATCTGTCACCTCGCTAAGGACCTACACTAAGCAACAGTGAGAAACCAGAGTGGGTTGTTGGTATTAGGACCCATATTATCTCACAGGGGAATATGTCTATTTACTAAAGGGCTAGATTTATTCAGACATTATTCCACAATTCTGAGCTAAAAATCGTTATGATTTTTTCTATATATTCTAAATTATATAATTAAAAACAACTATGGTCAATTTGCTTGGTCAAGTAGTTGGGTGTTTACCAGTTTAGAGAAAATAATATGATAGGTTGTTTCTCTAATTTCAATATCCAAAAATTTCATTGATCTACTACATATAGTCACCTTATAAGTCAAAGATAATCAATGTTTTTTCCATTGTTTAAGCGTCCTGACTTTGTCTACTTTGTACCTAACACAACATGATTACATCCTCAGGGCTTCTTAGTCTGGGTAAGTATAACAGATGTATCAGTGGTGTTTAATGAGAACATGGTAAGAAATAGAATGGGATTCTTGGGAGGTCAGGAAAGAATCATGCAAGAGCACCTTTGGAGAAAAACCTGCAGATGCACAAGGCAGAGGAAGGATAACAAGAGATTTCACAGAAGTCCAGATATCTACTGTTAACAATTAGCTTTAATTCATGCCATTAATGGGACATAAACATTTTAACTATGAGAACTTGAAACAAGAAGGATGCTCCCCTCTTTGTATGCACCTTAATATTTCTATGTGTATGTGTCTGTCTGAGTATATGCACACTGTGTGCAAATTCCTATTGCTCCTGGGGGCATCAGATCCCCAGGAGCTGGAGTTACAGGTGATTTCTGAGCCATTGGATAGGTGAGCTGGGGACTGAACTTAGATCATTTGGTAGAATAACAAGGGCTCCTAAACACTGAGCCATCACTGAGGTCCATCTTAATGATTTTAAGAATAAAAAATAATACCTTTCTTTATTCTTTACTTGTGTCCAGAACTAACTGAGATACTGGATATAGTTGACCAATATAGCACTGTTTGCATCTCATCTGTATCTTCTACTTAATAACAAGTTTACTGAGTCTGTAAGATGTAGCTACTACTAGTGTTAGATAGGGCTGAAGGACCCAAGATGTTGTAAGACTGGGGAAGGCATTTTCTTCAGGTATATTGAAGAGGACTCAGATTTCTCTACAGAAAGGGAAATACCTGAAGAACCCAGAAGGAAATAACAGCTATGGAGCTTGAATCTCTGCCCAAAATTATCCTACGGGACACTTCGAGGTCTTTCTCTTGTGAAAGACTCTATATGGAAAACCTGGAGAATAAGAAGTAAAGTTGTAGCCAGAACCATAACCCTCCTCTATCCAGAATCAGTTTCATTTTCTGAATTTTTGGCATGAGGAAGCAGGAAACCAACAAAGGCCCACATCTAATCAAGTAGATTGTCATTCTCTGCTCATTTGAGAATCAGGAAAGGAAGTCTCAAGAGAACTAGATCAGGATCTAGATTTAGGTTTTAATTCTGTTTTGTACTAATGGAATGCCCTTGGCTGAATACAGTGTGGCTAGTCGTGTTAAAACTTAAGTTTCAAGGTTTAAATGTAACACAATTGTATTAGGACTAGAGCACAGATGATGTCAGGCATGTACTTGCCTTAGAAGCTGTAATTCTGGTCGGTTCTTAAAGGGATAAGTGGATGCCAGTGATTTTGTTCCTTTTTGTACACATTTAAAACTAAGGAGCCCCCTGAGTCATGTCCTGTGGAAGAGAATTTCTCAAAAATGTGCTTGTATATTGTTAACCTGATGGTCTCGATCAAAAATCAATTCTAAACTCATTGTCTAGGATTTTTGTTTCAAAATCCATTAATAACAGAAATGCCCAATATTTTTTTCATTGCCAGATGACATCATCATCTCCAATTTTGTTGAACTATATTTGTAGCTATGTCTGAAACTCATGTGGCCCACATGCTGAGGTTAATATGTTTGCTAGTTCTAAAATTTCCCATGTGGTGCTAGTGTTGCTGACCAGATCATTACATTTATTCATTTATTTTGTTGTTGTGTATGTCTATGACCACGGATGTGCCATGAAACATGTATGGAGGTCAGACGACATTAAGAAAGGAGTCAGATCTCCCATTCTGTCATCTGTGTCTCTCGAGTAAAATTCAAGTCATCAGGCTTGATGGCATGCATCTCTGAGCACAAAGCTATCCTGTCATCCATGACCAGTGAATTAAATGTTGCATAGAATAGGTATAAGGGCTTGAACCATGGATATATAAATCCACTTGAGTGGTCTCAAGAGCAGGAATAAGTAATGCTTCCAGGTGCAGACACCTAGGCTTGGCTACAGGGGCATAATTCTTTATGCCTTTAAGTGTGCTCACCGTTACAACCTATGTAATGTATTTGGACCCTACTGCTTGTGATTTATATCTTGTAGCTCTCTCATCAGTTACTCTCTTAATTCTTACACCCAACTCCTTAATTAAGATGGAGACAGAATACATCCTTTGATCAATTCACAGCCCTGACAAAACCTAGTGCTTAGGGACAAGTCAAATCAATAAAGGCTTGCTTCAAGCATCACTCCTCAAACTTCAGCATGCTCTACAATCACTCAGCAGACTTCTTCAACAGCTCAATGCAGGACCTTGCCCCATAACGTTCTGATTCAGTGGGTCTGGCTGGGGGATTGTATAACATTCTAACAAGCTTCAGTGGAAAGCTGGGGCCGATGCTTGAGAGTCAGAGTCTGAGATCCATCAGGTCACAACAAGGTCTGAGTGCCTCCGTGAACAGAAACCAACTATTTGGACAAGGGTGGGTGATCAAATTTAATACCGTTAGATTCAGAGCTAGTACAAATGCAATATCCATTTAAGCAAGGACTGAAGGAGTGTAGAGGTAGGCCAATTGGATGTCACCACCAAATCCAGAGCAGCTGAAGTCAGCTGACAGCATGCAAAGCTCTTGTTATTGTCCACAAGTAGGCTTTAGGTGAAAGGAATGATTTCCCATAAAACCCACCCCTCGTCTATTTGTCAAAGCAAACGATACCCTAGGAATTGGTCCATTGTTTCAGTGGGAAATACCCACTCATGATAAACATCAGCATCATTTCTACTTCCTCTAGAATCTTATCTGATCTCTGGAGGTGCCAGTTAACATTTCCCTTATGGGGCACAGGATTTACAGCACCTCAATGATAATGGCAGTGCTGAATATTTTATATTATCTTTTATATGTTGCTACATCTAGAATTTTCTGTAAAACAATGATTGCACCTTTCTAAGTATCTATCATAATCTATCATGTGTGTTTATATACTTTGAGAATATACTAGGGTGTACTAGAGGTTCACCTTTAAATGCAATAAAAATGATTCTGAGTCCAATGAGCCCTTTTTTATTTGACAAAGTAAGTGTTAAATGTGTAATTATTTACAGGGGGGAGGGAAGTTGCCATTGTACCATTGGCAATACGGTATATTTCCTTTACCTGAAAAATAGCATTTCCCACCAGCACAAATGATGTGGCATTTCCCTCTGTATGCTGTGATTACCGTTGATTAATAAAGAAACTGTTTTGGACCTATAGCAAAGCAGAACCTAGCTAGGCTTGGAAAAAGAAACTAAATGCTGGGAGAAAGGAAGTAGAGTCAGAGAGAGGCCGTAGAGCCGCTGCCAGAGACAGACATGCCAAAACTTTGCCATGTGGCAATACACAGATTAATGAAGATGGGTTAAATTAATATGTAAAAGTTAGCCAGTAAGAAGCTAGAGATAATGGACCAAGTAGTGATTTAATTAATATAGTTTCTGTGTGATTATTTTGGGGGATGAACAGCCGGGAACCAACAAGCAGCCTCCCACAGCACACAATCATCTTACAGTGTGAATATATTAAATCCAGGTATGATGATAAATGAACATTTATTTTTAACAAATTCCAAGTTAACATACTTTAACGTTCCCAAAGGTTAATTCAGAGAACAGTGGTTTTCACATCTGGGTATGTTTATGTGATGGAGTTTTGCTCACTAAAACATATTTGTAATTTCAGATCCATGGCTGAGATACTTTGAGGTCATTCATCATATCCCTGTGGAAAGATGACAACTTAGAATGGTGACTCTCGTTTTCTGCTTTATTTAAAGAGAGAACTCATTTCCTGGGTCTTGGTTTTGACTCTCATGCTGTAAACAAGCACTTGGTATAGTTAGCACCCATTTCCTTCACTTATGCTCCATGTTAATGTTTTTATTGGGGAAAAATGGCCCCCAAACAAAGGCCTAGAGGTGTGCCCAAGGAAGATAAAACTTTATGAGAGGGTACATGTATTAGATATGATTTTTAAAGATGTGAGTTAGTACACTGTTGACAAAGACTTTAACGCTAATGGGTCAACAATATATATTAAATAAGGCATTTTAAACCAGAAATGCACATTAACCAAGGTTATGTACTTATTGTCTGATAAAAATTTTGTAACCAGAGGCTCACAGGAACTTAGTTTGTATTTCCCCTTGGAGTAATAGTTCAGTATTGGTGAATTCAGTGTTCAAGGTAACTTTAAGTAATGTAACCACTGAGATTAACGAAGTTCAGGTACACAGACACCAGGTAAGTAAGTACATCATAGAGCCTTGACAATTATATGTGGAAAAAAATGACATCTCTCTTGAAGACTGCACACTGTCCTCACTACAAAGCTAAGAAACAATGGAAAGTAAGTAGTACCCTGCTGACAATAGTTTTTAAAGCATGAAAATAGAGCAACAGCCTGCATGGCTGAGGTGACTGATCCCCTTGTATGAGGGCGAATGAAAACAAGTTGAGAGACGTAATGTCTTTGGTGATGAACTCATGGGCATTTGTCATTTCCAGAATATCTGGCTAGCATGCATACATAAATAAAAGAAGGCATGTATGAAAGATAATGATGTATCATTCCTCAGGGACTATGATTAGATTATGTGGCAGACACACAAATGTATCCCCCTCCTACACACACACACACACACACACACACACACACAAATAATGGGTAAATAAATGCATCAATGTTCATTAATATACCTATCTGTATTTCAAACCCACAAACATAAAAGGCAAATTTATGACTACACATATCCTGACAAACTACTATCTTCTATTACTGCAGCAAAGCTTCTATTTTTTCTTTTGTTTTTTTTTTCTCTTTTTTCAGAGTCTTACAACAGTACTTAGACTGGTTACCCCTTATCTTATGCACCCAAAATACTCCCAGACTCTTTATGGTCCTGCCTCGTCCTCCTGAGTGCTGAGATAGCAGGCATGCCTCACCACACACAGCTTCCAGAGCTTTCTTTCCAAGTTCCTGAGAAGGCTTGTAAATGAAGAATGGGGCGGGGGCTGGAGTTGGATTAGCTGCCAAAGGAAGAAGTAGTGAGTTCCCATTCATTGTCAGGCCTGCATATTTCTCATCCTTCCTGACACTGAGACAATGTGTAGATATGCCCACAGACAAAGGTGTTCCCAAGGAGCAGAATGACACCTAGATATCGTGATGAAGTCAGACAGACAGCTGATGCAGGCATTCCAAACTAAGCAATGCTTCAGACAGACGGGAGACACTGATGAGGAGGGACTAGATGGAGTGAGATTTGAGGTTGTCAGTACCGAAGCCCCTTGAAACAGAAGCATTCTGTGTGAGTGGGAGGTACAAGCCTGTTTTCATTTTGAGGTCAATATAGGAGATGCAGAAACTTAGCAAAAGAGGTTTCTGGCAGTGAGCCATGATGACCAAACCCCATAGAATTTATACATTTAACAACAATTAATGGAAAAAATAGACGACGATTTTGAAAGAGGGCAAGGAGGCATATGTGGCAGAGTTTAGCTTATCCCTTGGTGATAAAGGGAAATGACATAATTTTATTATATTTCCAAAAATATGGAACTAAAACAAGAAAAAGAGAAAAATTTACAGCTCAGTTGACAATCTGTATTCAGGGGACTAGGTAAAATTTAAATTTCACGATAAGAAATGAAATTACAAAAGAAAAGATTAACCTGCAAAATACATTAAATGCTACTGAGTAATTAAAAATACAAACCTGGTGGGGAATTTATCTGTCAGGATTTGCGGAAAGGCAAGTGTTGAGAAGACTATAAAGTATCCCCTGGCACATGATGACTGACCAAGGGGCATCTGCACCAGAGGTCTGCCTTTGATATATGAATGCTATATGCCAGCAACCTGTTCTTTTCCAGAGCTGGATTATTTAGGGCGATTTGTATAATGTACCTTGTTGTGGTATGCAAATGACATGTCCCCTCCTCTGCCTGCACCATAGCCAAACCAGGCTGGTGGCCCTTAAACAAATGTCTGATCTTACAGTGGCATTTAATCACACATTGGGCTTGATTTACGAATGCTATTGTCTTTCTATCTTCTGCTAAGAAATTATTAGCAGGAAATATCTTGGCTTGAATGCCACAACATGCTGGATCAATTTAAGACATAGTATAGATCACTGGGATTTCTCCTGTCAAATGGGACCATTAGACTGCATATTAAAAAAGTATATATTTCTGTGTCAGGGGGAGATTCATTGGGCACCATTATACAAAAGGCCACCAAAGAGGCAAGAAGATCAGATACAAATGGGGAATTTGGAGGAGTTGATAAATATGCAGTGTACATGACACATCATTTATCTTGTTTCATCGAGAGGAGTCCACGCCCCCCTTTTTACTAGGTGTGGCCAGCCAGTCATGAACTAGGTGACAGAGTCTGCCTTTCGTTCCTCACATAAATGTGCTATGTTTAGAACAGGCTGCAGCTCTATTAGTCAGTCCAGCTAGTGCCCTTACGTCCTGATGCATCCTGTTAGCAGATCAATCTCTGCCGGTCCCAGCCCTTCATCACTCCAGGGTACATTTCCACCACTTCTTCTTCTCCTCTGTCCTGCTGAGCCTGTTTTGCTGTGTCATGCTGTCTTTTGCTATCCAATGCCTGCACAGAACAGCTGAGTCATTATACCCCTGGGACTGCAGATTTAACGCTTGGTGCCCTCTTGCTTTGCTGCACACAGGTGAACCAGGAGTGGTGAGTGGCATCCTCGATGCAACAGATTGGCCATGTGACTCCTATCCACTGACACTTCAGCAAGCAGCTGAGTCACACCAGAGAGCCTTAAGGCTTAGGAAAGCCAGCTAGAGACAGCAGGTGAAACAGGACCTCACACATTCTGCCACCAATGAATCTGGCTCCAGGTCATCACCAAGCACGCAAGATCTAATGAGACAGGGGGGACAGAGACAGCAGCCTCTCTCTCAACTCTCATTCTATCCTTGTACAACCTTGGCCCAGACTCTTAACACCTAGGGCAGCTATTTTCTATCTGCCTCCCACACAGATGTGTAGTAGACACCAATAATAATGATGGTAACAATTATCATCATTTAATGATTTAATGAATGGCTTGGAGATGCCCTTGATAATTAGCAAAAAAGAGAAAAGAGCTCTGAGGTTGAATGTAGCAAAGGAGCAAAATTTTCACAGAAACAAGTTGAAAAAAAATAACTATCACCAGTTGATTCCCATGAGTATTTCCTGTTGGCTGCTTTGCAGGGCTGCCAGCCTTGGCACACCACAGGATAGATGCATAAGCTTTGCTGCATGTTTAAACACTTTTTTTTGTACTTCAGACATTGTTTTGTGGTTGTTGTTTTCTATGTTTTATTGTTTTCACAGTTCTAATTTACTTCCAGCTGAGTTATTCTCCTCTTTTCTATTTGCAGCCATAAAAAGATGCTCACTCCGTTTGCCTCCAAGTTATACCCCATTGTAACCCTATTGTGGGACATTTTGTCTATGCACGTAAATCTTTGGTTATTGTCATTTAGGTGACTTTATCTAATGCACTTTGTCAAAATCTTTAAGGTCTGCTTTGGGGCAGTGAATTAAAGCTTGTCAAAATAAGATTCACAGAATGAGAATTTCAGGACTTCTCAGAGTGACAGCACCGGCCAGTATGATGGGGGATCTCTAAATGTCGCAGACGGAGTTTGCAATCAAGGCTCTAGCTGCAGCAACACTAGGCAGTGCCCGGGCTTTCATAGAGCTTCCAACTGAGAAGGAAAAGAAGCAACCAACCAGGAAACATACACGGACAACAGAGGATTTCACGTTCCACTGAGAGTCAGTCAGACACAGACTCCGAGAAGCATAGGAGGAGAATGTGCTGCTCAGAGCAGACAAAAGGGCAAAGCATTCCAAGAACATTTACAGAACATTATCTACGACACAATGCTTTATAGGAAGAAATACTAAATAAGATGAAAAAGCTAATTTGTGACAACCATTCTTTGAGATTCTTGAACATCACGGTGAGTCAGTATTATGGGTTGAATCATGGTCACAGCAAAGATGCTAAGGTTCTAAGTGTAAGCACCTTAGAATAGAACACACACACACCACCTGAAATTATGTGATTGCAAAGACAGAGTTCAGGGGTGACATATCTCCTAACTGAGGGTTATGAAGCATGGCCAATAAACCCCAAGCAGCTGAGAATAGGCATGAGGCAACTGTTCACTTACAGCACTAGAGGGAATTAATTTTCTGACACCACTCTCTCAGTCTTTCCAAATGGAGAGACGTGACTTTTTCCTGCTTTGGCCTTATAGTTTGTCACAAATGGTGATGGTGCCCTATGACACTGTGTGGGCAGCCAGTGTCCCCAAGTCCTCCGATCTGTAACAGATGTTACTCCTGTATCTCAGAGTCTGGCATGACCTCAGAACTTTTCTTGAAATAGACCTCAGAATCAGAGGCTGATTTTTCAGAACTTGAGAAGTTAAGTATAGCAAGACTTGAGTTAAAACTGTCAAAAATTAGGGGGCAGAACGTCTGAACCATTAAGCTGGAAGATAGTTGAAATTGAGAGATTCTGGGAAAGGGAACATCTACTTTCGCCAGTGAAGTGATGCCTGGCGGAACAACTACATTACAGGGCAGGCCCCATTCTCAGGAGTAGTTGGCCATCACAAAGAAGACTCCATGATGTCTTGTGTGTGATATTTTCTTCTGTTTGTTTATTTTTAGAGAAATAAGGAATATGAGGAGAGGATTTGCAAGGAATTGGGGGGGGAATATGATCAAATTTAGTATATACTTTTTTTAATGAAAAATTTTAAAAGCCTGTGAAAATCAATGCAACTTTAAAGCAAATAGGTTCTTAAACAGTAACTAGCAAACATCAGATCTTTACTGAATAGTTAAAACAAAAATAAAAGTTTAATGTGTTAGCTCAATGAGTTTACTAACTGTGTAGCCCAGGCTATCCTCAAACTCATTGCATCTTCCTGATTCTGATTCCCAAGTGCTGAACTTATAGGTGTGAACCATTGCACCTAGCTTCATGGTTTTGTTGCTGTTATTGCTGTTTGTTATTATTTTAAGGCAAGGTCTCACTATGTAACCCGGGCTTCCCTCACACTCGTGATCCTCCTGCCTCAGCCTCCTGAGTACCAAAATTACAAGTGACACTTCTGAAGGGTAAATATCAATTATCACATCAAATATACCTCCATTTCCCAGGCCTGAAATGTTTTAGCTATTAGGCTTAGAACTTGCATTTTCAGGGAGGAATGTTACCAAAGTTAACCCGGGCTATTTTATGTTAGGGTTCTCTGTGAAGAGGTACATAATTTCAACCAACCTGTTCCATTTTTCATAACTGTAACATTAATTCTTTGATTTAAGTGAGGATTTTTCTCCCTATAATTAATAAGTACTTCAGGGAAAGAGATACTGTAAGGTTTCTTAAATATTATTTTCCTCTAGAAATTTCAAAAGTTGTACTTTGTGTCTATTATTAATTTCTTCTTGGTTCATTTACTGCTTAGGTGGCTGTCAACTGTGTTGTTTTTGTACCTTTCTAGCTGGCCTGCTAGTGCGCTACTTCCCCTGTGCTAGCCTTTCATAAGGAGCATAAACTCCTGTATTGCTCTATTCAGTGGATTATAATCCATTAGTTTCATTATTTATTTTGAATTACATATGTTTTTGAACTGACTTGGACAGGTCTTCTTCAAACAGCCTCAGTCTGGCTCCTGTGTATCATTCACACATCCTCTTCAGTGTATGAGCCCCTTTAATTTTTAAGAACAACAAATTATTATAATTTATTCTGATTCCTTCTGCCTGTCTATGGCACTTAATTCTAACACTTTCTCTGAGAAAATCTATATTTTTTGAATGAGTAATTCAGAAATGTAGGGGGGGCAAGCTCTAGGAAACAATCAAGTTCAATGACTTCTTCATTCCATTTCTCAAGTTTATGGTATTCACCACTTGTTGGCCCAATATAACATGACTGTCTCTTTCAAACTCTCTTGAGAATCCATATACATTTTCTTCTCTACCACCATAGCTTGGTTAGGGTTTCTATTGCTGTGAAGAGACACCATGACCACAGCAACTCTTATGAAGGGAAACATTTAATCAAGAGTGCTTACAGTTTCAGAGGTTTGGTCCATTATTATCAAGGTGGGTCATGGTGGCAAACAGGTAGACTTGGTGCTGGAGAAGGAGCTGAGAGATCTACATCCTCAGGTAGTAGAAGTAGGCTGTGTCTCACTGGGTATACCTTGCGCATAGGTGTAACATGACGGCTGGCTTGTTGGGATTTTCGTCCTGCCCGGTACCCCACAACCAGCAAATCCCAAAGAGAAATCACACACAAGACTCCATAAGGTTATAAACTTATTGGCCCATTAGGCCAGGCTTCTTGTTAACTCTTATAACTTATGTTACCCCATTATCCTTATCTACATTAGCACATGGCTCCGTACCTTTCTCAGCTGGGCAAGTTACATGCTGCCTCTTCGGTGGTCTGCGCAGGAGTGGCGAGGAACCTTCCTGCTTCCCAGAATTCTCCTGTTCTCATTGCATCACCTCTACTTCCTGTCTGGTTTTCCCACCTATACTGCCTGCCTGGCCAATCAGCGTTTTATTAAAATATGATTGACAGAATACAGACAATTCTCCCGCATCACATAGGAGACCTCAATGCTTACCTTCAAATGACACACTTCCTCCAACAAGGCCATATCTATTCCAGCAAAGCTAAACCTCATAATAATGGGAATCCCTAAGAGCTTAAGGGGGGCAATCACATTCAAGCTACCATAAAATATATACGTTTTATTTTCTGAAAAATGTAGGCATTTATGAGATGGGTAGCTTATATTTCCTTCTCTGCATCAATTATCATGGTTACTCTTACTATCAATACTAATATGCCATGTGATTTTTGTAGTTATATCTATTTATCTTATCATCAGGTGGACCTTGACTTTGAATAAATGGGAGAAGAGATTCATTCTTCTTATACAGTGTAGACTTCTTTGCCTATAAATCACAGGTCTTTTATGTTAGAAAAATATCCAATAATGTAACCTTTAGAGAAAATGTGATAACTTTATTCTATTTTACAATCAAAATGATTCAAAAAATAATGTACATTTTCTGCCTCCAGTGTCATATTCTTTGGGAAAAGGCAGAGATCTTTTTCTGTTTTTTTTTGTCATAAGCAATTATAAGTCACCATTTTTAAAGAAAAGATGGAAGAGGGAAAATTGGGAATTCATATTAAAACTAGATGTTAATATAATGTTTAAATGAGAATAAGTGCTTAAATTCTCTCTTAGCAAAGCAAGCATGAGAAGACTATGACTCAATATGTCATAAAGGCTACTGAGCAACAGCTCAGAGTTTTTAAACCCAATAGCTAATAACTGAAGTTTTTTTCCTCTGACATCACTAAATGTGACAAGGATGCTCATTCTCACTACTTCTAGTCAACACAGAAATAAAAATCCCAACCAAAGCAATCAGGCAAGAAACAGACATTGTTTAAACTGTCACTGTTATCAGATGATGTAGTGTTTTAAGAATAGAAGCCTTAAGAACTTATCAGAGGCCTATTAGAATATACAAATTCAGTAATTGCACAAAAATAGAATCAATATGTTAAAATTCTATGTAGTAATAAGAAATACAAAAAAGAATGCAAATTCCCCGAGGCACCAAGAAAGTCAAACAGGAATAAATATAACTTTGCAAATACAAATTATTGATGAAATTTGGGAGAACAAAACTAAAAGATAGCCAGTTTTCATAGATAGAATTAATAGTATTAAACTATTTATTCTACTTAAACTAAGCCACAGATTCAGTGCAACACTTAGCAATAGCTTCATGACATTAAAAACAACTCTAATAACTGAAGGGAGCCTGAGCAAAAGGAACGGTGTTAGATGCTTCACATGATATGATTTCAAAATATCATACAAAGCTCCAATAATCAAAATATCATAATGACTGTAGAAAAACAAAACCAACAAACCAACTAACAAACAAAAATCCACATATACCTGTTGACCAATGGAACAGAATGGAGACACAAATCCATGCATATATATTCAATTGAGCCATGACAAAAAGGCAAGAAGGTCTAAAGTGCAAAATGACAGTTTTTTCAATAATTATTGTTGAAAACTGGGTCCTCATAAGTAGAAGAACCAAATTGGGCTTCACTAACTATATAAAAATTAAGTTCAAAATGGATTTAAGTTGTCAAGTAGGTTCTGAAAATACAAAACTACTCAAGCTCATATAAGCAAGAAATGTTTAATGTGAGTTTGAATAATTATTATTTGGCTATGAATCCAAACTCACAGGTGATAATAGTAAAGAAAATTGCCAATAGATTACATAAACCTGGAGTGGTTTGGCAGAACAACAACAAAAAAAAAAAACAAAAGAGGAGGAAACAATAAATATAATATGAAGGAATATTTGTGAATTCCAAATTTTGGCAGAGTAAATAATCCATGTGAGGAACTTAGAGAACTTAAGGGCAAGAAAACAACTCAATTTTATAAGAAGAGATACAAACTTAAAAATATGTTTCCAGGACACGAAAATTATCAGCAAGACTAAGCAAGAGGATGGGGTGGGGAGAGAAGAATAAAGAAAGAGGAAGAAAAAAGGAAGGCACTGAAGGATGGGGAACAAAGGAAGAGATCAGGCAAATGGGTTGAAATGGAGAGAGAGAGCATTCGCTCAGATGGGCACCAGAGCGGGAAAACATGGGTGGTATTGTTCACTCCCTTGGAAGATGAGTTAGGTTCTGTTTGTCACAGTTCTAAAATGAGAAATATGGTCTGTTTGTTTTTTCTGCAAGACTGTATTCAGGTTTAAGCCTTTAAATGAGAAACAATCTTGTAAATGTTAGCACTTGGTATTTTGCAAGTACAAATGACAGTAACTTCACCTCTGAACTGCCAATATGAGCAGACCTTAGTGATAACAACAAGCTTAAGAATTTCAGGAGCTGTTTCACCCGCCTGTCTGCTCACTACACTTCACTTTCTCTTTGTGTTCTTTGCTGTGTTACAAATTTAATACTGTTTTTTTTCTTATTCCTACACTCCTTCACAGATACAATATGTGTCTACAGAGATCATAGCATATTGTGAGGAAATGTTTTGATACTAACATTGATTAAAGCCATCTCTTAATCTTCTAGCCTCTCCTTGTACACACAAAACCTTTACAGTTTTGAACTAGCTCCAACTCAATCAAGAATATCTAGTTTTGCTTTCCCATGAAATTTTTTACTTCTTTGAGAAAATGTTAACGCTTTACTCTTAAGAATCTCAGTTCCTCCTGGGGTGGTGTTATATCTTGAGGATAAAATGTACTCCATTGATTCATGAGTCAGAATATTTGGTACCCCACTCCTGATACTAATTTGAATGGTTACAGAACCCTTAGAAGATGAGGCATAACTGGAAGAAGTAGGTTTCTGGGAGTGAGGAGAGCTCATGATTATAGCCCAGCATGGATGCTGTCTAGATACTGTTTCTGACTCCAAAGATGATGTAATTAGCTACCTTAGGTTCTCCTGTCCAGCAGCAAGGCTGTTCCTGTCTCCATGCCTTTCCTATCATGCCCGAGGATATCCTATCCAACTGTGAGCAAAAACTGAATCCTCCCTCATGTTGCTTCTTTCAAGCATTTATAATAATGATGGGAAAAGTAACTAGTGCAGGTGGCCTTGAAATTCTCTGGAGAATTTCACCGTCAATTGAATTCAGATTTTCTTATTTGTTGAATGTGTTACTTGATACCATTATTAAGTCTAAATAAATATTACCTTTACTAGACTGTTAGTTGTTTTAAAGTATAGTGAAATACATTTAAAACAAATTTGTCTTGACTGTTTTAAGTATACAGTTAACTGATTTTAAACTAACAATGACAGTAGCTGTGTGGGTAGAGCGATCCCACCAATACTACACTGAAGGACTAGGTCCAATGCCTCAGAACTTTCTGAGCTGTTTGCTGGGTATACAGGTCTTTTACCCCTCAGCTCTATGAGGCCCTGTTCTCAATTTTAATGCCAAATCAGAAAAGTTAGACCTCTGCTATTTCTTCTAGCTTTTTGGTTGTTGTTCATTTTTGGTTAATTTAATATTTTAATTGAGATAGAATTATACTACATCCCTCCTTTTCTTTCCTTCTGTCATGTCATTCAAGATACCCTCCTTTGTTTTTCCCTACAACTTTCAGGTTTATAGTCTCTTTTTTTTCTTGAATATGATTTTTACACATACATACACACACACTTGTAAATACTCACATATAAATACAACATGCTGAGTCTATTTTTGTTGTCTGTGCATATATATATTCAAGGCTGACTACTCTACATTGGTCTGCCAATAAGAGGGTACCAACCTGGAGAAGATAATTCTCTTTCTAACTGCTTCTTTCATTTGTTGCCTGTCATTGTCTAGGAGTAGGACCCTCTGAAATTTCCCCCTTACATATTAAGCCTTTAGGGTCAAATGGAAAAACACCATAATAATCTTACTGGGGAGGTCAATGAATCGTCAGTCATTTAAATAGAAAATAAATCAGAATATTTCCTTTGTTGAACAAGAAAATAAGCTACGCTTCACCACATGAATTTACATGAATTTACTTGGAATCTAGATGTGACTAATATTTAGAACTTTTTCATCTTAAAAAACTGAAATTCTGTACTCATTAGACAATAACTTTGTAATCTCAGTGTACCTGTGATGAATGAAAGGCAGAGACAGGAGAATGCCAAGAAGCTCATGGGTCCAGTAGTTTGGCATACACAACAGGGAGAGAGAGAGAGAGAGAGAGAGAGAGATCCTATCTCAAATAAGGTGGAAGGAAAGGATCAATACCTAAGATTATCCTCTGACCTTTACACAATTACCATGAAATTTACCATGACTTGTGTGTCCATTTTCACACAAAACATTCACATATAAAACACATACACACAAATGCATATATATATATATATCATGCATATACACAAACATAATTTTTAGAGTGATAAGAAATAATGACATCAAGACCCAAACTAACTGTACAGTACAATGGGAGCAATATTACTGCTTATCTGAGAATTCAAAGTAAGGTGGAAAACTTTTATGGAAGCTGGGGAATGGCAGAGTATTCTTCTAGGAAATAAGTGTCAAATAAGTGTCATCACAGCATCCCTTTTTCTTCCAGTTCAATATCATATAACATTTCATTCATGATCAACATTTCCTTGCCCATTCATTTGTTGACAACCAAGGATAATGAGAGAAATCGAGATACTAAATGATAAGTATTGTAGAATGAATGGCGGGCCACTTCCCACTGCCTGCCCGGCTAGCTTTACCCAAAATTATTACACGGAAACTGTATTCTTTTAAACACTGCCTGGCCCATTATCTGTAGCCTCTTATTGGCTAACTCTCATATCTTGATTAACCCATTTTTATTAATGTGTATAGCACCACGAGGTGGTGGCTTACCAGGAAAGATCTTAACCTGCGTCCATCTTGGAGATGAGAGCTATAACGTCTGCCTCACTGCCTTCTTCCCAACATTCTGTTCTGTCTGCTCCACCTATCTATGTTCTGACCTATCAGGCCAAGGCAGTTTCTTTATTAACCAATGAAAGTAACACATAGACAGAATGACCCTCTTCCATCAAAGTATTGTATGACTTTACTTATATGTAGACTCTTAAAAGTTAGACAAAGGGGCACAGAATATAATGATGATTACCTGGGGTTTGGTGAGGAGGGGATGAAAGAAAAAAAGGCTCAGAACAACCTATCTATTCCGTTCATGAGGTACAAAAGGACCAATACATGGTCATTTAAGCAAAACCAGCATAGTAGTGGATTGTGCAATTGCTCTTTATTGCATGAGATACCCCAATCTCTTCAAAGGCATGATGTGTAGTAAAATAAAACACACAGAGGAAAAACTTCAATGAGTGTAGGTAAAATTCCTGGCAGAAGTGCTAAGTGGAGCTTAGTGTCAATTCAAGTTGATATATGAACACTAAAGAACCAAGAGATATACTTTTATACTAAACAGTATAAATCAAGGCAGTACAAAACAAGAAAGTTGTCTAAATGATGGTCACCTGTGCAAGGCACTATATATTTAAACAGTTCATGTACTTGAAAAGACCACTATCAGAGGTTGGCATTAGGCTATTAAAGGTGTAGTTACAAGAGAAAAAAGAGAGGTTGAAGAAGTGTACATTGAATGGAAAATTACAGTGGAAGGACAGAAGACTAGCCCACCAGGCTCAGTAGATTGTTCTCTGAAGATGTGCCCCATCCATTTTCCTCACTTCATCCTTGGTTGGTGAGCTTCTTGGTCTTCACTATTTTCCGTACCAAGAGCCCAGCTTTTTCCTTGCATTCCCTTGAACACTTTCAATAATCTTAGCACCCCTTTAGTCATAATAAAAAGAGCATTTCCACAGGGCAGTGTCATGAGGTCTAATTAGTACCTGTAGAGAACTCTGTGCTCTTCAGAAGAGAAGTACAACAAGAGATTGATTTAACCTGAGAACCAAAACTGGATGAAGAGACTGCTCGATTTCCTTAGAGGCACAGTCATCCAACACACTGGAAGGAAATGGAGGTCTCTCCCCAGGGATCCTGCTCAAGGTCAGGATTTCATAGACTCAATGTTTTCCTAGTGGGACAGTGAAATAGAACAGCTTTTCATTTCAGCAGCTTGGAAGACAGCCTGACGCTGTGAAGAGGTGGATACATGGGAATCAAATACTAATCCAAGGTGTTCTTCCCCTACCTACCAAAGCAGAATAAATCAGTCATTTGCAGCACTGGGTGCAATTTATTCATCTATAAATTAAATAGATGGAACTAAATGGCATCTAAAGTCCTTTTTGACTCTGCCACATTTATCATTGAAATTCCTGATTTTACCTTGAGCAGGTCTTGTGCATGCAGCCCCAGTCTCTGTGAGTTCATACGAGCATCAGCCTGGTTCTGTCTGGAAAATGTTATTTCCTTGCAGTCATTCATCACCTCTGGATCATACAATCTTTCTGCTTCCTGTTCTGCATAGATCTCTGAGCCTTGAGGGGAGGAAATTGATAAAATCATCTCGTTTATGGCTGAGTGCTCCCAAGTCCCTTACTCTCTCTGCACGTTGTCCTTTTGTGAGACTGTGCTCATTTTCATACTGCAAGAAGAGCGTTGTACAATGAGGGTTGGGGAGACACTGATTTAAGGGTTTATCAGGATGTCATTAGAAGTTGTTTTATTGCTATGTTCCTTTAGTCCAACAATTACAGCATGCTCAGGAACCATTACCCAAACACAAAAAAAGGAATCCATGTTTATTTTGTTTTATGTTTATTTTTGTGTTTTTTTTCTTTTGGTTTGGATTAGCTTAACCTTTTTCTTTAAGAAATAGAAAGAATGAATTTGGGTAAGAAGAGTGAGGGAGTTTTAGAATAGTTGAGGGAAAGAGTATGACCCAAATATATTATATGAAAAGTTAAAAAACAGAAATTTCTTATTTTGTAGTACCTAATTTCAGCTTGATCGGTGTCTGCTGAGTATGTTCTAAGTGGCAGGTATTGTGGCAACTTGCAGATCAGTTCTCTGCAGAAGACAATGCTTACATCCTGAAAAAGTGCCCATAAAACAGAGTCCCCATCAGTGAAGCCCAGTCTTTGGCCACAAGAACTAAATTTACATTGCTAGGCAGTACAAAACCCAAAGCTTTTTGTGATGAGGTAGTGTCTGCTCTGGTTTTGGGGGAAAGATGAATGAATTTCTGCTGATAAACAAAGAAGGTTCAGGTGGGTTTCTCTAAGGAGGGAATTCTGATAAGAAAGACAAGACGGTACAAAAGTGTGGGCATCAGTGACGATGTGCTAGATACAGATACAGTGAGCATGGTGGGAATGGTCCAAACACCCTTTAATGTGATGATGTCTCCCTACACAGGCATAATTTTATCTTGTTCACCCAGCCCAAATAGTTATGATGATTTCTCTTAGCAGTCAAGATTCTTTCACAATCTATGTCATTCAAATCCATAGAGGCTGATTGAAGAACTACATAATTGAGCTTACCTAGGCAAGCTCAACCTCATTTTATGTTTTTTGACCATTTATAGAAAGAACACAGGATTTCCTATAAGGCAAATGACCTTATGGTGGTTACTTATCTTCCAGTGGAATTCAGTGTCTCTGCCAGGCTGTGTCCCAAATGTGTTACAGAGTAAGTACAAATAAGGAGACTGAAGCAGTCACCCAGGTCCTCTCAGTTCTCTCAAAAATGATGCCTGTCACCAGAGACAATTAATACTATGTAGAGCACAGTATTGTTCTAGATATAGGAATCAGTAGTGTTTAGGAAGACTTGTAGATCATGTAAAAAATTTTTGTAACCTGAGTTTATGGTTGGCACCTGTTGAGAGTAAAAATTAATTGGTGTGAAGATTTGTGGAGGGTATACCTGAAGCTTTCTTAAGGTTCAGATAATATTGCTGACAAAAGATGGTCCATTATCCCAATCTTGGGAAATTGGATCTTCACTTTCTATTTGGAGTAGATCAGGATTACCTGACTCTATGGAAGCTTTATGGACTACTCATGTGTATAAATGTGTGTGTGTGTGTGTGTGTGTGTGTGTGTGTGTGTGTGTGTATGCATGCGTGCATGCGTGTGTGCGTGCATGTGCGTGTCTGCCTCTGGACACCTGTTCTGTAAGTTTATAGATTTTTCTCTTCCTTTCCACACCACGCACTGCAGGTGCTGAGTAAATGTCAAACTATCATATCCAGGCAACCTTTTCCGACTGAACTAATGGACCCTAAGATGAATTTACTCAGAGTCCTTTGCTTTTTGTAAATCCCGAGCTCAGTCACACCTGACATTCTTCATGCATTTTAAGAAAAGCAAAGTCACATTGCAAACAAAGACTGATGTACTTGGGGAATGAAAGAATATTTAAAATGAAAATATGATCATTGCCTGGTAGAGTCAACTATTTTTTCAGTTGGTGTCAGACCTGCTCTCTTTTGTGCAAGTTCTTTGTTGAGCTTGAGCAAGGAGATGGTTTGGTTTTTCATAATTGATGCGAAGTGGAAATGGAAGTTTAGGAGCAATTTCCTGATACCTTTCTATGTGTTCTTCCCAATTTGTACTTGAGTGTGTTTAATGTTGATGGCCACATTTTCCTTGTATGGTCTTTACTGTTGTTTTCTTTGTAGAAAATACCATATTGATGTGTGTGTGTATATTACATATTATATATATATATACACACACATAAATATATATGTATATATATATTTATACATATATAAAGCTTTGTTTACTATACTGAAACTAAACAGAATTTTGTAGAAAAAATTAACTCATTAACAAGTCAACTCTCTGGATCCTTGTTGGTATGCTGTTTAAGAGCGTCTTAGCATGCTGGTTGTTCAACTCATTTCTTGTGTTTCTGCTAGTATTTAAAGTTTGAAGCTTCTCCAGGCAGGACAGGCTAGTTCTGGGTTCTGAATAACTCTGGAGACTAGCTGAGAATTTTGTCAGAGAAGGAGAGGAGGGACACTCACATGCAGAGAGGAGGAGTAAATATTTCCTGCAGTGTGTGTGCCCACATAGCAAGTCTAGGTCATCACATTGAAATCATAAGAAATGCAAAATAAAAACACAGAAAACATGTTTGTCTCAAATACAAGGACAAAAGGAAAGGACCCTGCTTTCTTAGAGAATCTACAGGCACGGTTTTCCCCTGACCCCTAACTATCTCTGCAGTAAAATTCTTTGTGGAAAGAAGAGAGTTCATGGTGCAATTCAGCTTTAAATGGCAACCTGAACCTGGCCACTGATCTCAGTCTTTCTGATCTTCAGGGAGGACAGACTGCCATCCAAGGAGTCACCACCTTGTAGTTGTTTCTGTCAGCACTTGATTTTCCTTGGAGTTCTACCAACCCTGGAGTATGACCTTGCTCAGAAAGGAAATCCGACCTCATTACAATGCAAGCTTAGCATTTTGCAGACACATTACAAAATCAGCCAAAACCCCTCGTCAGGAACTTTTCCCCCATATATTTCCCCCCACAGGAAAGAAAGACAAGCCAGGGGGCTACAGAGAAACAAACTTGTGAGAACAGCTGCAAAAGTGGCTCAGGCATCTGTGTAATGATATGTTTAGTCACTAAACACAACTATTTTATCCTAAGACAGTTTAAAAATTCAATACACATGTTTATGGAAAGTCTTCTTGCTCTCAGTCTGAGCAAAGTGCCTGGTGAAGTGTTCAGTTGGATGAAACCTAATTATTGACATCTGGAATTCGTTAATGTTAATATTAACCAAAACATTTGACTAAATGAAAGTGATATGGGCTAAAAGTTCATTCTAACACTTACTGTGCTGTTAACACAGGCAACTACACATTTTAATGGAAAACCTGCGTTTTTTTTTAAAGAGCAGATTTTAATAGCCATGATCCATACTGGTTTATCAACTTACTTGAATTTTAAAAATTATACTGTATTCTCTCTCTCTCTCTCTCTCTCTCTCTCTCTCTCTCTCTATATATATATATATATATATATATATATATATTCATACAGTGTGTCCTTGCTGCTGAGAAACCCACATTTTCAATATCTAGTTAAACCAAACAGGATATGGCTCATGTGATTATATGCATATTCATATATTCTGGATGATAACAACACTAGAAAGGGCAAAAATATAAAAGGCACCTACAATATGGCCTTTGCCATCTGCTTCTCTTTGTAGTTCCAACCATAATGTTTGTTCTTATTTTTGTATTTAAAAACATCTTTTTACAACCATATCTGATGGACAAAATGCAAATATTTTGCCAACTATATTTTCTTTCAAGAGTGTTATTGCTAAAATTTGAAAATGTACTTATAAAGGTTTCCATAAAAATGCATGCAAGGTAGAGCATATTTTCACACACTTGCTTGTTTTGTGGTAAATATCTTTGGTGTCTCTGATAAAATGAGGAATTCAAGAAGGTTATGTAGATTGGGGAATTCCAAAGCACCAGCCAGCCTTGAGCTAGACTTAAGAACAACACTTTACCAGAGCATTCTAACCCAATTAAACAGCTGTCCCTAAGGCATCCTGCTACAGCAGTAATTGAAGCGAATGACAAATGTGTTGCTCTCATGAAGGGCACAGTGTTAAAAAGCTAAACATTCTTCAGTTATTACTTTTTTTCATTCTTTGTAAAGAAAATGTTTGAAGAAGTGGTGAAAAAAGTGTGGGGTTATGTCAAAGGGCATAGGAAACAAACAGCAAAAAGCCCCTAAAGACTAAGATAGAATAAGTTGAAGAATGGAATAAATTTTATAAATGGATTACAGAAATAAACCAAATCATGAAATAAACAGCCATGTATCATAGTGATACAAGAAATTTAAAAATAAAAAAATGGACAATAGATAAATCTTTTTTGCAGAAAGATGCAAATGATCTCAAAGTGTTCAGTGGGAATAAAGCATATCCTCTTGCTTCCAGAAAACAGAATATATGAAGGGGTGAAAGGAATTCTCCAGTCAATGACCCTTGCATTTAACATGGTGAATGTTATCATGAGTGTCATGCAGAAATTAGGTACCTTCTGGCACAAGGGAATGAAGGTATTCTGATATATTCTTCCAAACCCCATAAGCCCATTCTATTTACAAGAAACACATTAAACAACCTAAATTTGGGAAATGCTCTACAAAATCTCTTACAAGAACTCTTAATAACCATTAGAATAGTGAGAGGTAAGGAGAGTGGGAAAATGCAACAACCTAGGGGGTACTAAGCAACATGGTACACTAAGACGATGTGATATTCCACTGTAGAGTGCAGGAAAAAAGGTTAGTATAAAGACTAATGATATACAAATTAAGTTTATTGATCATATATATTTGCATATAAAGTTTATATACAAATAAAGTAACAATATATCACACTGATTGTTTTCTTAGATTTCACACAAGTACAAGTAAATGATAATATTGGGAGAAACTGAACCTAGGCAAATGACACAAAGACACAACGGAGAACTATCTTTGCAACTTTTCTGTAAATCTAAAATCAGTGGATTATCAAAGCTTTGTTGAAAGTATAATAAAATATATTTTGCGTATGTATTAAGATGAAATTCCTTAGCTATTTATACCTATAAAAATAATTTCCAATGTTAATACCATGCATAATCCCTGCAATTTATTTTCAAATTTTCCATCACTTAAAGGATGGATACCTACTTTATGTTAAGTATATATGATTATAATTTTGAATAACATACTGTAAAAGAGGTAGTGTTGCTTGGAAAGGCAGTTGTAAGTAAATGAAGTTTTTCTGGTCAAAGTGCTGAGAATTGTGGACTCTTGATAGCTCAACTCTAAGTGGGACATCTGTGTCACAGCCTTATCCCTGAGGGTCAGGAAGAGTGTTATGAAATGCTGTCTTCTAGACATGGCAAGACTGGTGAACCCATGAGCTCAGTGCAGCTATGGTGACCACAAAAAAGGTACACAGGATAAACTCGAAATGATCAGTCATTATTTTATTGGTCAACACACTTAGATGCACTGAAAAGAAGAAGAGGAAATGGGACATGAAGAGGAGGTGACCTATTGTAGGTACCCAAGAAAGTGGAAGAGGGAATGTTGGGGGATGGGCTGATTTAGACATGTTGTTTATATGGATAAAATTATGAGAGATTGTTTAAAAAAATTTCTATTTTTAAAAGTTTAAGAATGTATTTTGGAGATAAAATTAGCAGAATGGTCGAAAGATTAGACAAACAATGTATAGGAAATCTTTAAAATTAAATACATGAAGGGAATCAGGCTATGTCTTTGTGTATGTTAGGCTATCTAAACTATATTCCCTGTAACGAGGTGGGCTGGCTTGTTGGGGTATCTGCCCCACCCAATACCCCACAGCTGGCAAGCCCCAAAGAAAATCACACACAGAACTCCATAAGGTTATAAACTGATTGGCCCATTAGCTCAGTTTTCTTATTAACTAATTCTTATGGTAACCCATAATTCTTGTCTGTGTTAGCCATGTGGCTCAGTACCTTTTCCAATGGGGCAGGTCACATATTGCTTCTCTGTGGTCTGGGAGGAATGGAAGAGGAAGCTTCCTGCTTCCCAGAATACTCCCGTTCTCTTTGTTCCACCTCTACTTCCTGTCTGGTTTTCCCACCTATACTTCCTGCCTAGCTAATCAGCATTTATTTAAAATACGATTGACAGAATACAGACAATTCTCCCACACCAATTCCCAATATATCATGAAAGAAATTTAATATCAAGGATTTTCCAGGGGTTCGAGCCTCAGGAAATGGGAGGGGTGTTTGGTATAACCACCATCTGCCACTGGGAAGATTTGATGGGAAATACTGTTCTGAGGAAGGGATCATGATTTAGATTGGGTTATGTTACCTTAAAGTACCTGGCTTAAGATAAACAGGGAAACCTAAGATTAAGCATGTTAGGTGTATTTAAGATGAGATGTCTGAGGTAAAAATGTAAATAGGAGAGTCATTAGCATATAAATGAGATAAAATGATAATGGTAAATAAATGAATAATGAAAGAAACAGGAGCAGTCTCTGGGGTCCTTCAATATTCAGAGACATAGATAGGGTATGCAGAAGTACAGTGGAAAAGGGAGAGATCAAAGTGATACTTCATTGGTCATAGCACACGAAAAAGAACACAACCTTGGAGGACAGTATAGGTTACAGGGAGAACTGAGAGCCCAGACAGATTGAGGTGGCAAGAATTCACACAGTAGACTATCAAATAGAAGACAGTTGCAAAGAGAAAAAACTAGGGGGATCTAAAAAGAGGTACCTTGTGGAGATTTTGCTTTGGTAAAAAGAACATAACATTTACAGGGTAACTGAAAGATGGAACAATCACCCATCAGTGGGAATTAGAAGGAAGAATATTCCATACTCTCACAAATCTGCAAACTGCTCTCATTGATGACAGCCTGATTGTAAACAAGATACACAGGGTCATTTGGGGAATAATGCTCTGCCTCAAAAATGGAGAGTATTACTAGACAAAATACTTATGTGCTCTTGCCTCGAATTTTCTAAAGAAGGAAGGCTTGATTTCTCAAGAAGCCACAATAGCTATAGCTTTCTGCATGAGACCAACCCTACATTGGGCCCGTTAACACTCCATCATGGATGGGGAGAGACTCTTTCAGCCTTCCATTTCACTAAAGAGCTACTGGCAGATAATGTGTTTTCCAGGGAAGGTGAAGCATTTTCTTCATTAGAATAGCCACTCCAAGTTGGCCAAACTCCATGCTGATACAAGCGACCCTAGTTAAACTCACCTACAAATGACATGGAAGTAAAGGATGACTAGTTGGAAAAATGAATGGTTCAATTGGGGAAAAAATAACAAAGTTGAATTTGATCAAAGTATATTATGCATATACCTGAAATTGTAAGAGGAAAAGATCTTAAAGGTTTTAACTGTTTGCCTGTGAAGAAAATCAGGCTTGTCAACACTCCATCTTTGCCAAGGGACAGGCTCAAGAGGCCCAGTCTCTTGCTGAGGAACTTATGGCAGTTAATAGCTGCTGGAAGAGAGAAGACTGAATTATTTTTCTTTAGTTGTGTAGCTTCTAGTAAGTCTCTGATAAATAACCTCATGCCTGTGTTCAGGCAGGGAACCCTAAATGAAAACAGTAAGTCGTAAATATAAAGGGGGTGTCATGAAAGTAAGAAGGGCACTTGTTGACAAAAAGTAAGGGAGAAGAAGAAGGGGAGGCAGAGGGTAAAGGAGGATGAGGAGTGGTAAATATGGTCCAGATCATATACCTCCATGAAGTCATCAAAGGATAAATATAAATATTAAAAAAATAAATGTGATGCAATTGTATTGAATATGCTACAAAAGAGATGAGACAGAAAAGGAATTTTATCATTGATAGTCAAAACTCTCTCAAACATTAGGTAACTGTAAATAAAAGATTCATGTAGCTCAACAGGCCCCAAGTAAAAATGATTCAAATTTAAAAATAGAAGTGTCCAGAAAATTATTCCCAAACCATAATATGAATTGCTCAAAACCAAAGGTATAGAGAAAATTACAGGTAAGTCATATGACAGGTGGACACACGTGCAGGCCCCATGGCCAAGATAATAAAAAGGAAGGCTCATAAGCAGGTAGGGCTTATATAACTTCCATGTAGTGTACATTCCACTGTTGCTAGGAAATCAAGGAAGTATTAACTTGAAGCAACTACTCACAACTACAGTCAAAAGTAGAGAGAGAAAAAATGAATATACACTTGCACTCGGCTCACCTTTCCTTAATTTACATAATTCAGAACCCCAAGCAAAGGAGTTAGGCCCACAATGGATATTTCTTCTCTTTTATGTATTCTAATATAGTCCAAGATTTCAAACAAGGAAATGGCACTGACATATATATTCACATTTCAATTAACACAATCAAGACAATTCCCAATAGACTGGCCCACAGACTCACCTGATCTAGACAGTTTTTCAGTGAGTCTCTGGTCCCATATAATTAAATCAAGGTGAGAGTTAATAGTAACTATCATATATGTGCATCACATTTTTGATACATTTTAATTGATGAGCATATAGACTAATTCTGTAACTTTATTAGTGCTAAAATGGGCATAAAGGCATATCTACTTTATGCACACTATGATTTCTCTTAGTGATATTACAAGAGAGATACATAGCTAAATCAATAGTAGTGACTCAGTTTTCTGAGGAACATTTCTACATTCTATATTGACTCTACTAGTAATCTACTAACATCATCAGCAACTGTGTATAAATGTTCAATTCCTTTTACCAAATTTTCTCATAATTTTTTGTACTTTTTTATTATGATAGCCTTTCTGACTGGGATAAAATGGGATCTTGTACAATTTTGATCTTCATTTTCACCATAACTAACTATGACTGACATACTTTCATGTGTTTATTGGCTTTTGTATCTCTTCTTTTAAAAATAACTGTTTGATTAATTTGCTCAATTATTAACTATATCATTGTTCTCTTCATATTTTGATGTTGTGTGTTCTTCATATAGTCTGGATATTAATCCTCTATCAGAGAACTGGCAGACAAATTGTTTATGTTATCTGTTCAGGCTCCCTCAACACAGTTAATTGCTTACTGTGTTTTGCAAAAGTTATTTAATTTAATGTAGTTCCATTTGTCAATTCTCACTATTATTTTCTGAGTTATCACAACTCTGTACATAAAGTCACTGACTTTGGTTTGATTTGAAAGTGTTTCCTTTAGTAGTTTCAGGTCATACATTAAAGTATTAATTATTAAAGCATTTGGTCCATTTTCAGGTAATTTTGATGCATGGTAAGAGACAGGCATTGAGCTTTAATAGTCTTTATACAGATAGCCAGTTTTCTTAGGATCATTTACAAAGTTGCTATCCCTCTTTATCTCTCTCTTGCACTTGGTGTGTGTATTTGTGTGTGCCGGTATCATGTTGTTTTAGTTATGCTAACTGTGTAGAATAAATTTAAATGTTATATCTGCGAATATATGAGCATTCAAAGTTGTTCCATCTAGTATCTTCTTCAGTTTTCTTCTTTAGTATCTTATACTTTTCATTGTAAATGTATTTCATCTCCTGTATTTTTCTTTTGTGGCTAATGTGACTGGGATTATTTTCTGATTTCTTCTTAGTTGGTTCATTACTGGTAAATGCCACAGAGTTCTTAAGTCACAGGAGAAATGAAATAATTATTTTCCTCATTATTTTGGCATTAAGAGAATATTTTAATTTTAATCAAATTCATATATAATATTCACAGTAACTTTCATTTAAAGACCATATGCTTACTGTTTTAAAAGTCATATTTTGTCTTTAAGCACCTAGAAAACAATAACTGGAGATAGTTAATATACAGGGTTAATCCAACTTATATAAAAATGAGAAATCATTGTGGTACCAGACTTGACTATTATATTAAACTGTTATTTTCCAGGTCATTACTTTATAGAATGTGGTTGGGGTGAGAAGAAAATAAAATTAACCCTCAAGGATGGTATATTAGAACTACATTCAATTGTATATATCCCATAAATGAGAATTTAAGGACTTTTAAAAGTTGTCAATAGTAAAAGTACATATATTTAAAGAATGTTTGTTTCTGATAATAACTATAGTGGTTTGATGTCTTTGTAAAGGCATAGTGTGACTGGGGAACACATTTATAAAGGGCACTTGAACCAAATATCTGAGTAAATTAATATTTGACAATTTGGGATCATGGTTTTCCCAGATACCAAAGATTAGTAAACAAGAAATGAGCGACAGATATGGGATATCTCCCAATAGGTGTTCATTATCGTAGACCAGACACTCCCAAAACAATAGAGGTTATTGCCATTACTGATGGTTACCAGCACAACTAGCTCTTAAAACCTTAATGCTGAAGACACAATGCACTTTAATTATAAGACAAGGAAAAATAAAAGCTAGTATACATCTGGAAGTTACCTTGCTACTCCCTAGTTTTCACAATGTCAGAGGCTACAAGCAGAAAACAAAAATATTAACAATCCCACTCAGCTATGATCTTTGCAAGCGACAAATCACTGGTCCAGCAAGATTTGCTCATTTATGCAATAAAAATATGAATGTTACAGTGGTTAAACTATAAACCTAGCCAAAACCAAATGGCTGGGGAAGATATAGATCATAGAATAGAAACCACTATTAATTTTCAAAGTGCTTCTAGTACTAAAATGCCTTCTATACACTTATCTTTATACTCTTAGAATAATGAATCTTTTGGCCTTCATTAACAAAGTTTCTTTTGTAGTTGAAAGCAGCTACTACAGAGAATCATAGTTCATCAAAGAACCTAGAATAAGTGATAGTGAAATACTTATCTTTTAATGTAACATTTGCATTGTTCTCCTCCACAAAGGCTCAGGATACATTGAGGAAGATGAGCAGGAAAGTTATAATATTGGAGTAGGATTGCTGTGGAGCAAAGTCTTCTGGACATGACAAGGTCATTGCACCCATGAACTTTCTATAGTTGTGATCGCCAACACAAGACCTGCATATGATTAAGCCAGTGAAAATTCCAACGTGGATTGGGAGGAATTCTTGAGGCCCTTCCTAGCTTACCTGCCTAACTAAGTTCTACCTTGCTATAGGCCAAGACAGTTTCTTTATTCATAACCAATAAAAGCAACATACAGACAGAAGGACCTCCCACACCACTCAAATCCATTAGAATTCTAGAAAAGAATGCAGATTGTCATTAAAATTTCCCCATACCATGGCTACTACTAGTACCCTAATGCAGTCTGAAAAATTCTCTATACAGATATAACAGCTTCAATTAGTTTCTGGATTGCCTTCAGTTACATGGGAAAGTCTCCATTTGTTCATTCTCATTCTGTGTCCATCATCATATTCAGTCTAGACCTTGTGCTTGGCACCAAGAATACAGAGGCAGATGAAATAAAATTTCTGCTCAGAAGAAGCAGACACCTAGCCAGGTACAAGAGGTGCACACTCCAAATTCAGACTCAGTGACCAGGCAGACTTTCTTCATAAAGATTGCCTGCAAACTAAACTCTTACAGGGAAGCAAGTGTAAATTAAAGAAAGGAGAAGGGGATATTTTCAGCAATAGAAATAGCCTGTGCCAAGGGAACTGGGAGAAGTTGAGTTTGTCTGGATGAGAGTGCGAGGGGAAGGGCAGTGCATGCTAAGCAGGGATCATGTCATGAAGTGCCAAAGCTCAACACTTTGGACTTTAGCACGGAATGCTGTAGAAAGCCTGCGCTGGGTACCAAGTAGGACATCAGGATGTTTAATAAGATCTTGAACTCTGAATAGGAAGAAGGCAGAAAAAAAATAGACAACAGATATTTAATATCAAGAAGATGAGTAAGGAGAATAAAATAGAAATAAGGTGTACTCTACTGGAGAACAGTAAGGCAATGGAAAAAAAATAATGGGAGTGGGAGTATATAAAGAGTCTTTTGTGTTTGTTTGAGTTTGCTGAAAGAATTGAATCTTTAAAAAAATTCAAGTTGAGGATCAGGTTCCTGGTTTTGACATTAATAGATGGGGAGTAATTGAATATTTAATATATGCCAGATATAAGGGTGAGTGTTTTATCTTTATTATTTCACTTAATCTTCTTTATATTCCTTTAAGGATGATGCCATTCTGTCTTTTATTTTTAACTTGAAGATCATGATGACTCACAGTGATTCTACAATTTGCCAAGTTTGAGTCTCATTCACTGAGCTAGACAGCATGAGAGGAACAATGCTCATTTGGGCAGTGCAAGAACACTTTAATTTGGGCAAGTTGAGTTTGAGTCATGCATTAAGAGAGACAGAAAGTCTCACAGCTACAGGAAGACTCTTCCTGCAGCACATGGCACCCTGGAGTACTATCATACTGTGGATTGCCATAGGGCATGTTTAGTATATAGTTCTATATAGACATCTGAATATCAGTAGATAACAGTAAACCATAGATTTGCACCCAGGATGTCCATCTATAGTCCAGAAGAGACAGAGGGTGCACAATAAACATTTCCTGACTGTATGCTAAGTTGATGAAAATTGAAACTTGTAGCACAGGCATCATATACTTGGAAGAGGATTATATTAAGCAAATATTTAAAGACCAAATAATAGACAGAAATTCCCTGAAGGAGACTGAAAAATCTGTTGGGATAGAGAGATAAGCCAGAAGACTGTGCTTCAGCGATCAAAAGAGAGGCAAGCTCAAGAACAGTTTGCTCACTTTTGGCAAACACTGCCCAAAGTCAGGAAAACCAAGTCTGAAGGGCAAGAATAGGAATGACTCATAAGTCTGAAGAGTGGTACGAACTGAGCAGGGCTCTGGAGAGTCTGCCACTGAGATTTGGTAGAATTTCAGCATCATTCACTTCGGTTGTACACAAATCTAGAATGTCCTACTAGGTGAAAGCTGTTTTGGCATAACCAGGGCCTCTGTTGATCTATTATGGTAGATATTTATCAGAGACAACTTTCTTTGAGTCTGAGAGTCTAGTTGGTTGGTAAGTATATAGTTTCAGACTCCACAATGTCTGCATGTTTGAAAAGAAACAGAATCATGAGATGTGAAAATATTAGCAACGTTACTAACTTGTTCTCAATGACTTAAAAATAAAGAACAATTAGAGTTACATTCTAAGTGCAAAACAGACTAATACCATTGTCTCTTAGTAGATGTAAATATTATCTTTAGACATTGTTCAAGGAAAATTCTGTCTATCTATAAATACTCTAGAATGTTCAGACTCTAAAAATAATAAACATACCTATAACACAGGATGAAGTGAAGATATGCACTTATGAAAAAGACTCAATACAATCATTCTACTTTTATCTCATGAACTTTAAAAAACATAGCAGAAACTCCTTTCTAGATTTTGTTACATGCATTATTACAATCACTCTTTTAGAAGAAGTCAGTTGAGAAGAAATTCTGAGAATAGCCCTCTTTGGTAAAGCCCAAGATGTAATACAATGACTTTGAAGAGAGAGAGAGAGAGGAATCATCTGCCAGCATATGTGGTACCATCCATCCCAAACCAGTACTGGAAATTTGAATTAAGAAACCATCGTGGATGCTGGTAATGGCTGAGCCATCTCTCCTTGAGGGAGGGCTGAAGGGGAGGGGAGAGGCATGAAGGGGAGCAGAGAAAAATGTAAAGCTCAATAAAAATCAATTTAAAAAAAGAAAACAAGGAAAAAAAGAAACCATTGTGGCTAGTCCATTCTGAGAAATGACTATATAGAATAGTGAAGAAGACCACTGAAAGAAGAAACATTCTTGGCATATGGTCCATACTGAATAGTGGTTTAAGGTTAGTCTAGCCACTAGAGCAATTAACTGTGCTCTCAGTCACTAAAGATCAAACCTCCATCTCATCTGAGCATAATAAAATGAATCTTCTGGGTAAACTGGATATAGCAGGGGGTGCTAAAGAGGAGGGGATGTGGGATGAGAACATATGAAAGCCCGGATGTTCGAGGTGGGGGAGGGATGGAGTGAGAGAGCAATGGAAGAGATATCTCAATAGAGGGAGCCATTACTGGACTAAGGAGAAACCTGACGGTAGGGACATTCCCAGGAGTCCACAAGGATGACCCCAAGTAAGACCCCTGGCAATAGTGGAGAGGGTGCCTGAACTGACCTGGCCCTCAAATCAGATTGATGACTCCCCTAACAATCTTCATAAAACCTTCATTCAGTAACTGATGGAAGCTGATGCAGGGACCCACATCCAGGCACTGGGTTGAGCAATGGGAGTCCAGTCAAAGAGAGGGCAGAGGGTTTATGGGAGTGGGAGAAGGGGGTCAGATCATGATGGGGAAATCCACAGACACAGATGACCTGAACTAATGAGAGCACAAGGATACCAGACCGACAGCTGGAGAGCCTGCATAGGACCAAACTAGGCCGTCTGCATGTGGGTGACAGTTTTACAGTCTGATCTGTTTGTGGGACCCTTGACAGTGAAACCAGCATCTATCTCTGGTACATGAGCTGGATTTTTGAAGCCCATTCCCTATGGTGAGATGCCTTGCTCATCTTTGAGGTGGGAGAGGAGGGTCTTGTTCCTGCCTCAACTGAATGTGCCAGGCCTTGCTGACTTATCCTTTCTAAGGAGTGGATGGGGTGATGGATGTGGGCTTGAGGGAGTTGAGGAGGGGCAGGAGAAGGGGAGAGAGGAGAAACTGTGGCTGGTTTGCAAAAATAAACTAAAACAGAAAAAGTATGCAAAAATAAAATAAAATGAATGCTCTGTGCTGCTAAAATTTGAGAGGGTTTGTTACAAAGTGTAGATAAACACAATATCTTAGACAAAAGTTTTAGTCTGACTTTATGATTGAGAGCCTTTCAAAATCAGAATTGTTAGTCAAGGAGACAACACAGTGAAATCCAGTTATTCAGAACTCTTGGGGAATACGTTGTTCAGGATGATGGAATGACGGCAACTCAAAAGATGGAAGCGATCAATCTTAAATGATAGTAATATTATAATTTAGCTGTTTCATATAAATTTTTGTAAAGTAATGCCTACACTAAAACTATATATATATATATACATACACTTATATTCACATTGAACACATGTTTAGTTTTGCATTGACATACGTAGCCCTTACTCCCCACAAAATCTACACAGTAGTACACGTACAGGCAGGGCATGAGAAAAAAAGTTGCAAAGAAGTTGAATTATCCAGCTATCTTCCCAGCTCATGTCTGACTACAAAATTCATGGTAAGTCATTTGTTAAGGACAAACTTGAAGTAGGACAGCTGAGGCCAGTGATCTCCCGTCATGTTGGTCAATGCCCTCTGTCATCTTTTCAAATACCTCCCCTGACAAAGAGATGCACTGAAAGGCTGTGCCTGTGTGTATGTCTACAACTTTAAAAATAAGAATGAGCTACTACACCGAAGGGATGAGTTTTGCTTGTGTTTCTGCATGGTCATAGCTATGATTTAATCAGCAAGTTCAGGTGCGGCAAATGGCTTACAGTCATTTCAGATGGCATCCGTGATAATAACGATCCCTTAACTTCTCTGGTGCCTCTCATCAGAGGATTGCAAAAGGTTTTTTACCAGCATTAATTAAGGCTTACAGGATTTCAATGAGGTCATGAAGGAGTTTAATTACTGTAATATATTGAAAATTTTAAACAAAGCAGACACAACTTGAGGCTTCCATTTCAAAGCATTGTCTTTTGCTCTTGGTGGCAGGGGCCCAAGAGCTTGAGAATCACTTTTGTATTTCTTCATTTGTTTCCCAAGTTTTTAGAAAACCTTGACACTATAATATATTCCTTTGTATACTGAGAGACACAAGGACCGTGGTATTGTATGCCTCCTGGGAATTAATTGATTCACCCACAAGTACTTCACATACAGCCAGTCCTGGACACCTTGCTACATTATTCAAGACTACGGAGAATATAATGCATGTCTTCAAGGACCTTAGAATTAATGGAAGTCTATACAAATAAAGTACAAATTCCACACTGGGACTGGTGCTGTGACAGAGAGCTTCAGAGAGTTATTTAGGTGTGTGGGTGTCTATCCCACATTGAAATATAATAGCCAGCTCCACAACAGGGTCTACTATGTTGTAAGCACTCTTCTAAGACACCATGAATGTTTGTTTATTAATTTTAACCATAATAGTAATGTATAGATGCTATTACTTTTATACTTTTATAATCAAAGATTATGAGTCAGAGAAACCTGTATAACTTACCCACATTCTGCTGGCAAGTATGTGGTACAAGCAGGATTTGATCCCAGGCAGTTTGCAACTTACTTGCTCTTACCTACAATGTTTTAGTGTAGCCATGGGTGGGACAGAAGTGAATCTTAATGGAAGGACAGGTAGAAAGAAGTCAAAGCCTAGTGCACTGTACCTACACACCATCTCCTGGACCCACAAGGCACACTGTCAGCTGGGCGCTGATGGTAGGAAACGGCAATTGAAAAGTTAAGAGGAAAGGCCTTCCACTGTGCTTCTAGTCAACACTAACATTTGGGCCATACTTCGCAAAACTTTGTTATCAGTACCTCCCAGCACCTCTAATGGTATGCTTGGTTCATGGTTTCCTACTCCACTGTGACTAGGTTGATTCTTCCTTGGCATCCCTTTTGGGCTCACTGAGGAACAGGATGTGCATGGTTACACATGAGTAGAACATAGTTATATGCTTGGAAAATTAGACTAAATCTTCCCCAAGAGGCTGGCCTCCTATAATTACTCCTGCTCTACTCTTCAATGATTAACAATTCTGCTCTCATGACCAAACCTTGGACCCCCTCTATCATTATCAGCTTCTATTTTGTCTTTTGCAATGTGGAGTCTTACTAGGCTTTGAATCAGAAATGAACCTCATAGAATCATATTGAAGTCTCAGTCCCTACTGGGGAATGATTTTGAAAGTTATGGAGGCTGAGGCTGAGATATAAGAAAGAGGCAACTAGGTGCAGGCCTCTTAGTGTTATGCTCACCTGTTATTTGACCTTTCACACTGCTTTCTTGTTCACCCTGTTGTAAATAGATGTTGCTTCCCACTCCTGTTTCCATCAAAGGAGCCTTTCTATTATGCCTTTAACACTGTGGTAGATTGCTATACACTGAGACCATGGTCTACATAAGTCTTTCCTCCGATAGCTGTCTCCTATTATAAATTTTGTGACATCAACATAAAAGGTAGTTAATACAACTCTAGTCTTCTTTTCCTCCTGTTGTTGAATAGCTGAAGCCATGATTTCTGTGTGAAGACTTCCATTCCCAAGGTTCATGAAACTTGCCACTTAGGTATTCTTGGATAACACTGACGGTGCGAATAGAGTGTATTTTGCTCATCCATCTGGATGAAACTCAATATCTTCCTGATTGATCTAGTGGATCACCAGTTCCATGTGGCAATGCACTGACTGATGACTTAAGTACTGACTACCAAAACATACAGAGTGTGTTCATAAATATTAAGAGGCAATAAGTATTTTCTCTATATTTTAACGATGAAATATATTGTCATGAACCTCCTCTTGAGTATAGCATATTTGAGCCAAATTTTAACAATTTAAAAAGTATATGTTGAATATGTAAGCAATAATGATGGAATGCACTCACCCAACAAGTGGTTTTTGTCTGTTTATGTAATCAGGTGTTGTATGAATGTGGATGACTTCATAACATGATATGTAGAGTGAAGAAAAGGGTTATTGGAAACTTTCCAGTAAGCCATTTTGGCAATATAATCAAGCCATTTGCCTCAGTGACACACTGAACACAGCATAAGGCCTATAATTATACGGGTCTCAGTCTTGGAGATGATGAGTTCATGGTAATATAGTGGTAAAGAGAATGGATTCCAGAACCAAAATGCTCAGTTTTCATCCTGGAAACACCATTCGCTGCACATGACCTTGGGATAATTGTTTCTCTGTACCTCCTGTTCTTTATATTAAGTATGCCATTAAATAATTGTGATGGTTGATTTCATATGTTGGTTTGGCTGGAGTATAATGTACAGATATCAGGTCAAATATTTTTCTGGCTATTTCTCTGGTAATATTTTAGATGATAATAACATTTATATTAATGGACTTTGAGGAAATGACCCTGCTCTCCATTATTAGAGTGTGTCTAGTCCAACTAAAGAGTGGAACAGATCTTCTCTGAAAGATGAGGGAAATCAGTAGAAGCTAGCATTCAAACAACACTCAGAGTCTTTAGAACATTCACCCTTTGACGTGAACATCACAATCTACTATTCTTTACGGTTTGATATACTGGCTCATCCTACAGACCTTGGAGTTTTTACGCTGTATAATCTTGCAAGCAAATTCCTTAAAATAAAGCAATTTTAAGGTGTGTAGATACATGCACCCATGCAGAGCAGTATAGTTCTTTGATTCTATTTTTTACTACATTGTGAGGGGTGTGTGTGTGGCAGCCATCTCATGTACAAAATGCATTTACACACAGAAATGTGATGTGAACTTCAAGAAGATAAAGTAAGTTGGAGATAAAGTTTTGGCATCATTAGCACATAGATGATAAATGATGCAATTGGAGCAGATTGGATTATCTAGAGAGAGAGAAAAGACGCTCTGTGAGAAAGGCTCAGAGCAAAATCTTAAAGCTCATAACTCAGACATGGACAAAAACCTTAAAGGATAAAGCAGAAAAGAGGTAAACTAGGAGAGAGTTTAATTAAAGAAGTACAAATTCCGGCTGGGCAGTAGTGGCGCATGCCTCTAATGCCCGCACTTGGAAGGCAGAGGCGAGTGGACCTCTGTGAGTTCGAGGCCAAGCTGGTCTACAAGAGCTAGTTCCAGGATAGGCTCCAAAACTACAAAGAAACCCTGTCTCAAAAAGCTCAACAAAATGAAGAAAGTAGTACATATTCCATGCATGATTGAAGATATTAAACTCACCATGTTACAAGAGGTTATTGACCTTCTTTGGAAAGAACCTTTACCCAGCTTTACTTTGATCTGTTCTAGGTTACATGATTCCTCCAAAACAGTGTATAATAATAGTTATGATGACTTAGGGTTCAACCAAGGAAGTTAACGTTTCGTTTGAGATAACTCAAATGGGTGAAACAAGCGATGCATATATATATATATATATATATATATATATATATATATATATATATATATATATATATATATATATAACTGTTGTTATTGTCTTAAAAATCATATTCTTATTACATAAGATACAAAAATGAATAACATAATTCTGTATTTTCCTATTATGGTCCAAATATTGTTTTCTTTTTTTAAAATTCAAATCAAATCTTTATCCCTATACCAATTGTTTTAGGTGGAACTTTTTGGAAAAGTGTCATGAAAGCATCCCTGATAAAGGGGACTGGTGTCTTCTTACACAGGCTTCAATTACAATGGCTTCTTACCATTTTTGATGAAAGAGTACCATCTATCAAGAAAGAGTCATTTTCAGATGACAAATCTCCTTGTATTTTCATCATGAGAGACCCAATTGGCAG
Source organism: Myodes glareolus (assembly GCF_982192425.1). Lineage (NCBI taxonomy): Eukaryota > Metazoa > Chordata > Mammalia > Rodentia > Cricetidae > Myodes > Myodes glareolus. The sequence goes on from NC_142033.1 coordinate 55,410,352, forward strand.
AATTGTGATCAAAAATCTGTTTTGCCTAAGTCACCAAGGATAAAGCATATTATTGCAGCAATATTGGTGAGATAAGTAAGGCAGGCCTTGACAGCCATTTTGTTTTCAAGATGGAAGAAGCCTAAAGGGAAAATAAGGCTTTTAGATGTGAGGTGTGAACTAACTTGCTTATTCTTTAAGGCATTTTACAATTTTGCATAGTCTTATCCTATAACTTGGAACCCTAAGTATCCCAAATGAGATAGAGAAAAGAGAACTGAAATGTGTGCTGGTCCTTAGACTTTTTACTTTGGAAATCAAGTAAGTACGAAAGTTAATTATGTTCACGATAAGATCACAAACATCCAATGGTGAGGAGCTGAAATAAGGAAAGGGAAGTGAGGACCTGCAGAGAATTAATAGAGACAACTGAGAAGTTGTTTTGTGCGGAAGGACAGAATTGAAAGCCTGCAAAAGGAGATCTGGCAGACAGCAGAGAATATTTTATTTTTGTTGTTATGGACTTCTAATGTGGACTAATTTTAGTTTTTCTGAAAACAGAGCAGAGGTTGTTCTCAGAGATAAATGATTTTAAAGGAGGAAGGATAAATTGACTCAGCTGAGAGAAAAGATGACTTCAAGTGATAATGAATTCTTTGAGAATGTGAATCGCGGGGTAGAGAGAAATCTGTGGCACAACTGAAGAGGCTTTGCCTTAAAAGCAGAGACTGATGGACTTCAGGGTGTGCACTGATGAAAATGAAGGATTGGATAGCCTTCACACTCAAGGGACAAGGTGGCTTTCTGCAGCGTGAAGCATATTCATCAGCTAACAGAGAGCTGTTGGAAGATGTAGAGTTATGAGAAAATTAGAAAAGAAACAAATAGTTATTATTGAATAGTAAAAGAGAATGTCTAGGGAAATAATATCTGTGTTATGTATACATTAGACATTTGTTGCCATATCTTTGAATTTGACAAGCATGTGAATTTTTTATAAATCAATAAAATTATAGGTTGGATTGGAGGTTTAGAGTAAATGGAATTGGACATTTGCATTTGAAGAATCCTGTGCACCATCATTTAAACAAACCTCCAATGACCCACATACTTAACCCTCTTTTCTCATCTTGTTTGTCTCTGAGAAACAAATGTAAAGGATGGAGAGGTTTTATAGGTGGCTACCTGAAGTACTTAAAATTTTCAGTTTGTTATAACTCAAAAACAGGTGAACCTTGTTGGGATGTGCAGAAACAAAGAAGTTCTTTCAATGAAGGTTCAAGACTTCCCTGAAAACAGACTTGCAATGTGGCAGCACCTTGTCTATTTGGTATTGAAAAAACAAGTTCCACAAAAACTATAAGAAAACAAAAGTGATCTCTATCCACAACTGAGTGATTTGGAGCACTTCCCTCACTAGTCAGATGAATGTGTGTTAGAAGATCACTTGATTATAGATTTGGTGGTGCCCTGAGCATAGACTTCTTACTAACAGACAAGCACCATAAGATAATAAATGAGAAATTTTAAGCCATTGCTTCATAGAACCTCACTACACAACATTGAAACACGTAATGTAGGGACATATGAACAAGAAAGCTAGAAGTGTTTGTATAAACATGATTGTGATGCTAGACTTTGGGAAAGAATCTGCCATAAGATCATTTAAGCATTTGACTGGGAAGATAGCAATGATCATGGTAAGTATAATAAGGCCAGAAGGTTGAAAAAAATCACTGATTCTAGATGAATGATAGAGTTAGGGTTCGGAGAAAAATAGCTGGAAGGAAAGATAATTTTGAAAGTGGGGAGATGGTGAGGGAAGAATGGAGGAATAAAGTTTAGTCATTGATACAAATACCAGTTTGCATTAAGTGTTTTGAAAGAAGAAATTTGTAGAGTGAATGACTTAGAAAACATGAGAGGCTAACATTCAGCTTATCTGATCTGCTTCACTTGGAAAGTTTTTTAAAAGGGGCTATAATGGAACTAGAAAAAATGCAGCCATCCTACAGGAAGTAAGGTCTGAACCAAAGCATTGGTACTATGAAACTGTGCATGATGATGTCAGATAGCATATGCTTTAAATAAATTAAGAAACTGGAAGGGGAAAAGCATGTTGGAAAAAAGAAAAGGGAATTAAGAGCGATAAGACATCTTTTAAGAGTCATAACGTAGGGGATGGGGAGATGTATCAGTAGATAAAACTGTTTGCTGATCAAGACTAATGATTTGAGCTCCAAACATCAATATTACTGAAAAAATATTAGTGTGATTATGTATGCCTATAATCCCAGTACCATCAGAGCCGAAGACAGGAAGATCACTGGGTACTCTTGCTGTCAGCCTAGCTCCATAATTAAAGAAATGCTGTCTAAAAGAAATAATTCACAGAGCCATAGAGCAGGGACACCAGAAATCTTCCTTTAGTATTTCCATATCTAAACATGGGTGTTTACACACATGCATACACACCATACATACTCATACACACACAAGAAAGAGGGAGGGAGGGGAAAGAGAGGGAAGGAAAAAAGGGAGAGAGTGAGAGTGGAGGAAAAGAGATATTGGATGAGAAGAAGAAAAGCAAGGTCATGACAATGACAAATATGTGAAGTTGGGAGATAAATGTGTTAAAGATAAATGTGAGGATCTAAACCTAAGGGACATTGCATCCATTACAGAAAGAACAGGAAGGAAGAATGCTGGGAAGATTTTGGGGAAAGGTGGAAGAATTCTGTTATTGGTGGAATTTTATTGTTTGGGGGCAACACTGACACTTTTGAAGGGCCCTAGATATGACCATAGATTTAGGGGCAAGGACCCAGATGGGAGGAGATTCTGGCTAAGAGACTTTGGAAGTAAATGAGACAGAACGGAAAGAGGTGGTATGGTGAGGCTCTGACATTATCAATCTTTGATCATTCCAGAAGGATTTTCAGTGTTATTTTCAGCACTGACTACCCTAGACTTGAGCAGAAACGATCTGGGGAGCATAGACTTTCTACCCTGATAGTTCTGCTTTATTGAAAGGTGATAACCAGGTGATGATGGTGAGAAGCAACTTATCTCATTCAGTTATGAATTCCATATGTATTACAATAGCAGGACAATTGACCAGGGAGTGTAGATTTACATTCTCAGTCGTATCGTAGGGAACAGCACTAGTTATTTTCCCACAATTCCTAAGAGTATACTAATGTGTGTAATGACTGGTATAAAATGGAATTGTTCCTCTTTATTCTGCAACTGTCTCCCAAACACAATATGGACTTTGTAAACACAAATTATTAGTAAGGTCTGCTGAACCAAAAATGTTGTCCAGCAGGGGTTATAGTAGGATGAAAATGGGGCAGAGTTAGAAGATTCTAGAAATCAAACCAACCTTACAAAGCAAAGCTAAAGCCTCCAACTTCCTTTTGTTACTCAATCATGAAACTAGCTGTTTACTCTCGAATATTTTTGTTCATCTTTAGTGGGTTCTGAACCCTGTTGAGGAGTAGGCATGCTCTATTTTGGTTTTTTAAAACACAAGAAGTTATAATAGACAACTTGAGGCCTTCCACAACCATGTAGGTATAGCCAAACCTAGAATATAGAATGTAGGACAGGAGTAACTATCCACACAGTATTAGGAAAACAATGTGGAAAAGAGTCAACAAAAGGAGCATTTATTTGGCACAGGGTTTGTGTTTGATTCCTCTCCCATTCTCTTCTGAGAGAAGCAGATAGATTTTACTTGATTCTTGATGAGATCTGTAAGTGCGGTTGCTAGAGTACAGGAACTTCACGTGATAGTTGAACAATCATATGAACTTGAAGTCAAAACTGAGTGGATTCCTTATTTCTAATGACCCAAAAAAGGTTTTCTTGTGCCCAGATTTTCATGGCAGTGAAAATGAACTTGGAGTTTAAGTTTTTAATATCTAAGAGTCAAGCACTTGGCTGCCTGTGCATCAGGGAGTGGCTCAGGGACACAGAGCTGACAGCTTGTGCCAATTGGTTTATGTTGGTTGGTTGAGTAGCTTCACACTCAGAAAGAATTTGTAGGCAGGAGCTTTGAAGAGCACAGCTTCCAAATAAAGAAAGAACCTGCTAAAGAAGGTAATTCTTTCCTGGGAGGTGACCTCTGAGCACTGACGCTAGCTTCTGCCTGAAATTGCCAGTGGTTAAATCCTTCCAGCTCCAAGCTGTCTGAGGAAGTTTGTGTGATAGAGGAGATGGTAAAATCTTGCCACACAGAGGAGCAGAGATGAAATAGAAAACAAAGCCTTGACATTCTTGTCACCCCTGGAAGCAGGAGCATCTTTGCCCAGGTGGCAATTGAGTTATATGAGCCAACACATTCCTCAGCTAAATTAGGTCAAATTGGACCTTTTTTATACTAGCAACTTCATGCACTTAGCAATATGAAAAAATTCTAGAAGTTATTCTTTTCTTTCTTTTTCTTTTATATTTAACTTTAAAAAAAATTTCTAGTTTTTTAAAACATTGTTTGTAAACTGGTGTATTATATATATACAAACTAGAAAAAAGCAGAGAATGGGGGCAAGGAAATTTCTACCCCCAATGAAACCCAAATATCACTTTGGATTTTAAGTATCAAATGCAAGAATGGTATCAGGGACCAAAATGATCTCTTTCTGTAGTAAGAATAAGAAGCTGATAATTCTTGTGTTGTCATTGTTTTTTTTTTATCAACTTATCAGTCCGAGTATAAAACTTATAAATTTGACTGAGATTATATCAGATTACAAAATATTTATAAAAAATATGTAGAAATACCCAAGAATAGAGGCTAACATACCTTGCTACTCACATGGGAAAAGAGTACTGAACAATACACACATATTCAAGTTCTGTCTCCACTATTGGATGAGCTCTGGGCATGGTATATATACAGGAAAATAACTCATTCAAGAAGCAAGGGAACTACCAATGATCTCAGCCTAATTGTCAGGTCAGTTTTTGCTCTCCTCTCCTTCCTTTTATCCTCCTGCCTATTCAGCTCCTCCTTCCTCTCCGTGCCCTTCTTCCACCCTCTCTCCCATCTCAATCTCCCTCTTCCTAATCCTTATCCATTCACACCCTCAGTCTCCCTCTTCTACTCTTCTTTTTCCTCGGGTTCTGTCACTCAGTCTGATATGTGAAGTAGACTGGAACAGACTAGAAGCACTTTGGTTACTTCCATTCACTAACTTCATTACCATGAAGCACAATGATGGCAGATCACACACACACACACACACACACACACACACACACACACACACATACACACACACACATATGGTGGGGACAGGCAGAGAAAAAGATTGAAAAGAAATTGAAAATGTAATTAAAGCAAAAAAGTAAGAGAATGCACTGAAGAGGTACTGTGTAATCAAGGATAATCACTGGGAAGCCCAGTATAGCCTTTGGATTGAGGAGTTACTATTACTATAAGTATCGATTACTATGGAATATGAAATTGAATGAACAGTGACTTCAGACGTGTATTGCATGAGTTTTCAATGTTTTTGTGTGAAAGAAGTTTGGAAAGGGCTTTGTTGGAAGTTTATGCTTTAATCCCCCATGTGGCTGCTCTAAGAAGTGGTGTGGGACATTAGCTGGGACATCAGGACCTCTGTTTTTATTTTTTATTTTTTTTCTGGAGAGTTTTGTTTCCATCTCCTCTTTTCTTCAAAAAAAATACAGTCAGATTAAATGTAATGTAGCCATTCTCTTTTCATTACGGTACCCCAGACCTCCAAAGCTAAGAAGCAGAATCTCCCTGGCATTATGGTTAAGCCTCCAAAGGCATGGAGCGTCATGATCATCATGGTCAAACCTACCCAGATTTTGGAAGAGATAATTGACACTTTACCACTCAATGATAAACAGAACTAAAATCTCACTGAAAGGACAGCATGCATTTGCGGAGTTATCACTGCAAAGTGAGACCTGCCATGGTTACGGAGAAAAACTAATCTGAACTTTCAGTCCAGGATGTCTGTTGGTGTCCTGATGTCATGTTGATCTTTCTCGCCATTCCCTGCCCCCTCCTCATGGTGAGGGACTATAGAAGGCTGCTTAAATACTACAGCAATCACTGACTGGTATTTTTAACACACTTCACAGAGCACGGTGAAGTTGAGAATGAAGTAAAATCAATTCCAACAAATGAATTTCTTTTCTCCTAATGGTTTTATGAATATGAAAAATATTCTTGGAGGACTAGTTTTGAATATGTCAATCATGCAAGGAAATGCTTGAGGGCATTTCTTTTTGGGGTAGAGGATATTTCATGACTTAATATATAGGTGTTGTGTACTGTCTACATGACGAGCATGATTCCTGATGGTAGACATACAGTAAGTAGCATATGTAACACATGGCTTTAAAAATCCTCAGTACAGCAGAACCTTTACTGGAGTATACTCTACCCATCTTAGAGAAGGACACTTCCAAGACTGTAGTTCAGGGCTCTCTTTGTACAGAGCTGATGGAGAGTGAGTGTTCCATGGATGTTTTTGAAACATTGTGAAGATGTGAGGAGACTGAAGTTATCTGCTTTAAAAGGGATTGCCCAGGATTGGGTGTATAGCTCACTGAGTACTTTCTTAGTACATGCAAAGCCCTCCGATATGCCCTGCCTTCAACTCAAGCATGGCAAGGAAAAAAGGAAAAGGAAAGAGGAAGGAAGGGCGAGAGGGCAGTGGGGAGAAGAAGATAGAACATTAGCGCTCCTTTAAAGCATGGGCAAGACTGCTTTGCAAAGATTGCTGAACCCATAGCAAGGTGAGGTGTAGAAGCAGAACAGGAGAGGGCTCTGTGTTGCATAGTCAGAAAGAGAAGAATAAAGAAATCTGTATGATTTTAGAAGCTCGGCAGTCTCTTGCATATGTTATTCTTGCTTCTCTCTGTTTCCTTAGAGTGATTAATAGTAATTTTAGAAAAAAAAATGTCAGATGGCCTTGACTTTGGGGACTGGAGGCAAGAATGAATCTTGGAAGACAGCATCTTTTCTGGGAAGCTCCAGGGGAGAGAATCCTCCAGAGACAGAGATAGTGTTGGGGAGTAGAGAGAGTCCTGGAGCCTGCTTCGAGCTATTAAGGAGCAGTCCTTCTAGGATGCAAAGGGGGCCAGAGTCTGAGAGCAAATACCAAATCTCTGTGTTTCATTACTGAACCTTGTTGCAGTTTTATTTGTGTGCAATTAAACACAAATGGACGTTCTAATATTTGCACCTCTGTCCTCTGAGTTTGTTAGACATCCCATCGAGGCTACATACCTTCCTGAACCCTACCATGATTCTTTTTTAATTACCAAATCACAGAATCCTGTTATTTCAGGCCATTTATGCCTTCCAACCATACCCCCATTTCCAGTGTTGCTGGTATGCACCTGCCTAGACCCATTCTGGCCTTCCATATTACCACTATAGCTTTGCTTTAATTGGACTCCAGAATGGAAACTGTTACTATTCCACACCACTCTTTTTATAAACAGAAAAACAATAATGCGCTTTTCAGCTTAACTTTCTCCTTTTCAGCTTACCTCCTCAAGATGAAGCATCAAACACTAGTATATCGGACTTCTGCTCTCTCACCTTTGTCTCATTTTTCTACACCCTCCTGAAACATATCCTATACTGTAGTTGCATGGGTTAGCACTCTAAAGGCCAAGTATGAAACAGTGTTCCAAATGACTGACTTTCAAACTGAAGTCCACTGTGTCCAGAATGTCCTTCACTTTTTCTCTGGCACAGGGATTCTTCTTATCTTAAAGCTTGCCTCAGGAAAGCCTTGCTGTTTCTTCCCTGAGCACTACAGACTCCCATAGTCTACACAATCCAGCCCACTGCGGCAACACACCTTGTTCTGAGTAGGTCGCGTTTCTAGACTGTGATGATCTGCTAAGGAAGGGCTGTGTGCTCATCAACACAGAAACTCAAGACTGTAACATAATGCACACCATGATACTGGGAAACAATACACAATGTGAATGGATGAATATGAGAACACATAAGAAGTTTAGTGATAACTGATATCAGCAAAAAATGTGGAAATCATCATTGTAAGTGGATGTACTCCATATTATTAATTATATCTTGAAACCTGTCCCTTTTGCCTAGAAGAAAAAGAAATTAAACCAGGAAATACTAGTACACCATATGATCCTGGTGCAGCTAGTGAAAACAACAGAATTCCATAAGAGACTTGCAACTTTGTTATATGAAGAAACACTCTTCAGTTTCGAGAAAAGTAGGTTTGTAGGACAGTAGAGAAGAAAATGTTCATTTATTGTGTGGCTAAAATGTACGATTCCAGATATTCCTGAATGCCCATTCCAGCAAGAAGTAGTGACTTTAACTGAATACTATGCATATTCCAAATAGGTCAGTCTGTCTTCTTAAGGAGTGTGATGATATAGAAATACGAATGATCATTGAAGAACCAATCAGAAATGACAGTCAAACAACAACAATCAGTGGTAATGGTTGAGGTTTATTGAGCACACACTGCACTGTGATAAGTTTCAGATGTGTCTGGGCATGTCGTCTCACTCAGTCCTCATATTTACACTAGGAAGTAGGTGTCATTGATGGCTCCATTGTTGCAGATTAAAAGAATTGTGTGCAGTTACTAGTCTTCAATCTTCAGGAGCTTTCCCAAATAATAATTACCAAAGGTAGAAATCAAACTCAAGTACTTTAAATTTTGATAAGTAAATAAGAATGAATAGTTTTAAATATGATTTTTATCATTTTTAATGCAATGGAAACTTTCATTTAAGTATGTTTTTGATAGGCTGGTAATACATATCCATTGGTGTAATGGTGGCACCAATATCATGGAAGAAACCAATCCCTTTCTGATTAGATTTAGGACCCTCTCCACAAAATATTGCTCAAACAAGGCACCAATATTTTGCCAAGAAACTATAGCTAGATAGCTCATAGTCCAAAATGCTATGGCTAGATAGCTCATAGTCCAAGAAGCTATGGCTAGATAGCTCATGATGCCAGGAAGATCCTGCTACTATTATATTACTTGATGTGTAAAGTAACAGCTAATTCCTAATTACTCATAGTGATACCCATCAATTCGTGCTTCCCTCAGTCCTCACCAGAGAAGTAGATGGTTATTAACACAGAGACCTACAACTGGTCAAGGTGCAGAGGATAGGAGAGTGCATAATTTTCAACCTTATATAGAACATATATAGCATATGTTTTATTTGTGTGCATGTGTCTCTGTGTATGTGTATATGTGTATGCGTGTTTCACACTTCATCATCCCAAGGCTCAGAGAACATTGAGGAAAACAGGATGAAAAGGGTATAAGAGCCAGAGCAAATGGTTGACTTCAAGGAAGTAGTGTCTTGTAACATGAGGGGCCAGCTTGTTGGGGTATCTGTCCCACCCGGTATCCCACAGCCAGCAAGTCCCAAAGAAAATCAACAGAGTCTACATTAGGTTATAAACTGATTGGGCCATTAGGTCAGGCTACTTATTAGCTCTTATAACTTATGTTACCCCATTATCCTTATCTATGTTAGCCACACAGCTCAGCACCTTTCTCAGCTGGGCAGGTTACATCCTGCCTCTTCGGTGGTCTGTGCAGGAGTGGCAGAAGGAGCTTCCTGCTTCCCAGAATAATCCCAGTCTCTTTGCTCCACCCCTACTTCCTGTCTGGCTTTCCCGCCTATACTGTCTGCCTGGCCAATCATCTTTTTATTAACATATGATTGACAGAATACAGGCAATTCTCCCACACCAGTGTCTCCTGGACACAGCAGGGCTGTTTCATGCAAGAGTTCAAAGTGGTTCTTACAGCATGCTCCAAACCTGGGCAAGACCAAGACAGACAAAAATCTCAGCGTGGTGAAGGGAGTTAGGTACAAAGTCTCACACCTAGTTGTAGACCTGCTGTCAATTGTTTGCTCCTGGGAGGACATGTAGAGTGGGTGGGAGGAGGAAAAAGAGTGGGAACTGTGATTGATATATAAAAACAATATTCATAAAAACAAGGGAAAAAAGAATGTAGTTCTTGGTAAATCATTTGTCTTACCACACTTCAGGGGAAGACCACAAATCTAGAAATGTTGGGGCATCACGCATTTCTCTTGGTAGATTTAGAGAAAAGACAGCACAAATATGGATGGCTGAGAAAAGGGGTGTGTGTCTGGGGAAATTAGGGGACCTGGGATGTTATATGATTTAACACATTGTATGAAATTCTCAAAGAAATAAAAGTTTGTTTTTGTTTGTTTGTTTTTAAAACATTCTTTTGAAAAATTCCTCCCTGTTATATAGAACTGATAAAAGTCAAGTTACATTTCTTTTACCAAACTATGGTATGGCAGGTATACTGAAAACATTCATTCCATAAAAGTATGAGAAAAAAAACAGGTTATATATGTCAGTACACAAGAGAACAGGCAAATTTCCCATGGTGCAGTAAAAAGTAAAAATAAAAGTGGAGTATTATGGGATGGATGTTGTTCAACAAGCAGCCATGGATACCTGGTAACAGAACTAGAGATCTTCCTTAAATAGAAAGAGAAAATCAACAACCACAAAAACCCATTGGGATCTATGCAAACATTCAGAGTCCAGTAACTGCAGTCTAACTGAACTGGAAGGAACTGTTGGTGGAAAAATAAAGAATCAATGTGTGTTTTGTGTGTGTGTGTGTGTGTGTGTGTGTGTGTGTGTGTGTGTGATGTGCACTGCATATAAGAAGAAACTTTGCCAATCTCAGCATTAAGTCTTAAGTGATAAGATTTAAAATGCTCTTATCTAAATGTCTTTACTTATTTACTTGCCTTTTGACCATCATACCAGTTGGAGAAAAACTGAGAGTCATCATTGCAGCATAAAAAAAACCAATCAGTGATGATGGCAACTGGATTAACAGTGACTCTGTGTAGACTTTCTCAAGAATTCAAAGCTTCTAGGACCTGGTTCTTGGAGTAAAGACCAATCACTTCTGTAAGCATTACCTCCATGGCCCCTAGCAGGCTAAGCTGGGGTTTTGTGAGTCTCCTATTTCCTCTAATCCCAGTAGTGGCAATGGTATTAGGTTTGTTACCCAAGAGAGAATTCAAATGGGACACAGTGATAAATCAAGAGTTTATTTTTAGTGAGTGAGAAAGTGAAAGTAACCTTTCTTGGGGCATGAGGGAACCCGGCCAAACTACAAAGACTAGGATTCCGACCTGAGTCTCACTCAGTCCCAGAAATCTTAGCTTCTTTCTGCACTACTCACATCCTCCCTTTAGGGTAGCTTTTCCCTAAAAATAGGGGAAGCTTTCTTGAAGTATCCTTTTTGCCATAATTCAGTCTGTTATGATTTGATGTATGAGATGTAAAATTATACATGCGGGTTTAAGTCCCTATCAAGTTGAAAGGTTTGTGAAAGGAGAAAATGACAGGGGCCAATGTGTCTACTTCTCCAGTGGGGAAAACCCACGAAGACATTTTGAGCTGGCTCCAACTACCCCTTCCACGTAGACTCCTTGCTGTTTTTCATCTCTGCATCCTCCTTCATCTCTAGCAGCCTGGGAAGCACCACACTCATTCCTCATCCTGCCCACTGGGATTGGAGAAAGCATTCCTCACCACCCTAAGTGGAAGAGATAGCAAAAATACATACCTATGACCAGGACACTCTCTTCCTCACAAAAGGTTGCCTTCATCCATCAAAACACAGATTTTTATTATAACATGGATACCTTGGGTTTTGCCATATCTCGCATAAACTGAGAGATGGGGAAAATCTATATCTGTGCCCCTCTATCTTTCCTTTCTCACATAAAGGAGAGAAAAGATGGAGAAAACTCCTTTGAGGTTCACAGCCGAGTCCCCAGTTTCCCTTAAAGACCTAAGCATGTTGTTAGTCGTGCACACTGCCCTTCCCCGTGCATCCTAACACCATGCCCGCTACCCATATAACAATAGATTACAGCTAAAGGAATTTAGATGCTTCAGGCTCTATTTATGAATCTCAAGAGAAACCAAATGACAAGGAGAGATAAAAAACAAGGATATTAGAGGGAAAATTTACCTTCTACAGCTACAACAAACAGTAAACACAGCCCAACTCCTGAACAAATTAACATAAAATCTCATCCTTACAGCTTATTTATTCAATTCATTTTATGGTATATATAACATCTAGCATTCAATGAAAAAATAAGTAAGTATAAAAGGATAAAAAATATGGTTTTCAAAAATAAAGCAAGCACTGAAGCCATTATCAGATTGGGTATTTAAAAGTAGCTGTTATTAAAATGCTAAGGGCTGAAGTGAACAGCAGAAACAGCAGTGCAGACACGTATTACAACTCATTGTTGGAAGCTCCCAGATGCAAATCCAAGTCAATCGCAAAAATATAAAACAGCATGGAAAAACAGAAGAATAAAGAAACCCTAGATTGGGTCAACCGAACAATCAGGAAACTGGAAACAAGTGAGGACAGAATGGGCGATATGAGGAGCTTTCCATTAGAACTTATTTTTTAAAAAAATATTTTCCTCTTCCTTTTCTTTTTTATATTATTATTATTATTAAAATTTTTCAACTCCTCTCCACCTCCCCTTTCCCTCCTCCTTTGCCCCCTCCCCCTCCCTCTCCAGTCCACAGAGAAGTCAGGGTTCCCTGCCCTAGGGGAAGTCCAAGGTCCTCCCCACTCCATCCAGGTCTTGAAGGTGAACATCCAAACAGACTCGGTTCTCACAAAGCCAGTACATGCAGTAGAATCAAAACCCAGTGCCATTGTCCTTGGCTTCTCAGTCAGACCTCCTTGTCAGCCACGTTCAGAGAGGCCGGTTTGATCACATGCTCCATCAGTCCCAGTCCAGCTGGCCTTGCCCAACGTCCATATGAGGAGCAGAAGGAGGGAGAACATGAGCAAGGAAGTCAGTACCGCGAGGGGTGCGTCTACCCACTGTGACGGTGGGGCTGATCTAATGGGAGTTCACCATTGGAACTTTTAACACTGACTTTTGCAAAAAGGAAAAAAAAAGTAATGGAAATGGAAATGAATTCTGTAACCTGTGGACCAAGTGCATGCAATGGACTGTATGTGTAGGTGCGAAAACCAAAAGGAGAAGAGGGAGAGAGTAGAAGTGTTTGGAGTGAGAATTTTCTGAACTTAAACAGACATTCAAGCAAAAGGACTGGTGAAACTGGCAACACTTCAAGCAGCGTAAATGCCATATTCAAACATAGGAAACCCAAGACTAAGGGAAAGTTGAAAAACTCGGAAGCAATTAAAAACTATGATTTAATGAGGGTCAGCACAAAGTAACTCTAGAATCAGATAAGAAAAGACTACAGACGTTTGGAGAATATATGGGAGGGGGTAAGATTAATTAAGGTAGGGTCATTGTTATGCCTTTGGGGAGCAATGGAGACGTGGTCTTATAGAGATTTTGATTGTCCAAAGGTAGAATGGGAGACAGGAATTTTGCTTTTACATTTAAGAGAAGAAGAAGGTAAATAGAAAGTACACATATGTGCTTCTATTAGTGGCTGCATTCCAATACAGTGTTTTTGAAAAGTAGGATTCATAAAACCTCCAAGCAAATATTATTATTTTAGGCTGAAATTAGTCCTCAGAGGTTTACATAAACAGAAAACACTCTGAATGAATTATAAAGGGAAGAAATGCTGAAAATTGTTCTTGACACTCCTGTCAAGAACGGATTAAAATGGTGGGTGGTCATTGATGGGAAGGAGTGGTACCTCGTCTGTGACTCAGGATAGGGACTGTGCACCATGGGGGAGGAGCAAAAGAGGCTGTTCCCTTTGTTCTACTCAAGACTGTAGTCACACATGTAAGGAATGCCATCCTTGTGCCTACCCTGTTCTCTCACTATGCTGTTGACTAAAACATGAATCTCAGGCCCTGAGGCTGCTGGTCAATACCCAAGTTTGAATGAAAGCAAGAGGAATAATTAGTGAAGCCGAGTGGTACTCTTCAGTGCGCCTAATGATAGATTATATTTCTAAGGACGTGAAAGATTTATAACACATACTGTACACCTGGTGCATTCCAGATGAGCGAACATTGTGTGTTCAGAAGTAAGTGGAAAGATGTGCTGCATTGAATTTTATTGATTTTCCTCTTTGCTTGTATAGTTTTATGATGTTCCATTTTCTCTTTCTCTTGGTTTGGAAATTGTGGCCTCAGTTATTTATTTTCTTCCTTCATTTTACATTTGAAATGGATATGTGGCAGGGCTTCAGCCTTCACAGCTGCAGGGGAAGGCTAGGTGAATTCTCAGGCCACGAAAAACTGATCGTAAGACACGAGAGTTAATTCTGCTTCCGTTTAGAAAACTACTCCCTAAAGTTTCCCATGCTTTTCATTTTTTAATGAATTTATATCTTGCTTTTTCGTCTAACTTTATGATGTCTCAGTTTCACTGACTCTGTATTGGTTGTTTTTGAGGATTCGTTCTACACCAGATTGGGACCTTTTATAAGTTATAAGCCTTTTTTTAATAAGTTATAAGTCTTTTTTATAAGTCTTTTATAAGTTAATTGACATAACTATACTAGCAATGGGACTAAAGAGCTTAATTACAATAGCGATAGGGTTTTGTATGTGGAATCCTGGTCACTGATAAAGATTAACTTATAAAATCTCCCTTCTACTTTCTTGATTGTGTTTAAATCAGAAGAATATGCCTCATTCCTAATGTAAAGTTCTATTCCTACGATAGTCTCAGAATACTAGACAACCTGGCCAATTTGATGTTGAACATAGGGTAGGACCCCTATAGTACCATCACTACTCTGTATATTAATACTATTAGTACTGTGCTTTTCCCTCCATGAGTTATAAGTCGTGTTTTACTGATTTTTTTTTACTGATAGTAATTGTGAAAACAAATCGTAGAAATTTTAAAAAGTAACTAATTTAAATATAAAATGAAAGTTGATACAAATAATAAATTTTACTTTCTAAGTTGCAGTAAGATGTTGACAACAAACATAAGATAGAAGGGCTAACACCATACGCTGTAATAAAAGTTATGAATGATATCTCTCTCTCTCTCAGCATCATACAGTAGTTTAGTTACACTACTTTGTACTGTGGGACCATGGTTGACTGCAACAATAGTGATACAGAAAGTGAACCTGTTGTTTAGGGGAGGGTCCAGGGCTCTAAGGTTTAGACTTCCTCACACACCCTCACCAGCATTCACTGAGCACATATTCATAACATCTATACTGTGATAATTAGATTTTACCACATAATACTGCCATTTTGTGTTGTGGAACTTGGTGAATTCACATAATTGGATCAGACAGGTAACATGTGATTGATTTATTTCTTTAAAAAAAAATCTAAAATCTAAGTTTTAAAACAACAAATAAATTGCAGCATAAAAAGAAATCCTAGACAGTTGTGGTAAACAGATTGTAGGGGTAAAAATAAATGCAATGAGTCAAAATTGTAGAGAGGGATTGATATCAAGTTCAGTGGCTTTACTGGGGCCTGCTATAGTCTCAGAGCTTAATGTCAGCACCTCCTTTGTTAAGGGAGGGGGGCTAGTAAGTGAAAAGAGGCCTGAAAGAAAAGAAATCTAACCCAGACTTTCTGTAAAGAAAAGTCATAGTGGAAAGAAACTTTAAAGGGAAAAGTCTATTTGTGATTTTAGGTTTTAATCATGCTCAGACACAACATGCACTAGCTTATAAAATGCCATAGCTGATTTTTTATTTTATCCCTTTTCCCTTATGTGTTCAGGGGAGAGTTCTAAGCATGTAAAAATGGTTGTTATTCATAAAACACCTAGGACTGAATCAATTTCATAAGTTATGTAAAATTAAGCAAAAACACTAAAAAACTTTTAACATCACTTAATGTGTTTCAATTATTCACTATAGTAATCTATTCACTATAGTCTGTTCATGTCTTCTAGATCTCCTGTTCTGAGGCATCTTCCCCTATCTAGGTTAGGAGAAGAAGCAAAAAAAATATCATGCAGAAAGAGACATCTGAGTGATTTGGAACTTGACAGCATTTCTAAAGATCCTCCAGTGCAGTGGGTCTCAACCTTCCTAATGCTACAGCCCTTTAATACAGTTCATTATGCTGTGCTAACCCCCCAATCAGAAAATCATTTCATTGCTACTTCATAACTGCTATGAATTCTAATGTAAATATCTGATATGCTGAATATCTGATATGCGGCCCCAAAGGGATCACAACCTGATGTGGGAACCCCCTCTGTATTCTGTGAATATCATTGGTTAATAAAGGAACTGCTTTGGACAGAGCTATAGGGGAGCAGAGCTATGTGGAGAAAACAAAACAGAATGCTGGGAGAAAGAAGGAAGAGTCAGAGAGAAGCCATGGAGCTCCACTGGAGACAGACACCTGAACTTTAGTCAGTAAGCCACAGTCATGTGCCAATACACTGATCAATAGAAATGGGTTAAATTAATACGTAAGAGTTAGGCAACAAGAAGCTAGAGTTAATGGCCCAAGCAGTGATTTAATAAATACAGTTTCTGTGTGATTATTTCAGGGCTGAGCGGCCAGGAACTAACTAGCAGCCCTCCTTACAACAACGCGGCGTCCTTACAAACTACTTAATGGCTCGCCATAGACTTGCTGTATACTTGGAGCCGGGGACAAGCAAGCAGCCTTCATCCTATAACAACCTCCTGAGAACTGCTGCTCCAGTGAGAGATCTTTACTGTACTGCTCAGCTGCTGATCATCAAAAGTCACAGGATATTTGGTTTCTGTAGTGAGTGGTAAAGCTGAGAAATCGAAATATTCAACAGAAGTATCTCCAATCACTGATGCTTCCATAGGAACACGACCAAAGCAGTGTTTATACATTGCTATGTTAAGGTGGTCTATAGTTACAGTGGAGAAGAAGGGTATATTTTTATTTCATGAGAACTATAATATTGTCTTTGCTACATTTTTGTATAAAATGTGTAATAATGTAAATTGGTATATGGAAATATCTGGTTCTGTTAAAATAGCAAGAGAATAAAATAGCAAAAAAATGCACAAAATGGAGCTATTAGATATCCTTAAATGCTTATAATTAGTAGGCTGAAGCAATTACATGATTGAGTACTTTGTCAGGAAATAGAAAAGTACACTCAAGCCTAAAATAAAAATTATAACACTAAAAACATAGTTGAAATTAAGATCTCATTGGATTTATCAAGATTAGGGAACTGAAGGGAAAATTAATGAAGAGGAAAGAAAGCCAGAAGAAAATATACAGGAGTGAAAAAAGACAGTTCAAACGGCCAATGCAAAATAGAAATTAGGGACAAATACAACATATTGGAAGGTTCTAGAGCACATATTTGGAGTATTAGAAGGAGAGGATAAGGAAGTAGAAAAAAATGTTACCAGAGAACATTATAAAATGTCAAAAGATAACATGCACATTGGAAAGAAGAATTGTCAGGTTCAAAGAGTAAGAATATAAAAAGTAAAACAGAACCATGCAGAAACATTCTCAGGAATGTCATAGTATAATTTCTGAAAACCCAAGTTGAATTCTGAAAGAAAGCAAACAAAACAGTCACTTGACGTAGTCACATGACGATCAAACGCTCAGTAGAAACGAGAGAACTGCATGGTAATAATAAGACTATTTTACAATCTCTAGATGAACTGAAATCTTAAAATTCAAATGCCAGCAATTGATTGTTTTTAAAAAATTAAGATTAATTTGATGAGCAAAGACCAAAAGATTTGGCTGTCAATAGGATATCAGTAAATCTCAAAGGAAAATGAGGCAAAGTTCTTAATGAAAAGAAAGATTTCAGTAAGATAGATGGGTGAATAAAAAAAAAGTCATGCTGGACTGGAATGTCCCCAAACTCAGGCTATACATGTATAAAACAGTCAAAGAGTAAAAAACAAAAAATATGCTTAAAAGAAACAAAAAACTGCATTGAAATTTAGAAGACAGGTTTTGATTTTTGAAATGCTCATATTTTTAGTAAGGTAAATACTTATACATTTATAAACTATTAAATTTTATGTTTATCCTTCCATGGAACTCATTAGTGACAGAAAAAGAATAAGTCTTGTATGCTAGACTTAGGGTCTAGTAGAAGGTGAGATGAAATAGTGTTGGATTTGCTACTAATGTTGGAGAATTGGGTGAGAAACTGTATATAAGATTTCAGTGGTTTTGTTGAAAAACTGGTTTAAAAAATAAACAGGATGATTTGTCATGTGCTGCTTGAGCTAATGTGGTCATTTGTGAAAGGATCAGGCAGGCCAGTTACCATTAACTTGGTCACGTTTCCAGACATCTTGGTGATGGGCCATCATGTCTGCTATTTCCATGGGAGAGGATCTCAGAAGCATGGCTATGACAGCCAGTCTCTATCTAGTGAAATCAAAAGCAATGCTAAGTAAAGACTAAGGACAACAATAAGTGCTCACATGTCATAAATTTGGAGATTAAAGTCAACGAACTTTGATGTTAAGAAAAATAACAGTGAATAGCCTTGTTGACTAACCTTCAAATTACTTTAGTAAGAACCTTAAGCTAAAATAAAAAAATTTTAAAAAATCTCAAAGAAAACAAATAACCATGTTTTTATGAATGCATCATAAATGGATTCATGAAAAAGATAAAAAGTTGCTAGATGAAGGTTCTATGATAACAATGAAGGTATTTATCAATCTGATTGCATGAGAAGACGAGTTCAGGCACCCTTTCCACTATTGCTTAGGGTCTTAGCTGGTCTTTTCTTTATGGAATCCTGAGAATTTCCCTAGAGCCAGATTTCTCACTAGCCCCATAATGGCTCCCTCATGAAAATATCTCTTCCCTTGCTCTCCTTCTCTATCCTTCCCCCATCTCAACCATTCTGCTCTCTCATGTTCTATTCCCCTTCTTCTCCTTCCTTTTCCCTTCATCTCTCTCTTCTCCCCTTCCCAATGCTCCCAACTGATGGAAGCAGATGTAGAGATCCACAGTGAAGCACTGTGCTGGGCTCCCAAAGTCCACTTGCAGAGAGGGAGTAGCAATAATATGACCAAAGGGGTCAAGATCATGATGGCGATACCCACATAAACAGCTGATCTGAGCTAGTGGGAGTGCACTGACTCAGGACTGACAGTGGGAGAATCAGCATAGGACCAAAACAGGTCACTGAATGTGGCTGGAGCAGTATGTGGGGCCACTAGCAGTGGGTCCAGGACTTATCCCTAGTGCTTGAACTAACATTTTAGAACCCATTGTCTTTGGAGGGATTTCTTACTTGCCCTAGATATCGTGGGGGAAGGTCCTGTGGTCCTGCCTCAAAGTGATATGTTAGACTTTGTTGACTCCCTATGGGAAGCCTTATCCTCTTTGAGGAATGAATGGAGAGTGGGAAGCAGGGAGGTGGGGAAGCTGAAGGATGGGAGGGAGTGGGAACTGGGATTGGTATATGAAAGAAGAAAACATTGCTTGAAAAAAATAAATTTATATTAAAAAAGATAAAAGGTAAAAAGGCCATAGAAATTTTTAAGACACATATTTCAGTTCAACATAATTAAAAAAGAAATAAAAAATTTCTTAAGTATGAAGGGATACACATAAATATAAATCTAGTTAATGGATAAATGAAATGTGAACTATCGAAAAAGGGCAATCATATGCAGAAATAGTAAAAGGGGCTTAGGAGGTTCAGTATAAAGTTCTTATATATCTTATAGAAGTTTTCGATCTGATCACCAACACTGCATAAAAGTGAAACAGTACAATTGTTACCTGCCCAGTATACCAGCTTCAAATGTTATTAAAGGCTATAGGCTATATTTTCATTGTAAATTAGAGACTAATTGCAGTATTTGGAAAGCTGAGACAACCTAGGCTATGTAGTGAGGACCACTCTCATCCCTCAATCTTTGGGAGAAAAAATACTTGTCTTTATTGTAAAAAGCTATTCTTAACACAAAATACCTTGGAGACAGTGTGAATGGAAACATTCTCTTTGTGAGTTATAAAGATAATTGATGAATATCTAAGCCTAGGAAGTAGAATAATTGGAAATATAAAGACCAATCAGGATGACAGTAAATATTTCAGGAATCTTATGTATTAACAGAACCTATCAAGAGCTTAGTAGGAACAGCTGGGTATCAATAAATCTTGCTAAGTGTCTCCAAAACAAAAAAATATTTCTAATATCTCATATTTAATAGCTATTAAAGTCAGGAACAAGACAAAATGTGTTTTGTGACTGCTGCCTTTCGGCATTGGACTGAACCCCCTGTAAACCAATTAAGTAAGTAATAAATAAAGGTTAAAGAAAAGGAAAGACTATGTGAATTAGTGTGATTGCAAAACCAAAATCTAAGAACTTCAAGACCAAGCCCTCCTAATTCTCTCTGTTTAAGAGAATTTGCAAGGCTACATTAGGTCATTTTCTTGTACTTTTAGGTACTTATAATATCATTGGGAAATGCCTACAATCTTTCCTCATCTAGTAAATTTTTTTATATCCAGTTCATTAATCTTGCCTAATAGATATCCTTAAAACTTCAAGAGCAAGTCTGTATAATAGCAGTGCAAAACATTACACATTTCTTCTTCAACTTTAACATACATACTTTCAATACTTCCCTAATTAGGCATGATGTCATATTTATAGGCTGAAGGTGATATATTGCTAATAGAGTTATCTCTAAGATCTGTGGAGAACAGGTTTTAGCTTCTGCCATGCTTAATATGTTAATATTCTCTGCATAAAATTCTATGATGTTTCATGTAATGTAGAACATTCCTTACATATTTGAATTTTATCTAGATTATTTAAGATTCTGAGCAGCATATAAACATCCTACAAGTCACTGCATTCTATTCTTTATAGAACAGAAACAGAGAAATGTCTATCGTGTGTTCACGAAAAATATATTTTCCCTAAGTTTTTTACGATAGGGTTGACTGAACTTGTTAATGCATGTGAACACTGGAGTTCACCAACACATCATGAACATCATAATAAAAAGTATCATTACCAAATAATGGCCTTTAGAATTTGTATTTCTCAGTTTTGTTTCCCCCTAACACTTGAAATGTTTTTATACTACCTTCTTAGTCTTTGTCAGAGTTTTTAAGAAATAAAACTATGCAGCAGACTTCCCCACTTACATTTCATTTGTGTGTTTGCATGTGCATGTAAGGCAGAGACCAGAGTTAGATATTCAGTGTCTTCTCCAATATTATCCAGCTGAGATGAGTCATTTTGTTTTGTTGACTAGACCTGTTGGTTAGCAAGGCCCAGTGACCCTCTATCCCTGCCTCTCCATTGTTAAGAATTCCAGGCATCTGACTTCATACCTGGCTTTCTGCATAGGTTCTAGAGTTTAAAACTCAGGTCTTCGTGCTTATACAACAAGCATTTTAGTGACTGAGGCATCTCTCCAGCTCCTCCTCTGGCTCTTGCATTCACTTTCTACCTCTCTTTTCATTTACCACGATTTTTGTGATCACATCGAAATCATATGAGTAACTCAAGATAACACTCCCAGCTCAAAATCTCACACACTGAAAAGTTCCTTCTGCAGTGACATAGTATGACATTTTCAAAGGTTCATTGATGTGTATACAAAAATCTTTGAGGGCACTGTTATTTTGTTTACTTTGTTTCTTCATATGGAAATGAAAAAGAGTAGGCACAATGGGATCTTTTAACAAATTTTCAGGGTTTTGTTCACTTTGTCCACCGAACTTGATGTAAAGTCTGTTCAGCTAAAGATAAGGTATTTGCTGCAAAAGGCAGGTTCTGCTTCCCCTAGGCTTAATTGGATGTTCCTTAGGTAACGACCAGAGGTCTCTTGGCCTTTACTGTTGGATTAACTGTATGCAATTCATTTTGTTATCATAAACTATGAAATGGGTTAGATTTGTACATTAGACAATAATCTCCATGGTCAACTTTTAATCAAAACAGATAAGTCAATTCTTACTTTATTTCTCATTGCAAATCTTGACCAGTCACATTTTCAGTGGAGCATACCAAAAATTCATCAGTCACTTTATTAAGGGCATCTTCCCTAAAGAAAACTGATTTTCCTTTCTCTAGCTTCATCAGCTGTCTGTAACTCCTCAAGTAGGGGTCAGGTCTTGTGCACCATTCTTCACTCTGTTCTGCAAAGTTGTCAACATTTTAGCAAGGAGAAGAAATGAGTTCATAAGCCACATCACCAACTGTGGATCTTGGTCATTTGATAACCTCCGAGCAAGAGAGTCAGTTTTATTAGAGGGTATGAATCCTTATCCATCCATGGAGATGGCCCCACACCTAGAAGTATGTGAAGAGCACAAGTTGGATTTGGGTTATAATTTTTAAAAAGAGGATCCAAATTTGGAGGGGTAGGAGAATAGGAGTTGGCAGAGGAAGGAGTTAGGAGGGAGAACACAGTGTAAATATGATCAAAACACAAGGTGTGAAATGTTTGAAAAATTTATAAAAAACCTTAATAAAGATAAAAATGAATTAAACTTGAAGTGTTCTATGTGGGTGCTTTTCAGACTATCGTTTTCTGCATCGGCACTGCTAGACGCTTTCGGTATTTGACTGGTGCTGGGATTTCAGCCACAGCTGCATGATATACTGTCCCCTGTGCTTCTGCATACTTTCTTCAAAGACCTAAAAACCTTAACTTATTTTCAAGGCTGTTGTGTTTCTAATCTGGAAAGATCACAGAGGATTAATAGAGCACAGGAAATGTTTTCAGTGTTGGCCCTCCGCCACGCAGCTGTAGGCTAAGCCAGTGATGCTCCTCCAGCAATGTCATCTAGACAACTGTATGCAGCATGAATGTAGATCAGTGCTGCCGGTGACCATAACAGTGTAGACTTGAGGGCACAGGGTGAGGATGCCAGTAGAGAAAATCTGATGACCAGTCGCACTGAAACACTGGTTAGTGTCCTCTTGTGTATTCTATCATCTGTACGCTTAGACCCATTGTGTGAGTATCAACTATATTATTGTTCCATTCTCTGTGGTGGGGTCGGGCTTTCATGTTTCCGTTTATCATTTTTATATGTTCTTGTCATCTCTTTGAAAGATTCAGCAGTTATCTGATGCCTCTTTCTTTTTCACTTGCATTTCTGCTTTCACCTTTCTACACAGGACGTTAATGGTCACATTAAGCACATACTCTTACATGCATAGGCATCAACTTTTGCTATGGAAATATAGAGATGTACAAGACAGCTAAAATCTGCCTCTTAGGGGATACTTCTTCCTAACTAGACAGACGCAAGCCAGTTAATACTTAGGAAAATCCAAGTCTACACCCCTTCATCTTGCTGATTACACAGCAAACAGAAAGAGGTCTTCACATGTCCATTCCTTTCTTTCTTAAATCACCAATAATCTTTATAATTGTAGATTCCACAATTAACTTTTATTTTATTTTTAAAAGTTTATCCCTTTGTCCCATTGTCCATGCTACATAGTCTTACTCCAGTGGTGTAATTTTAGTTTCCTAATGTGTATCTGTATACCTGGATCTCACCATCATCCTAAATTCAACATGTCTAAGAATTAATTTGTCTTTGTTCCCTCATACTAGAAAACCATTACCCAAATCATTACCTTAAGCTAAGATATCATATTTTACATAATTTAAGCAAAGACTGAAATTTAAGATGAGGTTTTTATTCTTTGGCTCTACATAAATCCTGTCCATCTTTAGAACCTGTTGCTCTTCATTTAACTTATGAAAATATTTTCTCTTGTTTATGTGGGAAAATATGCATATAAATTAATTAATTAACTTTTGGTAACAGTGGAGATTAAGCCTGGGTTCTCAGACATGCTAGTTCAGCATTTCAACACTGAGGTATATTCCTAGCCCTCTTTTACTTTTTATTTTAAGATAATGTTTCATGGTCCCCAGTCTGGCTTTGAACTCATTCTGTAGGTGAGGCAGGTCTTCTTGAACCCCTGATGACTGGCCTTATAAGTCAGTACCACCAGGCTGTCTGAACCCAATGAACTTGTATCTGTATTTTCTATATGTCTCTAAGATTTTGTTCCACTGGCGATTTCTATTTGATAGATTGTCTTTTGTATTAAATGTGAAAATATGTCCAGTCGCAAACCTGATACTTCATCCTATTTTGGGTAATGATATCACCATTGACTGAATTCCTCAAACGATGAGTCCAGACATTATCCTTGACAGTCTTCAATTTCACCACTCACATCGAGTTTTGAGACCATCCTTGCTCCATAATGGTCCAATATCTTTCTCTTTTCTAGCACTGTCCTGGTTTGTCTCCTCTAACTCAGTTTGGAGTCTCTCCAGCTGGGAGTCCTGACCTCAAGACAATCCCCTGCCCTTCCATTCATTCCTCACACCACTGAAGCAAAATTTGATCATGTTACATCAGTTCCTTTCTCAAAATACTTGCGTGGCTCTCGAGCCTGGTGGTTGAAGTCCAAACTCTTGAGTGTGGCATCCGGGGACAGTGAAGACCTGACACTGCCTCACGGTGGATGTCACCCTCCCACACAGTCAGATCAGTGTGCCTTGGGACGTTCCTCTCCTTTGTTTCCCTGCATGTTATCATCTTTGTGTATCAGTGTTTTCTCATTCTGAAATCTGTTTCTCCTTCTCGGCCAAGAACTTCAAGGTCCAAAGCCAATTTTACCTTCTTTGGGACCTAAGGAAACGTTAGAAATGTCCTGAGTTCCTATTTTTAAAAATCCTCTTACCACATGGTTGCAGAATTATTGTTTTATTTTGGGTAACTACTCTTTTCCATTTTTCATGCTTTCTAAAATTCACATTCCTTTTAATGGTCTATAAGACCATGTTCTTGCCTTTGGCTCCTTTCCTGACCCCATTTCCTTCCACCTTCTCCCCAGCTGACTCTGCTCCATCAACATTGGCTTCCTTCCTACTGCCGTGCACATTCATTCCCCTATGAGGTCTTTCGTGCTTGCTATTCCCTCTGCCTCTTGTCCTCTTCCCTGGATATTTGCATGGCTGTTGCTCTCCTCTCCTGAAGGTTTCTGTTCAACCATTTCTTTCTTCCGTCTGCAGACTATTTTTCCTGACTATGCACTCTGGGATAAGCCATGCCTGATATTTCCTCAGCATCTTGAATTACATTCTCCATAATAACACATTCTCAGATTGCCTTCTAAATTGTTAACTCTTCTAGTTTTCTGTAAGGATAGATGCTCAAATGGTTGATTGTGCTGTGAGGGAGTGAAGGGTGCTGGCTCTAGCAAAGTATGGCTGGTTTTGAAGTTTTCTTTTGAAAATAGTACTAAAGCCAAGATTTCGTGTGAAGGTCATGGTTAAGCATGGTTTAACCTAAACTCAAGAAAGCCTTCTGAGATATTTGTCTGCTGTTGATAGAAGAGCACAGAACATTGCAGAAGGTTTATCTGGGCTTATCACATAAACAAACATACCTCAAGACAGTGTAGGAGCTACACATTTTTTTTTGTAAACCAATTCCTCACTACAGGTATTGGCATTTACAGCCTCAATCACTTAGATTATAATAACATAATTAAATTGAGATTTGTGGCAGAAAATGGATTAGCACAATTGCATTCTTATAGAATTTATCCCAAAATGCAATATTTCATCAAGAGTAATATGTAATTTAGATGTTCAAATATCCCCAAAACACTAGAGGATCCTTACTTTCTGTCTGAATCCTGGCTTGTGCTGACCAGCATACTAAGCAAGCATCCAGGGATTATTCCAACATCTGCTTGAGAAAGACAGATGTTGTCATTACAAATCTTCGTCCATGTGCTCCTCCATCCATAGTAAAAAGAATTGTTCTCTGGCATTGAATTCATAAATGCAAGTAAGAAATACACAGAAAAATAAAAGAGAACGGGAAGTCTATAGAACATCTGAACGGGAAGTTTCATGACTGGAGAAGTAGCAGAAGCAAACAGAAAGGGAAATAAGGGGTATTGCAGGGATGGGGAACAAAGTAAGACATTAGGAAAGTCTCAAGGTACATAAAATGCTTTTTGTATAGTTTGTCTTATGTGGGATTTTATCACCGCATAAAACTCAATACGCTTGTTTTCACTGCAAGCAGGAGGATGCTGTATAAAGAAGCTGGAGAAACAGCATGCAACTCATAAAAGACATGCAGTTGAAATTTACACATGCATCCATCATGGGGCAGTGTGCAACAAGAGGCAGCTGAATACGTTTAGTGAAAAACCTGCTAGTTGAAAGGCAAACACTTGATCCACCTGAGCGACACTGGTTTTTCAGGATACTTAATCTTTTCCTACATCTTGCCTCCTTGGCCATACCTTGCAAATAGCTAGTCTTTGTGCCAAGTTTATTCTAGGCTCAAAGACCTGTCCTTACTGGGCTCCGAGAGGAGGGAAGCAGGAAAGGACACAACTACCAATGGGCCACTGGTATAAAAATCAACATTTGACTGGGGTTCTCGCAGGGCTTCCCTTTGGAGTTTTGGCTCAGACTCAATATGACTTCTATATACTGATGACAGATTGTGATATTGTGTTCCAATTCCATTGATCAAGGCTACCAGCAAGGTTTGTCTTACCTAGATTTTTATCTAAGTGACAAAAAGAGGGGCAGATGGACGTGGCACAGTGCGATTTCTGTGAAGATCTAACCCTGTGTAGGTATGGTGCTTGCTGGAACTTAAATATATCATACTCCTGGGTTTATAACTATGTTTTAATTCTGCAGATTAATCACGGGAAACTTCCCTTAGTATAGCTTTCATCAGACCAACCTCCCTTTTCAGAAAGACTGCTACAAACACACTTCCTAAACAGACCAATTATGCAGATTAAGATGATGGGCTGGTGATTTTTCAGGGGATTTTAAAAGCTACAGAAGATAGAAGTGATTTTATAAGCCTTTAGAATGCATACCTAGAAGAGCAGAAATCAGGGCTTTGCTCCCATTAGGGAACTGGAGCCACATTATCCCCATTGACTCTCGTAATGTCCCTGGCGCAGCCCTGCACGCAGCAGATGCAAAAGGTCATGAGTGAAGAGCAAATTATTTTGCAACAATAGCAAAACTGTGCTATTTGTGAAGCGGCCCTTCTCACTCTGCATTTTGAGTGTTATCATCTGGATTTCATGGACTGACTTTCATTTTTATTTGATGGAGTTTATTTTGTTGAATATGATAAAAAATAAAGACAAAAAGAACCACAACAAGAAAGCCAGAGAAAGGCATTTGCCCTTTGTTGTATTCCCTCAAGTATTACCATGCATCAGCCTGCTTCAAACGGGCTTTGCCTTCCTAAAGAATGTTGCTGCTTACACCTTTTCTTGCCCCTGAACTTGAGTGATTTGCTTAGTTAATCAAGCTTAAATAACATGTAGCAGCAAGGGAAAAAAATCATCACTGAAAACTGGAAATGACTGCATCTGTTTTCTGCATTGTAGGAGACGGGAATTCATCTGTGGGGTAGACGCTCTTTTGGTTTTTGTTTACAACAACTTGCGGATGGAATTTTCAGATCATGAAAAACAAAGTACCAAAGACTGGTCCAGGTTAGGGACCCAGGCACAGGAGCAGCACTTTTGACATTTTGTCACTTTAGTGTGTTCCTAGTTATATATTTGTTTATGAATTGGGGCGGAAGGGAGACAAGTGGTAGACGCTGCAGCTAGGAGAAGATGGAAATCGAGGCTTTCTTATTATACATACACATGCATACACGGACACGCAGACAGGAAATTGTGGCCATCTGGATCTTCTGCAGAAGAAGGATTTGCAAGAAATATCTTAGTGTGGAAATGACTGAAAAATTCCCAAGGGTTGTGAATCCTATCAGTTTTGGGCTCTTATCAAATCAGGTATAATGACTCTTGTACCTTTAGAGTAGATCTCCCTCTTTTCAGTTGGGAGTATCCTATACTTGGCTCTATAAAATGATGTGACCAGGTGTCTGGAAAATTCAAGAGACACACAGATAAAAGAAAAGTCATATAAAGAGATATAAGTAAAGTGATGGATTGAGCCAGGTATCTGAGAAGCATTGTGGGAGGAACTCACTGCACCCAACATGGAGTAGGGAGTATGCAGACTGTCTCATGCAGAATTGGAGTTACAGTATTTTTCTTGATATCTATCTATCTATCTATCTATCTATCTATCTATCTATCTATCTATCTATCTCCTCTATATACATATCCTTTATATATCTTTATATATGTACATATCACACACACACACACACACACACACACATATATATATATATATATATATATATACACACACACACACAACAGGTAACTATTCAGCTACAAAGAAAGCTGCTCAGAGTATGTTTTGATACCAGTAACATAACGACGTAAGTTCTACAATTTTAGGCAGCTGGTCTTTTTCCACTTTTAATCAAATTCTCTCTCTCTCTCTCTCTCTCTCTCTCTCTCTCTCTCTCTCTCTCTCTCTGCCTTTATCTCATAATTCTCTTACGTAAGACTCCCCAGTGTTGAGATTACAAAATTGTACCCTCACTTACATGTCATTGTTCCTATTTGGGTTGAATATGAAAAAATTTTCACTTCACAATAATCCATTTAGGAACTAAGTGGTAGTGCGCACCTTTAATCCCAAGACACAGGAGGCCAGGCTGTGAATTCCAGATCAGGCTTGTTTAAATTGTGAGTTCCAGGTTAGTCATGGCTAAGTCAAGAGGCTATGACTCAACAAATCAAAATCAAACAAAGAAGTAATGTGCTTAGAGACAAAAACATTTAGCAACTTGATTAACATAATCACTCAAATAAACCCTATACAGTGTGAAATCTACATCTCAGTCGATTTCTATAAATTAGAGTGGCCATTTTGAAGCCAAGAGTTTAGCTTAGCATTTTATGTTTTTTTCTGAGCTCATTTCCTCAGTCTCCTTACTCACTTCAGTTTTATCTTTTATTGTGGTTGTGAAAAACAAAATCCAAGACCAAAGGTGACTCATTAAAGAGTTTATTCTCTCTTATAGTTCTGAAGGGTCATTCATGAGAAGTATGGCAACAGGTAGCAAGAGCTGGAATCTGAGGTATCACAACCTCAAGCATAAACAGTTGAGGCAGAGTTAACAAACTTGAAGTGGGATGAGTCTATGAACTTCAAAGCCTGTCCAAAGTGACATTCTTCATCTAGCAAGACTCCACCTTCTAAGGAATCCACAACCACATAGTGTGCCATGAACTGGGAACCAGGTGATCAGATACCCAAAGAGGACATTTCTTATTCAAACCACCACCCTCCCCATTCTTTGCAGCCAATTCACATTTCATCTTCATGATGTTGACTTTATCTACTAAAAACTACCCTGCAGATAAAAGTCCTGCAGCATTCTTAACAGGACGTGAGAAACATCTATGTTAGTGTCACAGCCCTGCGTTTTCTCTACAGTTTGTCCTGCTTACTGAAAACAAGAGAAATTCTGGGAATAAAAGAAATGTGTTACTTATTTTTCAGATATTTTCAACTCTACTAAGTCTATTCCTGGGTACCTACTAACTTCTCAATTAGCATTCTGTTAATGGGTGGGGAGTTGCATTAGTCTTGAAAATAAGCATTTATTAGCCAGGAAAATTATACTAGTGGGAAGGGAAGCTGGTGCATTAGTGGATCCAACCAAGCATGTTCTCCTTGGTGGATGCTATTTAGGTGGGCCACTGTATGGTAAATTAAGTTCTCACAAAGAAAAATTATAAGACTTTCAGATCTCCGAGTTTATGTGGTGTCCCACTCAACATGGTATTTTCACCTCTTTACTCACAATGAAACGATTTCCCACATAGATTCATTAAGAGAACCCAAAATAAAACCTAATAATGTCCTTTAGTCAAAGAATCAAATTAAGAGAACTTACAGACCCTTTTAATATTTCTTTAAATGTTGAGAGTACAGTTAGCTTAATGAGAGACTAATATCTTAAACCCCACATCACCCTGAGTACTACAAGTTAAGGCATTCATGTGCAGCCACAGACACAAAGTGTAATTTTAAATATCTCTATTTGCTATGCTACTGAGAGGTATTAGAAGGCTTACAAAATTATTTTCATGTCCCCATTTCACCATAAGTCCCCCTTCCAAGCATTCTGCTTTGTTGTTTTGTTACTTCTTTTAACTTCTAGTTTATTTGCCTCTCTCCCTCTTCTCTCTCTCTCTCTCTCTCTCTCTCTCTCTCTCTCTCTCTCTCTCCCTCTCTCTCTGTGTGTGTGTGTGTGTTATTTCTCTCTGTGTATATGCACACATATGTGAAGGTGCCTGTGAAATCTAGAGAAGGTGTCAGATTCCCTGGAGCTAAAGTTACAGCTGGTCAGGGGCCATCCCATGTGAATGCTGGGAACAGTACTCCAGGTATCTACAAGAGCAGAGCATGCTCTTAACCTCTGAACCATCTTTCTAGCCTTGACTTTGATTTTTCTTTCTGTTTTTCCTTGCTCCTTCACGCATTTTGCTCTGCATTTGAAACTTCTCAAATCTCTTCTTTACTCACAACTGCCATCATCTTCAAAAAGGCTGCCCCAGTGGGGAGTGTTTGGAGGTGAAGTGCGAATTCTCCTTGCACCAGGCTTAGATTTTATAGCCAGGGCATAAATAAGAAAATTGCACAGATTTAAAATTGTCACAAATTCCTATTGCTAGGTGTTAGTAGTAGCAAGAGGTACTCCAATGCTGTTGAATAAGTTCATCTTTCCCCCTTACGTTGAAATAAATATTTCTGCACTCATTTGAATCTCTGCTTAATAGTTGACTTCTTCATACAGGTCATGTCATTAAAAAGAAAGGTTCTTTACCACATGGAATAGAGGGAAATGCTTAGACATTTACAGTGACATGGAACTCAGAAGATGGCAGTGAATTGGATCTAGAATTCCAACTGTTGCCAGTATGTGGTACCACAGACGAGTTACGGCTCAGTCTGAAGAGCTAACCATTGGATAAATAGCACTCCTCTGTGTGTCTTTCTCTTTCTTTGACCTTCTCTCTTTTCATCTCCATAAGACCCAAAATCAAATCATGAATCCCACAAAGTTCAATGTATGTATAATAAACTTTATTATAGTGGTTACATTAAGGGGTCCACTTGGAACCAAAGGCAGATATCCGCCTATGATACTTTATACCACTCAGCTGCAAACATCTATGACCATGCTTAAAGCTTCAGCACATCAAATGTGTCAAATTTAGGACCTCAGAGATGAGTTTAGGTATTTTGGTTTTTACTTAATCTATCATTATCTCATGTTTAAATTATGCTCAAAGATTAGGCTAAGCAGAAAAAAAAATCATAGTGAATACTTTCCATCATTAAAATTACTTTCCATTGATTGGTTATTACATGGGAAGCTTTCACTTTAGAAAAAAAATCAAGGCTACTTCCAAAGAAGTCTCAATGAATTAACATGTTAGCATAGGACTTCAACTCTTTTCTCAGCTTTGGAAGGCCATGAGTGGGGAAGGAAATGGCATTGAGAATTTGACAATGCTTATGTTAGAAGAAAGAAAATCAGTATGCAGATCTGTGGATTTCAAAACTATCTATATGATTTGGTGTATTACTTCATATGAAAAAATAACAAGTCTCAGCATTTAACTGTTGTAAGTTGTATGCTCAGATGAAACTCACCTTGAAGTCAACATTGAATGTAAACCATGGAGGTCCTTGAATTTACTGATGGTCTTTCAATGACAATATTGAATTTCCTCACAAATAAATCTTTGTTAGTTCTTTGGCATATTAGAAGATTTTTTAAAAGTTATTTTGAAATTTTTTATTACACACACACACATATATATATATGTGTGTGTGTGTGTGTGTGTGTGTGTGTACGCACACATACAGGTGTTTTGCCTGTTCATATGTTTCTGTACCATGTGCATGTCTCATGACTATGTAGGGCAGTAGAGGATGTCAGGCTTTCTAGAGCTGGAGACAGACAGTTGCAAGTCACCAGGCAAGCAATGGAGATCAAATCTGGGTCACCTGGAAGGCAGCTGGTATTCTCAACCACTGAGCCATCTCTCTAGCCTCATATTTGAGGAAATTGTAATGATCATCATTTGATTCATTTTTCAAGTGATATGCCTATTAAGTTCATAAAAAGAAGTAAAAAAATGAAGGAAAAGCTTTGACAAATGTGAAAATAAAATTTATTAAGCAATTTTCAGCTTGCCAATAATGTTCTCTAATGGTATCTCAGGGAAAGTTAATCTATTTTAAAATTCAATACAATAAGTAAATATAATTGATTTACCTAAGGTTTTACTTTTTAATTCTTCAGAACATGTTAGCATGATTTTGTAGGCTTGGTCACCGTAGTGGAGATATGATATGTAATTACTATTCTGAAGAGCAAAAAAACATGTGTGCTTTACACCTTTAAACATAACTCAATTTATATTTAGTTGGATTACCTCAAAATCCTAATGACTTTAAGACAGGTTTTTTAAATAAGCAATCTTTCAATTCTGTTAATAGCAGCTATTTTTATATACCTACTCCAAGGCTGATAGCAATATATTATGATATTAAATTAAGCTTTATGCAATTCTGTGAGGTTAAGGGAGTTGGCTACGTTGTTTATAGAAGCTGCATGCTTCAGGAAGCATCCAGAGTTTGTTAAGCTTGGGGGTGACCATTCTAGTCTTCAGCATTGGTTTGAACTTCTTTGCATACTTCCTACTATATCTGGGTTTATATTCATCCTTTTGAGTTTCAAATAAGAAGCAATAAAGTAATATCAACATCTACCTCGTCAGATAGAGTGTGACTTTCCAACCATGATTCTCATGTGCCTTGAGGAATGTTGTTGGATTAGAGCGTGTTAGCTGAGCTACAGTCACAGGTGTTCAAGGGGGTTAGCTATCATGCATTCACATTTAATACCGGCAGATTACGAGCTAGAAATAACTTAACATTATGCTACCTTTTAATCTAAATTATCCAGTGAAAGGTAAGGGCCTTTAAAAGTACTAAGGTGCTGAAGAGATGAATCAGCCATGGAGAGTCCTTGCTTCTCTGTCAGAGGAGCCAAGCTCAGTTCTCAGCACTCATATAAGGTAGATCACACCCTGTAGCTTCAGCTTCAATTTTCACCTCTGATGCAGTTTCCTAGTATCCAAAGACATCAGTGAATGCATATCACACACACACACACACACACACACACACACACACACTGAGAGGGAGAGATAACAATAATCAAAATCTTTAAAAATGTTAAAGCCATATTATTTAGACTTCATAAATCTAATATGACCTCCAGTCACCTTGTTTTGTTGTTTGATGTGTTTCCTCATGGTTGTTTTATTTTCCATTGATTTACTAGAAAAAGATTCTTTCAGAGACATGGCACATTTAAACTACCTAGACATCAGATCATACGTAAACACTGACTGTTCAAGAGAAGAAAGGCTGCAGATTATAAAGGCATGGCATTAGTCTACCTCTTCAAGAAGTTCCAAATCTGCTGAAGAGGGATAAGTATGCCTGTAAACTGGACAGCACTGGAATACTCTAGCTAAGAAGGAGATGGCTAAGAAATCAATAAGAGATGCTATAATACTCAGACAACCATAGGGAACATTCTTAAGAGATCTAGAAATA
Source organism: Myodes glareolus (assembly GCF_982192425.1). Lineage (NCBI taxonomy): Eukaryota > Metazoa > Chordata > Mammalia > Rodentia > Cricetidae > Myodes > Myodes glareolus. The sequence continues at coordinate 55,443,938 of NC_142033.1, forward strand.
GCTCAGTGGGTAAAAAGTGTGCCATGCAAATGTGAGAAACTGAATTCACATTCTCAGCACCATGTAAATGCTTAGTATGTGACCTGCTGTCACCCTCCCCAATACCTCTGCTCAGGAAGGAGACAGAGGAATCCACTCATTTAAGGTGGATCACGTACAAAATTTTAAAAACCTTTTTGAAACTGTCATGTTATTCGAACAGTATCCAAGGTGTTGGGAAGTTTCTCAGGGACAGTGACGTTAAATCAATGGTCTCTCGAGATGGAAACCTTGACTATCTACTTAACAGCTCTCATTTTCGTGGTTCTAGATAGGCAACTAACATCTACGTGGCTCTTTCTCTTTTGTATGTGTTCTCTCCAGACATAGTATTTAGGGTGTAAAGTATATGTGATGTTCACGTTTTTCACACTATTCCAGAATGAAGGGGCATGTGGCATTGAGTCAAACAGTTGCTAATAGCTAATACCCAGAAAGATTCATTAGCTGTTCACTTTTTGACAAACTTGTTCCACGCATATGTACTGGTTTATAAGCAGAAGGATTGAGGCATGCAGCTAACCATCCCTAAATACTGAGTAACAGTCAAAATACTTTTTTTAAAAACAGGGTCCGTAAATGTAACTCAGGTTTCTGATTCTTTGATTCTGTATCTGGAGTATTGGCATTACAGATATGTACCACAAGACTTGGCATACACTGTTGTTCACTTAATCTCAATGAAGATGCTGTACATTTAGCATAAAGCAATTCAGAGTGGTCACACAGTAAGGAATGAAGTTGGATTTGAACACATTTCTGTGTTGAGTGCAATCTGTTAGCTATACAAATAAGTTCATGAAATAGAATCTATTATAATGGAAATAATTGGAAGCAATCTCAATGGCTGACATCAAAGAATGAGTTTAATTAAATATGGTAAGTGAACATAATAAAACAAGGGATGAAGTTATTAAAATTATAATTTAATACAGACGCTCCTCAACTTAAAATGGGATTACCTCCCCATAAACCTATCACAAATTGAAAATATTAAGTCAAAATTACATTTAATACTCCTGGCCTAATGAACATCATTTCTTAGTAACACTGTACATTTTTAAACATTAGTGTCTACACTGTTGACCTCAAGGTTTGTTAGGTGCTGAGACTGACTGTCCAGTATCACAAGAGGCTACCTTATTTCATTCTACTAGAATTAAAAAAAAAGCAGCATTGGATTTCTAAGGAACAATACTTCTTTCATATTATAGTAGAGTTGAAAGAGTATAACACTGAATCAAGTTAAAAATCATCTGAACAATAATTGTTAAGGGACTGATAAAGAATTCAGTCAAACCATGTAAAAGAAATTATTAATATTACATATATATGTGAATGTGGATGCTATGTGCTCCTATAAAAGATATGCACTTAGTAGTTAGAAGGTCATACTTCAGGCTAAGTTATTTGTTACAGAAGATTTACAAAATAAAATGTCTTTGTTAGGGTTTTGCTGCTGTGAAGAGACACCATGACCATGGCTACTCTTATTTAAAAATCATTTAATTAGGGCTGACTTATAGTTCAGAGGTTTAGTTCATTATTATCATGGCAGGCAGACAGACATGGTGCTGGAGAGGTGGCTGAGAGTTCTACATCTGTATCCACAAAAAGAAGGAAGCAACTGAGACCCTTTAGGTCAGGCTTGAGCTTCTAAATCCTTAAAACCTGCCAACAGTGGCAGTACTTCCTCTAACAACATCACACCAACTCCACCAAAACCACACCTCCCAATAGTGCCACTTTCTATGAGCTTATAGGGGCCATGTTCTTTCAAACCAGCACAGACAATTTAGGTATAATTTATTAATTCTTACAGTGAGGCAGTTAGTTCATTCATTTGTTAATAAAATTAGTTTTAAAATCAACTGCTATTTGTCAGTGATACATGTTAGCTCTCTGTGTGTGGTGCTAAGATAGAATTGCTTTCCAGGAACCAGCTTGTTCACTGTCTGCAAATTGAGACAGTCATCTGATGTTTACAGACATAAGTCAAGATGTAGCAAAATTATCACCTGACAGTTCTGGGTTACTTGATAATGATAAGTAACCATTTTCAGCCTCAACATACACTATCTTCAGAAAATACAATGATGAAAAAAGGTACATTTCCTGCAACACATACCAAAACAGAACATAAATCACTCCTAAAGAACGGTTGGTGCCAGTTGGAAAGATGAGAAATTAAAGAAATTCAAATATTGAAGAGGGCCATGAAAAATAAACAAGCAAATGGGTGAGTAAAACAGACAGTTTAGAGACAGGGGGAGAAAGATCAGCGGAGACATAGGATTGAATAGTTTGCTAGGAGATTGAATCTCCTAGGCATGTCAGAAGCCAGAAAAATCTCATCAGCATGATTACCTGAAGATGAGCTGGACAAGGACCACAGTAGACATGCCGAAGTGGATGGAGGAAAGCCTAAGGGACCTCTTGTAAAAAGAACCATAAGTATCTAAGAAATGCTGCAAGATAAATAGCCTTTCCCAGGGAAAAGTACACAAACTGGCTGTCCAATACCAAATGGTCATCACTGAAAATATGCATCTTAGCAGCATTATACAAACAGAATATATTGTCATTTGTATTTATATATTTGTATATATATATGTATGTTTATATATATACATATATACATATCACACACACATACATACACACACACACACACACACACACACACACACACACACACATATATATATATATATATATATATATATATATATACCATGAATTTGAAAAACCGTAAGAAAGGGTATGTGGAAGACTTTGGCAGGACTAAGGGGAAAGAGGAAATGATGCAATTCTAATCTCAAATAAAAGAAATAATTTACAAGAAGAGTGAGAAGATAGTTGAGTAATATGATTTAAAGAGCAAATCTAGCCCTATAAAACACCCATCATCATTTGAAAGAAGTGAATAGAATGGTCAGATTCTATGTTCCTTGAAATTATTTGAACTGTTAAGGAGTTCAAAGGAGGGCTAAAGGCAAGAACTTCATAACTTTAAATGGGAAAATAAAATCTTGGAAGAAACATTTCACTATGAATCAAGAAGACAAAAACAGGGTACAAAGCAAGCAGAAAATAAAAACAATAAAGTTTAAAAGTACTATACCGATAGAATGAAATCAGCAGATGATCATAATCAAGGTTAATGACCTACGTGACGCTTTAAAAATAGTCTGAGGGGATAGAGACATGGCCTAACTGGTAAAGTACTTACTGTGTAAGTGAAAGGACCTTGTTCACATCCCCAGCACCCACTAAAAATGGTTGCTTTTCTGGCAAAGCCATATGATCCTAGGTTTGAAGAAGCAGATATTGTGAGCTCCCACAAACTTGCTGGCAGCCACTCTGGTCACAATGGTCAGTGCTTTAGGATCAGTGAGAGACCTTGTCTCAATCAAAAATTGAGAACAAGACAAAGAGTCAACACTGGCTTCTAGCCTCTAGATGTGAGTGTGCATTGCAAATGAATGAGCATATACATAGAAACATACATCACACACACACACATACACACTGTATAAAAACTACTTCTCCAAAAAAGCTAAATTTACCTGTAGCATATTAACAAGTATTTATATATTCTTGCTAGGGATTATGTTGGTTTATTAAATTTGTGTTTGTAGCATAGTGTTCATCATTCATCATGAAAATTTTGTAACAGAAAGTTATTACTAAAGAAAAACTACAACCAATCAAATTCAGTGTTGTGTATTCCAGACCCAATGGAAACATCTACAAAATGCTCTGCCCTTGAGGCTCAGGAATACTGTAAAGAGACTCAGGAATATTATAGAGAGGGTCAGGAATACTGTAAAGAGACTCAGAAATACTGTAGAGAGGGTCAGGAATACTGTAAAGAGGTCAGGAATACTGTAAAGTCCAGAGGAACAGGGAGTATGCTGTGAGATTGTGTCTCCTAAATTGTACTCATAAATTCTCTCTGGAATGAATGAATAATAATAAACTGCCTCATATACTCTCACCATCTTGACTACCCAAATGTGACCAAAAATGGATGACACCAGAAGATTTGCAAAAGTGGATGGGGACAAGCACAGGAGGCCGCAACCTTACACAAACGGCTATAGGCTGTTGAGGAGAGCTGGGAATGGAAGAGCTTTCCTTCCTCAGAAAAGAGGACAGTGATTGCTTGTTCAGGGCTAAATGGTAAGTCCTGAAGACGTAGTTATACATAATATTATGTTGACTGAGAAGGTTGTATTTTATTACATGCATATATATGAAATGTAATGAAATTATGATAAAATATAATGAAAAAGTCATGATTTGAAAGAGAGCAAGGACAGGGTATACTGGAGGATTTGAGGAAGGAAAGGGAAGATAAAATGCTGTAATTATATGATAATTTTAAAGAATAGCTACAACTATATACATGCTACTTAGAACAGATACAAGATAACTTATGCAGTCCAATTTTAAAATTGAGGTATAAACTTAAATGTAACCATATTATCAATCTATGTTAATGCAAGAAAAAAAACAATTTGAACCCTAGTAATTTTATTTGACATCAGAAGAATTCCAATTCCGAACAATAATGTTTTCACTAGACAATAAATATATGGCTATTCTAAATTTACACACACACACACACATATTTATTTTCTTAATGGATATGTTTTGGATGAAGCAAGGCCTAGTAAATTTTTTAAAATTCCTGAAATATAATCTTTCATAAATGCAAACAAATTAGAAATAAAACCAGATATAACCTCAGTTTTCACTACCTAAAACATTTAAAAAAATATACTTAAAAATTCATCTGAAAAATTCTGGGTCAAAAAAGTCATGATGAAAATTCAAAACTATGTAGAAGAAAGCAAGAAGGACACCAAAGTGTACATAATTATATGGGAGGTAGATAAATTGTTGAATACTAAGCAATGCAAGTTTAAAAATTCATATTAGCATCAATCAAGCACCATCAGAGAGGCTTCTTGCAGTATATGATAGATAACACAGAAGCCCTAATTGGTCATTGTACAAAGAATAAGAGACCATGGAGTGCTCAATCCTAAATGGGAGATATATATATATATATATATATATATATATATATATATATATATATATATATATATATATATATATATCACCTCTTCTCACTGTGCAAAGAGATCATCTCAGAAGAGAGATGGAAAGACTGTAAGAGTCACTGATGGTAGATGATCTCAAGGAAACAGTGTTTTATTGACCTGACACAAGAGGACAGCTGCATATGTGAATTTACAGTGACTGTGACTACCTGCTTAACATTCCACAAGATCAAGCCAGACGAAAGCTCAGTGAGGAAAAGGGAATGTGCCCATGAAGTCCCAATCCTAGCAGAGGAGCTATTGACATTTCTTAATATCTGTGAGAAAGGAGCCATTTTCTTTAAAAATGTGACCTCTGGTAGGTTCACCACTCTACAGAGCAGTCCCCAAACTCAAGAGTATTTGAGAAACACAAATTAGACTTCTTGGCTTATAAAGGGTAAATAGGTAGGGGTAGATATAAGTAGTATTGGAGAAGTTGGGTGAATATAATCAAAACACGTTATATGAAATTTGTTAAGTAGTGCAAGTATTGTAAATATTACTACAAAATGCTCAGCTTGCTTAAAGTCTGTCAACACTAAAATATCTCTATTTAAAAGTCATTTACTTTATATCCAGTTTATACTGACCCATTCAAAGGTTGTTTCTTTCATACAAAATCATATGTATACATATTTTATTAAAATATTGTTAATGACATTAAAGTGCAATCTAACCAACAGCCTAATCTAAAACTAACAAATAAAACAGATCTTTGTATTTTTAATTTATCTTTATGACTACGAGTATGCATGTTGTATATACATGCATATACATTATATATTATGTATGTTAGATATAAAATTACATGTGCTTATGTTTTTATTTTGTTTAATGTGCAAAATGACTTTTAAATAAATGGATATGTTATGTAAAAGGCCATAAAAGGAAATTTTAAAAAAAATGTTTCCTAATTTTAAGATAGGAAGAGAATAGACCTGACAATAATACAACAAATAATATTTAGAATATAAATTGTATGTCATTAAAATTAGTTTAAAACATAAAAAGAGCATAATTACTCTAGCAAGAGGAAATACAAAATCTCGAGCTATATATAAGGTACAGGAAAACAGAAATGCTTATGTACCATGAGAATGAATCTGAAGATGTAGCTTGGACTAAAGTATGTTATAAGTAAAAGCTGAGAACAATGTGGCAGAAAGTACAGGTCTCTCTATAATTACTTATGGATGAAGTCAGTAGATCTCAAATGCCTTCTCCTATTGAAAATGATGTCTAAATATTTTCCTACATGAATTCTACCAAAAGATTAAGATCCCAGCTTACACAGCTATTTCAGAAGACCAAATGACAGAGGAAAATAACTAGGTTACTTTAAGAGCCATTGTCTTTGGGCGTCAAATCTATAGGAATTATTTTAAAAATTACAAGTTATTTTGACTTATGACTATAAATGGAACAACAGTAAACAATGTATTAGCACGCTTAAAACCAGATAGATAGATACAAGCTGTTACATCATAGTCACACTGTAGGCCAGAATATAAATTTAACCAAGCATTAGACTATTTAGAGTGGGATTTCTACATCAGTAGATACAAGAAAATCATATAATTATTTCCATAGAAGCATAAATCAGGATGCTATAGAATTCCACAGACATTTGTTATATAAGACGTATTTCTAAATAAACTAGGCATAAACGTAAGCCTACTCAACTTGACACCAGGAAGAAAAATACATTCAAACAAATTACAGGAATAAATAGTAGAATTTAGTTGTGCTTCCAGACACAATATCGCAATATAAAGTTCAATGTTCCAGACATCAATACAATTTTCCTGATATATTAAAAGTACACAGATGTACAAACTCAATTCAGTGTAGAGCATTTGACAGTATGTGTACATCCAGTATCAGGTTTTCAATACAGACACCTTTGGTTGTCAATAGGACACACACAAGTAGAATAGAACACATGTAAATTTTAAGGCAAAAAAAATACAGAAGTTAACAAAACATAGAAAAGTATAAGTCAATGAAGGTAAATATCTTGTTTAGCAATGACAGCATACACTATTGAGAATTTCCACATAAAACAGTCTAGAGATTAAACCTAATATACGGAGAAAGGTTTTGTTGGAGAACAGTTTCATTGTTTTGTTTTATTTTGTTTTTTTTCACTGGGTAGCACTCCATTGTGTAAATGTGCCACATTTTCTTTATCCATTCTTTGGTTCAGGGGCATCTAGGTTGTTTCCAGGTTCTGGATAATACAAACAATGCTGCTATGAACATAGTTGAACAAATGTCCTTGTAGTATGATTGAGCATCTTTTTTTGTATATGCCCAAGAATGGTATTGATGGGTCCTGAGGTAGGCTGATCCCACTTCTGAGAAATCACCATACTTATTTCCAGAGTGGTTTTACAAGTTTGCATTCACACCAGGAGAGTATGTGGTCCCCTTATTCCATATACTCTCCAGCATAAGATATGCTTGGTGTTTTTTATCATAGCCATTCTGACTGGTGTAAGATGGTATCTCAGAGTCATTTTGATTTGCATTTCCCTGATGGGTAAGGTTGTTGAACAGTTACTTTAGAGTCTTTCGGCCATTTGAAATTCTTCTGTTGGGAATTATCTGTTTAATTCTTTACCCCATTTTTTAAATTGGATTATTTGGAATTTTGATGTCTAATTTCTTGAATTCTTTATATATTTTGGCATGAAAATGGATGGAACTAGAAAAAAAAAACTATTCTGAGTGAGGTAACCCAGACCCAGAAAGTTGAACATGGTATGTACTCACTCATAAATGGATACTAGCTACAAAACTAACAGAGAGAGAGAGAGAGAGAGAGAGAGAGAGAGAGAGAGAGAGAGAGAACAAAAGAAAGTAAGAAAAAAGGAGGAAGGAAGGAAGGAAGGAAAGAAAGAGAGAGAGAGAGAGAGAAAGAAAGAAAGAAAGAAAGAAAGAAAGAAAGAAAGAAAGAAAGAAAGAAAGAAAAAATACATTATGTATTACTTGGTTTACCAAGAAAAAAGGATATTGAGCCTAGGGCAGCTAAGTAACAAGGTGAACCCTAAGGAAAACATACATAAATCCACCTGGAAAGGGAAAGTATGCAAGACTGCTTGACAAAATTGGGAACATAGGGGTGGAGGGAGAATGGAGCATGGAAAGGGAAGAAGAGGGGAGAAGGGGAGAGGGAAGAAGAACTTGAGGGATGAGATAAGAGTTGAGATGGAGGAGACAAGAGCAAGGAAAGAGATATTTTGATTGAGGGAGCCATTAGGGGGCCTAGCAAGAAGCCTGGCACTAGAGAAATTCCCAGGGATTCACAAGGAGGCCCCCAGCTAAGATCCTAAGCAATAGAGGAGAGGGTGCCCAAACTGGTCTTTCTCTGCAGTCAGATTGATGAATTTCTTAAGTGGCACCATAGAACCTTCATCCAGCAACTGCTGGAAACAGAGGCAGAGACTTGGAGCAGAGCACTGGGCTAAGCTCCCTAAGTCCAGTTGAAGAGTGAGAATATGAGCAAAGAAGTCAAGGCCATGATGGGGACACCCACTGGAACAGTTTACCTGAGCTAATGGGAGCTCACTAACTCCAGCCTGACAGGGTAGAAATCAGCAGCATAGGTCCAAACTAGTCCCTCTGAACGTGGATGACAGCTGTATGGCTGTGGAAGCACTGGCAGTGACACCAGGTTTAACCCCTACAACTTGTATTGGCTTTTTTGGAACCTGTTCTTTTTGGAAGTTTATCTTGTTCAGCCTAGATACAGTAGAGAGGACCTTGGATCATCCCCAAAGAAATGTGCCTTACCCTCTCTGAGGAGTGGATGAGAGGTAGGATGCAGGGTGTAGGCGAAGAGAATGGGAGGAGAAAGTGGGAACTGGGATTTTTATGTAAAATGAAGAAAAGTAGTTTGTTCTATTTTCTTAAAGAAATAAAGAAAGAAAAGAAAGCAGGTTTCATAAGACCATGTTTCATAAGAGAAAGGATTGATTAAAGGGCCATAAGGGCCGAGCAAATTCCAAGGGAAATTCAGGAGTATTCATAACTATAAGATATAAAAAAATTACTCTCACTATAGAAAAATAAAGACAATACTTTTATGCTCATTGATGGACAGACAGACATGAGGAATAGTTACCCACATATAAAAACTGACATCAGGCTGAGCATTTTTGAAGGTCAGTGATGTGGGTAATTATCAGCTCATTTGAGGCTATTACTTATAAGTAGGAAAAACACACAATGTTTTTATCCACTACTGTACACAAAGCAGATGTCTGGACACAAAATGTCTGTTGGAATAACATTTTTTAATTCTATATTTTAGTTTTTAAATTGATCTACACATTTTCCTCATTCCCCTTCCTTTCTCCCCTCTCCGTTTCCACTCTCCCTCTTGCTTCCCACGCTCCCAATTTACTCAGGAGATCTTGTCTTTTTCTCTTTCCTAGGCAGATATATTTCTTTCTTTCTTAGGGTTTTATTTGTTGTCTAAATTCTCTCTGGTTGGGGTTGGTAGGCTGGTTATTCTTTGCTTTAGGTCTAAAAGCCAGTTATGAGTGCGTACATATTATATTTTTCTTTCTGGGTCTGGGTTACCTCACTCAGTATGGTATTCTCTAGTTTCATCTATTTTCCTGCAAATTTTAAGATGTCATTATCTTTTTTTTTTTTACTGCTGAATAGTACTCCGTTGTGTACATTGTGTGAAAATGTGCCACATTTTCCCTATCCATTCTTCAGTTGAGGGCTTCTAGGTTGTTTCCAGGTTCTGGCTATTATGAATAGTGCTGCT